>NC_087352.1:38957288-39582288 GCF_030014295.1 Loxodonta africana
AGTGTCCTTAGTAAGGAGATGAGGTTCTATTCTTTAGGAAATAAACAAATGCATGAAGTTTAATGTAATATTTCAAAAAATCAATTATAAAATAATCATGGTGATTGGAACTTGACATAATTTCTAAAAGATAGTTAAAGAACACATTTTATGTTCCTGAAATATTAGATTAATTTTGCTTATTTCAGTTGCATATAACATTTTTGTCTTGCTGAAATCTGTGCATACCCATGCAATAGAGTTAGATACCATTAATGATTAATATTGTTTCAAAATTGAAATCCATGATTTATTGTTTATACAGAAGTGAGCTGATCTAATATCATGTATGAATAATATAAAACATTACAGAAAGGAATTCAGGCTCATTTTATAAATAAAATGGTAGACAGCTTTTGGATGAGTTGCACAAATACATAGTTCTCCTAAGAAATAAGTCTATAAACAAAAAAAAAAAACTGAGTTTAAAGGCTATAGATTAAAATTATGAAAGTTGTGGAATTTTTTGTTTTGGTAAGATCATTTATACCAGTCTTGCTTCTAGAAATATCATCTAATTTTAATTTATCATCAACCTATAACTAGAGAATCATGATTCAATTCAAAAAGTCATTTTCTGGTCTGTGACATTCAAAAAGTTATTCAAACCTCATGTTGTTGTTGTTAGTGCCATCTAGTCAGTTTTTAACAAAACGCTGCCCCATCTTGTGCCATCCTTACAACCGTTATGATTAAGCCCATTGTTGAAGCCACTATGTCAATCCATCTCATTGACAGTCTTCCTCTTTTTCACTGACCAAAGTATGTGAGATGAAGTCTTGCCATTCTTGCTTCTAAGGAGCAATCTGGCTCTACTTCTTCCAAGACAGATTTGTTTTTTCTGGAAGTCCATGGTATATTCAATATTCTTCGACAACACCATATTTCAAAGGAGTCAATTCTTCTTCAGTCTTCTTTATTCATTGTCCAGCTTCCTCATGCATATGAGTCCTCTTTACTTTCAGCAAGCAAGGTTGTGTCATCTGCATATCATAGGTTGTTAATGAGTCTTCCTCCAATCCTGATGCCACTTTCTTCTTTATCTAGATCAGCTTTTCTGATTGTTCAGCTTACAGATTGAATAAGTATAGTGAAGGGATAAAACCTGATGCACATCTTTCCTGATTTTAAACCACATAGCATCCTCTCATTAGTTCAAACGTCTGTCTCTTATTGTATGTACAGGCTCCACATGACCACAATTAAGTGTTTTGAAATTCCCATTCTTCATAATGTTATCCATAATTTGCTATGATCCACACAGTCGAATGCCTTTGCATAGTCAATAAGACACAGGTAAACATGTTTCTGATATTCTCTGCTTTCAGCCAGGATCCATCTGCCATCAGCAGTGATATCTGTGGTTCCATGTCCTCTTCTGAATCTGGCTTGGGTTTCTGGCAGCTCCCTGATGATGTGCTGCCGCAGTCGCTTTTGAAAGATGTTCAGCAAAATTTCACTTGTGTGTGATATTAATAACACTGGTCGATTATTTCCACATTTTGTTGGATCATTTCTCTTTGGAATGGGCACAAATATGGATCTCTTCCAGTTGGTTGACCAACTAGCTGTCTTCCAAATTTTTTGGTCTAAAGTGCTTCATCTGTTTGTTGAAACATCCCAACTGGTATTCCATCAATTCCTGGAACCTTGTTTTTTTCCCAGGGCATTCAGTGCAGTTTGGACTTCTTCCCATACCACAGGTTCTTGACTATATGGTACCTCCTAAAATGGTTGTACATCAACCCATTCTTTTTGGTACAGTGATTCTGTGTATTCCTTCCATCTTCTTTTGATGCTTCCTGTGTCATTTAATATTTTCCCTACAGAATCCTTCACTATTGCAACTCGAGGCTTGAATTTTTTCTTCAGTTCTTTCAACTTGAGAATTGTCAAGTGTGTTCTTCCCTTCTGGTTTTCTAACTCTAGGTCTTGGCACATTTCATTATAATACTTTGTCTTCTCAAGCCTCCCTTTGGAATCTCCTGTTCAGCTCTTTTACTTCATCTTTTCTTCCTTTTGTATTAGCTACCCTGTGTTCAAGAGCAAGTTTCAGCATCTCCTCTGACATTGATTTTCATCTTTTATTTCTATCCTGTCTTTTTAATGACCTCTTCTTCATGTATGATGTCCTTGATGTCATGCCACAACTTGTTTGGTTTGGTCATCAGTGTTTAATGAGTAAATCTATTCTTGAGATGGTCTCTAAATTCAGATTGAATATACTTGAGGTCATACTTTGACTCTCGTGGGTTTATTCTAATTTTCTTCAGCTTCACCGTGAACTTGCATATAAGCAATTGATGGTCTATTCCACAGTCAGGCCCTGGCCTTGTTCTGACTGATGTTATTGAGGTTTTCCGTTGCCTCTTTCCACAGATGTAGTCAATTTAATTCCTATGTATTCCATCCGATGAGGCCCACGTGTTTAGTCTTCATTTATGTTGGTGAAAAAATGTATTTGCAATGAGGAAGTCATTGGTCTCGCAAAATTCTTTCAAGAGATCTCCAGCGTCGTTTCTATCACCAAGGCCACATTTTCTAACTACTGTTCCTTCTTCCTTGTTTCCAACTTTTGCATTCCAATCACCAGTAATTATCAATGCATCTGGATTACATGTTTGATCAACTTCAGACTTCAGAAGTTGGTAAAAATCTTCAATTTCCTCATCTTTGGCATTAGTGGTTGGTGCATAAATTTGAATAATATTTGAATTAATTGGTCTTCCTTGTAGGCATATGGATATTATCTTATCACTGACAGCCTTGTGCTTCAGGATAGATCTTGAAATGTTCTTTTTGACAATGAATGCAATGGCTTCCACTTCAAGTTGTTATTCCTGGCATAGTATACCATATGATTGTCTGATTCAAAATGGCTAATACTAGTCCATTTCAGCTCACTAATGCCTAGGATATCGATGATTAAACCTCATAAGCATCATTGTTCCTATCTGTAATATGAAATTATCACCATATGACAGATTTTTTGACATTTTAAAGAAGGAATACCTAGAAGAAAATAATATTATCTTTTTTGGTTTTCATTGATTGAGATAGTTTGCCAATTTCTACTTATTTTCTCATACTCTTCAGGCCACTTCTTTTTCACTTTCAAATACTTACATATTCCTGTTTGAAAGAATGTCTGAACTTTCCCTGCTTACTATTTACAATGTCAGTGACAAACTGAATATGTTGAACTTTCAGGACTTCCTATAAATTTCTATAATATTTTTTAAAATGTGCCATGGAAATACTATAAAATTAAATGTATCTGCTAATGTTTATCAGAATTCAAGACAGTCATGAAAGTTTTATGCAATTATTATGTTTTCTGATTCCCTTAAAATCCTTGACTAATAACAAATAACTGATTTATAAGAGAGTTTATAAATTTTCATTTTAAACTCTCAGTGACGGGTTTCCTTATTTTCAAAAAGTGTTACTAAATGCGTCTCCTACTTTTAGCCACTGGCTTGTATTAGCCCAGGACCACATATTGTTGTTAGGTGCCATCAAGTTGGCTTCATAGCAACAACAGAATGAAACTCTGGCCTGTCCTGCACTATCCTCATGATCGTTGCTATGCTTGAGCCCATTGTTGCAGCCACTTGTCAATCCATTTCATTGAAGATCTTCCTCTTTATTTGCTGACCCTCTGCTTTACCAAGCATGTGAAGCATGATATCCTTCTCTAGGGATTGGTGCCTCCAGATAATACGTCCAGAGCCCTGGTGGCAAAGTAGTTAAGAACTCGGCTGTGAACCAAAATGTCAGCATTTTGAATCCCCCAGCTGTTCCTTGGAAACCCTATGGGGCAGTTCTACTCTGTCCTATAGGGTTATTATGAGTGGGAATCGATTCCACTGAAATGCATTTTTATGGAATAACTTGTCCAAAGTACATAAGATGAAGTCTTCCCACTCTTGCTTCTCAGGCATTTTGACTGTACTTCCTCAAAGACAGATTTGCTTGTTCTTCTGGCAGTCTGTGGTATATTCAATACTCTTCACCAATATCATAATTCACATGTTGTTGTTGTTAAGTTCTATGGAGTCAATTCTGACTCACAGTAACCCTATGTACAACAGAATGATACACTGCCTGGTCCTGCACCATCCTCACAATCATTGTTATGCTTGAGCCCTTGTTGCAGCCACTGTGTCAATCCGTCTCATTGGGGTTCTTCCTCTTTTTCACAGGCCCTCTACTTTACCAAGCATGATGCCCTTCTCCAGGAACTAATCCCTCACAGTCATTGATATGCTTGAGCCCATTTTTGCAGCCACTGTGTTAATCCATCTCATTGAGGGTCTTCCTCTTTTTCGCTGACCCTCTACTTTACCAAGCATCATGTCCTTCTCCAGGGACTGATCCCTCCTGATAACATGTCCAAAGTATGTGAGATGTAGTCTCGCCATCCTCACTTCTAAGGTGCATTCTAGCTGTACTTCTTCCAAGACAGATTTGTTTGTTCTTTTGGCAGGCCATGGTATATTCCATATTCTTTGCCAATACCATAATTCAAAGGCATCAATTTTTCTTTGGTCTTCATGTAGATTTTCTTTATTTTTTTAAATGAACTTAATAATGTAATAAGCAGAAGTGAATGCTGGTACTACATGCATATTATTTCCACATCTTTGAAATGCCCCATTGGTGTTCTTTTGAGATCTGTAGCATGCCTTCTCAGCCTTCTTTCTCTGCCCAGACCTCCTTTATTTGCTTCCTCAGGTCTTAAGTCAACAATGTCCTCTTCTACTTTACACTATGATATGCAATTTTTTTCTTTAGCCACAGTTACATTTATCTATATACTGATGGCCCTCAAAAATATATCCAACCCATCCCTTTCTCCTGAGACCCAGCCATTTTACATAGCTACCTTTCATACACCTAAGAAAGATGAGTCTTCTTAACATGTTCACATCAGAGATTGTGATCTTTGTATTTACTGGTGAAGATTTTTATTACACCTTCATTTCCTACTCTAGTAACGGATATAAGTTTTTTTCATGTGATTCAACATTGTGACAGATCTTTGACTTTCCATTGTGTCATTACCAGCCCTCTCATTCTTATTGGTTTCATTTCCTGAATCATTAAATCCTGAGTATTTCCTTAACTCATGTGTCTTAGACCTCGCTCTAATTAGCCTAAACTATCCAGCTTCTTTTCGTACCTTTTGCAATTGTACCCTGTCCACTCTTGTCACCCCACTGATCTATGTTCTACTTAGTAGCCAGAGTGATGGTTATTACACAAACAACCTATTTGTCACTCTCCTGTTTAAAATCTCTACAGTAATTTATTAAAAAATCATTGTGAAATATAACTGATATACAAAGTATCGAAAATGTGTAAATAAAGGTAAAGAGTGGAAATGAAATTAACGGCTGTGTATCTATCACCAGGGCAAGGCAAAGAACGTTAAGTACAGCTTCCATGATCCATTCACTGACCACCTTTTTTCCCCTCCTCTCAGAAGCAACCATGACCCTGAAATCTGTAGCAATCACTCCCTATGTTTTCTAACTTTTTCATTATTCGGGTCTGCTTCCTCAATGAAAACTTTCTATACTAATACATATTTTAGACACCATATAACTGGAATTGTATTTATCTCCTGAGACATACTTCTTCCACTCAACATTATTCTTCTAAGAGTCAACACTATTAATACATGAAGTTGTGTTTCACTTGTTTTGTTTTATTGAATATTCCACAATTATTTATCCATTCTAAATTGATGTACATTTTGACTGTTTTCAGGATTTTTCTATCATGACATTGATACTATGAACTCTTTTATATTTTCTGGGTATGTACTTTATAGACGGGGGCCTATGTTATTGTAATAGCAAACCCATTGCCTTCGAGTCGATTCCAACAGATAGCGACCCTATAGGACAGAGTAGAACTGCCCCATAGGGTTTCCAAGGCTGTAATCTTTATGAAAGCAGACTGTCACTGCTCTTTGCTGTGCAGCAGCTGGTGAGTTTGAACCACCAACCCTTCGGTTAGTAGTTGAGCGCTTAAACATTGTGCCACCAGGGCTTCTCCATTGTAATGGCAGTGGTTCCCAAACATCAATGTACTTTAAAATCACCGAGGAAGCTTCTAAACATCCCAGTGTCCAAGTGTTAGTCCATACAAATTAAGTCAGAATGTCTGAGGTGGAGCCTGGCATCCTTTGTAAAAGTCCTCCAGGTGACTCCAGTGAGCTTCAAAGTTTAGAAACCACTGGACTAAGGGCTTGTTCAACTCTATCAAGCAATGCCAGAAAGGCTTTTTAAAGTGGTTGCATTTCAGTTTACATCTCCAGCTGCAGTAAATGAGTTACTGTTGCTTTTCATCATCACCAAAGCTTGATATTGTAAAACTGGAAAAAAAAAAAAAAAAAAAAGCCAAACTGTTGGATGAGAAATAGTACTTACATGGAGTTTTAGTTTGTATTTCCCTGGCTGCTAGTGAGTACTTGAGTACTTGTCCTAAGTTTTATGTTTAGGTGGGCCATTTCAGTTTCCTCATCTATACCTCTTCATGTTTTCTACCTGAAATTTTTGTAGGTCTATTTATGTTTTCATCTTTAAAATTGATTGGCAGGAAATCTTTAAGTAATCTTGAAAATCCTTTGGCAGTTATGTATGTTGCAAACAACATCTCTAGGCTTTCTTTTCACCATCTTTACGTGGATTTGGATAGACTAGTCTTGGTTTTTAATGTTGTCAGATTCATCTATTTGTTTTGTTTGGTATCTGTGCTTGTTCTGCTTCCAGTTTAAAAATCCTCCCCTACCTCAAGTTCATTAAAGATATTCTCCTATACTGACTTTTGAACATTTTAAAATTTTATTGTTCACATTCAGTCTTTAATCTGCTGAAATATAGAAGATGCCATGAAGATATGGAGTTGCTGGCTTCCTCCATTATGTTCCTGTAACTCACGTTTTTACAAACCCACACTAATGCATCTCTACGTATATTTTATCCCAGGAATAGAAACATACTGCATAAAAAATACCTTGCTCGCATTAAGCAGTTTCACAGTAAGGCATAATTATCTTTCATTGTCTCTTTTATGAAGTAAAAATAGTTTCAGCTCATCTACAAAACTCTAAAAATTTCTATTTAATGGCATAGGTCAATAGAAAAACTGACAGAAAGATACTTAGAATAAAACGAGAACCTCTTTCACATGGGGAAATGATGAAAACTTTCTATAATACACCAATGGTTGCAGAAAATACTGTTTTGAAAATAAGAAAAACTTTGTAATTTCAATTTTTATATGGTGCATTATATTGCCAAGTCGTTTTGCAAAATGTTTCAACAAAGTTTATTTTAATCTACAGACTAGATTTCATAATATTGGTACCCCTTCTTCTTTCTCAGAAACCCTGGTGGCATAATGGTTAAGAGCTACAGCTGCTAACCAAAAAAACCAAACCTGTTGCCATTGAGTTGGCCCCAACTCATAGTGACCCCATGTGTTACAGAGTAAAACCACCCCGTAGGGTTTTCTTGGCTGTAAGCTTCTACAGAGGCAGATTGCCAGACCTTTCTTTCAAGGTGCTATTGGATGGGTTCAAATGGCCAACTTTTGCCTTAGTAGTCATGCATAAACCATTTGTACCACCCAGGGATCTTTTATCCACAATAGGAACTCCTAACTCTTCACTGTCGCTGATTTCACTTATTTTAAAAATAGAGCCTTGAGGTTAAACTATAAACTAATTCATTTGAAGATGTGAATATTATATAAAATACATAATTACTTAATCCAAAGAATTTATAATCAACAGTACTTTGAACTACAAAGAGCTTCCTGGTACCCCTAAATCATTTTACAGGGAAGTGCCTTCTCTGAATAAAAGAGTCTATGCACAAAGGAAAGCCTGTAATATAACTTTTCTAGATATTAACGGAAGTTGTGTCACTTTAAGGGCTAAGGTGCACCTTACCCAAGCCTTGGTATTCTCAATCACCTCATATGCATGCGAAAGCTTGTCAATGAATGAATAAGACTGAAGAAGAATTGATATGTTTGAATTATGGTACTGGATGGACTCCCAGAAAAATGAACAAATATATCTTGGAAGAAGTACAGACAGAATGCTCCTTAGAAGGATTGCAAGACTTTGTGGTATGCACTTTGGACATGTTATCAGGAGGGACCAGCCCCTGGAGAAGGACATCATGCTTGGTAAAATAAGGGTCAGAGAAAAAGAGGAGGACCCTTAATGAGACTGACTGACATGGTCCTGCAACAAGCAATAAGTGGCTGCTAACATAGCAATGATTGTGAGGATGGTGCAGGACCGGGCACTGTTTTGTTCTTTTATACGTAGTGTCGCCATGAGTTGGAGCCAATTCCATGGCACTTAACAACAACAACAATGGAAGCTGAGTCACTTTCTACACTCAGCTACATTCCTATTTGCCTCTGTTTTCTCTTACTCTGATTCTCAGTGTTTTAATCTGGGACTCCACAAGAGAGGAGGAGTGGACTGAGGTGATTTATAAAAGCTTTGCTCTTACGATGATGCGTAATGCATATGTACTGAGTTAGCAAGTCTAGTGGAAGAGCTGTTCTGTGGTCCTAATATGATCCCTAAACAGTATAAAACCCAAAACAAAACCCATTGCCATCAAGTCAATTATGACTCAAAGCGACCCTATAGGACAGATTAGAACTGCCCCATAGAGTTTCTAAGGCTGCTATCTTTAGGGAAGCAGACCCCCACATCTTTCTCCCGTAGAGCAGCTGGTGGGTTCGAACCCATGACCTTTCAGTTAGCAACTGAGCACTTTAACCATTTTGTCACCAGAGCTTCTCCCTTAAGAGAATATCTGAATATATATCTGAAATACAAGACTCAAAACCTTATTTGTAACATGGTCATATTAGGATATTTCTAATCCACCCCTTCCCCCACAACCAAAAATTTAAGAGTAGATTGAAGATTTTAAAACAGTACAGAAAATAGGTCTCCCTCTGATATTCTAAGCTGAGGGAGAGGTGACCAAAAAGGAACACCTTTGCAAAATTTAAGTGAAGTTACAAGCTCAGCCCTAACTTTACCTAAAAATGACTGGTCTATGTGAGCACCACACTCCCATGCTGCCTCTCATTGGCTCTACCTTCTGGTTGAATCAGATGCAAGAATAATGTTTGTGTTCCTTCTGCTGTACATTTTGAAATGGATTTATTTCAGCATGAATGTAGAGTGCTAGTCTCTGCTAAATCACAGTGTTTCCAATAATAGCATTCCTTCTTTTTTTTGAAAGTGTAAATAGGAAAACTGAATGAGATAATTCTTGCATTTTAAGTATTATAGCTTAAAAGACATTCTGGAAAAAAAAAATCATCTTAAGCCTTAAATTATTTCTACAAAATTTTTGTATGCATTGTCCACCACACACACACACACACACACACACACACACACACAAAGACCAGGCACAAAAAACAGACAACAGACAGATAAAAAACCAGGCACAGATAACAGACAAAGGAAACAGATTCACAAAGAATCAGACATTGGAGTTTTCTCTATAAAACAATTAAGTGTATTAAGCTCATGGATGGCAAAGAGTCCAAGGTTAAAATTTTCAGCAAAAATCTGAATGTGTCTATACACATTGCAGAAAAGCAAGATAACTAACTGGAAATACTAGAATTGAAAATTGCAAAACTCTTAATAGTTAAATTTTGGAACAGTATAAATAATTGGCCTTATACTCTACAAAACTATTGAGACCTAAAAAGCAAAGAGGATGGCTTAGAACAGTTTCAGAGTGAAGAAGACTATAGAGACATGTCAATTATATGCTGTGCTGGATATGAGTTAGATTCTAAGCTACGAAAAAAAAAAAAAAAAGCCTATGAAGGATATTATTGAGACAATTGATAAAATTTAAATATGGACTATGGATTACATAAAAGTTTACATCAATGTTAAGTTTCCAGATGCTGAAGACTATAATGTGGTATGTCAGAAAATGTCCTTTTTCTTGGGATATACATATATGGTTTGTGCAGATATAGAGTAATGGTAACTCTCTTTCCTTCAGTTGGAGAACTGGCCTTACTTACACGGTTAAATATATCTATACGTGATGGCCTGGAAGTTCCCCTCTTTGGCATATATTTAACAGATATGTGTGCATATGTGTACCAGGAAACTTGTGCCCCAGCTAGAAAGCAACCCAAATGTGTGAAAACTGTATGTATTCTTTTGAGTATTTCTTTTGTTCAGTATTTTTAAGAGATACATCCAGTTTTGTGTGTAGCTGTAGTTCTTTCATTTCTATTGCTAGAGAGCATCCTATTATATATAAATTATGCTTTGTACACTTTGGGGCCCCAGTGGCACAGTGGTTAAGAGCTCAGGCTGCTAACTAAAAGGTTGGCAGTTTGAACTCACCATTTGCTCCTTGGAAACCATATGGTGCGGTTCTACTCTGTCCTATAGGGTCGCTATGAGTTGGAATTAGCTCAACGGCAGTGGGTTTTGGTGGGGTTATGTACAGTTTAATTCATGTTTATATAAAGTTCAAAACAGACAAACTGCATGGTTAGCAGTATACACCTAAGTGATAAAATTACAAGGGAAAGCAAGAAAGTGATTCCTATAGATGCTGGGAGATTGATTACAATTTAGGGGCAGCATTTTGTCGGGGCATGCTGCAATCTTCTGGAGTGAGAGCCATCTTCTACTTTTTGGTTTAGGTAGTGTGTTTTGTAAATTAATTTGTTAAGCTGTGCATTTTATTCATATTTTTCATTTTTATGGTATTTTTCCAAATAATTTTTTAAATATAAACAAAATGTGATGTCACCGGCTAAGAGGCTAAGAAAAAAAAAAAAAAAGCGGAAGCAAAATTGAGACAAAATTGTGACGGAAATATTTTATTGATTAAAAGCAAACATAAAATATCAATACTGAGATACATTTTCCTGCTATATTCCATCTTAAAGGATAAGAAAAGTAATCTAGTGCCTTTCATTCTCCAATTCTGGCTGAACCTTAAAATGAATTTGAAACGTTAAAAATTATAGATAAAGAATTGATAGAAAGGACAATAATCATTTCGTAAAGTGTTGGCTGAACAAATACATATGAGATTCGCTGCGCCTAGGCTGGAATTATGGGCAAAAATAGAAATGATTTTTAAAAGATAATCATCTTTCACCATAGTCTAATTCCCAAGTCAAAATAAAGAAGCTTAAATTTAGATAAGTTTTAATCAATATTTATAAAAGTTTGTTGGTTTAACATCAAGTTTCTAGGAGCTAAAAGGCTATTCCTCAAACTTTTTATATTCTGTCTTCAAATTTTTTTTATAACTTTTTACCAGACAGAATCTCAGAATAGAGATCACAGAATCTTGTAATAAAGAAACCATATCAAACATTTCCAAATGTGTAAATATTAGAATTAGAATGGAAGTTTTTGAATCATTCGAGAGAGTTCTTCTTTGTTTGGATATATATTACAGATTATAAAAATATTACTGTATTGATATTATGTACTGCTATATAAATATATGGAAACCCTGGTGGTGTAGTGGTTAAGTGCTATGGCTGCTAACCAAGAGGTCAGCTGTTCAAATCTGCCAGGCGTTCCTTGGAAACTCTATGAGGCAGTTCTATTCTGTCCTACAGGATCGCTATGAGTCGGAATCGACTCGACAGCAGTGAGTTTGGTTTTTGGACATAAATATGTAATGTCAATATTATATACCGATAATATTGGAAGCAAAATAGCACATTTTTAAAGGAAACTGGTAGACTGGATGATTTGGGAAAATTTCGATATTAAATATTTAAAAAGTTAATTATCATTTCATATTTAGAGTCAAAGAGTAGGACGCATTTTTATTTGCTGACTCTTGCTCATGTAATTGACTCATTGACTGAATGCCCCAATTAAACCTGCAGGATTTTGTAAAACAGCCTGAGGTAAATACAGTGTTTATTCTTAAGCATTTTGCGTCGTTCCTCTGGGCTTTCTATTTTATTCACTATTCATTTAAGTTGCTCTTTTTTTCTGAGTAAAGATTTTTAAGCAAACACCAAAAAACCAAACCTGTTGCTGGTGAGTCGATTCAAACTCATAGCGACCCTATAGGACAGAGTAGAACTGCCTCACAGGGTTTAAAAGGGGTGCCTGATGGATTTGAACTGCCAACCTTTTGGTAAGCAGCCTTAACACTTAACTACTACGCCTCCAGGATTTCCTTGGTTCACATACGAGCTCCTAAGTGAATACCCCAAAACAAAAAATCAAACCCATTGCCATCAAGTTGAGTTCGACTCATAGTGACCTTATAGGACATAGTAGAATGGCCCCATAGGGGAGACATAGTGCTTAACCAGTGTACTGCCAGGACTTCCTTAAGTGAATAGAAGACTCCAAACTCAAAATATCAATTCATTTTAAAAAGTATCATTTATATCATTGGCATGGCACCAAAAAACAAACACACTTTAACAAAATACAAGCTCTTGGCTACACGTGAGCCAATTAAGTCTGTTTGGCTGTTGCATCAACTGTCAAAATAAAAATGAACTCTGTACCAATTTTAAGGACAGTTCACATGGGACACTCTACAGAGTTTAATTAAGAAACAAGAAATGATCAAAAACAATGATACTGTACCTGCACTTAATGGCAATTTTTAAAAAACAAAAATAAATTTACTTTTACTATAGGGTTGCTATGAGCTGGAATTGACTCAATGGCAAAGGTTTTTTTTGTTTGTTTTTTACTTGAAGAAATGATGTTCATGTCCTTCTTCAGTACAAAAATTAAGAGAAAAAAAGGGGGGGGGGAAGAAATTCCACAGTCTGTCCACTGAGAAGTTTAAACGTAATTTAAAAAAAAAAAAAGATTGCCTAGAGTCAGTCTAAGACATTTCAGTGGACATGAACAAATTCTCTTATCTTAGACATCACATTTTAGAGAAGGTAGCCACGTAACATCCAAATCAAATGCCCCAAGAGCAGTACCAAAAAAACCCAAATTCGTTGCTGTTGGGTGATTCCAACTCATTGGGACACTAAGAACTGCCCCATAGGGTTTCCAGGGAGCAGCTGGTAGATTCAAACTGCTGACCTTTTAGTTAGCAGCTGAGCTCTTAACCACTGTGCCACCAGGGCTTCAAGAGCAGTACAGTAGCTAGTAATAGGGATGTTTACCTCGGTCCAGAGTAAGTATTGATTAACTGAAAAAAAACACAATGGGTTTCTTTATTTTTTTTCCATGTTTGCATTTTTTTTTTTTTTTGTCATGACTACTAATAGTAACTAGGTAAACAAATTTAAATATTCTGTGACTGTCCTCAGCTGGGTTCTCTAGAGAAGAAAAATCAGTAAAGGATATAAATATATATATAAAGAGATTTATATCAAGGGAACAGCTCACATGATTGTAGAGGCTGGAATGTCCCAAGCCCGTGGATCAGGATAGAGGCTTCTCCTGATTCACGTAGTCACAGGGGCTGGTGAACCCAAGATCAGCAGGTCGGAGAGCAGGGCTCTTGCTCACAGGCCGTGAAGATGGACAAATCCTAAGACTGGCAGGCTGCTAGCTCAAGTTCCAAGAACCGGAGGTTAGACAAGCAGGAGACAGCTGCAGGATCCAGAGCAGGCAAAAGCAAGAATGTCCATTTATATTCAGATGGAGGCCACCTGCCCAAGGAAACTCCCTTTCAACTGACTGGCTACTCACAGCAGATCCCACATGGAGGTGATTGCATATAAACACTGAGAATCATGTCCCAGCCAAGCTGACACACAATTTTAACCATTGCAGTGACCAGAGAAGAGTTATTTAATTTAGCAGAAAATAATTGAAATAGCTTTCATTTGTGTCCCATTGTTTTGCATCTAATTCTTCACTATTTTTCTAAAGTCTTTCACCAATGCCTTCTACTACATGCCATTCCACTCCTTAAACTATTTTCCTCAGGTCAGGGGCCCAGAGATAATCTGCCTAGAAGCCATAGTGGGAGCAAAGTGGAATAAAGAATGAGTACTACAAAGAAAATAAATACACATTTTAGAAAATAATAACCAATCATTACTGAACACTTATTTAATATTCAATATCTTCTGTATTGTCCCCAACAGACCCACTGCAGCTGTTGATACATCAATCATGCCCATTTTACAGAAGAGAAAGTCAAACTTTAGAGGAATAAAATTATTTTTTCAAAATAAACAAACAGCAGAACTCAAATTCTAGTAAAAGGACCAGCTTTAATGGTCGGACTGAGACTGAAGGAACTCCAGAAGACATGGCCCCTGGAAATTCTGTTAACCCAGAGCTAGAACCATTCCCGAAGCCAACTCTTCAGCCAAAGATTAGTCTGGACTATAAGACACAAAATGATACTCGTGAAGAGTATGCTTCTTAGTTCAAGTAGATACATGAGACTAATGGGCAGCTCCTGTCTGGAGAAGAGATGAAAAGGCAGAAAGGGACAGGAGCTGGTTGAATGGACGCAGGAAATCCAGGATGGAGAGAAGTGTGCTGTCACATTACAGGGATAGCAACAAGGGTCACATAACAATGTGTGTATAAATTTTTGTATGAGAAACTTACTTGACCTGTAAACTTTCACTTAAAGCAAATATATATATATATATATATATATATATAATTAAAAAAAAAAAAGCAAAGCTAAACAAGCAAAAAACCAATAAGGAATCAGCATGGAATTTAAATTCAGTTCAGTCAAATGGAAAGACCATACTCTCAATGACAACGTTATATATTCCTTTGACCAAATTTTTATGTTACTTCTATCAAATTGACTTTTCTCCCCGTATACCTACCACCATGACAAGCAGTGGATGAAAAGTTTTTGTAAGCAGTTGGCACATCAGGCTCTTCTCTTGGACTCTACATTAATAAAGTCTTAATTTTTCCTGCAGTGTGTGTGTAGTTCAGCACTCAGGCTCTGGATTGGAGATTGTTTTGCATCTTCCCCCCAACACTCACAGTGTGCCTGTGGGCAGGTTACAAAATATCTCAAAGTTTTGAGAGACATGAAGAGAAAATGTGCAAATTCCCATTTCCTGGCAGAAAGTATGCATTAGGTAACTATTAACTGCTATTATTATTATTGTCACAGTCTGTCCAAATGTTTTCAGGTATTATCTTCACTGTGCGTATCTAATTTTCTAAGGATACTGAAGGCAGAGTTGGCTAAAAGAAAAAGGGAAGCCTGTCAAGTGGATAAACTTTCACTTGAAGTACTCCTGCATGTCCTTCAATGACCCCTTTCTCTTCTGCCACTCATCCATCTCTTTTTTATTTTCTGTTTCCCCCAGGGACTTACTGAGATGTTAGTGGGTAGTTGATAAAAATATACATAATACTTTGTTGGAAGAAGTCGACTTTTTACAGAGCACAAAGACTGAATGATCTTTAAAAACAAAATAAGTGATCCCATGGTAGAATTTCAGGTTGAGGAGGTAAGAAAGGGTAAGAAACTACCATTTATTTACCATGTGCCACATGCCTAAAACACATTGTTATATTAAGCTTATCTCATTTAATACCCATGAGAGTCCTGCAGGTACGCAGTGGAAAAATTTACAGATCAGAAAACTGAGTTTTCAAAGATTAATTAACATTTTGGGAATCAAAGAACTTGTGGAGAATGCATCTTGGATGTGAACCCACATCTTTCTGACTTCCAGGTCTATGCTCTGTCTACTTCATGTTCATTGAATCTGGGACTTTCTGGAACCTCTCAGGTGACAGATTCCACCAATTACGAGACCTATACTGATTTCAGAAATACAAAGTAAGTGTGAGTTATTGCTCTGTCTTGGGAATTGGCAGGTACATAAATCCATACACCACAGCAAAGATATGAAATAAAATCAAATGCCAAATCTTAATTACTTAAAAGCTAATTATGTAAAACCAAACAAAAGAGTGCCCAGTCCTACACCATCTTCATGATCATTGGTATGTTTGAGTCCATATAAAGTGTTAGAGGACCATCAGTATAATACAATGCATTTATTTTGAAAGTTGAAGAAATTTAATATTCTTTAATTATTAGATTCAGTAAAGTACAGTGGAAAAACAGAGTCACAAGGCTAAATTTCTAGTTTGACACTAGTTAAACGTTAGCTTGACACTGGTTAGTCAACTGGTGTTGACACGGTTATCACTAGCGTTAACTAGTTTGATGCTAGCTACATAAATAAATACTACATTGAACAGATTTATAATTTGGGTCCTAGCTGGGGAAAAAGGCAAAGTGATACCATCTGTTTTGCGTGAGTATTTGTTGGAATCTACAAATAAAAAATCATTAAAAACAAACAAAACACAACACTCTTAAAATACATGGATATGGAACTGCCACCAAAGCAAATCAAAGCCATACTACTTTGCATTGCCCTTGGTGCAAACAGCTGGATCAGAACATCTTGGTATGTCCAGATGCAGATACATAAAGTGTTAATGTTCATCTCTATTAACTACCAGATGGTGTTCCTTCACATTTTTTTTTTTTTCATTCTGTTTCGGATTCATGATATGTTCTTTCCTAATGTATTAGTCTCTTACAAAGGATCTTCAAATAGGAAAGAAAGAGAAACTATGCTTATGTGTGGGTGTGGATGGATGCATGTGTCTTCGTTTATGTAATAAATAGCCTTTGCTTCCAGCATTTCTCTATCAGCTTATTTTAGAGCTGTCTGACTTGTGATCCACCCCCTGGATGAATCTGTACTTTAATGTGTCATTTGATCTAATAGCCTGTCCTGCCTTTCCTCCATGCAGTCTTCCACTTCATTCTTATGTTATTAATTCTGACACTTCATCTAGTGTTGAAAGCCCTCACAGAGCCCACAATAGATCAACCTGTCTTTTTGGCATCTGGAAATTTTGAATAATCTGTGTCTTCCTTTTTTCAACCATTTGGATCTTTGTTCCCTCTTCGTCATAATGGTAGCAAATCCTCAATAACAATCCCTAAGAATGGTTCTTACATATGAGCCCTAGAGCATCATGGGATGGTAAACAACAATTACCAACCTACCCTCGAGTATGATCTCTTGGTTTGAGCGTTGATAAGCTAATAATACGGAGGTGTGGCATCCCAAATTTGGGGGAGAACATTAGTCTGGGACCCTGATAGCTCAAGAGCTTAAGGTCTTTTTGGTACCATCCAGTGTGGGACAAAATGTGGATAGTTCATTTATGCTGGAGAGTCAGTGTGGTGACTTTTAACATGGATGATTTCATTTAATATCCATAAATCCATACGGAATAGGTACCTTTCTTTTAAAATAAGGATCCCAGAGTGCCAGTGAGATTAAGCTACTTGTTCCAAACAGCAATGCCAGGAATTGGGAGAGCTAGAACTTGAGTTCAGATTCTTCAACTATATGTTTCACATTACACATGCTAAAACTTCTATAGCCACAGAATCTTCCTGTCCATCCATCCATCCATCCATCCATCCATCCATCCATCCATCCATCCATCCATCCATCCACCCACCCACCCACACTCCCTCCCTCTCTCCGTCTGTCCATGTATTGTTCTGTATTAAAGCTTTGTTGGCTTTTCCAATGTGACAATTGAATAGTCTCTGATAAAATGGTTGATAGTGTAGTAGTGTATAGTTGTGTTCATTTAGTGGGAAAGCTCAGTCTGCAAATTCCAAAAGGTCCCTCATCCAAACATATATTATAGGTATGTTTAATTTACATAGAACATATATACTGCTTAGTTAAAGGTGTTCAGCTGCCTATGTTAAGTTGATAGGTTTCACCTGTGCCTAAGAAGAGGTCGCATATGTATAGGAAGAAATCATCAGGAGCTTGTCAGAGTTCCTTGAGTTCCCAGCTCTAAAACCATGTGCTACATGCAGAGAGAGGCCAGGAAGCTGTCCTCAGAATGCCACTTCTGTGCTACTCTACCACATCCAAAGACAAGTGAACTGAGAAATGGTGCTGCTGTAACTGGCATACTGAGGAGCCATACGAAGTGGAAGTTTTGAAGCAGGGACTATGTGTGGGCACCTCATCATCAGTGTACAATCCTGCACTGAGACAATACAAGCCTCCACTAGTTTCTTCTACAAAATGTAAGGCTGTACTAGTTAAAATGTGTTGAGTGAGACTATTAAGGGGCTGTTTGTTGTTGTTGTTGTTGGTTGCTGTCAAGTTGGCTCCAACTCATGGCGACCTTATGTATACCGGAATAAAACACTGGCAGGTCCTGCACCATCTTCGTGATTATTGTTATGTTTGAGCCCATTGTAGTGGCTATTATGTCAGTTTATCTCATCGAGCGTTTCCCTCATTTTTGCTGACCCTCTGCTTTACGAAATACAGTGTCCTTTTCTAGCAATTGGTCTTTCCTGATGACGTGTCCAAAGTAAGCTAGCTGAAGTCTCACCATCTTCTCTTTTAAGGAGCATCCTTGTTGTATTTCTTCTACAACTAATTTGCTTGTTCTCCTCACTAACAAAAAAAAAAAGAAAGAAAAGCCCAACAACAACAAACCCATTGCCGCTGAGTTGTTTCCGATTCATAGCAACCCTATAGGACAAAGTAGAACTGTCCTGTAGGGTTTCCAAGGCTGTAAATCTTTACGGAAGCAGACTGCCACATCTTTCTCCCATGGAGCGAATGGTGGATACTAACTGCAGACCTTTCGGTTAGCAACCAAGCACTTAACCACTGTGCCACCAGGTCTCCTGTTCTTCTGGCAGTCCATATTCTTTGTCAGCACTACAGCTCGAATGAATCAATTCT
This sequence comes from Loxodonta africana, assembly GCF_030014295.1. Lineage (NCBI taxonomy): Eukaryota > Metazoa > Chordata > Mammalia > Proboscidea > Elephantidae > Loxodonta > Loxodonta africana. Next base: position 38,976,132 of record NC_087352.1, read on the forward strand.
GTCTTCCTTTTTCATTGTCCAGCTTTCACACGCATTATGAGGTGACTGAAAAGACCATGGCTTAGTCATCAATGTTACATCTTTGCTTTTTAAAAATTTAAAAAGGTCTTTTGCAGTACGATGCAAAAAGGATAATATGGAAAGGTACATTGGCAAAAGCGTAAGAACAGAAAAAAAAAAATCATTTTTAATAAATGGATACCAAATGTATTTACAGTGTTCTTATTCATTTCAAATGCTATAACTTTTAAAAATTTAAAGTGCAGAAATTGAAAAATGGCTGGAAATATTTGAGAATTGGTAAGTTTCAAAGGCAATGTTCAGCAGGGGATTGAAACGATTATATTTTTTAGCTATGCAATTTCGAAGGAAAGAATAACGACCTTGAAAGACTGATCATCTTGGAGTCTCGATGGACCCACAGAAGCAAATAATATAAAATGAATAAACTTCTGAGGTAAAATTCTTAAGCAGGGAAATGTTACCAAACACACAAGATTATTCCTATGGGTAGGCTCTTTCAAGTTTCTCAGGTGTAATAAATTTTGTGCTAGGAATAGTCAAAATCTTAATTACTTAGAAGCTAATTATCTGCTTCATCAATCTCCCAAGACCTTTTTTCTCTCAGGTTTTCTTCTGTTGGTCACTGTTAACTAGTTCCCATATCCGTTGTGGGAGAGAGGAGGCTGGGGAGTAGGTTATAAAACCAAATACAGAGGAGAAAGAGCAGATAAAACTCAAATTCATTCATTTTATTATCTACAATTATCTTTGATGAAATTGCAATAATGAAAATGATTGATGATTAAAATGAATTTTCAGATGTTTTGTAACTTTGCAATTTGAAACTTAACGGAAGAGGCAATTCCTTTTTAAATCAGTCTGTGAAAGGATATTATTTAGTACAAATACGAAGTATATTTCACATTTCTAGTCAGAGGTGTAGAATTCAACTCAAATGTAATCTTCCTACCTGTGGTTTCAGTCTGCACATAGGAACTCAAGCATCTGTTGTTTACAGTAAAGATATTTTTACTCAGGGAATATTAACCAAGTCAGTATCTTTTTAAAGAAATCAGTACAAGTTGTGAACATTTTATTTTATACTTCTGTATCATATTTATTTTTCTCAATAGCAAAAATACCATAAATGTTTTCCAAAAATCTTGATTATTTTTTTCTTTCTACAGGATATACTTGTGTGACCAATAAAACCTTCAATTTTTAGTACTGATTCTAACGAACAAATAGATTTGGGCATAAAAGTTTAAAAAGTAAGCACTCTGTTTTAAATGAGGGACCACAAGTTCTCTAAGAAATAATAGATGTTACATCTCCTATAATTACAGACTATGGGTTTCTGCATTGTAATGACAGGAGTGCCTGAGAACCCTGGGATAATGGTTGCTTAGCGAAGACTCAACGTGTGGCAATCTTTCCTCCATTTAGAAATTGTGGATTTATCAACTGTCACTGAAACAAGGTACTATGGCTCAAGCCATTCCATTGTGTTCCAGTGGCTATAAAACAAATTATCCCAAACTTCATGACATGACACCAGTTGATTTTGCTCAGAGTCCAGGGGTCAGAAATTCAAACAGGGCACAGAAAGGTGGACTATTACTGCTCGGTGATGTCCGAGGCCTCAGCTGGAAGGCAGGAAGCCTGAAGTTTGGAATCTTCTGAAGGCTCATTCACTCATGTTTTTGGTGTCTGGTAGTTGATGGTGGGGGGACTCAAACTGCTGGAAGCTGAACAGCTAGGCTGCTGGACATTTGCCTTTTTATGGTCTAGTCTCACAGTCTATCTGTCATGGTTACTTCAGGGTAGCCAGATATCTTCCATGGTGACTCAGGGCTCCATAGCTGTATGTCCCAAAAGAGAGAGGGCCACAGAACCTGTATCACCTTCTCTAACCTGTTCCCACGTGTCACTTCTATTATTGCATTCTCTTTGTTAGAAGGGAGGCTCTAAGGCTGGTCTGTATTCATAGGGGGAAGAATTAGACTCCATCTCTTTATGAAAGGTGGGTCAGAGATTTTGCAGAATATTTCAAGCCATTATACACTGTTAGGGAATATTTATATTTTCATATTAAAAAAAATTTTTTTTTTAAAAGTGGAAACAAAGACGTAAGATATTTTTCAGTCTTTATAACATGCACTCTTTCTACTCCTCTGGAAAAGGAAAAGTGACTGCATGACACCCCTAACAACCTTCTTGAGGTAAAAGAGATAGATGTTATTTTAAGAGGTGAAAACTCCGATTAGGTCATGCAGAGGGAAATTATACGTTTCTGCCTCTTCTTCTTAATATGCTCTGGGTAGGTGGAGAACATGGGAGTTCCTATTCTGCTAGGGATGTTTTAAAAATATTTCAAGAAAAGCAGAGGCCTAAGCAGTGGTGGAGCAGTGGGTAAGAGCACAGCTGCTAACTAAAAGGTCAGCTGTTTGAATCCACTAAGCTGCTTCCTGGAAACCCTAGTGGGCAGTTCCATTCTGTCCTGTAGGGTCGCTATAAGTGGGAATCGACTCGATGGCAATGGGTTTGGTTTTTTGGAAGCTGTCAAGAGAAATGATGTTTGATTCTTACTTTATGTTACCCTTAATAGAGAACATAAAGACAATTTATTGAAAAATCCTCCTGAAAGATGTAACTCTCTTGACTTTCTGATTATTTTCTTCCCTGCTGGCTAAAAATAACTTATCAATTAAGTTGCGGACCACATTCTCTAATGGAGTTTCTCCTGAGATTTGGTGATAAATTCCCATAAAACATGATTGAGGTTGACTATTATATCAAAAATTTGTCTCCAAATATGAGATATGTCATTTTAAATGTCCTAGAATTCATGTTTGCCTTACTGTGATGATAGATGATTATCATAGCTTTACACATAATTATAACTATTAACTATTATATGATTCCAGTTATATAAAATATCTAGAATAGGCAAATATGTAGAGACCAAAGTTTATCAGTGGTTACTAGGGGTGGGAAGGATGGGAATTCCAGAACACTTAATTGTGCTCACGAGGAACCTGAACATAGATCAAGAGGCTGTTGTTCCAACAGAACAAGGGGATACTGCATGGTTTAAAGTCAGGAAAGGTGTGTATCAGGGCTGTATCCTTTCACCATGCCCATTCAATCTGTGGAGACCCTGGTGGCACAGTGGTTAAGAGCTACTGGCTGCTAACTGAAAGGCTGGCAATTCAAATCCACCAGGTGCTCCTTGGAAACTTTATGGGGTAGTTCTACTATGTCCTACAGGGTTGCTATGAGTTGGAATCAACTCGGCAGCAATGGTCTTTTTATTCATTTTTTTTTTTTCCAATTTGTATGCTGAGCAAATAATCAGAGAAGCTGGACTATATGAAGAAGAACAGGGCATCAGGATTGGAGGAAGAATCATTAAAAATCTGCCTTATGCAGATGACACACCCTTGCTTGCTAAAAGTGAAGAGAACTTGAAGCACTTGCTGATGAAGATCAAAGATCACAGCCTTCGGTATGGATTACACCTCAACAAAGAAAACAAAAATCCTCACAACTGAACCAATAAGCAGCATCATGATAAATGGCGAAAAGATTAAAGTTGTCAAGGATTTTATTTTACTTGGATCCACAATCAACTCCCACGGAAGCAGCAGTCAAGAAATCAAAAGACACATTGTATTGGGCAAATCTGCTACAAAGGATCTCTTTAAATTGTTGAAAAGGAAAGGTGTCACCTTGAAGACCAAGGTGCACCTAACCCAGGCCATGGTATTTTCAATACATGCAAAAGCTGAACAATGAATAAGGAAGCCTGAAGAAGAATTGATGCCTTTGAATTGTGGTATTGGTGAAGAAAATTGAATATATCATGGACTGCCAAAGGAATGAACAAATCTGTCTTTGAAGAAGTATAACCAGAATGCTCCTTAGAAGCAAGGATGGTGAGACTGCATCTTACATACTTTGGACATGTTGTCAGGAGGCATCAGTCCTTGGAAAAAGATGTCATGCTTGGTAAAGTATAGGGCGTATGAAAAAGAGGAAGACCCTCAACGAGATGGATTGACACCGTGGCTGCAACAATGGGCTCAAGCATAACAACAATTGTGAGCATGGCGCAGGATCAGGCAGTGTTTCATTCTGTGGTACGCAGGGTCACTGTGAGTGGGAACTGACTAGATGGCACCTAAAAACAACGACAAGGGATGGGAGGGAGAGGGAAAGGTGAAGCCATTGCTTAGAGGGCATTGAGTTTCTGATTATGGTAATGGAATTATTTGGAAATGTAATAGCGTTGAGGTTATACAAAGTGATGAAGGTAATCAAAGTCACTGAACTGCACATGTACAAAATACTGAACTGGCAAATGTTTTATTATATTTATTTTTATCCCAATAAAACAAGAGCAACAACAAAAAATGAAACAAACACCACTTAAAAAAAAAAAGAGAAGTGTACAGATCTATACCCTGGTCACTTCTAAATATCCATATGCTAAAAATATTTGGTCAATTTTGTATCTCAAAAAAAAGAAATAGTAACTCTGAGGAGCATTACAAGAGCAGAGAACTTTTGAAAAATCTTGTAAATGTATTGCAAGCAAAAAAAAAAAAGCCTTAAATGTACATACATAACGTTTACGTAATTTAAAGACTGGTAATCACTTAAATAGTATGCTAAGAGCCTAGAAAAAGAAAATGATATATTTAAGCAATTTCTAAGAACAGCATACCCTATTTTAATGCAAATGATGCATGCCCTGTACTTCCTCTGTTTGTTTGCCAACTGACCTCCTCCAAGTATTTTCTGTGTTTACAAAAATACCTCACAACGGGGGTAGGCATGGTTGGCAAACAAATGTAGAAGGCCTGTTATTTGCATAAAAATATGATACTATGCCCTCAAAAGGAAATTCTGTCATACCAATATCACAAATAAGAATAAGATGCTTTGACACTGGGAGCAAGTTTGTATTTTAAGAGAACTGAGAATTAGAAAGGAGTCCTGGTAGCACAGTTGTTAAGTGCTCAGCTGCTAACCAAAAGATCAGTGGTTCAGACCCACGAGCCGCTCCTCGGGGGAGGGATGTGACACTCTGCTTCCCTAAAGATTGCAGCCTCTGAAACTCTACAGGTCAGTTCTACTCTGTCCTATAGGGTCGCTGTGAGTCGCGGTTGACTAAAGGGCAGCGAGTTTGGTTTTGGTTTTGAAGAATTAGAGCTAAATATTTAGGAATTTCAATCCTTTTACCAAACGAATATCAGGATTATCTCGTGTGTTTCAGCTCCCATCTAATGGGTACTTGCACAACTGGGGCACATACCCACGCTCCCCCACACACTCAATTACTCCTTTACATTCTCCTCTTTAAGTTGGTTAAAAAAAAGTACATCTCATTTGAGGAAAGAAGTTATTGGACTCCTGATGGAATGACATGGTAGCACCAAACCAAAAAAACCCACTGCTGTCAGGTCGATGACAGCTCATAGCAACCCCATAGGGTTTCCAAGGCTGTAAACCTCCATGAAGGTGGACTGCCACGTCTTTCTCCAGAGGAGCCACTGGAGGTTTCCGACCCACCGACCTTTCGCTTAGCAGTCAATGGCTTTGACCACTGCATCACCAGGGCTCCTTTCATAGTAATACAACAGATAGAAAATAAAAGAAAAAAACAGACCACTTAAAAAAAACAAAAGAATAAGATGCTTAAAGTAAATACAAATTATCAAGTGTCAGAGCTGTTACATTAATCCTTTTTTTTTTATTTGCAAGTATGTACTCTTTCTAACATGTTATATGGCTTCTAACATTTTAAACTAAATATCACAAATTGGGTAATTTGAGCCAGAATTTTTTTTTTTTTTTTTTTTTAATTTTTATTAAGCTTCAAGTGAACATTTACCATTCCAATCAGTCTGTCACATGTAGGTTTACATACATCTTACTCCCTTCTCCCACTTGCTCTCCCCCTATTGAGTCAGCCCTTACAGTCTCTCGTTTCGTGCCAATTTTACCTTCTTCCATCTCTCTCTATCTTCCCATCCCCCCTCCAGTCAAGAGTTGCCAACACACTCTCCCGTGTCCACCTGATTTAATTAGCTCGCTCTTCATCAGTATCTCTCTCCCCCCCACTGACCAGTCCTTTTCATGCCTGATGATTTGTCTTCGGGGTTGGTTCCTGTCCTGTGCCATCAGAAGTTCTGGGGAGCATTGTCTCTGGGATTCCTCTAGTCGCAATCATACCATTAGGTGTGGTCTTTTAATGAGAATTTGGGGTCTGTATCCCATTGGTCTCCTGCTCCCTCAGGAGTTGTCTCTTGTGCTCCCTGACAGGGCAGACATCGATTGTGGCCGGGCACCAACTTGTTCTTCTGGTCTCAGGATATTGTAGGTCTCTGGTTCAAGTGGCCCTTTCTGTCTCTTGGGTTCTTAGTTGTCGTGTGACCTTGGTGTTCTTCCTTTGCCTTTGCTCCCGGTGGGTTGAGACCAATTAATGTATTTTAGATGGCTGCTTGTTGGCATTTAGGACCCCAGGTGCCACAATTCAAAGTGGGATGCAGAGTGTTTTCATAATAGAATTGTTTTGCCCATTGATTTAGAAGTCCTCTCAAACCAAGTTCCCCAGACCCCAGCCCCTGCTTCGCTATCCTTTGAAGCTTTCATTTTATCTCGGAAACCTCTTTACTTTTAATCCTGTCCAATTAGGCTGACCTTCCTTGTTTTGAGTGTTGTCTTTCCCTTCACCCAAAGCAGTTCCCATCTACAGATTGATCAATAAAAAGCCCTCTCCCTCCCTCCCTCCCTCCCTCCCCCCTTTGTAACCACAAAAGTATGTGTTCTTTTCCGTTTTTTCTATTCCTCAAGATCTTATAATAGTGGTCTTATACAATATTTGTCCTTTTGCAACTGACTCATTTCGCTCAGCATAATGCCTTCCAGATTCCTCCATGTTATGAAATGTTTCAGAGATTCGTCACTGTTCTTTATCGATGCGTAGTATTCCATTGTGTGAATATACCACAATTTATTTACCCATTCGTCCGTTGATGGACATCTTGGTTGCTTCCAGCTTTTTGCTATTGTAAACAGAGCTGCAATAAACATGGGTGTGCATATATCTGTTTGTGTGAAGGGTCTTGTATTTTTAGGGTATATTCCGAGGAGTGGGATTTCTGGTTTGTATGGTAGTTCTATTTCTAACTGTTTAAGATAACGCCAGATGGATTTCCACAGTGGTTGTACCATTTTACAATCCCACCAGCAGTGTATGAGAGTTCCAGTCTCTCCGCAGCCTCTCCAACATTTATTATTTTGTGATTTTTGAATTAATGCCAGTCTAGTTGGTGTCAGATGGAATCTCATCGTAGTTTTAATTTGCATTTCTCTAATGACTAATGATCGAGAGCATTTTCTCATGTATCTGTTGGCTGCCTGAATATCTTCTTTAGTGAAATGTGTGTTCATATCCTTTGCCCACTTCTTGATTGGGTTGTTTGTCTTTTTGTGGTTGAGTTTTGATAGAATCATGTAGATTTTAGAGATCAGGCGCTGGTCTGAGATGTCATAGCTGAATATTCTTTCCCAGTCTGTAGGTGGTCTTTTTACTCTTTTGGTGAAGTCTTTAGATGAGCATAGGTGTTTGATTTTTAGGAGCTCCCAGTTATCGGGTTTCTCTTCATCATTTTTGGTAATGTTTTGTATTCTGTTTATGCCCTGTATTAGGGCTCCTAGGGTAGATCCTATTTTTTCTTCCAAGATTTTTATCGTTTTAGTCTTTATGTTTAGGTCTTTGATCCACTTGGAGTTAGTTTTTGTGCATGGTGTGAGGTATGGGTCCTGTTTCATTCTTTTGCAAATGGATATCCAGGTATGCCAGCACCATTTGTTAAAAAGACTATTATTTCCCCAATTGACTGACACTGGTCCTTTGTCAAATATCAGCTGCTCATACGTGGATGGATTTATATCTGGATTCTCAATTCTGTTCCATTGGTCTATGTGCCTGTTGTTGTACCAGTACCAGGCTGTTTTGACTACTGTAGCTATATAATAGGTTCTGAAATCAGGTAGGGTGAGGCCTCCCACTTTCTTCTTCTTTTTCAGTAATGTTTTGCTTATCCGGGGATTCTTTCCTTTCCATATGAAGTTAGTGATTTGTTTCTCTATTCCCTTAAAGTATGACATTGGTATTTGGATTGGAAGTGCGTTGTATGTATAAATGGCTTTTGGTAGAACAGACATTTTTACTATGTTGAGTCTTCCTATCCATGAGCAGGGTATGTTTTTCCATTTAAGCGTGTCCTTTTGAATTTCTTGTAGCAGAGTTTTATAGTTTTCTTTGTATAGGTCTTTTACTTCCTTGGTAAGATTTATTCCTAAGTATTTTATCTTCTTGGGGGCTACTGTGAATGGTATTGATTTGGTTATTTCCTCTTCGGTGTTCTTTTTGTTGATGTAGAGGAATCCAAGTGATTTTTGTATGTTTATTTTATATCCTGAGACTCTTCCAAACTCTTCTATTAGTTTCAGTAGTTTTCTGGAGGATTTCTTAGGGTTTTCCATGTATACGATCATGTCATCTGCAAATAGTGATAGCTTTACTTCCTCCTTACCAATCTGAATACCCTTTATTTCTTTGTCTAGCCTAATTGCCCTGGCTAGGACTTCAAGTACGATGTTGAATAAGAGCGGTGATAAAGGGCATCCTTGTCTGGTTCCCGTTCTCAAGGGAAATGCTTTCAGGTTCTCTCCATTTAGAGTGATATTGGCCGTTGGCTTTGCATATATGCCCTTTATTATGTTGAGGAATTTTCCTTCAATTCCTATTTTGGTGAGAGTTTTTATCATAAATGGGTGTTGGACTTTGTCAAATGCCTTTTCTGCATCAATTGATAAGATCATGTGGTTTTTGTCTTTTGTTTTATTTATGTGATGGATTACATTAATGGTTTTTCTGATATTAAACCAGCCTTGCATACCTGGTATAAATCCCACTTGATCAGGGTGAATTATTTTTTTGATGTGTTGTTGGATTCTATTGGCTAGAATTTTATTAAGGATTTTTGCATCTATGTTCATGAGGGATATAGGTCTAAAATTTTCTTTTTTTGTAATGTCTTTACCTGGTTTTGGTATCAGGGAGATGGTGGCTTCATAGAATGAGTTGGGTAGTATTCCGTCTTTTTCTATACTTTGAAATACCTTCAATAGTAATGGTGTTAAGTCTTCTCTGAAGGTTTGGTAGAACTCTGCAGTGAAGCCATCTGGGCCAGGACTTTTTTTTGTTGGGAGTTTTTTGATTACCATTTCAATCTCTTTTTTTGTTATGGGTCTATTTAGTTGTTCTACTTCTGTATGTGTTAGTTTAGGTAAGTAGTGTTGTTCCAAGAATTTATCCATTTCTTCTAGGTTTTCAAATTTGTTAGAGTACAATTTTATGTAGTAATCTGATATGATTCTTTTGATTTCATTTGGTTCTGTTGTGATGTGGTCCTTCTCGTTTCTTATTCGGGTTATTTGTTTCCTTTCCTGTTTTTCTTTAGTCAGTCTAGCCAATGGTTTATCAATTTTGTTAATTTTTTCAAAGAACCAGCTTTTGGCTTTGTTAATTCTTTCAATTGTTTTTCTGTTCTCTAATTCATTTAGTTCAGCTCTAATTTTTATTATTTGTTTTCTTCGGGTGCCTGATGGATTCTTTTGTTGCTCACTTTCTATTTGCTCAAGTTGTCGGGACAGTTCTCTGATTTTGGCTCTTTCTTCTTTTTGTATGTGTGCATTTATCGATATAAATTGGCCTCTGAGCACTGCTTTTGCTGTGTCCCAGAGGTTTTGATAGGAAGTATTTTCATTCTCGTTGTTTTCTAAGAATTTCCTTATTCCCTCCTTGATGTCTTCTATAACCCAGTCTTTTTTCAGGAGGGTATTGTTCATTTTCCAAGTATTTGATTTCTTTTCCCTAGTTTTTCTGTTATTGATTTCTAGCTTCATTGCCTTGTGGTCTGAGAAGATGCTTTGTAATATTTCGATGTTTTGGATTCTGCAAAGATTTGTTTTATGCCCTAATATGTGGTCTATTCTAGAGAATGTTCCATGTGCGCTAGAAAAAAAAGTATATTTTGCAGCAGTTGGGTGGAGAGTTCTGTATAAGTCAATGAGGTCAAGTTGGTTGATTGTTGTAAGTAGGTCTTCCGTGTCTCTGTTGAGCTTCTTACTGGATGTCCTGTCCTTCTCCGAAAGTGGTGTGTTGAAGTCTCCTACTATATATGTGGAGGTGTCTATCTCACTTTTCAATTCTGTTAAAATTTGATTTATGTATCTTGCAGCCCTGTCATTAGGTGCGTAAATATTTAATATGGTTATGTCTTCCTGATCAATTGTCCCTTTTATCATTATATAGTGTCCTTCTTTATCCTTTGTGGCGGATTTAAGTCTAAAGTCTATTTTGTCAGAAATTAATATTGCTACTCCTCTTCTTTTTTGCTTATTGTTTGCTTGATATACTTTTTTCCATCCTTTGAGTTTTAGTTTGTTTGTGTCTCTAAGTCTAAGGTGTGTCTCTTGTAGGCAGCATATAGATGGATCGTGTTTTTTTATCCAGTCCGTGACTCTCTGTCTCTTTATTGGTGCATTTAGTCCATTTACATTCAGCGTAATTATAGATAAGTAAGTTTTTAGTGCTGTCATTTTGATGCCTTTTTATGTGTGTTGTTGGCCATTTCATTTTTCCACATGCTTTTTTGTGCTGAGACGTTTTTCTTAGTAGCTTGTGAGATCCTCATTTTCATAATGTTTAACTTTGTGTTTATTGAGTCGTTACGTTTTTCTTGGCTTTTTTCTTGAGTTATGGAATTGATATTCCTTTTTGTGGTTACCTTTTTATTTACCCCTATTTTTCTAAGTAAAACCCTAACTTGTATCCTTCTATTTCGCCTTGTATCACTCTCCATCTGGCAGTTCAATGCCTCCTATATTTAGTCCCTCTTTTTGATTATTTTGATCGTTTAGCTATTGATTTCCATGATTTCCTGTTGTGTGTATTATTTTGTTTATTTATTTATTTTTTAGAATTAGTCTTAATTTGTTTGTTTTTGTGCTTTCTCTGTTTGAGTTGCGTTGATATCAGGACGTTCTGTTTTGTGACCTTGTATTGTGCTGGTACCTGATATTATTGGTCATCAGGCCAAACAATCTCCTTTAGCATTTCTTGCAGTCTTGGTTTAGTTTTTGCAAATTCTCTAAACTTGTGTTTATCTGTAAATATCTTAATTTCTCCTTCATATTTCAGAGAGAGTTTTGCTGGATATATGATCCTTGGTTGGCAGTTTTTCTCGTTTAGTGCTCTGTATATGTCGTCCCATTCCCTTCTTGCCTGCATAGTTTCTGCTGAGTAGTCTGAACTTATTCTTATTGATTCTCCCTTGAAGGAAACCTTTCTTTTCTCCCTGGCTGCTTTTAAAATTTTCTGTTTGTCTTTGGTTTTGGCAAGTTTGATGATGATATGTCTTGGTGTTTTTCTTTTTGGATCAATCTTAAATGGGGTTCGATGAGCATCTTGGATAGATATCCTTTCTTCTTTCATGATGTCAGGGAAGTTTTGTGTCAGGAGTTCTTCAACTATTTTCTCTGTGTTTTCTGTCCCCCCTCCCTGTTCTGGGACTCCAATCACTCGCAAGTTATCCTTCTTGATAGAGTCCCACATGATTCTTAGGGTTTCTTCATTTTTTTTAATTCTTTTATCTGATTTTTTTCCAGCTATGTTGGTGTTGTTTCCCTGGTCCTCCAGAAGTCCCAGTCTACATTCTAATTGCTCGAGTCTGCTCCTCTGACTTTCTATTGCGTTGTCAAATTCTGTAATTTTATTGTTAATCTTTTGGATTTCTACATGCTGTCTCTCTATGGATTCTTGCAACTTGTTAATTTTTCCACTATGTTCTTGAATAATCTTTTTGAGTTCTTCAACAGTTTTATCAGTGTGTTCCTTGGCTTTTTCTGCATTTATCCTAATTTCATTTGTGATATCTTTCAGCATTCTGTAAATTAGTTTTTTATATTCTGTATCTGATAATTCCAGGATTGTATCTTCATTTGGGAAAGATTTTGATTCTTTTGTTTGGGGGGTTGGAGAAGCTGTCATGGTCTGTTTCTTTATGTGGTTTGATATGGACTGCTGTCTCCGAGCCATCACTGGGAAACTAGATTTTCCAAGTAGTCAGCTAAAAAAAAATGCAGTCAGATCCCTATCTGAATTCTCTCTCTGGCTCCGGGTATTCGGATGTTAATGGGGTCGCCTGGGGAGGGTGGGGGAGGGATCTGAGAGCTAGGAGTGTAGCACCACAGAATATAGAGCTGAACACCACGTTCACGCTCCGCCCCCGTTTGCCAAAATCCGGGCTGGACGGGTCCCTGGCTAGGACACTGCTTTCCTTGCTCGGAAACCAGTCCCTTCCTCCTGGGGACTTCCTCCGGTGCGCGGCACCGCTCGTGGGCACTGGGTGGGCGTTTCCCGCACGAACGGGTGGGCCCGCCCCCAGGGTCTATTCAGGCGATTATAATTAGATCCCGCGGTCACGCCCCGCCTGTGCGCGCGCCCAAATCCCAGCGGGATGACTTCCGGGTTGAGACGCTGCTTTCCCTGTTCGGGAACCAGTCACTTCCTCCCCGGGACTTCTCCTTCCGGAGCGCCACACCTCTCGCGCGAACTGGGTTGGCGTCACCTGCACGGCCAGGTGGGCCCGCCCCCTGGGTCAATTCAGGGCAATAAAAATGGACTCCGTGCTCACGCCCCGCTCGTGCGCGCGCCCAAGCCCCAGCAGGACGGAACCCCGTCTGGGACGCTACTTTCTGCGCTTCGGGACCAATCAGTTCCTCCGCACGTCCAGGTGGGCCCGCCCCCTGGGTCAATTCAGGGCGATAAAAATGGACTCCGCGCTCACGCCCCGCCCGCGCGCGCCCAAGCCCCAGCAGGGCGGCACTCTGTCTGGGATGCTACTTTCTGCGCTTTGGGACCAATCAGTTCCTCCGCATGGCCAGGTGGGCCTGCCCCCTGGGTCAATTCAGAGCAATAAAAATGGACTCCGCGCTCACGGCCCGCTCGTGCGCGCGCCCAAGCCCCAGCAGGGCGGCACTTTGTCTGGGATGCTACTTTCTGCGCTTTGGGACCAATCAGTTCCTCCCGGGGACTTCTCCTTCCAGTGTGCCGCACCTCTCGCGCAAACTGGGAGGGCGTCACTCGCACGACCAGGTGTTCCCGCCCTCTGGGTCAATTCAGGGTAATAAAAATGGACCCCGCGCTCATGCCCCGCCCGCGCGCGCGCGCGTGCCCAGATCGCAGCGGAATGGCTCCCCGTCTGGGATGCTGCTTTCCCTGTTTTGAGACCAGACACCTCCGGGGATTTCTCCCTCTGGTGTGCCGTGCCACACGCGCGGACTGGGTGCGCGTCCTCCCGCACGAACGCGTGGGCCCCGCCCTGGGGTCACTCCAGGGAAACACAGCTGACCCCCCCCCCCCGCGCGCGCCCCGTCGGCTTCTCGCCTAACTCCCGGCGGACAGCAGGGCACCCCAGCTGGGACGCTGTTCTCCCCCCTCTCAGATCAGTCACTGCCTCCCGGGTGTTTCTCCCTCCGGCTGCGCCCCTACGCCGCCCGCGCCAACCTGCTAGGCTTCCTCCCGGGATGGGTTCGGGGGGGAAGGGGTGGGCCCCCTTTCTGTGCCGTCTGCCCCCCTGGGCTCTGCCCCAGATCGAGCTCCGAAGGTCACCTGCCTGGTGCGCTGGCTCCTAGTTCTGAAAACAGTCGCTGTCTGCCCGTATTTGTTCGTCCTCCGTCTCTAAGTCTGTGTTTGTTGTTCAGAGTTCATAGATTGTTATGTATGTGATCGATTCCCTTGTTTTTCCGAGTCTTTGTTGCAAGAGGGATCCGCGGGAGCGTCCACCTAGTCCGCCATCTTGGCCCCCCTCCCCAGAATTTTTTTTCCTCTCAGGTTTTCTCCTGTTGGCCACTGTTCACAGTAGTACCCATTGTGGGGGAGAGAGAGGGTTAATGAGTCATTCTAAGAGAATATCTGTGCTCATATGGAGTGAGCAAATATGTATTTGTCTAGTAACTTATTTTAAAATGCATTTATTGAAGTAATTTTTATATTTGTATTCTTTAGTATCAACATTTCACTAAATCTCTTGTCAAATATAATAATATTTATTTGTAAAAATAGTTTTACGAGTAGTCACAGAAAAAAATACTACCCCCAAGATGAAGAAGAGAATGTATCAGCCCATTTTTCATTACATTATAGAATTATAGACAAAAAATACTTTTCCCCACCAAGCATTAAGTATACAGGAAACAAAAATAAAATTGGAATAATTTACCTAAGTTTCATATGACAAGGTCTAATTATAATAACCAAATAAATACTAATGCTCCGTTTAATTAAAACATCTGGAAAACTCAGTTTAAAAGAGAAAGATTTCTCAGAGCAGCAGAAAGTGAACTGACATAACCTTCATGTCTTGCTTTTAGGCAAGTGTTCTTCAAGCCTTCACTATGAAGCAACATACTGTATTTTACATATAATTCCCCTTCCTCAGTGAGATAAGAGAGAGACAGGTCAAGCTATCTTTTTAGATTTCTACCTCTAGTCCTATAGCTGACTAGATGGTCTGAGGAATCGTCTTATTTGTAGAAGAAATAAATACTGGACAAGGCAAACTTTCCAGTGTATTGCTGGTCTTGCAAGGCATGAGGAATGGCTCCCAGAAACACCCTCCACCTCCCCTCCCCAGTGAGGGAGAGCCTGAGCTGGGAGCTGACCAGTGTGGGCAGAGATAAGCTTAATTTCCCTCAGGGCAAATGCTAATTGCGTTACCCTAATCTAATGAAAGAATGATAAAACATAGAATAATAATAATAAATAATAATTAAAAAGTATACAATTTCAAAAATGGAAGAGGTGAATAATATAAATAAATTTTTATAAGACAGCTGTTCAAAAGGAAACAGCAAAAGAGAAAAAGAAACAGAAAAAGTGGGATAAATAGAAAAAAATTTAAGATACTGGAAAAATGCAAATACATATGCAATCACGAAACTCAAAAAATGATTTAAACTCACTGAATAAAAATGTCTGCTTATTAGATTGAAAAAAAAAATTCAGCTATGTCCCATATTTAAAGGAGGGTGGAAAGTCAAAACAGAAAGGAGGGGCAAGGTATAGAAAAAGTCTAAATACATTGACTCCTCACAAAATAGCTTCGAAATACATGCAATTGAAACAACCATTAAACAGATAACTGGATATTATAAATAACTTCTTTCCAGTAACTTAAAAACACAAATTACTTGAAAAATAACAAAATGAATTCAAGAAGAAATAAAAACTCTGAATATACTTAAAACTATTAAAGAAAATGAGTTTGTAATTAACACCTTTCTAAAGGTCCAGGTGGTTTCACAGGTAAAGTATGAAATAAAAATTAAGAAATAAAACCAAATTTATACAAATGTTTTCAGAAAACATGGAGGAGTGAGTCCTTCCTAACTTGTTTTACGAGTACCTATAACACTTATGGAGCCCTAGTGACACAGTGGATAACAGCCTGGCTGCTAGTCAAAAGGCTGGTAGTTCAAATCCACCAGCCGCTCCTTGGAAACCCTGAGGGGCAGTCCAACTTTGTCTGATAGGGTCACTATGAGTCAAATCAACTCAAAGGCAATTTTTTTTGTGTGTGTGTGTGATAACCTTCATGAAGCTTGTGCCATGGTGGCACAGTGGTTAAAGCGCTTGGCTACTAACTGAAAGGTCAACAGTTGGAACCAACCAGCTGCTAGGGAGAAAGATGTGGCAGTCCGCTTCTGTAAAGATTTACAGCCTTGGAAACTTTATAGGGCAGTTCTACTCTGTCCTACAGGGTCACTATGAGTTGGAATTTACTTGAGGGCAGGAGAATATAGCCCTTGTAAGAAAACCTGGTAAACACATTACAAGAAGAGAAATATTACAGACAAATATTGCTCATGGACATGAATATGTGTGTCTAAAGTTTTCCCTTTATTTTATATGAGCTGTAATTAAAAATAAATTTCCTTTAACAACAAAATTGCATAAATTTAAACATTGTGGACTTTGTTCTATATTTGAAATAACTTTTCCTAATTACATCTAAATCTCCTTCACTTTAATAAACCCGTTGCCATCGAGTCAATTCCGACTCATAGCAACCCTACAGGACACAGTAGAACTGCCCCAGAGAGTTTCCAAGGAGCGCCTGGTAGATGCAAAACTGCTGACCTTTTGGTTAGCGCCAGAGCTCTTAACCACTTCGGCACCACGGTTTCCTGTGGTATAGAAAACTCATATTGTTCTAGGTAATAAGATTATTTTCAAATGAAAATGGGACACTTTTATTTATTTTCTTCCTTGCTCCAATGGTCTATCACAAACAGGTAAACATTCTTCTGCTTAAATTCATGTTCTAAAATTTCACTTTGACATTTTGACATTTGAATTGTGTGTTATTTCAATAAACCTAGACATCCCTACCACTGTCCAAAAAAAAAAAAAAGGGTGGTGCAAATGGTTAACATGCGGCTGCTAACTGAAATGTTGGTGCTTGAAGTCCACCTAGAGGTACCTGGATAAAAGCCCTGGTGATCTACTTTTGAAAAATCAGCCACTGGAAATCCTATAGAACACAGTTCTGCTCTGACACACACGGGATTACCACAACTCAGAACTGGCTTAGACATCACCGTGTGCCACGGAATGTGTGTGCAATAAGCTGCATGGTCAAAATGCAGCTATAGCTTCTAAAGAACTGCTCATTAGGGATTTATCACTGCCCTCTGGAGACTGAATCAATTTCAGTATACCCATGTTGCAGAATACTGTGTAGCCATTAGACTAATGCGAGTTAACTCTAAGTGGGCATGCAGGGACTTATTGGGCAGGAGTATGAAAAATCTTCTTAAGACTGATTTATAGTGATAGTTGCACCACTTAGTAGAGTTACTTAAAGAATAATTAAATTGTATACTTGAAATGAATTACATAAAAAAATGCCTCAATAAATTTGTTAAAACAAAAGATTGTTACTCTATTTGTTGATAATGGATCTGTCATTTTTGTGTGTGTGTGTGAGAAAAAGCACATCACAAAACAACATTCACAGAATGATAATGTGTTTGTAAAAATTTATAAATATATGCCCTTCTTTACCTATAGTCAGTCTGCTGTTCTTGTTGTTAGTTGTCATTGAGTTGATTCCAACTCACGGCAACCTTGTATATACACAGTAGAACTGCTCTATAGGATTTTCAAGTTTTAGACCTTTCAGAAGCAAATTGTCAGGACTGTCTCCCAAGGAGCTTCTGGGTGGATTTGAACTGCCAGCCTTTCAGCTAGTAGTCAACTGTTTAACTGTTTGCGCTACCTAGGGAATCCTGCACTCAGTCTACTCTACCTAAACTCGCTCTCTTTTATGACTGAATCCAAACTTATAACTTTAAATATTATCTAAATGCTGATGATTACCAAATTTATCTCTATCCCCAGCTTTGCTCCCAACTTCCAGATTCATACATGTAATTGATTTCTCAACCTCTCTACTTGAAAATCTAATGTACTTCTTAAACTCAACAGGTTACAATTCCAAAGCTGAACTGACCTTTTGATCTGTAAGTTCTTCTTTCTACTGGTTTTCTTATCTCAGGTATGTTAAGTCCGTCTCTACAGTAACTCAGTATAAAAACTTGGAGCAAGCATAAACCCATTGCTTTCTCTAACACCCCAGTCAATCTGTTGGCTCTACCATCTACTGTATTTTTATATGAATAATGTACACATTATATATTTTTGCCAACTGAACTCCCCCAGGTATTTTGGTAATCATGCTTGGTTGGCAAAAAACATATAACGTGCGTGTTATTTGTGTAAAAATATGGTAATGTTTTAAACATTCAAATATGGATCATTTCTCAGTCTTTCCACCGGTACCACACACACACACTCTCTCTCTTGGATTATCACAACAGCCTCCTGACTAGTTTCCTCCATCTACATTTGTCCCCTCCTGTCTGTCTTCAACACACAGAAAGAACGTGGCCTTCTAAAATACCCAGTCTTACCGTTGTTCTGCTCAAAACCTTACCACCGAGGCTCTTCATTTCCCTCTGAGTAGAAGTAATATCTTGGCACTGTCCTTGCATTCACCTATGTTAATTTTGGCAATGATAGAGCCAGGTTTGACAGAATAATTTAACCACATAACTAAGGATTTTCAGCATGGTTGAGTAGCTATTCTTCCCTTCCACTAGATGAGATTTATTGTTTTGTACTTTTCAGGTGCACTGAAACTAAGCTGAAACATAATTTTTGAAATTGTCGGAGAATTCTCTTACTTTGCCATGGATGATCAGAAAAGTTCATTATGCAAATTAATTTGCTTTTGATTCATCTGAAGTCTTTCCCCCATTTACAGCACTTGGAAAGCTAGTTGAAAACCCTCCGTGGTGACCTGGTTCTAACACCTTTCCCCAGAAAATGTTGTATTATCAATGATTATTAAGAGAAAGCAAGGATGAAATCAGCACTCACGAGAATTAATTTATCCATTACTTAGACTTCTCCTTTGTCTTGTAAGGAGTTTGGGGATTGGAGGTGCCATGTTCCTACAGGTTAGGACAGTTACATGGTAGTAAAAATAAAGCAGTGAAATGGAAATATCAAACCAAGGAAGAAAGCACTTTGTGTAAACTTTAGGTTTGTTTCTCTGCTGTGTGAAGCTATATTTCCCAGAGTAAGAAAAATATCAGCTTATGGATGAAAAGTGGAGTCTATCTTCTTCCTCAATTTTCATTTATTTACCTCTCAACACATGTGTGCACGTGTGTGCACACACATACACACAGGTCGTGCTTATCCATATGTGCAAAAACATGCATACTGAAATTGGAAAGAATGCAATTTTATTCAAGAATTTTAATTTCATAGCCCCAGGTCATTTCAAGGATAACAACATTAAAAAAAAAAAACAAACTCAATTCTGCCTTTGTACATTTTGAGTCACCCTTTTTCCAAAATTCCTCATTCGTATATTCAAATTATTGAAACAACAAAACAAAGAAACACATGAGAAACACTGAAGAGTCGAAACAACTGACTATGGTAAATTAAGAGACGTGGGACCTCCACTGGCTAAAAGTGGCGACCTCTGTCACTGCAGGGAGGGCTTTCATTTCCAATTACACATGATATTTTTTAAAACTTGTGGAGTAGTGGATGATTTTGCATTCCATTTTTGCTTTTCTGGATTTTCCAAAAACGGTTTTAAAAATTAAAATTAATTTCATTATTGGTTTATAGCGTGTTCTATGATAAGATTTTACTCTTCAGTCTTAAAGGCATGACCTATTTTCTTATTTGTCATATTATCTATCAAAGTCAAGTTATACCATAGAATAGATGTGAACTGGTGAAAGAGCCTCTTATACACAGTCCTGGGTTTTTTTTTTTTTTTAACGAGAATTTAAATAACTTTCTAATATTGATAAATAAGAGAAAGAGTGGCAGAGCACAAGAGACCAGTTTAAGCCAATTGTGGGTACTAGCAATACTACAAAATATACGAATGCTGTACAGATCATTCATTTAACTTCTCTGGGCCTTTGTTCTCTTACTGACACTTTAAATGTTGAAGAGCAAATGGTATCTAAAATTCTTTTCAGTAAAATACCCAGAAATCTCTGATTGTGATGAAAATTACTATGCCATTACTACCAGTTGTGATGTATTTCCTCTGTGGTAACAGCCCTCTGGGTTCTTTGGGCCTCTTCTTCCCTTGTGACCCTTCTGAACAGGGTCAGAGCACCTCAACGACAATGCCTAGAGATATCCAGGCCTCCTATTGATTGCTTTCAAAGAGACTGTTTGGTATTATGGGAAATGAGGGAAAGAAACTGATAGATAATTTTTAAAAGGAAAGAACATTCTGAGACACCCTCATGTTATAAAGACACATACACGCTCAATATGGCAAGATCTAAAGAAAACAGACACACACACACAGTGACCCCAGAAATTGTTAAAAGCACCCCCATTCAATAATCAGAAAATAACTTAATGAATATTTTAGCATGTAGCTATTATGAATTAGTCTTTGAGCCACAGGTAAATTCAGATTGAGTAATTATTAATTTGGTAAACCAGCATTTGAAACCACACACTATTTACTAGGTACTCTGCAAACACTGAGGGTATACAAAGATCTCCCCCAAGGAATATCAAATTAAACACTGTATAAAATATTACATATGTTCTGAAAGAAATAGATTTAGGACTAGTGGAAGGACAGGGAAGGAAATGTGTGTTATTCTACTTTGTGGGGTAGGAGAGAAAAACAGTGAGGTTTGCCAACCTTTATAAGGGCGTTGACCTTTAAGTGAACATTAAAATTCAAATAGTTCTTGGCCTATTAGGAAAAAAAATCGACCGAAGGTACAAAGGTGTGATAATAAGCACTATTGACTGATTTTCCATCTATTCATTCATTATTGAGCCTTAAACTATGTTCTTGGAGCTAGCAATTCCAGAAGAATGAACAAAAAAATCACCTGCTGTTTCACAAGGCAAAGAATCCTGGGACCTGCCAACAGTAGCAGAAGGCCTACCTAAGACTAGAAGAAACTGAGGGGAGATTTTGAAAGGAAGACAAGAGGCCAGACATTACTTGAATATTAGCTAGATACCAATAAAATCAGCACAGCTTCTATCCTATGGTAGCCTATGGTACATACGGTACATGTTTTAGTAAGAGTCCGTATTTGCTTTCTCACGTGTCCATTTTGCAAGAGAAAATGCCCTTTTTAAATCACTCAGTAGTTTTATTCAGTATACAATGAAATCTGAGAGAGTTGGAACTTGACAAGACTGCCTTGTTTTTCTGGGTCTCGCAAGTTTTCCACCTCTGACAGGGTGCAGTCTTACCACTTTTCTATCACTCTCTCTCAGTGCAAAATATTTGAGTTTCCTTCTCTGAAAGGTTTCCATGTTACACGGGTTCTGGCTTTCACAAGTTTAACTGTAATTCATTTTACATCATACATTATACAAAAGAAAGAGGGGTTTTCTACTTATAAGTATGGCTTAGGAGCCTGTATCATTGTAAGTTAAATGGCATTTGTTCTATATGGAAGTCAAAGATTGTGACAAGTTTTGATTCTTGATCACTCATAAGTGACCCTATAGGACAGAGTAGAACTGGTCCATAGGGTTTCCAAGGAGCGGCTGGTGGATTCGAACTGTCACCCTTTTGATTAGCAACCAAATGCTTAAACCACTGTGCTACCAGGGCTCCAGTACAAAGACCTGTTCCTTTTTATTATTTTCATGTTTGGTCTGGGAAATTTTCAATAAATCTTCACATTTTAATGCATAATTTTCAGGCAATCCGTAGTCCTTACTGTGTCAATGTCATTGACTGAACCAAAATCTTTATTCATGTTGGCTCATCTTTTTTAAGGTAAAAGATATAGTTTGTGCAAGGTAGATTCAAAGAAGTAAAATGTCAGTCCTTAAAAATAATGTCTACTTGAGCTACAATTTAAAGATTTTATATATTGATCAGATACAACTGAAGGAATAAAAAAATCCCAAGAATGACTTTTCTGTTTACTTAAAATGATGAACAATTTTAGAGTTGACACATCTTCAGAGGAGTTAAATGCTGGACATGAGCTTAATTTCATCTAGGTATACTTCATTGCAAATATAATCTGAGGTCAGTATACGTATAGTGAAGTTTTACTTTATAAGAAAACATGTGCAGGTTCCCAGTTAAGATTTATACTCACATTCTAAATTACAGTTGATTTATTAATGAATGGCTA
Source organism: Loxodonta africana (assembly GCF_030014295.1). Lineage (NCBI taxonomy): Eukaryota > Metazoa > Chordata > Mammalia > Proboscidea > Elephantidae > Loxodonta > Loxodonta africana. Next base: position 38,998,011 of record NC_087352.1, read on the forward strand.
AAAAAAAAAAAAAATCATTAGGTCCAACACTGATTCAGAAATGACATATTTCCTTGCTTTTGCTATGGTCCTCATTAAGAAATATTCTTTGAATGATTACAGAAAGGCTGTAAGAGTGTGCCTTTCTGAAACATCATACCAATTTCAGAGAAGAACATTTAGTAACCGTCCAGAGCAAGTCAATTCCTTCATTACACAGACTGGCAAACTGAGACTTCAAGGCATACCTAGGAACTATCTCACACAACTAGAACCCAAACCCTGCCCAGGGATGGCCACACAACACATACATACACACACATGCACATGGCTAGATTCTGGGTATTTTTTCTAGATGTTTCATGTGCTTATACTTATTTTATCTACATCCATGGCCACAGTTACCTGTCAGTCAAATATATGTATGCGTGTGTGTGTATATATATATATATATATATATATATATATATATATATATATATATATATATATATATATGCACATAGACCCTGGGCGCTAACTTATCCACAAAAGAGAAGTCACACGGTAGATTCACAGGACTTTAATGCTGAAACAAGTGCCAATCCTGTCACTCTTTCTGTTTTGCTCTATTCGTACTGAGTGCGGTAATGTTAAACATCCTCTCTTCCATTGCCAAGTTAAAGGCAAAGAGTGCACAACAAACTTGAAGGAGGCTTTAAATAAATCAGAAAACCCATTCTCTGCTATACAAACAGATGGGCAGCTTTGCTCAAAATACAGTAATTTTCCGAGGAAAAGTTAGGAAAATCGCAGTCTTTGGGTATTGAAAATTGTAAGTTTTCAAATATTTCCCTAAAATAGCCCATAGTCATTTGTTCTGAAAATACCCAGAGAAAGAAAGAGATCTAGGGAAATATCTAAGGCATATTCTGGCAGAGAAAGAAAGGTAGAATTATTATGTCCAAGAGATACCATTTCCCTTATGTGCAGGAAGGTAGGAAATCAGTATCTAGGTTGTGGGTAGTGCCATTCTTTGTTAATAGCAAAATATAAGATCTTTATATGAGATAAGGCAAAATGAGGAAAAATCTCAAAAGATATTTGTACATATTATATTTTAACAATAATTCTAAATAAGCCAAAAAAAAAAAATTCCCCTTGGGGTTTGATAAAAATACAATTTTTCATAAAAGGATGTACATGTTTTGGTTGTGTTAGAGACTGCTGTTGCCCCTCAATATCCATTTTCACCTTTTTTAGTAACCCATAAAACTAAACCCATTCCTATCGATTCTGACTTACAGTGACCCTACAGGAGAGACTAGAACTGCCTCATAGGGCTTCCAAGGCTATAATCTTTTCAGAAGCAAACTGCCACATCTTTTCTCTCACAGAACAGCTGGTGGGTTCAAACTGCTGATCTTTCAGTTAGCAGCCAAGCACATAACCACGGTGCCACAAGGGCTTCTTTAGTAACAATACTCTAGTTTTTATCCCATGCACTGCCACCTGGGACAAAGACTACCTTTCCCACACTAACTTGCTGCTATCTGGGGCCCTGTGACTAAAATCCAACCAATGAGATGTTTGCAGAATTGCTGAGTGGCACTACCAGGAATTGCCTTAGAAGCTTAGGGACTGTCTTCTTCCCCTTCCAACCTGCTGCTCTATGAAACATCCACGTGATAGTTCATTCTCTAGCAATTATTAAAGATTATTAGCTTGACCTTAGCAATGGAAGCCATGCCCTCAATATGCAGAAATTTAGAAGCCTGTGTTTTTGATAACACCATGAAACCACTTTGTCAGAACTGTACTGCCTATCTAGATGTAACTTTTACAGAAGAATGAAATACAATTCTTTCTCATTTAAGGAGCTGCTATTTTTTTTCCCATGGAAGCAAACCTATCCTAATTAGCTGTTACCGTTGATTTGTCAAAAGATACAACAAAATTCATGCAGATGATAATGATTCTCTGACAAAACTTCATAGAAACATAATAATATCATAATACTGTATACTTACATGGAACCTCAGAATGTGGGATTTGGGATATATCTCATAACTTCAAATTCCAAATTCAGTCTTCATGGAGAACCGGTAAACACTAGAAATTCATGAAAATGCGATAAAATTTTATAGGCTCTGTTCTCTATTTCCCTGGTAAAACACTCAAATCTGAATACTTACCTGTGAATAGTGTCAAATGGATTAGCTCCAGTAGATAAAACCCAGATATCATAACTAAGAATTCTTTTTGTTGAATGTGCTAAAAATACGTAGTCTCCATACCATATAACTGTCGGTGTAGTTTCTATTCCCCATAGACACAGGACATCATCATTGCCTATAGATACATATCGAGACTTTCAAGTCATCACAGAGAACAAAATTCTATTTCTTCACATAACTGTGGTTAACAAAATGGATGGCTGAATCTGCAACAAAACTCTAGGCACTATGATTTTTATAGGTAAAAATTTCATATGCTCAGGAAGCATTAAGATGTAATGTAAAAAAGTACCTTTGATATTAATGGGATTGGTCAAGTGTTTTATGTTGTTGCCTTACGCAAATTGCCTATCCCTGTTACAGAAACATTTTGCTTGATTTTTGTTTGAGTTCAATGCAAATGATAAAAAAAAGACTTTTGGATTCCATTAATCTTAAATGTTCTTGTATTATATAGTACATTCATAATCATCATTAATGTTTTCTTCTTTTTAAATACCTAAAGCAGTACAATTCCATCTTTGCTGGTTTAACAAGAGGAGACTGAATATTGTGATCGTATATTTGCATTTAAATTGACAGGGTAAAATACAGGAGCCCCATCACCATTCAAGTTATTCCTTGTACTAAAAATTCTTGTTATCTCCTTCCAATTACCATAGTTTCTGTGCTATTAGCAAAGCAGTACAGTGAATTAATTAGTCATTTTATTAAAATGAGTTTCTTAAAAGATAATTACTAAATGGAAAATTATGGCTTATCAGCAAAATATTAGCTTTTCCTCTTGCCTTAATTTCAAAGTTGATTTGTCTTAAGAAATGATGGACACTTTTCACATTCATGTGTTAGTTTTATTGTAATTTCCATTCTAAAACTGGATTGTTAACTTTTTTATCCCTCCCCAATACCATATTCAAATACACACACACACACACACACACACACACACACTCAATCTCTCTCATCTTTATTTTACTGGGCTATTATGTTTACCAGTTGTACTAAAGTAAGCCTCCCGGAAACACCAAATAATGGGTTAAGAGGCATGTAATTTGTTCTGTGGCCCTTGAAAACAATGTTGACTTTTCTACTTTTCAGGTAAAAATGCTAGTTTCTTAACATTCCAAGATCTATTTTTTTTTTATCATTTTAGTAATTACTAATGCATATATATATATATATATATTTTTCTACATTAAGAAAAAATACAGTTTGTATAGAACACTAAATACTGATTTTCCAAACTGATGGAGCATAACATTTGAAGAGAATAAGAAAAATCCACTGATAATTTACCCAGCTAAATTTGCCTGGCTCTTCACATTTTTAAGCAACTTTATTGAGGTATAATTTACTTATTATACATGCACTCATTTCTAAGAGTATGATTCAATGACATTTAGCAAATGTATAGAACCAAGCAACCATTACCAAAATCTAGTTTTATCTGACACCCCAAAAAGATACAACCTATAAGCTACTAAAGGAGCCAAGGGTAGAAAGCCCTATTAAATCAAGTGCAGTCCTGGATGCATGGGAAATAATTGTCACTTGATAAATCAACATATCTAAATAATTGGAAGTTTTACTTCAGTTGGTGATGTTGACTTTTTCTTTTCTTAAAAATTTCATTATAAGACAATTCAGTGACCAAATCCCATTAAAAAATAAGTATTAAAAAATAATAAGTATTAAAAATTAAAACTCAAATAAACCAAACCTGTTGCCGTCGAGTTGATTCTGACTCATAAGCAACCGTATAGGACAGAGTAGAACTGCTCCATAGAGTTCCCAAGGAGTGCCTGGTGGATTTGAACTGCCAACTTTTTGGTCAGCAGCCATAGCACCTAACCACTATGCCTCCAGGATTTCCAAAACTCAAATAGTGACTTCATATTTTTCAATGTATAATTATTAAATGGTTTGCTCAAATTTTTCAGACCATGCAGATTCTGAGTGGCTGTGACTCAGTGGGGGTCTGAGAGTTTGCATCTAACAAACTCCTGGGTAGTATCTATGGGGCTGGATCATGGCCCACCCTTTGTGTGTTAAAGTATATAGTTTCTTAAACAATTCCACAGTTCACAAAGCATAATGAACACACACAGTTGAAAATAGAAAAATGCTAATTTTCTGTGTATTTAATATATTCACATTTCATAAAGGTAAATTTAGTTTTATATAGGAAAGTTAGAAAAAATATAAAATATTGAATAATGATATAATTATGACAGTGATTTTAAATTATTGCATCAAAATAGACATGAAAAAGGACCTTTACTGAACAGTTACTGTTCTGGTTTCTGGTTTCAGTGAAGTTTCCTGGATGTTGATAAATTAAATGGTATACATGCACTTTTAATTGATTGTACTTGAGAGAGTGTGGTGCACCTGGTGAAAATCTAAGTAGTGTTTAAATGGTGTGAATCTTCAAACTGAAAAGCTGCTGCTTCCAAACACCTCCATGCTTGCCCAGGTTTTTTGCTTGTCATATATTCTCTTTATAATAAAGGATATGAAAATAAATTAACACCTCATCTTCTAAATTTAAATTTATAAACTTCTGTCAATGTGTAGCATAGATTATTTAGACACCTCTATTTTAACATCTGTCATAAAACATGAACTGAATAAACATATAAGGCTCTCAAATAGGATGTACACCCTTCTTAACTGTGCTTGTACATTTTCTTTTTTTGCTATAGATGTTAATTATAAATGTAAGTGTATTCATTTGAATGTGATTCAGAAATGGAATAGGAGGATGTTTATGTGCCATCCTGGATAGATTGGGCAGGGGAATCTCAAAGATCAGGAAATTAGAAGTGTGGGTAATGATAGGAATAAGAAAAGAAACTACTTTGATATAGGCTGAGTCACAGAGAACATCCTAAGAAGCAAGGCTGGGTTAAAGAGAAAAAATAAACTATAGACAATTCCTCTACACTAAAATTTGGACAAGATGACAGGGTATAGGAAAAGGGTGGACACAGGAAACAGCTTGGGGTGTTGGGCCAGTTACCTGAAGTCAACGTTGGAGCAGATAGCAATTACAAAGGACTATATATTCATAAGAACAGAAAATTGTACTGATTTGATTGAAAATCAGAGCAGAGAAAGAATAAACAAACAAACAACAACCACAAAAAACCTATCTTTACCATCTGAACCTGACCAAGCAGTTTCTCTGACTAACATGTATATTTTGATGATTCTGAACTCAGTCTGTATACCAAGAAAAGCCACGTGGAAAATGGTTTCTAAAATTCTAAATGGATAATTGAATCAAAGATGAAAATAAACACTGCACCTTCTGAATCTGAATTTATAGACACTGTCAAATGTGTATCATATGTTATTTAGACCAATCCATATTAAAACATGAACTGAATAAAAATATATAAGAAGAACTCAGGTGGGGGATAGTTTCCCTCAGATTTCCGTTTTCTGTTGGTGAGTGTAGAGTAGGTCCTGTTTCCATGTGGATGGCCCTCACGTTTTGTAACATGGGGAGAGCATTTCTACTTTTAGTTTATGAGGCTGACATTATTGACAGGCTTCAAGGATTTTAGCATTTATTTAGACAGGTGTGGAAATGAAGAAAATGTAGGTGTTTTGCTTGGAAACTGTTACTGGGCATTCTGATACAGAACTCAGTGAAATGATGGAAAAGCAGTAACATTTCAGAAATGTTCTTTTACGACCCCATGAAAGGAGCAGATGGCAGGTACTGTGTGAGTTCATACTGATGCTTCTGAAGGTTGACAACGACTGCTCAGTTTCAGGTTTTGAAGTCAACAATAATCTAATTACTGGAGCTGTCTGGTCATTACAATGGGAGGATGAAATGCAACGGGACACAGTGACTTCATTCCAGTAACAGCTGCAGACACTAATCAAACCCAACAGTGCTAATTACAATTGGGAAGAAACAGAACAGTGACAAAAACAAACGGATTTTGTAGGATAACAACCACTCAAAGGTGGCCTCCATTTGATATCAAGGTAGCCAAATATACCATATGCTATGAAAAAATGGGAGGCAAGGGTGAGGCAATGCCTTTATAGTAGCTAAACAATAGAGATTAGACCAAAGTCTCCACATAGAAAGAGCTTTCAAAGAAAAAAAAATACTCATTATAGAAGAAATTTCAAGGATTAAAAAAATAATTGAAACTAGCTAAAATGTAAATTTCATAGCATTGAATGATGTCAAAAGAAGGCATTATAAGAGCAGAAGAAAGAGAACGCTTTTATGAGACTCATACAGAGAATGCTGAAATATTCAAATATTGGTGAAAGTCTCAATTCTCAGATTCTCTGGAAGAGTGCTGTTCAAAGCATAGTTTCCAGACTGATGGTGCTCCTTCAATGAGATAAGGAGCTTGTGCCAGAATATAAATAAACTGCATTACTGAGGACGGTGTTCACTTAAGCCTCTTCCTTTTTAATAATAAGATTTATTTATGAAGAAAACTGTGCTGATTTATATTTTAGGAAAAGATCAAATCTGCAGCAGACAAGTATTAAGCAGTTACCTTAGAAACTCTCTAAAAGGCATTCCCCTTGAGTAATGATAATAATAAGTACTATATCATATAATGCTTATGCTAAAGGATAGTCTTTAGAACCCTATTTTATGTTGTAAACATAAAAAAAGGGCAGAAGTGAGACTTAGTATTTATTGAATGTATCAGTCAATGTTCAGTCTGGAGACAAAAAACAGAACAGTCTCTGAACAGGGAATTTGGAAATTTCTAAACTTTAAAAAAATAGCAAAATAAAAACAACAGGTTTACAGACAAGTAAGAAGTACATGAAAGAAAATGCTGGTATCTAATAAATTTAAATCTATAAGAAAATATTTCAACTTAAAATTAACTCCTTAATTACAGATATCTGATATTTTTAACTCCAAAGGTAAATATTGTTGTAAAAGAAGTGGTAGAGCCAAGATGTTGGATTAGTCAGTTGCCTAAGCCATTTTGCTGCAACAAAGACCTGAAAAACCAAGTAAAACATAACCCTGAACTAAAAAGGGATAAAGTATTAGATCGAATTCACTGAGAAGAAGAAACTGATAGAAAACGGGGAAGGAACACAGAGATGAAGCGGTGGTTCCCAGCCAAACAGCATGACTCAATGTAGCCATCTTGGAATAAAGCCAACAATCCCACACACTGAAAGGCACCTCTGTGGAATTCCCAATAGGAGATAGAGGTATGGCATAGACAAACCCAGGCTAAGTAAGACCACATTTCTTGGTTGCAACTCAAGGAGGAGCCCAGACTCTCTCAACTGTTGAAAGACTGGTCCTGTATACCTGGACAAGGTAGTAAGAACTATCGCACCCACAGACGAGCAAGCAATAAAGCATGCCCAGACCACCCACCCAGACATAACCAAACCAAACAAAAAAGCAGGACAAAACAAACAAACAAACCTACAATCAGTAAATAAAGAAAATAATATCTGAATGTGTTGGAGACAGCAGACAATATCAAAACATAAAAAACAACAACAACAAAAAACAAACAAACAAAAAACAGGAAAATATGCCTCCAGTAAGTGAGTGGCCAGAATAAAGCAACAGTTGACCTTCTCGCAGAAGAGAAGGCAATGGAGCTGCTTGATAGGGAATTCACAAGTCTAATATTCAGAGCTCTCCAAGAGATCAGGAAGGAGATCAAGGAAAATGCAGGCATCATCATGGAAAACATGGTCAAAAACAATCAAAACATAGACAAAATAAAGGAAAAGACAGGCAAAGCAATAGAAGAATTCAGGAAAATAATACAAGAACAAAATGTCAGAATAATAAAACAATTAAAAATCATACAAAAATAATAATTAGAAACCAAAAAGATAAACACAAAATTTCAGAAATGAACAATGCAATAGGTTTTACTAGCAAATATGAAACAGTGGAAGACAGAATCAGCGAAACTGAAGATAAAATCCATGGATGCCAAGTTCTTTGAGGAAAAATCAGAGAAAATAATGAAGAAAAATGAAGAAAACCTAAGAACTATGTGGGATAAAATTAAGAGCAAAAATTTATGTATGATTAGACTTCCAGAACAAGGGGAAAAAATGAAAAACACAGAGAGGATCATTGAAGATTTGCTGACAGAAAACTTCCCTAGTATCATAAAAGATGACATCCAAGAAACTTAACGAACCACATATAGGGTAGACCTCAAAAGAAAGTCATCGAGACATATAATCACACTTGCCAAAACCAGAGACAAAGAAAGAACCCTAAGAGCAGCTCAAGGAAAACAAAAAGTCACATACCAAAGGGATATGGTAAGACTAAGCTCTGATTACCCAGCAGAAACCATGCAGGCAAGAAAGCAATGGGATGATATACATATATATAAATCCTTGAAAGGAAAAAATTGCCAACCAAGAATAATATATTCTGCAAAACTCTCTCTCAAATATGACGGTGAAATTAGGACATTTCCAGATAGACAGAAATTAAGGGAATGTGTAAAAATCGAACCAAACTTACAAGGATTATTAAAGGGAGTCCTTTGGTTAGAAAGCCAGTAACAGCAGACTACAACCTGAATCTAGGACACAGGTCAGTATCAGCCAACTCTCAAGGATAAAACAAAACTAAAAGATTCAAAACAGGGAACTAGAGGCAGCAATCTATAAATAACAACAACATCAGAACAATAAAAGGCAGAATACACAGTGTAGGCATAAAACTTTCAAAGGAAGAGGAAGTCAAGGTGATATCAAGTAATAAAAGACTGGTTCAAACTTAGGAATATAAGCATAAATTTTAAGGTAATCACAAAGAAAGTTAGCAAGCCTATTCAACAAAACAAAATAGAAAAACACAAAGTCTCAGTAAATACAAAATCTACAATAACAAAAGAGACAAAAAGAAATTTTACAGACAAAAGGAACTCAGCATTGGAAAGTAAGAGTAACAAACGAAACATAAATACCACAAAAAAGAAGCACTACAAAATGACAGCAGTAAACTCACACCTATTGATAGTCACACTGTATGTAAATGGCCCAAATGTACCCATAAAGAGACAGAAAGTGACAGAATGGATTAAAACAAACAAACAAACAAACAAACAAAAATCACATCAATATGCTGCCTACAAGAGACAAACCTTAAACACAAACACATAAGGATATTAAACATCAAAAGATGGAAAAAATAGGTCAAGCAAACAGCAACCAAAAAAGAGCAAGAGTGACAATAATAACCACAGATAAAACAGACTTTAAGGCAAAATCCACCATAAAAGAGAAGGGAGGACATTATATAATGATTAAAGGGAAAATTCACCATGATGACATAAGCATAATAAATATCTATGCACCCAACAACAGGGATCCAAAATACATAAAACAAACTCTAACAGCATTGAAAAGAGAAATTAATAGTTCCATAATAATAGTAGGAAACTTCAACATACCATTCTCGGTAAAGGACAGAACACCTAGATAGAAACTCAGCAAAGTTACAAAGCCATAAAGGCCACAATCAACCATCCTGATCTCATAGACATATACAGAACACTCCACCCAACAGCAGCAAAGTACACATTCTTTTCTAATGTAAATGTAACATTCACCAGAATAGACCACATCTTACACTACAAAGCAACCTCAACAAAATCCAAAACACTGAGATAATACAAAGCATCTTCTCAGATCACACCACCATAAAAGCAGAAATTAATAACAGGAAGACAAAGGGGAAAAAAAATCAAATACATGGAAAATGAATAACACCTTGCTTAAAAACCACTGAGTAACAGAAGAAACCAAAGATGGAATAAAAAGTATTCCTAAATTAAAATGAGAATGAAAACACACTGTACCAAAACCTTTGTAGCACACCAAAACAGTTCTCAAAGCTCAATTTATAACAATAGACACACACATCAAAAAAGAAGGGACAAAATCAAAACGTTAGCTATACAACTCAAGAAAATAGAAAGAGAACAGCAAAAGAAGACCACATCTACCATAAGAAAGGAAATAATAAAGATCAGAGCAGAAATAAATGAGAGAATAGAAAAACAATAGAAAGAATCAATAAAACAGAAAGTTGGTTCTTTGAAAGGAGCAACAAAATCAAAAACAACTGGCCAAACTGACAAAAGAAAAACAGGACAGGAAACAAATAAATTATATGGGGGGTAGAGTACTATGAAAAATTGTACACTAACAAATTTGAAAGCCTAGAGGAAATGGACAAATTTCTGGAAACATACTACCTACTTAAACTAACAAAAACTGGGGCTGAAAATCTGAACAGACCCGTAACAAGAGAAGAGATTGAAAAGGTTAAAAAAAAAAACAACAAAAATAAAAACCTCCCAATTAAAAAAAGTACTGGCCCAGATGGCTTCACTGGAGAATTCTACCAAACATTCAGAGAAGAGCTCACACCAGTACTACTGAAAATATTTCAGAACATAGACAAGGAAGGGATACTTCCAAATTCTGGGAAGCTAGCATAACCCTGATACTAAAGCCAGGCAAAGACACCACAAGAAAAGAAAATTACAGGCCAGTAACTCTCATTAACATAGACGCAAAAATTCTCAACAAAATTCTAACCAATAGAATTCAGCAACATAAAATAAATAAATAAATAAAAATGCCCCGACCAAGTGGGATTCATACCAAGTATACAAGGATGGTACAACATTAGAAAATCAATCAACATAATTGATCATATAAATAAATTAAAAGGAAAGAATCGACACAGAGAAGGCATTTGATAAAGTCCAACACCCACTCCTGATAAAAACTCTCAAAATAGGAAAAGAAGGGAAATTCCTCAACATAATAAAGGGCACCTATACAAATGGAGTCCTGGTGGCACAGTGGTTAAGAGCTCAGGCTGCTAACTAAAAACCTGGCAGTTCAAATCCACCAACGGCTCCTTCAAAACCTATGAGGCAGTTCTACTCTGTCTTACAGGGTCGCTATGAGTAGGAATCAACTCGACAGCAATGGGTTTGGTTTTCTTTTTTCTTATACAAAACCAACAGCCAACATCATTCTTAATGAAGTGAGGCTGAAAACATTCCCCCTGAGAACAGGAACAAGACAAGGATGCCCTTTAGTGCCACTCCTGTTTAACACTGTGCTGAAGTCCTAGCTAGAGCAATAAGGCAAGAAAAAGAAATAAAGTGTATCTGAATTGGCAAGGAAGTATTAAAACTATCCCTATTCACAGATGATATACTATATATTGAGAACCCAAAGGACCTCACAAGAAATCTACTAGAACTAATAGAAAGATTTACCAGAGTAGCAGAATACAAGATAAACATTTAAAAAATCAGTTGGACTTCTATACACCAATAAAGAGAACTACCAAAAGGAAATCAAAGCAATACCATTTATAAAAAGCCCCTAAAAAAATAAAAAAAACTTAGGAATAAATCTAACCAGGGACATAAAAGACCTATACAAAGAAAACTATAAAACATTACTGCAAGAAACCAAAGAGAAGTACATAAATGGAAAAACAAACCTGCTCATGGATAGGTAGACTCAACATTGTGAAATGTCAATTATACCCAAAGCAATCTACAAGTACAATGCAATCCCCGTCCAGATACCAACAGCATTCTTTAACGAGACGGAAAAACTAATCATTAACTTTACATGGAAAGGAAAGGGACCCCGGAAAACTAAAGCACTAGTGATGAAGAACAAAGCAGGAGCCCTCACATTACCTGACTTCAGAATCTACTATACAGCTACATGGTCAAAACAGCCTTGTACTGGTACAACGACAGACACGTTGACCAACGGATCAGAACTGAGAACCCAGATGTAAATCCGTCTACCTGTGGCCACCTGATCTTTGACAAAGGCGCAAAGTCCATTAAATGGGGAAAAGACAGTCTTTTTAAGAAATGATGCTCGCAAAACTGGGTATCAATCTGTAAAAAAATGAAATAGGACCCTGCCTCACACCATAGGCAAAAACTAATTCAAAATGGATCAAAGACCTAAATATAAAGCCAAAAGATCATGGAAAAAATAGGGTCAACACTAGGGGCCCTAATACATGGCATAAACAGGATACAAACCATAACTGACAATACACAAACATCAGAGAATAAGATAGATAAATGCTATCATCATCAAAATTAAACACTTATGCTCATCGAAAGACTTCACCAAAAGAGTAAAAGAGAACTTACGGACTGGGAAAAAAAAAATTTGGCTATGATATATCTGACAAAGGTCTAATCTCTAAAATCTATAGGAAAACCCAAAACTTCTACAATAAAAAGACAAATAATCCAAGTAAAATATGGGCAAAGGATATGAACAGACACTTCACCAAAGAAGATATTCAGGCTGCTAACAGACAGATGAAGAAATGCTCATGATCAATAGCCATTATAAAAAAAAAAAAAAAAAGCCATTGCTGTCAAGTCGACAGCCATTAGAGACACGCAAATCAAAACTACAACGAGATACTATCTCACCCTGACATTACTGGCACAAATACAAAAAACAGAAAATAATAGATGTTGGAGAGATTGTGGGGGGGATGGGAACTCTTATGCACTGCTGCTGGGAATGCGAAATGGTACAACCATTTTGGAAAACGATATGACGCTTCCTTAAAAAGCTAGAAATAGAAATACCATATGATCTAGCAATCCCACTCCTAAGAATATATCCTAGAGAAATTAGAGCCATCACATGAATAAACATATGCATACCCATGTTAATTGCAGCATTATTCGCAATAGTAGAAACATGGGAACAACCTAAGTGGCTATCAACAGTTGAATGGAAAAACAAACTATGGTATAAATACACACAATGGAACATTAAACCCCAAACCAAACCAAACCCACTGCTGTCGAGTCGATTCTGATTCATAGTGACCCCATAGGCTTTCCAAGGCTGGAAAGCTCTATGGAAGCAGATTGCCACATCTTTGTCCTGCAGAACTGCCGGTGGTTTTGAACCGCCAACCTTTCAGTTAGCAGCCAATTGCTTTAATCACTGCACCAGCCATAGAAATGGTGATTAAAATTTCATAATGAAAATAAGGATACATGGAATACCTTTCTTGTTCCAATCTCACTGCCCAGGGATCACTCTTTCTTTAAGCCACAATCTAGATATTCTTTCTTAATGCTTTTTTACATAAAACTCATGTTTGATCTTATGATAGTTACAACATGGCAGTGATTTCATTTACTTAAATCTCTGGGAAGGAATATTCTCTGTAGCTAAGCAGTTTGTATAGTGGCCAGGACAAGAGAGAGATAGTAATGGAGAAGGTGCTGTCAAATTGGCTCCAACTCATAACAACAGAATGAAACACTGCCCGGTCCTGCGCTATACTCACAATTGTTGCTATGCTTGAGCCTACTGTTGCAGGCATTGTGTCAATTCTTCTCGTTGAGGGTCCTCCTCTTTTTCGCTGACCCTCTACCAAGAATGATGTCCTTCTCTAGGAATTGGTCCCTCCTGATAATATATTCGTAGTCCTGGTGGCACAGTGGTTAAGATTTCGGCTGCTAACCAAAAGGTCTGCAGTTCGAATCCACTAGTCACTCCTTGGAAACCTTATAGGACAGTTCTACTCTGTCCTATAGGGTCACTATGAGTCGGAATCAACTCGATGGCAATGGGAATGGAATATTACGTAAAGATAAAGAACAATGATGAATCTGCAAAACATTTCACAACATGGATGGGTCTGGAGGGCATTATGCTAATCGAAATAAGTCAATTACAAAAGGACAAATAATGTATGAGTCCACGATTGTAAAAACATGAAATGTTTCCACTCAGAAAGAAATAATCACTGATGGTTATGGGCGGGTGGTGGTGAAGAGGGAAAAACACTAACTATATGGGAGATAAGTGGTAACTTCGGTGAAGGGTAAGACAGTATACAATACTGGGGAAGCAAGCACAACTTGACCAGAGAAGAGTAATAGAATGTTCACAGACATATCCAAATGCCCTGAGGGATCGAGCTACTGGGTTGAGGGCTAGGGATCATGGTCTTGGGTGACATCTAGCTCAATTGACATAACATAACATAACATAACATAACATAACATAACATAACATAACATAACATAACATAACATAACATAACATAACATAACATAACATAACATAACACAACACAACACAACACAACACAACACAACACAACACAACACAACACAACACAACACACCTCACCTCACCTCACCTCACCTCACCTCACCTCACCTCACCTCACCTCACCTCACCTCACCTCACATCACATCATCTATTAAAAAAAGTCTACATCTGACTGTGGTGAGTAGCGACTGGGGTCTTAAAGGCCTGTGAACGGCCATCTACTGGTCCTATCCTGGCTGAAGCAAAGGAGAATGAAGAAAACCAAAGACACAAGGGAAAGATTAGTCCAGAGGACTAACGGATCACAACCAGCACAACCTACACCAGATTAAGTTCAGAACAACTAGATGGTGCCCGGTTACCACCACTGACTGCTCTGGCAGGGATCATGATAGAGGGTCTCAGACAGAGCAGGAGAAAAATGTAGAACAAAGTTCAAATTAGGAAAAAAAAAAAGACCAGGCTTTCTGGTCTGACAGAGATTACAGAAACCCAGAGAATATGGGCCCCAGACACCCTTTTAATTCAGTACTGAGGTTACTTCTGAGGTTCAACCTTCAGGCAAAGATTAGACAGGCCTATAGGGCCAACAATAACACATGCGAGGAACGTGCTTCATAGTTCAATCATGTACATGAGAGTAATGGACAGTCAAGTCCAAAAGCAAAGATGAGAAGGGAGGAAGGGACAGGAAACCTGGATGAATGGAAACAGGGAACCTGGGGTAGAGACGGGGAGAGTGTTGACACATCATGGAGTTGGCAGCGAAAGTCACAAAACAATGTGTATTAACTGTTTAACAAGAAACAAATTTGCTCTGTAAACTTACACCTAAATCAAAATTAGAAAAAAAAAAAAAAGATGTATTTCTCAGTGAATACGAAGGTGATATTATTTTCAGCACCGCTTCAAGGTAAGACTTAGTGATCTTATTCACAATTTTTGAGATCTCTGTCGGCCATACACTGTTTCACATTCAGTACATGACATCTCCCAGCCTTGACATTATGCTTAGGTAGAAAAGTAGAAAAGCCTAATAAATCAATGACAAGACACCATGTGGATCATTCTAGATCCACCAATGACAGCACTGTTGTATGAACTCAACTCCTATCTGTTAAAAAATAATACATGATGTTCTAACTCAGTCCCTAGGCTTCTTCTTCATGACCCTGAATTTTGTACTGGAGTGGATAATTTATTCATAAACAGACAACCTTTAATATATGTGTTGTAATAAAACCATCCTGAACACATAGAAAATGAGTTTTCTATGACAAGATTTTTTGACAGAAATATTCATCATGTTTAATGGATTCTCTCAGATTAGAAATTACCAAGTAAAACTTATGCATATCAAATGAAGTAGAAAACTTTCACTTTAATTATACAATCATTAATTATCACCATGTCTGTGTAATATCTACACCTTAACTAAGATATACACAGAATTAGCTCATGAGGCTTTCTTTTGAATTTAGTCACTTAATTAACATACGAATGTGTAGCTCATTCTGATGGACTCATCTAAGCCATCCATACAAATGGTGACTACAGTTTCATAATAAAAATAAGGACACATGGAATACCTTCCTTGTTCCAATCCCTTTGCCCAGGGATCATGCTTTTTTAAGCCACAATTAAAGTATTAACCTTTTCTTGATGCTTTTATACATGAAAATCATGTTTGATCTTATAACATGATACAACACGGCAATGATTTTGTTTAATTAAATCTCTGGGAAGGAATGTCCTCTGTAGCTAAGTAGTTTGTATAGGGGCCTGGGACGAGAGAGATCAGTAATGGAGAAGGCGTGGTATTGGCTTCGGTACTTGGTCCTTGGTCCAGCAAATAGGTGAAGACAGATTGTTCCTTGCTACCCAGAGGCTGTCTGTAAAGTGGCAGGTAGCACTAGCCTAACACCTCACTATCACTTTCCAGCCTTGGAGGCCCCAGGCTTGCATGTAAAATAAAGCAGGGAAATAGTCTTCTTACTTCTCCATCTTTTCCTTCCTTTTCATTTCTATTTTTTCCACTGTTCCTTCTTCCTCTCTGTTTGTTATCCTTGTCCCTCCTTCCTCTCTCCATCTCCCAGGAAAGTTAAGGAATCTCATCAACATTAACTAAAGGGATAGTCATCTATCTCCTTCACCTTCATCAGGTAATCTTTCCGTTCATGCACTGGTCCTCAAGCTGGAAGGTGTATCAGATCACCCGAGAGTTTGTCAAAACACAGACTGCTGGGCCCTACCTCCAGTCTCTGATTCAGTCAGTCTGAGGTGGGGTTCAATAATTTGTACCTCAGGCAAGTGAAAAAGTGATGCTGATGTTTTTGCTACTGTTTAGGGGACCATGCTTTGAAACCACTGCCTTAATATGGTATAGTCATGGCTACCCCATGTGTGTTGGTATAGAACTGTGCTCCACAGGGTTTTCAATGTCTTGACCTTCTGAAAGTAGATCAGCAGGACTTTCTTCTGAGATGCCTCTGGGTGGGCTTGGACCTCCAACCTTTTTTTAGCAACCTAGTGCATTAAATTTTTCCATTGCATGGAGTTGTCATAAGTTCAAGTCAACTGAACAGCAACTGGTTTTAATATAGTATAACAAACAGACTGCAGCAGCTAATGCTAATACAAAATTTTATGCCAGGTATTCTTCCACTCTCATTACATTTATGACATCATTCAGACTTCATAACAACAACATGAAATATCTATTCCTATTTTACATATGGGGACCTGAGAAAGATCAAGTGAGTTTTCCAAGAGTTTTCCAAGTAATCCCCAGGGCCTAAATATGAATCTATGCAGTCTACTCAGAGTTAACGAGCTTAAACACTCAACTGTACCATTTCCACAACCCCTGAAGAAAAACATTAAACCATCAAATAAACTGGAATTTGTATAACAGATCACCATGGAGAAATCAGAAATATTACCCTTTTATGTGATATTAGCAGGAAAAATGGAATATAGAAGAGACCACTGAATACTTAGTGATTTTACCACTGATTTTCTTAAATCTGCAACATCTATCTATCTCCCATGTGTCTGTCAGTTTGTCATACTGTGGGGACTTCTGTGTTGCTGTGATGCTGGAAGCTATGCCACCGGTATTCAGATACCAGCAGGGTCACCCATGGAGCATAGGTTTCAGCTGAGCTTCCAGACTAAGACAGACGAGGAAGAAGGACCCAGCAGTCTACTTCTGAAAAGCATTGGCCAGTGAAAACCTTATGAATAGCAGTGGAACACTGTCGGATATAGTGCTGGAAGATGAGCACCCCAGGTTGGAAGGCACTCAAAAGATGACTGGGGAAGAGCTGCCTCCTCAAAGTAGAGTCGACCTTAATGACGTGGATGGAGTAAAGCTTTCGGGGCCTTCATTTGCTGATGTGGCACGACTCAAAATGAGAAGAAACAGCTGCAAACATCCATTAATAATCGGAACATGGAGTGTACGAAGTAAGAATCTAGGAAAATTGGAAATCGTCAAAAATGAAATGGAACGCACAAACATCGATATCCTAGGCATTAGTGAGCTGAAATGGACTGGTATTGGCCATTTTGAATCGGACAATCATATAATCTACTATGCTGGGAATGACAACTTGAAGAGGAATGGTGTTGCATTCATCGTCAAAAAGAACGTTTCAAGATCTATCCTGAAGTACAACGCTGTCAGTGATAGGATAATATCCATACACCTACAAGGAAGACCAGTTAATACAACTATTATTCATATTTACATACCAAACACTAAGGCCAAAGATGAAGAATTAGAAGACTTTTATCAGCTGTTGCAGTCTGAAATTGATCGAACATGCAATCAAGATGCATTGATAATTACTCGCGATTGGAATGCGAAAGTTGGAAACAAAGAAGAAGGATCAGTAGTTGGAAAATATGGCCTTGGTGATAGAAACAATGCCAGAGATTGAATGATAGAATTTTGCAAGACCAACGACTTTTTCATGGCAAATACCTTCTTTCACCAACATAAATGGCGACTATGCACATGGACCTCGCCAGATGGGACACACAGAAGTCAAACTGACTACATCTATGGAAAGAGACAGTGGAATAGCTCAATATCATCAGTCAGAACAAGGCGAGGGGCCGACTGTGGGACAGACCATCAATTGCTCATATGCATGTTCAAGCTGAAACTGAAGAAAATCAGAGCAAGTCCACGAGAGCCAAAATATGACCTTGAGTATATCCCACCTGAATTTAGAGACAATCTCAAGAATAGATTTGACACATTGAACACTAGTGACCGAAGACCAGGTGAGTTATGGAATGACATCCAGGACATCATCCATGAAGAAAACAAGAGGTCACTGAAAAGACAGGAAAGAAAGAAAAGACTAAGGTGGATGTCAGAGGAGGCTCTGAAACTTGCTCTTGTGCATCAAGCAGCTAAAGCAAAAGAAAGAATTGATGAAGTAAAAGAACTGAACAGAAGATTTCAAAGGGCCTCTCGAGAAGACAAGATATTCTAATGACATGTGCAAAGAGCTGGAGATGGAAAACCAAAAGGGAAGAACATGCTCGGCGTTTCTCAAGCTGAAAGAACTGAAGAAAAAATTCAAGCCTCAAGTTGCAATAGTGAAGGATTCCATGGGGAAAATATTAAATGATGCATGAAGCGTCAAAAGAAGATGGAAGGAATACACAGAGTCATTATACCAAAAAGAATTAGTTGATATTCAACCATTTCAAGAGGTGGCATATGATCAGGAACCGATGGTACTGAAGGAAGAAGTCCAAGCTGCTCTGAAGGCATTGGCGAAAAACAAGGCTCCAGGAATTGATGGAATATCAATTGAGATGTTTCAACAAACAGATGCAGTGCTGGAGGTGCTCACTCGTCTATGCCAAGAAATATGGAAGACAGCTTCCTGGCCAACTGATTGGAAGAGATCCATATTTATGCCTATTCCCAAGAAAGGTGATCCAACTGAATGTGGAAATTATAGAACAATATCATTAATATCACATGCAAGCAAAATTCTGCTGAAGATCATTCAAAAACAGCTACAGTGGTATGTTGACAGGGAACTGCCAGAAATTCAGGCCAGTTTCGGGAGAGGACGTGGAACCAGGGATATCATTGCTGATGTCAGATGGATCCTGGCTGAAAGCAGAGAATACCAGAAGGATGTTTACCTGTGTTTTATTGATTATGCAAAGGTATTTGGCTGTGTGGATCATAACAAACTATGGATAACACTGCGAGGAATGCGAATTCCAGAACACTTAATTGTGCTCATAAGGAACCTTTCCATAGATCAAGAGGCAGTTGTTCGGACAGAACAAGGGGATACTGATTGGTTTAAAGTCAGGAAAGGTGTGCGTCAGGGTTGTATTCTTTCACCATACCTATTTAATCTGTATGCTGAACAAATAATACAAGAAGCTGGACTATATGAAGAACAGGGCGTCAGGACTGGAGGAAGACTCATTAACAACTTGCGTTATGTAGACGACACAACCTTGCTTGCTGAAAGTGAAGAGGACTTGAAGCACTTACCAATGAAGATCAAAAACCACAGCCTTCAGTATGGATTACACCTCAACATAAAGAAAACAAAAATCCTCACAACTGGACCAATGAGCAACATCATGATAAACGGAGAAAAGATTGAAGTTGTCAAGGATTTCATTTTACTTGGATCCATAATCAACAGCCATGGAAGCAGCAGTCAAGAAATCAAAAGACGCATTGCACTGGGGAAATCCGCTGCAAAGGACCTCTTCAAAGTGTTGATAAGCAGAGATGTCACCCTGAAGACTAAGGTGCGCCTGACCCAAGCCATGGTATTTTCAATCGCATCATATGCATGTGAAAGCTGGACAATGAATAAGGAAGACTGAAGAAGAACTGACGCCTTTGAATTGTGGTGTTGGCGAAGAATATTGAATATACCGTGGACTGCCAAAAGAACGAACAAATCTGTCTTAGAAGAAGTACAACCAGAATGCTCCTTAGAAGCAAGGATGGCGAGACTGCGTCTTACATACTTTGGACATGTTATCAGGAGGGATCAGTCCCTGGAGAAGGACATCATGCTTGGCAGAGTGCAGGGTCAGCTGAAAAGAGGAAGACCCTCAAGGAGGTGGATTGACACAGTGACTGCAACAATGAGCTCAAGCATAACGATTGTAAGGATGGCGCAGGACCGGGCAGTATTTCATTCTGTTGTGCATAGGGTCACTATGAGTCAGAATGGACTCAACTGCACTTAACCTAATCTGTTTCTATCTGGGGGTGGAGGGGGGAACTGTATTAGAATTATAACAATGTTTGAAAATTTTAGAATTTTCTTTTAATTGCTTAAAAGCCTGAACAAATTTCACTTTAAGATTTGATTACCAGCATATATGTGAACTCAAATATTGTTATATATTTTTCTTTGTCTTTTTTATCCATCTTTGCAATATGATTATACAATCATTGAGTCAATGTCCTTTTAAACAATGTTTATCAAATTATCAAGATGACCATGTCAAATCACTCTAAAGTTTTTTCTTTGAAATTCCATCACGATTGTTAGAAGTGGTTTTGATGCAACCTATTGAATAGAAATTTATACCAGATACCCATGGAAACCCTGGTGGTGTAGTGGTTAAGTGCTACGGATGCCAACTAAGAGGTCAGCAGTTCAAATCTGCCCAGCACTCCTTGGAAACCCTATGGGGCAGTTCTACTGTGTCCTATAGGTTTGCTGAGTCGGAATCGACTCGATGGCAGTGGGTTTGGTTTTTTTTGGCTTTACCAATCGGAAAAAATGCAGACTTTATTTTTTAGAATTTGAAAAATCAAAAGGATCATTCCCTTTTCCTCTCTGATAATGCTGGTCTCATTACTAACAAAGATTATATTTAAAAATATCCTGTGTACAAATAAAACCACACAATTTCTGTTCCTTAGTGTCCTGTGAGTACTTTTCTCACATTTTATTAAATTTTTTAGTTTTTTTCCTTTCACTAGAATGTACATCCCAAAAGAGCAAACAGTTATGACTATTTGTTCATCATTTTATCCCTAGTGCCTAAAAAAATACTTAATATATACTAACCTCTTGTCATGGATTGAATTTTGTCCCCCCAAAAATGTGTGTAGCATTTGGGCTGAGTCATGATTCCAAGTATTGTGTGATTTTCCTATATGTTCTAAATCCTGCCTCTATGATGTTAATGAGGGAGGATGGGCAGCAGTTGTCTTAGTGAGGCAGGACTCAACCTACAAGATTGGGCTGTGTCTTGAGGCAATCTCTTGAGATATAAGAGAAGCCAGTAGAGAGACAGGGGACCTCATACCACCAAGAAAGCAGTGCTGGGAATAGAGTGTGTCATTTGGACCTCGGGTCCCCGTACAGAGAAGCTCCTAATCCAGGGGAAGATTGATGGGAAGGATGATAGAGAAAGGCCTCCCCTGGAGCTGACACCCTGAATTTGGACTTTTAGCCTACTTTACTGTGAGGAAATAAACTTCTCTTTGTTAAAGCCATCCATTTGTGATATTTCTGTTACAGCAGCGCTACATGACTAATACACCTCTCAATAATTGTTGAAAAAGTAAATGAGTGAATGAAATACATTATGATTTACTCATAATCTCAATGTTTCCTACACACTAAGTGCCCAATAAATGTTTTTTTTTTTTTTTTGAACTGAATTGAACAGACTCTAGCAGTTGTATCTAAACTGCAGAAGCCCAGGCTGATTATAAAGTATCAAAAAGGCATCAAAACAGAGCTCTTTGGCTTTACTTTAATGTGATGGTTTACTTAATTAGTTGTTAGTTTGTATTTACTGGCATATTTTTGCTGTATATAATGTATATATAATGTGTGTTCTTTAGTATTTGTACATTTTAATAAATATTGGTGAGTTATTTATTACTTCTTTTTTTAGTTCCATCAATTTGTCCATTTTAAATTCCTAAATTGGAATGAATGATTGACTCTATTAGAATTGACATTTCACAAGCGCTCTTAGGAGATTTTATGTGTTGACTGTGCGTGTGTGTGTGTGAGTGTGTGTATGTGTTTATATATACATTTTACACATGTGCATAAATGGGTAAAGCTGATATATATATGTATATGTATGTATATATATATATATACATATATGTCAGCTTTACCAATTTTTTAAAATCACTTACTCTAGTTGAGAGAAAAGAATTAATATATACTTGGGAAATTATGAAAAGATATAGAAAAATATTGACAATATTTTGATTCAAATATTATGTGGTAAAAATAAATTTAGGGAGATTGTACAGTGTTTATTATATATGGTCAAAAATTGGATATTTTGCTTGTTTTCAGCTCCATATTTTTTAATTACACAACATGTCTGTAGCCAAATTATATTTCTGAGCCAAGCAAATACTGCAGTGGAAAGGTCACTCTGCAGAAATAGCAGTATTATGACTTCCTCTTCTCTGGGTTCGTTAACGCCATGATGCGGATGTCTTCTCTATTTAGATGTAAGAAGATAAAGGAAATTGTATTGCAATTTTAATATTTTCTTTGTCACTTCGAATAAAATTCATAACCACCAGGGCTTTTACAAAACTGTCCTATGTGAACGGAGAATACAGCCAGGTTATTAACCAAATGTAATTGCCTGGTGATAACAGAACATTTGGGTCTCTATTTGATGCTGATTTAACTTCAAAGAGGCTATCAATTAGGGGAACACATTTAAAGTAAATGGAAAAATTATGCACGGACACTTTCAACAAAAAGGTGACACTTTCATAAAATAGTACATATCATTTTTAGAATACCGAGCTCTTTCTTTAATATTGTTTAAAAACGATAGAAATTAATACTTTTTTTTTGTCCCCCAATGCCAAAAGGCATGGACTGAACATCCCTGTCATGGATTGAATTGTGTCCCCCCAAAATATGTGTATCAATTTGGTTAGGCCATGATTCCCAGTATTGTGTGATTATTCACCATTTTGTCATCTGATGTGATTTTCCCATGCGTTGTAAATCCTACCTCTATGACGTTACTGAGGTGGGATAGGCAGCAGTTATGTTAAGAAGGCAGGACTCAATCTACAAGATTGGATTGTGTCTGGAGCCAATCTCTTTTGAGATATAAAAGAGAGAAGTGAGCAGAGAGACAGGGGGACCTCATACCACCAAGAAAGCAGCACTGGGAGAAGAGTTCATCCTTTGAACCCGGGGTTCCTATGCAAAGAAGCTCCTAGTCCAGAGGAAGATTGAGGACAAGGACCTTCCTCCACCGCTGACAGATAAAAACTTTCTCTGGAGCTAATGCCCTGAATTTGGACTTCCAGCCTACTAGACTGCAAGAAAATAAATTTCTCTTTGTTGAAGCCTTCTACTTGTGGTATTTCTCTTATAGCAGCACTAGATAACTAAGATGATGCCCAAACCTCAAATGCTGTGTAGCTGCCATATGCAGGGCTGGATTAAGGCATGTGAGGGCCCTAGACGCTGATAATCTGTGGTGCCCCCTACTCTGCTTTTTCACGCATTCGAATGGATCACGTGAGACAGATACATACATGTATATATGTATGTGTGACTTAGTTATCCATGATGTAACTTCTTTTTAAATGTGACTATAACGTTTATAACGTTAGTGATTGAACACAGAAGTGGCACATGCCATTTTAGCAGAATGCGATGAACTGGATTATAAAAAATTTTAGTGGATGCACAGTACTGATATTTTTATGATATACCACAGCTTCTACAAAAAAGAATATTTCACATATTCTACAATAAGGAAAGTTTCTGGATGTTTGTTATGCTAGTATTATATTATTACCTATGTTAGTATTATATTAAATGTATGCTAGATTGCATCCACATGTATACCAAACATATTTTAAAGTTAATATTATAAATGTTATTGTTTACAGAATTTAGGACACAACTGTACATGTAAATGCTACACAGCTAAAAAATAACTTGATTGAATTCATTGCAATGGTTGACTTATTAGATAGAGTTCCCTTGCTTTCGTACATCACCTGGGACTGGAATTCCCATTGGTTGTTTACCTGGATGTGCGTAAGAGTTTACCCTTGTGTTTGTATCACGGCAAAGAGCATTGCTAGCCCTCCTGGCTGGAGATGCTGAATCAAGCAGATGTGGATATACAAGATGATTTTCTCAGAATGGATCAGAGACCTGTTATCTATTAATGTCCTTGCTTAGTAACCACTCATGTTGGATCCAGCTGCATATGGAGTGAATGTAGCAAGTGTTAGACTCGACAGGCCACCCTCACCTCTATTTTATTAAAAAGAAATAGTATACTCCCAAGAGACCCATCAGGATAAGGAGTTTCAAATACACAGGAGGGGACCACAGAAGACAGATATCAATGAAGATATTGAAGTGATAGGGGCCCCATAGTTTAAACAACCTTGTGCATGCATGCCCTGGTGACCCTGTACCAACTTTATCTCCAACACATTCTCATGCACTGGAGCTGGTATCAATTTCATTTAGTGCTCCGCCAGTTCCCTTCCACTGGGGTGCTTGCTTTTCCTTGTGTACAGTCTGCTTGGCATATATGGGTCTTTGCTTTGTACAACTGATGTCCATGTTTTATTGATCCCGTAAGCACATGCTTACCTTGCTTATTGGGTAATCCGTCCCTGGCCATATGTACAGTCATGTTGCCCCGGGCCCTGGTGAACCTATCCATACAAATCAGAGGATGGCCAAAAAATATAAAGGTTGTGTATGTGTGTTTTACAAATGTTCCTAGCAATGAAACATGCTAATTAGAACACTGAGAGATAATAACATTGGTTTTGTGAGACCAATACTTAATCTTTCAGTCCTGAATCTGGAGCAGTTTGTCTTCAAAGATGATTCATACTTGGATCATGGGGTTGGGTGTTAGGACAAATACAAATTGAAAATAAGAGGTTTTAATTCTCCCTGTCGAAAATAAAGAAAGAGGCTTCTCTGCTCTCCTTTAGATAACTTGTAATTGTAAATTCTTTGTCTGTTCCTTTGAAAAGGATGTAAATCCAAGAGGTTAAATCAAGGACCTGGCAGCCACCTCTTTAAAGTGTAACTTCAGGTCATTCTCCCCTACCTCCCCTAGTTTCCTGGAAGGAGATTAGTGTAACCTCAGGTGGCTAAGGACCCAAATTGCAAATGTACCTATAGCCATAAAGATACTAGACAATTAGCAATTTTATCTTGAAAACAGTGTAATGGGTTGTAGCCACTGAGTTATATAAAGGGTGAGATTTCTTTCTGTTTTTGAAGTCTCTTTAGTTGATTGCCTGTGACGTATCACATTCTGGCTTAATGCTTATTCAATAATAAAACTTCATATTTTTGTGGAGAAGTTTCTAGGTTGGGAGTAAATTTTGTTTTTAATTATATTTCCCCAACAGTGTACAACATATTCTTATGATGACAGTTTTGAGGGCTTCCTCTGTGGCAGACAACCCTCTAAGCACATAGCAGGTATGAACCTCATAAATTTGGAAAATTTATTTATCTTTCTAAGTACTAATTTCTCTTTTATAAACATATGTGTAACAGTGCAGTTAGGGGAAAGACTCCTTGGGTAAAGCAAAGAGTTAAGTGCTCTAGTATTAACAGAAAGGTTGGTAGTTCCAATCCACCCAGAGGTGCCTTAGAGGACAAGCCTGGTGATTTTTGTTTCTGAAAGGTCAGTCACAGTCTTGAAAACCCTATGGAGCAGTTCTACTCTGCAACACATGGAGTCGCCATGTGTCAGAATCAACTCAATGGTAACTAACAACATAGTTAGGGAGAAGCTGTCATGAGTCTTACTCAACATGATTCTTCTTCTTTGCTCCTTTCTCATGAAAGAGGTCACTTAATCTGATGGGTCTGATGCTATGGCACTAATCAGACAAAGTCCATACCCAATAGAGTCATTAGAATTTTACAGATGAGTGTATAGTCATGGCTTTCTCTTCTACTTCTCCCGTCTCCTTCATTTATTTTTGGAAAATTTTCAAAAAAATTTTTTTTTTAAGGGCAAGACATCATGATTATTGGGGGTAAACTGCCCTAGTCACAGCAATACAGTCTCTCTCTTTTTCTCCAGTGTAGCCAGACTGACTCCAAAACTATTTCTTTGAGAGATCTAGCAAGAATATTTCTTCTCTTCATCCCATTCAACAACAAAAAAAAAGCCGAAAGTCACTACTTTTTTTTTTTTCCAGAAACATGGCTTTTAATTGATGACGTTCCATTATCATTAAGTTTTCATTTTTTTAAAAAATAATATTTTATTGTGTTTTCCGTGAAAGTTTACATGGCAAGTTAAGCTCCCGTTGGACAATTTCCACACAAACTTATCAGTGACATTAGTTACATTTTCCACTTTGCATCAACATTCTCTTTGTCTTCTGGTTGTTCCATTTCCAGTACTCTAGTTTCCTTGCTACCTTATCTTCTCATCTTTGTTTTGGATTTAATGTTGACCTTTTGGACTCCTACAGATGTTCTTTTAGAAGAGCACCAATCTAACAGGTAATATCCTTTATTTTGCGTGTCACTCTGCTTTTCTGCTAAAATGTGATCTTATGGGATAGTTTTGGTTCAAGATTTAAAGAGTATCTCAGGACAATAACCTCAGAGAGTTATCTGGTCTCATGTGGTCCAGTCAGTCTGGCCTTTTTTAAGAACCTGAGTTTTGATCTGCATGTTTCTCCCATTCTAACTGGGATCATTGATTGTTCTCCCTGTCAGATTTGTCTGTGGTGGTAGCCAGGCACCATCTAGTTCTTCTGGTCTCAGGGGAGTTGAGGTTGTGGCTCCTATAAACTATCAGCCTTGTAGACTTGTTTCTTCTCTGTGATTTTGGTTACCTTCTTATTCCTGATGACTAAAGACCAGTATTTGTATCTTAGATGGCTGCTCGTGAACTTTTAAGATCCCAGATACTACTCATTTCACTAGGATGAAGAACATGAACTTTGTGAGCTATAGTATGCCAATTGACTGAGTTGTCCCATGAGACTATGGTTCTAAACTTTCCAACCTAGAAAACCAATTTCAGAAGGTGTTTGGTTATGCCTGGGGAGTACCTGTAGTTGTTTCTTCAATGAATATATGTGCCTGCCCACACATATCTGTATTTACATGTACATACAGATACTTCTATCTGTTGTCATATATGAATACACCCGTACCTACCCATACACATATATGCTTTGTCTTAGTCTGGGTTCTCTAAAGGAGAAAAACCAGTAAAGAATATAAATGTATATATAGAGAGATTTATATCAAGGAAACGGCTCAAGTGATTGTAGAGGCTGAAATGTCCCAAGTCTGTGTATCAGGATAGAGGCTTCTCTCAATTCACGTAGGCGGCGGTGGGTTTATAGGGGCTAGTGAACCTAAGATTGGCAGGTCGGTGAGCAGGGCTCCCACTCTCAGGCTGTGAAGATCAACAAATTCCAAGATCTGCATATAAGCTAATAGTTGCTGGGGGTATAAATGGAAGTGACCACTCACTTCACCATCTTGCCCAACCTCTGAAGTTCACTACTTGATCATGTGTTTTTTTACCATCCATGGGGCCAGATGATGAAAAACAAATCTGAGA
Organism: Loxodonta africana; assembly: GCF_030014295.1. Lineage (NCBI taxonomy): Eukaryota > Metazoa > Chordata > Mammalia > Proboscidea > Elephantidae > Loxodonta > Loxodonta africana. Next base: position 39,025,970 of record NC_087352.1, read on the forward strand.
ATACTTATCTTTTGGTGGAATTAGAAAAATGAAGAAATTTCTTCATAAATATTTTATACTTAAAATTGGTACATACAATCTTCTCAAGCAATGATAATTAAATGGACAACTATTTCTAAGCCCATTTAAAAAAAGAGCCTTTTAATTCTAAAATCATTTTGTGTTACATTTTCCTGTTGAAATCTAATTTAAAATTGGTACATTATTTTCATTTTCTTTCTAAGAAAAATATTAGGGGCTGCAGTTTTGCAGTTGAACAACTTTAGATTTGAACAAATAGGAAAGTAGCTCTAGTGATATCTAGAAGAGCATTTAATTTGCTTCAAAATCTTGTGCAGAACATATCCAGTGTCAAAAGGAGTTAGCTGCAGCCTCCAGGACTGATGATGCATTTCTAATGTTTGAGGGCCATGGCAGATAAGAGATGGAAACCCATCCAACCTGGCATTTTTCAGAGGAAGCTTTCCCCAGTTCTCTTCTCAAAAGCCTCTGGAGGGATGCACAGCCCAAACTTAGAAGCAGAATAACTTACGACTTTTGTCACCTGCCTTCAATTTTCAGTCCATTCAACTGAATGCTCTGATATGTCCCAATGACACAGAGTCCATTTTCTGTCCCCATATCATGCCCTATGCGTTCTTTCTCATCCATTTGTTCATGGCTCCATCTCTCTATTCTACAGTTTTCTGACTCTTAAGGGCCAGCCCAAGCGCACCTCTTGTACAAATCCTTTCTGCTTCTGTGCATCCTGTCTCTGAATTCCTATAACATGCATTGTGTACATTTGGCACGTAATTATCTGTTTCTCCATGTTCTCTTCTCGTTTTGTCTTGTGAGAGCTGCTGTTCTGTGCTGTTCCTGAAACTCACACAACCATATAAGTAACTTAAATGTGTTTTCTCTTCAGCTATGAAGGACTCTCCCCTAATTCTTTAAAAAAATATTTGGAATATAGTGAGACACTAGTGATAAAAATTTTGAGTTAGTGATTCTTTATAACATATTTTTTAGCCCTTTTGATAAATCAATAAATAAATAAAAATTTGCCACTGAGTCAGTTTGACTCATGGGGGCCCCATGTGTGTCAGAGTAGAACTCTGCTCCATATGGCTGTGACCTTTTAGAAGTGTATTGCCAGGATTTGCTTCAAAGGTGCCTCTGGGTGGATTTGAATTGCCATCCTCCTCCTCATTACTTTTGTTATGCATGTAAGAGTCAGATACATGCACACATAATCAACATAGGGACAGAACTGAGGTAATATCTGCTCATTGTACACTAATCAAATGCTTTAAATATTAATAATAAGAGCTTACATTTATTAAAAGGAGAAAGTGAGTTAAACTGTTCCTCATTTTAAGGATGAGGAATCTGAAACTTAATAAAGTTTGAGCCATTTCTCCAAGTCACACAAGTAAAGGGGGATTAAGGAATCAAACCCAGGCCAGACTTACTCTAAAGCATTCTCCTCTCCTTAAAAATAGTTATCTAGGGAACACACATGTTCGTTGATAGAACATAGGCTGCCAAGTTTTCTGACTTAAAGCTTATACTTCAATCCTTCAAATTAGTTTACCTCAAAATAAGTAAAATTCTTGACGTGAAAAAGGCATCTGATACAGTATCTAAAATTCAAGGTAATTTTTACAATATTAACTGTCACTTACTGAGTGGAGACATGGATATTTATTAACTCAGTTTTGTAGATGAGGAAACTGAGTGATCAAATGGTCAAAGAATGTACCTACTCTGACTCCCCAGTCTGAGAGTTTTCCATGATGCCATGCACTCTTTCCAATACATTTATGTATTTCTTCTGTCTCAAACCCCTTTCTCTAACCCTGCCCACCTTCTCATGCCCCTCCCCCCAAAAACTAGCCAGATACCAATTTCATTACGTAGTGTTCTCTAAATATTCTCTGTGCACATATTTTATTTATTTTTGTAATCCCGGCATATAGCAATTTTGAAATAAACTCTTTGAATAAAAATAATCCCCAAATTTCAATGTTATGTATTTATTTAAAGTCGCATTTCTTTTAAGTCTTTATTTATTTATTTTTATGACAAAGCTTTCTTGATTACAACTTTCAAATTTGGGTTAAGGCTATTCCCCAAACCCATTGCCATTAAGCCTATTCTGACTCATAGTGACAGTATAGGACAGAGTAGAACTGCCCCATAGGGTTTCCAAGGATGTAATCTTTATGAAAGCAGACTGCTACATCTTTCACCTGCAGAGTGGCTGGTGGGTTCAAACTGAAAACCTTCCAGTTGGCAGCTGAGTGCTTTAACCACTGCAACACCAAGGCTATTATTTCCCTTTAAACATCACTAATATTTTATTCAGGGTTATTTTCCCTTAGTGAGAAGCAGTACAAATTGGCATCATACCAAGTAGGCTGATTCAGCAAGAACGCACCTGGCAAACTCAAATGATTTTGTTTTATACTCTGCTGTGAAAAGCTATACTGGGTTGCATAGTAGCTGGGGACAAAATGCTCATGCAAATTAGATTTTACTTCCAGTGTTGTTTATTACCAATGCTGATTCCTTTGTAGATATAGAAAACTCACATATGTTGGATATATTAGTTGTGTAAATAAAACTTCTATTTTATTTTAAGCACCACCCCTTCCCCATATTAGCTTCCCCATTTAGAATTTTTTTTTTAAATAAATAAATAATAAATCCATGTATTAGTCAATAGTCTGACTATATCTTGATAGGTAATTAATTTTAAAAATGTAAGTGCTGTTTTATAAATGCAGGATTAAATTAAATAATCCTGCATTAACAACCTGCACTAAAAATCCTCATTAATGACGTTTGATATGCCAATGACACAACCCTGCTTGCTGAAAGCAAAGAGGAATTGAAGCACTTACTTATTTATATCAAAGATTACAGCATTCAATAATTCAGTATGGATTACACCTCAACATAAAGAAAAAGAATCATCACAACTGGACCAATAAGCATCATAATGATAAATGGAGAAAAGACTGAAGTTGTCAAGGATTTCATTTTAATTGGATCCAAAATCAACGCCCATGGAAGCAGCAATCAAGAAATCAAACAACATACTCCATTGGGCAGATCTGCTCCAAAAGACCTCTCTCCAGTGTTAAACAGCAAACACGTCACTTTCAGGACTAAAGTGTTGCCTGACTCAAGCCATGATGTTTTTAATCACCTCATATTCGTGTGAAAGCTGGACAATGAATAAGGAGTTTTGAAGAATAATTGATGTCTTTGAATTATGGTGTTGGTGAAGAATATTGACTATACATACCATTGCCTGCCAAAAGAATGAACAAATCTGTCCTGGAAAAAGTACAGCCAGAATGCTCCTTGGAAGTAAGGATGGCAAAACTTCAGCTAACACACTTTGGACACGTTATCAAGAAGGATCAGTCCCTGAAGAGGGACATCACGCTAGGTAAGGTCAATGAAAAATAGGAAGAGCCTCAGTGATATAGACTTACATAGTGGCTACAATAATGGGCTCAAACAAAGCGACAATTTTGAGGATGGTGCAGGACCAGGCAGTGTTTTGTTCTGTTGTATATAGGGTTGCTATGAGTTGGAACCAACTTGACGGCACCTAACAACAACAACAAATTCAATAAGAGATCATGGGTACTTTAAAATGCACTTATAATAAACAAAACAAAAAACCAAACCTGTTGCCATTAAGTCGTTTCCGACTCACAGTGACCCTAAAATCAAAACTGTTAAAATCATTATCCATTATAACTACATAAAATGCTTCAAAGAATTTTACCAGCTCTTGGCTGAAATAGAAGAGTGGTGCTTGTCTCCCAAATAATCAAAGCAAACTAAATTTTATTGAGTTTCTACAATATCCTAGCAACTATACTAAATGTTTTGTTTTGTTTTAACCATCTCATTACCAAAATAACTTGATGTATTAGATATGGTATTCATAGCAAAGGTAAAGAAGCTGCAGCTAAGATGAACGACTTCTCAAAGTCAAGTATCTGTCAGGTGAGACAGTAGCAGAAATAAAGGAGGGCAGAGTTGTTGGTCAGGATACAGAGGTGAAGGTCAAAGTACTTTGAGGAATAAAAGTCGAAGGAAAAGAAATTGGGATATATTTGGGGCTACATGCTGCTTTTTCCTCCTAGGATAGCAACGAAGAAAAAAAAAGATACCTTTTTAAATAATAGTAATGTTTTACTGATTTTGTCTTTATTAATCTTCACTTAAATTTATTTTTGTCCTTTTAAAAGTCCTAAAGTAAAATTCAGAGTAATTTGAAGAAAATTCTATGCAGATTGTCACTAGAATTTTTATTTTTTATGCTATAACCAAACCAAACCCATTGCCATCCAGTTGATTCTAACTCAATAGCGACCCTATAGGACAGAGAAGAACTGCTCCGTAAGGCTTCCAAGGAGCAGCTGGTGGATTGAACTGCTGGCCTTTTGCTTAGCAGCCATGGCTCTTAACTACTGAGACACCAGGGCTCCTTTTATAAGCACATAATATCTTTAAAAACAAAATATTTTAAGTATTTCTGGTGTTAAGGCTATATATTTTATGCAAAGAACATAAAACTAGGACAGATCTGAGCATGAATATGAGTAATTCTGGAAGCTGAGTATGTAAAAATTAACATTGGGATCCAGTTTTCGAACTGAATATCCAAAGGGTGTTGCTTGCTTTGTTTTGATCCAGAAGCGCTGGGTTTCCTTCATTTTGTATTTCTCTCCCTGTCTCTTTCTCTCTGCTTCTCTGAAAAATAATTTCTTTATGCTCACTCATGACACAATATGATTTCTTTGTAGATGAGCATTTGTCTTCTGAAAAGCTTAAAACGCATTCAGCAGATTCTCACCCATAAGGATAAGCTATCAAAATGTCTAAATTCAATTCTATATTTAGGGATAAGTATAAAAGCTCTTTTTCAGTTTAGTAGGTAAATATCATAAATAATTTCTTGCTTAGTAACTCTTATAAACAAAATTTCCTCTTACAGAAGGTGAATATTAAGAAAAAATGAAACATTATTAAAAAAATTTTTTTTCAGGGGTAGACATTTTACTAGTCCTGCAATACATGTTTTACTTCCCTTGAATCATGTAACCACCTTCAGTGGATTTAGAAATAATTATTTCAGTAAAAAGGTGTAGAGCTCCTGAACTGGCATAATTTCCCATAAGAAAAATGAAATCAGAGTTATATATCACTAGAAATCCTGTTGGCCCCGAGGCGATGCCTGGGAAGAAATACGAATGCAGAATTCCACAATAATCAGGTTCGTCATAAGCTCTACTTGCCCTTGAGAATCTTACTTAAATGATCATTTGGAGGAAGACTATGAATACATAGACTATCCATGGCGTAGTAAAGGTTTGGAAATGAAAAGCAGTCGAATATTGTAGTAAGAACCCAAGTATGGAGTGAAAAATAAAGGGGTGGGGTACACCTTTTTAAAAGCAAGAGAGGGTGAATAGTGTCTCACTGATTTCGTCTTGGCCTTCAGTGAAGCTAAATGATTTATGGAAGAAAACAAAATCAGGTGTGAAAGCAGGATTATCTGAATTTGCTCTTTATACTTGCCAAATTATCGGTATAATTGGAAATTACTCCTCTCCAACAAAGATCTTTAGAAGGGATTCTTAGAAAGCATTTAGCAGAGTTGCCAGCTTCCCGGTCAAACTATAGTTCTCAGCCATGATATTCTTTATATTATTACAAATAACATAAACCACACGACTGTAATTTCTGTTCATGGAGTGGTACTTCCTGTTTAATTTGTAGATTCACTTTGACGCTTAAGATATAAAGATCAACAAAACATTCTCTGTACTACAGGAATAACTGTGTACTTAGTCCAGTCAAGTCATAGATATGGATCATAGATAAGTCCAATGTACGTAGGTCTGGAATTCAGGGTAGCAGGGGGAAGAATGGGCAGGTGAAGTGAGCATGGAGCACAGCAGCCCACGGTGCCTATACTCAGTGGTAACCATCACCTAGCCTTACAGTTGGCGTTAGGCATTCTAAGGCAGATAGCATTCCTATTTTCTAGAGGGAAAATTGAAGAAATCGTGAAGTAACTTGTCCATTATTGCCTATATAGTATCCTAATACTTCCTGCTGAGCACTCAATCATTAAGTAATTTTTATTTATATTTTCACTTATTATTTGCCCCCATCACACACACATACTCACACACTGAGCTTACTTCGGTGACCGTGTCTATCGTATCTCTCTGGTCTACCACTGTACTACTGTGTCCCCAGGCATAGCACAGTGTCTGGCACAAGGTAGGTGCCAATTCAGTATTTGTTTACTTAATAAATGAAATATGATAGGCCTGTGATCACTGTGAGTCGCAACTGACTTGATGGCAATGGGTTTGGTTTCAGTTTTACGGTTAATTCAGGAACCCTGGCGACGCAAGGGTTAAGCACTCTGCTGCTAACCAAAAGGCTGGGGGTTCGAACCTACTAGCTACTCCACAGGAGAAAAAACCTAGCAATCGGCTCCTCTAAAGATTTATAACCTAGGAAATCTTAGGGGACACTTCTATTCTGTTCTTTAAAGAATCACTATGAAAATCGACTCCATGGCACACAACAACAACGTGGTTAATACACCTATAGCAGTGGAAATTCAAATCTCTTTTCTTGAGAAACTATTGGTAAATTACTATCAGTCATTTCACCATTCAACCCAGGTTTCTATTTCCAGGAATTTGTCTTCATAATGAGAAGTTAGAACATAATTTTATAAACATCGATGTTTATTGCAGTAATACTTGTAATACTGAGATTTGAAAGCAGAAAACAGGAATGTTTAGCAATAGAGGAATAATTTCAAAAATGTTATATTCATACCTTTGAAACATTATGCATCCATTGAAATGGTGTTCTAAAAATATTTTTAAAGAGGAAAATATTTTAAATATAATTTCAATGAAAATATATAAATCTACATACCAAATATATAAATCTACATACGAAAACCAAACCCACTGCCATTGAGTTGACACGATTGTGGTCATAATATATACATAGACTATCTTATTAAATTAAAATAAATGCCAATTGAGGAACTGGACATAGTAATTAGGGAATATTCCACCCAAGAGATCTATAAGGACGGAAGTTAAAGTAAAAAAAAAAAGCATTGTAACATACGGGTCTAGCAAAGTTTGAGTTTTATAATATATATTATTTTTTAGATATATAAAATATATTTTTATAGGCAACATTGAAGGGTGAAGTGGAAAACCAATAGAGAAATATAATAAGTTTTATGGAGAAGTTCAGAATCTGGGTAAGCTAGAGAAAATAAGATCAAGAGTAAAACAGGATACATTTGTTTTAAAGAGGAATATTATTTTTATGATTCTGGAAAGAAGGGTTGGGAGCATATATAAATACATTTGTATTCATAAAGTAAAAAATGTATCAAGCACGGGGATGATGGTTTTATACTTCTCTGTGAAATCAGAAGTAAGGTGGAAGAAGATCAACACTGAAGAAGGGAAGACTGTAAAGAAAGGAGATGGCTCTAAGTAGCTAGGGTGGGGAATGGGGTACGTAGACAATGAAGTCACAATCTACTAGTAGATCCTCGCGCTTGCACTCATCTAATTAGATTTCCTTTAGCAGCGATCAATGGCAGGCATAGAGGAGAGGGAAAGACAGAAACAAAGCTAGAATTTTAGTGTGAATTCATCCAGACTATGTGATTGCCAACTCTTACACTTTCTTAATATAAATAACTGTTTTCACATTCCCAAATCTGTCATACGATTCAATTAAAATCTAGTAAAGTTAAAATGTTTCACCAGTGATGAATGTAATTCTAATTATTAGTACTAATAATAAAGTGAAATATTTGAATAACAAAGCACTGTCATATATATTTTACATTTAATCCCCTGTGTAAATAAGCTTCTTGGATAAACGACTAGTCATTAGATAACTTAAGAATTTGAAAAAAAAAAAAAAAAACGGCTGTCCATTCACAAGTTTTCATATCCTCATTTGATAAGTGCTTTAGGATCCTAAATATAAATCAAATATTTGCAAATATAGTTCTAATAAAATTCATCAGATACCTCTTGGAATGGCCTTTCATTGCAAACATTTGTGGGAATTCTCGGGCCTGTGAAATTATCTACCATATCTTCAAATTTTATTTGTGCTCAGGCAATATTTCAGATGTCTTTTTTTTACTTTAATATTTTTACTCAAAAAAAAACCCCACTAAATTCTAGACTCAGTAGAAAACCCCTAAATTTTAGATTCTGTGGCTAGAAATAATCTTTGACCTCAGTTAATTTTAAATTCTTCACTTAATTATCTTAAAGAAGTTAAATAAAAGCGTTTCAGCTACTTCCTCCCTCTTTCTGTCCTTGCTGCTTTCTTTTCCTCTCTTCCCCATTTCTCTTATCATCACATGTTATTCTTTATTAATGCAACAGCAATTCTATAATTCTATATGAGGCACTAAAGATTATGATATAACTGACTTGTCACAAAGTGATAAAAAATAATAAAAATAAAAAAGATAACTTTGTGGGCATTATTACAAACCACATACATTTATGAGCTTGTCACTATTATTGATGAAAGTGGCAGTTCCTAGTTTGTATGGGTCATTGAGACCTTTTTCTTTTGCTTACTGACAAAAATGTAAACTTCATTGTTGACTTTCTGCTTGTACACAAGGAAATTCATCACTTTCATTTTATGGAGTGTCACTGTCTCTCAAAATGGGCATTTCCAAAAGCACAAGATATGGTTTTTAAAAGCTAAATGCCATGTAGCCATTAATTTTTGTTATTTGAGGTTTTCAATTGCATATGTCATAAAAAATTATTAATCTTCAAAATTTAATAATCATAAGTAAACATGTGGCATCAACTGCACTGCTAGAAAATCATCTTGGATTGAATCAATACTTTTGTCTTCCCAACTGACTGCGTAAGCACGTTTTGCAGTCAGTTCTACAGTGCTCCGGAAAGAGCTGCCAGTAATACTGTTAATACCGTGAATCTTTAAGAGCCGTTATGACTATTCTGCTCAAAGTTTTAATTAGCATCAACTCTGATGTGCCCACTAATTATGTGAAAGAAATATGAACTTGTGTAGTATAAATGCCTAAGTTAAATATTAAATCATAAAAATATATCAGCAATGGAGATCATTCAAAATGTAAAAATCAGCAAGAGAAATATACTAGTTTGACATGTTAAGCATTTCCTCTGAATCAGATAAGTGTTAATGGAACTATCTAAAACATAATTTAAGTTACTGAATAGTCACAGATATATCAGGAAAACATTTTATGTAAAATATTTAAATAAGGTAAGGAAAAATGAAAATCTATACTTAAAGTGCATTTCAAAGTATAAAAATATATGGAATTTATGGATAAATTAAAATTTATAGAATTACAGTTTAATTTTACCAAGACAGCAAAATATCATCAAAAAATATCTACAAATGTTATGCGTAATGATAGATTACAATTTAATAATTCACATTCTGAGTTCCTTAAAAAAATGCTGGAATATATTTAAATGTAAATGGCTTCTTAAATTTTTTGCTAGATTGGAAAACCATCATAGAATCTAAATGTCCCATTACCCTGAATAATTTTTAGTTAGCTTAATCTGGTTGTTGTGAGGAGCCAGATACTTGCCCTTGAATTCAAGGCCACATTTCTTATTTCCAGAAATCACTGTGGTTACAACAACAGGGAACTACTCATGAAAATAAATCACTCAGATTTCATATTCTGAAGCATGTTTCTATGTAAAAGTCTAGCAATTAGCTACAATATTATTTAAAATGATGAGAATAATATATAGAGTACTATTAGAGGATGCAAGTAAACAGGAATAAGATATGAGAGTGATATGAATGATACTCTATTAATCCTTCTACATAAATAAATATTATATGGAACTGATCGTATATATTGATATTGTATATATGTAAAGACCAGATAGGTCTCTATGCCTCACCTCAATTCTATTCTCCAAATAACACTTTTACATGTTAAAATAATAGAATGATTATATGTGCGTGTATATTTCTGTATGTCTGAAAACAGTAAGGGATTTTTTTTTTTTTTTAATATTCCAGGTAGCTGCATAAGGAATGCTATTAAAAGTGTAGCTTCATTGTTATGAATTCAGTTGTGTCCCCAATAATGACATGCTGACATCCTAACGTCTATCTATACCTGTGAATGTGTCCTGTTTGGAAACTGTGTCTTTGAAGATGTTATGAGTTAGGATAACTTGAGGACACATTAGAGAGGGGTGGGTCCTAATCCTATAAGAATGTGTTCCTATAAAAGAGAAGATACACAGAGACTAAGAAACTGAAAAAGGACACCAAGTGATACTGCAGCTGCAAGTCAAAGAACATCTGGAACTACCAGAAGCTAGGAGAGAGGCATGGAACAGTTTCTCCCTGAAAGCCACAAAATGAATTAACACAGCTGATACCTTGATTTGAACTTCTGTCTTCCATAAGTGTGAGGCAATAAATTTCTGTTCTTATAAGCCACCAAGCTGTTGTATTTTGTTATAGCAGCCCTAGAAAACTAATACACTATTGTAACTGTGTTGTGGGTTATTTGGATGGACTATAAAATACAAGTTAGATAAGATTTATACACATTGTGATTATTTACTCATGAGACTGATTATATTTGGTTTTAATTTCCTGTACAATGAGAAACTAAAGAATCACAGAATAGTTCTCTATTATATAATCTTCTCATTTGTGAAAATACTGAAAGATTTAGAATTTTGTTGTTGTTGTTAGATGCTCTTGAGTTGGTTCTGACTCATGGTGACCCTATGCACAACAAAACAAAACACTGCCCGGTCCTGTGCCATCCTCACAATCATTGCTATGCTTGAGCCCAGTGTTGCAGCCACCGTGTCAGTCCATCTCGTTGAGGGTCTTCCTCTTTTTTGCTAACCTTCTACTTTACCAAGCATGATGTCCTTTTCCAGGAACTGGTCCCTCCTGATACCATGTCCAAAGTACGTGAGATGAAGTCTTGCTATCCTTGTTTCTAAGGAACATTCTGGCTGTAATTCTTCCAAGACAGATTTGTTTGTTCTTCTGGCAATCCATGGTATATTCAATATTCTTTGCCAACACCATAATTCAAAGGCATCAATTATTCTTCAGTATTCCTTATTCATTATCCTGCTTTCACATGCATACAGGGCAACTAGAAACGCCATGGCTTGTGTCAGGCGAACTTTGGTGCTTAAAGTGATATCTTTGCTTTTTAACATTTTAAAGAGATCTTTTGCTACAGATTTATCCAATGTAATGCGTCGTTCGATTTCTTGACTGCTGTTTCCATGGGCATTGATTGTGGATCCAAGTAAAATGAAATTCTTGACAACTTAAATCTTTTCTCTGTTTATCATGATGTTGCTTACTGGTCCAGTTGTAAGGATTTTTGTTTCCTTTATGTTGAGGCGTAATCCATATTGAAGGCTGTGATCTCTGATCTTCATTAGTAGTGCTTCAACTCCTCTTCACTTTCAGCAAGCAAGGTTGTGTCATCTGCACATTGCAGGTTGTTACTAAGTCTTCTACCAATCGTGATGCCCCATTCTTCTTCATATAGTCCATCTTCTTGGATTATTTTCTCAGCATACAGATTGAATAAATATGGTGAAAGGATATAACCCTGATGCACACTTTTTTTTTTACTTTAAACCAGGCAGTATCCCCTTGTTCTCTTCGATAGACTGCCTCTTGGCCTAAGTACAGGTTCTTCATGAGCACAATTCAGTGTTCTGGAATTCCCATTCTTCACGATGTTATCCATAATTTGTTATGATCCACAAAATTTCCAATTTTCCTAGATTCATACTTCATATATTCCATGTTCTGATTATTAATGGATGTTTGCAGCTGTTTCTTCTCATTTTGAGTCATGCCACATCACTAAATGAAGGTTCCAAAAGCTTGACTCCATCCACATCATTAAGGTTGACTCTTCTTTGAGGAGGCAGCTCTTTATCAGTCAACCAGAGGGGCTCATCTTCTAGCACTGTATCAGACAATGTTCTGCTGCTGTTCATAAGGATTTCAGTGGCCAATTGTTTCGGAAGTAGATCACCATGTCCTTCTTCCTAGTCTGTCTTAGGTCTCAGTCTGGAAGCTCCGCTGAGACCTGTCCACCAAAAGTGACCCACTGGCACTTGCAATACCAGTGGCAAATCTTCCAGTATCACAGCAACATGCAAACCACCACAGTATGACAAACTGACAGACACATGGTGGCATAGATTATACAGAAGGGAGCAGAATTTGATCATTCACATTGCCATGTGTCTTCTCTAAACCCAAAGAAGAGAAAGACTAAGCCAGTGTATTGATAAACAGTATAAATCAAAACACATGAAAATAAAACACAAGGGGTGAGCTCTATCTCAACTCTTAATAAATAATGCTAAAACAACACACACACACACAATCAAGAAAAATTAGGATGTTTGCAGTCTTGGAATTCCATCTTTTAAAATCTCAAGATTTTCCCATTACAATATTTTCCTCAACTCCCAAACAAAAATTTAAGGATATACTAATGTCAGTATGTTGATTCTTGACTCAGAAAAAAACAAACACAAAAGTGTGCCTGTATTTTGCCTCCTCTTCTCAGTTTCACATAATGCATTTCAAAACCAGTTCAATTAATCACTTTCAAAAAGCTATGTAATTAAATTTAACCCTCAGGCCACTGTAAAGCTGCGAAAGTACGGTCTTTTATATCAATTTTAAATGGATTCTATTTTGAATGAAGAATAAGTGACATGTCAAAGGGCTGTGCGTCTATTTCTGTAGCTCTCATATCTCTTTTTCAATTTCAAAAAATTATATTTTTCAAAAGTTATTGGGTTACAAATGGTACTAGCAAACATCATCTTAATTACTACAGCTTTAAATACATGACGAATTTGGAAATAACATCTTTTTTTGTTTGTTTTTAGAAGTGACATAACTATTCTTGAAACTTTACCCTTAAATGTGAATTTCAGTATCAATTTGGCAAGTCCAAGCAGATCTCAGTTGATATTCTGATTGCAATTGCATATATTTAAATATTAGACTAAGAAAAAAACAGCATCATTACGTAATGTATTATCATGAATATAATACAGCTCCTCATTTATTCAGAAATCCCTCCAAGAGCTATAATGCTATTCTGAGATCTTTTCCAAAGAAATCTTGCACATATGTTAATTCAAAGGCATCTTTTTAATTTTTGTTCATAGATTTTTGGATTAATATTGAATTTTTTTATTATGTTTTAAAATTAGTTGTCTGGGTGGACACTTAAGACTATATTGGCATCTCCTGCCTGGTGGGGGGAGATGAGAGGGTGGAGGGGGTTAGAAGCTGGTGAAATGGACACGAAAAGAGAGAGTGGAGGTAGAGAGCAGGCTGTCTCATTACAGGGAGAGTAATTGGGAGTGTGTAGCAAGGTGTATATGGGTTTTTGTATGAGAGACTGACTTGATTCGTAAACTTTCACTTAAAGCACAATAAAAATTATTTAAAAAAAAGAAAAGGCAATATACAAAAAAAAAATTAGTTGTCTGTTGAACTTTTACTGAGAAAACTTACTGAACTTTATGTGTGTGTAAAACCAAACCCACTGCCGTCGAGTTGATTCCGACTCGTAGCGACCCTATAGGACAGAGTAGAACTGCCCCATAGAGTTTCCAAGGGGTGCCTGGCAGATTTGAATTGCTGACCTCTTGGTTAGCAGCCGTAGCACTTAACTACTATGTCACCAGTGTGCGTATACGTATATATATAAAATCTGTCTGTAGATTGCCTTGGATGCGTACTTATCTCTAAATAATAGGAAATTGTCTCTTTTCCAATGTTCATATCTTTATTTTTTCTTGCTTTATTTTTTTACAAGGTTGCTTGAGAAAATGTTGAATAGGAGAGATAGTAGTTATCATATATATAATATTTCCTTTTGTCCCTAAATTCACTGACAGAGGTTTAATATTTCGTTCTGCAGAGTATTTGCTGTAAGTTTCAAGTAGAAATGCTAGCTAGGTAAAAGATGTTCTCTTATGTTTCTAGTTTTTGTCTGAATAAGTGTTAGTATTTTTAAATGTTTTTTATTATTTCTATGTAATAACTATATAGTTTTTCTCAGTTAATTGGAATGATGAAATAAATTAATACTTTGTCTGATAGAGAACTTCCTTGAATTCTGAGAATAAATACCATATGGTCAGGATGAATATTTTATAACACTTCTAGATTTCATTTGCCAAGACAATTACTTAGGATTTTTGCATCCATAATCATAGATTAGCCTATAACTTTCCTTTCTTATACTTTTCTCATCATTGGATTTCAATAGTTTGCTCATATATAGTATGTTGGGATATGTGCCTTTTTGAGCTTCTCTAAAACATTTTTTAAAATCTGCTCCCAAGATTCTGGTAAAACTCAAGCATAAAACACAACTATAAACCTTGGTTTATTTGTTCCGAAGGGGAATAGGGAATTTGATTTATGAGTATTTAATAGCAATTGTTCTATTCAGGTTTCTTTTTCATTTTTTATATCATACATATAATTGTCTTCTAGAAAAATTTCAGGTATCTTCTATATTTACTGTTTTAATTGACTGAAAAAATTTATAGTCTTATGTTTTATAAATGTCAGCTATAATTTTATATTCTGTTCTTCTTAAGTTTTGAAGTAATTTGTTTGAGTTTGCTTCCTCTTTTTTTGATCAATTTTGATAACTTACTTTGGAGTTTGATGAGAAATTCTGAAAATTCTGTGGTTTTCTTTATTTTTTCTCCCTTCTTCCACTCTGCTTTACAAGGGCGGCTTTGCATCCTTGTCACACTCAGAGTCCTGATGGCCCACTTTTGACCCAGAAACGAGGAGGCCTCTGGCTGTAGCCCCACTGCTGCTGTGCAGTTCTCTGCTGTTTCTGGAAATTGGCAATTTCAAATTATACCGCTGAATGTGCCCATGTTTCTTAATGACTTCTTAAAAATAGATCTTATTTCTTACTGCTATGTTTAGAGGTGTCTAATATAGTCCCAAAAAATAGGTAAAAGAAAGTGGGTCACTCTGTAAGCAAACTTCTATGGTTTGGAAAAAATATGGAGCAGCTGTGATAAAAATGATTCAGAAACAGGGATCAAAGAACTGCAATAACAAAATCATTCAATTTTGCCAGTTACTTCATGCGTTTAGGAGTAATCAGCTGTGTTTGTGAGCGGTGTTTCATTTCATTTATGTTTAAAAAAAGTACACAAGTTCTTTGGATTTTATAATTACAATGGGCACTGTGAAAATAATGTTTCATTAAACATTTACAAAATACTTTAAAATATATTTTCTCAATTTGATCATTAATACAATTCTTTGAGGTAGTTAATACAGATGTGTTTCACGCACACTGAGGTAAGGCAATTAAGTGAATTTTTTACATTAAATATGAGCCTTCTCACTCAAATATGCTATTCTATTTACTTAAATGCACACACACACAAACCTGTATTTCATTTATACTAACAAAATGAGTAAATATGAACAGTATATAAATTTTCAAAAACTCTTTGACATAGCATTCTTAATGTTGGGTAAAACAGAAAATTCCATCCTTTTTAAAAAGTTAGTTCTTCAAAGTATACTTTATATTATCGTTATTTGGGCTGAAACTAAAAACGTTATATTTGCAGTACATGGAAATACAGGTCATTAACTGTGTACCAGGAAAATAAATAGATCCAATATACATCTTAAATAATTCTAATTATTATAATTCATCCCAAAATGAAACGGCATTCTTTAAGGTTCAATGAAACACAAAAATAATTTTTATTTTTAATTGTTCCTTTGAGTGGTTTAGCTTTCAGAAACAAAAATCAAAGGAAATGAAATATATTTATTGTTTTCAGAAGAACTCTATTAGAGAAGTGAGAGTCCTTTGTATAAGCTTATAAATTAAAAAATAAATATAATGCTTAAATCACATTAAATATAATGAGAAATATAATTTTTAAACAATAGGAATTGTCTGAAAATAAAATATACTCCCTTGTGAATTAGTGAGTTCTCTAACACTGGACTGATTTAAGTGCAGGTAATGTTAATAGAGTGATTATTACATAGAAATGATGATTGGATCAATAATCTTTATGGTTTTTACCAATTCTAATTCCCAAAGATTCTTTGAAACTTTTGCTTCTCCAGTAGAGTAACCCCAAAGCACTGATTTTTTTATTTTTATTTTTTGTGTCTGAAATTATATGTTCTATAATATACCCCTACATTCATTCAATAAATATTTGTTTAACAACAATTATATACCACATACTCACATACCGCATAGATGCTGTGGGCATACAACATTAAATAGTGCTAACAAACAAGATATAATCTGTGTCCTCATGAACCTTATATATAAAAAAAAAAAAAGAACCTTATACCTGGTAAAAAAATATATACAGGTATTAAACAAGGATATATACCTATATAACTGGTTGCTGTCGAGTAGAGACTGACATATAGCAACCCTACAGGGCAGAACAGAACTGCCCCCGTAGAGTTTCCAAGAAGCGCCTGGTGGATTTGAACTGCTAACCTTTTTTGGTCAGCAGCCATAGCACTTAGCCACTATGCCAACAGGATTTACATATACCCATATACAAGTAGAAAACCATATTTGGGGATGTGAAACGAATTAAAGGAAGATGGTACTGTGAGATTAATGGTGAAGTCCTATGTGAGAGAGGGGTATATTAGAAAAGGAAAATGTTTAATATCAATGATCTAAGCTTCCAACTCAATAGGTTAGAAAAAGAACAAGTGAAACTAAAAGAAAACTGAATTAAAGAGATAATAAAAATAAAAGTTTAACAAATGAAATAAGGACTAGATGCTTGACCTTTGGCTTTTCAACAACAACATTTGCAATCAGAAGATGCTGAAAAAAAGTTTCAATATTATGAAAAAACAATCCATACTAAAATTATGTTGTTGTTGTTAGGTGTTGTAAAGTCAATCTTCAACTCATAGCTACCTTCTAGGACAGAGTAGGGAAGCCCCACATGGTTTCCTACACTAAAATCCTTACAAGAGGACATTGCCAGGCCTTTCTCCTGCAGAGCCGCTGGGTGGGTTCAAATCATCAACCTTTCAGTAAGCAGCCAATCACTTAGCTGTTGGGCTACCAGGGCTCCTACTAAAATTATAAACCTAGCCAAACTATTAATACAGTTAGAGAGTACAATAGATATATTTTGAGACATGTAAGATAAGAACAATTTTATTCCAACACTCTTTCTTAGGCTACACAATTGAAGGAAAAGTCTTACCAAAATAAGAAACAAAATTCTGAAACAGGAAGTCATGTGTTAAAGGAAACATTCTACAGAAGAGAATAGCAAAGAGAAGCCAAAGAAGGACACCGAATGTACTGAGTAGCGCGTCATCTGTGCTGCAGGCACAGAAAGTGTCTAGTCCAGACAGGGGCAAGTATGGAAAAAGAGTCTGGGATGACTTTTTCAGGAGATAAAGTTGATAGGATACCTCAATGATGGAAGGAACCATGTGGAGATGTCCATAAGTGATGGAGAATTTTGGTAGAAATAGTGATAAGAACACAGAAACTCAAGCAAATGGGAAAGACAAACCAGAAGATCAAGATGTGCAGAAAAGGAAAATAATCATAGTTGAGTATTTGGCTCAAGCCTGAATTACATACAGAGCCTTATTAATGAGAACACTGCATCCTGAAATGACCAAATCGGCAATTCAACTATACTGAGAGAAGAGTATGGAGTTCAGGGAGGAAAACGTGTATGCGTGTGTCTGGGGGAGAGGAAGGAGAGATTCAAACCTTCAGTCATATAAATCTCTGGGGGCAGTATGGTTCGGTGGTAGAATTTTCACCTCCCATGCGGGAGACGGTGTACAATTGGACAATTCACCTCAGGTGCAGCCTCCACCTGCCTGTCAGTGAAGGCTTGCATGTTGCCATAATGCTGAACAGGTTTCTGTGGTACTTCTCCTATAGGGTCGCTATGAGTTGGAATCGACTCGATGGCACTAGGTACTGGGTTTTCAGACTAAGACTGACTAGGAAGAAAGTTCTAGTGATCTATTCCCAAAATAGCAGCCAAAGAAAATCCTATGAACCACACCAAGGTGATACCACTGTGCGTGGGGTCGTCACGATTTGGGGGTTGATTCAACAGCAGCTAACAACAACAACGATATCAATCTGCTGATTTAACCCATTGTAGAAGCCACAGGGAAAGTCCTAGAAATAAGACAATATTCTACATTTGTACAATTGTTATGTATTCATTTTAAATCAGTTCTTATACTGTTTCATTATCAATAATTCTATATTATCAAGGCACAGTATTGAGTCCCAAGAAACATCTATTTCACCTATAGTGACCTTTGCATGAGGAACCCTGGTGGCTCAGTGGCTAAGTGCTGGGCTGCTCACGAAAGGTCTGCAGTTCAAACCTTTGCATAATACTTACACATTTAAGATTCTAATCTATTCAAAGTACTGAACTTGGAGTATTCTGAGGTAATACAGAAATTGCCATATAAAGTATATCGTAAAAAAAAAAAAAAAAACCTAAATCAAAGCCAAATGGAAAATCTTTAACATATTGAGTCGGAAGTTAATTGTTTATACCATGTACCGCCAGTTAGCTCCCATCCCTTGTCTTCCCTGCCCAGAGTTCCTGTCAGTGCAGGAGGAGGGAACTGCTTTGGCAGAATAGGGTAGAGGGCAAAGGTGGGAAGTGGAAAGAATTCATGTGGTAATATAAAAGTTGCCAGCCAAAATGAGGACACTCTTTCTGAAAGGACAAAAGAAAAAAAAAATTGGGACAGAAAGCAGAATGGGTAGGGAAGCATGTTGGATAGAATTAGGGAGAAGAAAACCCAACACCCAGATAACACTTGGGGTGGCTTTCAGGTCCCCACATCTTGACAGGAAGACTATGGCCAACCCAGTAGAGCATACCATTTTACAGTGTTACTGTGAAAAGGGCTTTGGAGCAAACCATTCCACTTCTACCTTTGAAGCCTAAAGGTCTGTCAAAATAAGCATCAAGGCTAAACAGGGCTAACAGTTCTGGGCTGGTGCCCCCATGTCTAATAACCCCCTCTTTGGGTGATCGGGTGGGAAAACTTGCATTACATTCTGTGCAGTGAAATTCACAACGTTTGGAGGTATGAAACCAGGTGGGGGAAGATCCTTGGGGTCCATCGACCATAGTGCAAAAAGAGGGGCACCTGTAGAAGTTTTCCATCCTGCCTGGGCAGCTTTTGAGCCAGAGAGGACTGCTCGTGATGGAACTTTTCTTGTTGTACACTGTCTGTAGTCTATGAGTAATTAAAAAGGCTTTCACTAATGCCAACACCACGTACCTGTCTCATGCGTACAGCTTGATCAGGATAAATAAACATAACACCAACAGAGTGATTGGTACCACCAGGTAGGATTCTCATCCCAGTGCATTGGTGGGTATTTGGGATCAAGGCACCTTGAGTTTGCAATGCAAATGTTTAACATGAATTTTCAAAGGAAGGTATACCAGAGCATCTCACATATGACTAACAAGGTGCTACCAAATTCCTGTAGATCCCATTGCTTTAAAATTACCAGCCAGAACAAATTTTACTCTTAGCCCCAATTCCTATGACTCACTGTTCACATTGTCAAAGCAACTGTCACTTCTAAGTTTAAGCCAGGCATGTTTTCTCTATTTCATTTGAATCACATATTATAAACACTACACAATTAAAAAAATGGAATTTATAACAATGCAGCTAATTTGGCATGAATAAACATCTACTCATACAAGAAAAAAATTCATGCAGTTAACTGAAAAAAAAAAAGATCATTTGATCAGAGAAAAATGTAGTGGAAAATGAAATATTATTACAAAGAATCAGAATAAAGTAAGTATTCAGAGATAAATTAAGTTTGGAAATTGTGCGTGTGTGTGATTCTGCTTGTCATCACCTATAAGATACAATGTGAAATGGCCTTTATGATGGAGGTATCACATAATAAGCAGAGAGTATGTTCAGTAAATGACTAAAATTTAAGAAGAGCCATTTAGTTTAATAGAAGGATACAAGGAAACCTATAAAACAGATTTTAAAATTATTTTGTATGCAGAGTGGTTGTAGAAATGAAAATCTAGCAAACTTGAGAACCTTTGCCAGAATTTAGAGTAAAAGGAAAAATAAAGGGGATTAAAATATTTAGAGAGTATGTAATTCATATACCAAATGAAATGTGAATGTCTCTGTGTGTGTGTGTGTGCATATTTCCAAAGGAATAATTGATGATCTAGTAGTGGAAAAGAACTGCGGAAAAATAAAAATATATATATAAGAACTAATATTGCATTTAAAGTCTGCCTCAGCTGAAATTTAAAGGCTTGAGCACACAGATTGAATGTGCTTTTCATGATTACATTAAGTTTATTAAGCACTGATAAACATGTAGTTATAGTCTGTTCATATTCAAAGTTAAAGGAAAAATATTTTTGGTCTTTGGGAAAAAAAAAGAATAATTTCAAGGTTGTTTTTAGGTGACAGAGAGTCAGTTCTGACTCATAGTGACTCTATATACAACAGAATGAAACGCTGCCCGGTCCTTTGCCATTCTCACAATTGTTGCCATGTTCCAGCCCATTGTTGCAGCCACCATGTCAATTCATCTCCTTGAGGGTCTTCCTCTTTTTTGCTGACCCTCTACTTTATCAAGCATGAATGTCCTTCTCCAGGGATTGGTTCCTCCAGATAATGTCCAAAGTATGTGAGATGAAGTCTCGCCATTTTTGCTTCTAAGGAGCATTCTGGCTGTACTTCTTCCAAGACGCATTTGTTCATTCTTAAGGCAGTCCATGGTATATTCAATATTCTTCACCAACACGATAATTTAAAGGCATCAGTTCTTCTTCAGTCCTCATTATTCACTGTCCAGTTTTTACATGCATATGAAGTGATTGAAAATATCATGGCTTGGGTCAGGTGGACTTTAGTCCTCAAGGTGACATGTTTGCATTTTTAACACTTGAAAGAGGTCTTTTGCAGCAGATTTGCCCAATGCAATGCATCATTTGGTTTCTTCACTGATGCTTCCATGGGCATTGATTGTGGATCCAAGTGAAATGAAACCCTTGACAACTTCAATATTTCTGTTTATCACGATGTTGCTTATTGGTCCATTTGAGAGCATTTTTGTTTTATGTTGAGGTGTAATCCATTCTGAAGGCTGTAGTCTTTGATTTTCATCAGTAAGTGCTTCAAACTCTATTCACTTTCAATAAGCAAGCTTTTGTCATCTGCAAATCAAAGGCTGTTAATGAGTCTTCCTCCAATCCCGATGCTCTTTCTTCTTATAGACCATCTTCTCGGATTATTTGCTCAGCATATAGATTGAATAAGCATAGTAAAAGGATACGATCCTGATGCACACATTTCCTGATTTTAAACCGTGCAGTATCCTCTTGTTCTGTTCAAACAACTGCAGTAGTTAAAGTGTTCGACTGCTAACCAAAAAGCTGGTGGTTTGAACCTACCAGCCACTCCATGGGAGAAAGACGTGGCAGTGTGCTTCTGTAAAGATTTATAGTGCCTGAATTGCTCACATAAGGGAATATTTTTAAAATGTTGTCTTATTCTCGACCTTAATTTGAGAGCTGTAAAGATTCAAGATTTTAAAAATAACTCAGGAGCAATAAAGTGACTCAGTAGGAATACAAGCAATATATATAACTTCCAAATCAAGGGCAGAGAATAAAACATCAAAGCAGTATCAAAAAGCATAATTCCTACAGGAAAACACAGAAGGTATAGATAACATCAAGAAATAAAAGCAATAAAGACAAGAAAACTGACTGATTTTTTATTTATGACATTACATGTTAATATTTTAAACCCTTCTTTAAAAGACAAAGGCTCTCAGATCGACTTTTATACAGGTTTAAAGGAGGCGCAAGAGTGAGTCTGTACATGGAAGACAGCAACCTGCACGCAGATGCAGTGCTGCTCCTTGCCCTTCTCTCCCTCTTCCCCTTCTCTGGGCCCTCTTTTCCCTTCACTGTAATAATACAACATGGAGAACACAAGTGGCCGGCCTGTGGAGTATGCTTCTGATATATTTTTGACCAGAATGTCGGGAGTAAAACCAGTGTGAGATCACAAGTTTGGTTGGCCTGGATGCATAAAGCTGGAGAAATGTGGACTTGTCTCTTCTGGGGGATTTTAGTTCTTCTGAAGGAGGGCCTAGTTCAGATGCCTGTGAATTCTTTACTGGAAACATTCCTTGTATACTTATAAACAAACCGTTTGCCCTCTAGTTGATTCCAACTCATGGTGACCTCATGTGTGTCAGAGTAGAACTGTAATCCTTAGAGTTTTCAATGGCTGATTTTGGAAATAGATCACCAGGTATCCCAAGGCGCCTCTGAGCAGACTCGAAACTCCCATCTTTGGGTTAGCAGCTGTGTACCTTGACCATTTGCACCACCCAGGGACTCCTATACCTACAAGGCCCTCTATAATCATGAGGGTCAAGTAAAATTTAAAAAGAACAGTGTTGTTTGCCTGTCTCTAAGTCTCCATGTTGGGAGAGAGACACAACTTGAGTATTAGAAGACTGAGACAGAAGAGCTTTCCCACTGCAACACACCACAGGCACCACAGTGCAACTCCCCACAGTTCACTGTTAGAGTAGAAACTGTTGGACACTCCATCACCAACTGATAGATTACACCTGAGAGACTCTCACCATTAAATGACTAGTCCTGAGGGGATGGAAAACCATCTCCAGAACAATGACCCAGAAAAATATTTTCATCAGTAGAAAGGGTAATCCATGAAGATGAAATCAGAGTAGGGAAACGACATTTCATAACTAAAAAAAAAAAAAAAAAAAAGCCAGATCATACTGTAATTTTAAATTTAACTGATGAGATCTCTATTTCAAGAGAAGATCAATAAGCAGACAATTGACCACAAAAGATAAAGGCAAGGAATTTAGGAATGTTGGTACATGAAAATCCTGAAATTACAGTATGCCTAAATAGGAATCACTCCCAATTAGTTTATCAGAAGTGATTACTCATTTGGAATTAACTTAATGATAGTAATTAAAGTAGTCTCAAGGAAAAAAACTCAAGAGATAGGATAAGAATGATGGCGATGGTGGCATATGAGGTAAACCTTCATCTACTGTGTTGAGTTCTCAACAGATAGTATAAAATGATTAAAATAATAAATATCAGGAAAAGCATATGATATAGAAACATGAAGATAAATAGCACGAGAAACAGCTAACAATATAAAAGTAGTTCTAAAACTGGGCTTTGATTAAAATTAAATATATTTTAAAATTTTGTGAAGTCACATATGGCATAGTTTATAGCTGCTGAGATTTGTGTTTGTTTAGAACGTTCTGCATTGAAAGATGACAAAAAAACTCCTATGTTCTTATAATTTCAAGCTTACTTTTGTTTTTTAAATGTTATATCTTTAATATACTTGTAGTTTAATTTTGTATGGTATGGATTGATGTCTTTTTAATTTTTACCTAAGTAGTACATATAATTTCACGGATTTATTTATTTTTAATAAATTACTTATTTAAATAAATTTAGGCAGAAGGCTATGGACTCATCCATTCTGTTCAAAATTTTAACTGAATTCCATTATGTTGTAATCAGGAAAACATATAAAATTTATTTTTAATGTTTTAGATACAATTTTATAGTCATCTTAAATATCACAAATACCATCGCCACCCCCAAACAGAAATTAGCTAAATTAACACATCTTACACACTTTTTTTCCTACTATTTGTAGCTTTCATGAAGTTTGAACTTTAAAAATGTAAAGGGAATTTCATGCAAGCGGAATAAGGTATTCTTCCAACACTAAAGGCTTAACTGTGGCTGTCTATGGGCTACTGTAAAAGTTTCTCACATTGATGCAATGCCATAGAATAATGTAATCTGATCTAAACCAATGTTATTTATGTTTTCTCTCTGGACATCTTCCAGTCTTTGAGACTGAACCATTTGGCAGCATCACCAAACCTTCACGTCACAGTGATTGATACCCAAGCACAACCATGTTTACTAAAAGCAATGTTATCCTCAGCGAAGTCAGGCAACAGGAAATGTACATTGTTATTATAAACCATTTATGTTTTTAAATTCTGAAATTCCTTTTGCTAAATGTTGCTTTACTCTTTTTGAAAGCGCTGATGAATCTTTGGGGGCAAGATACGATAAATTAACTTGTGCATTAGGAAAGATATTTGTTGACTTTTTCTCCTAGTTTCCAGATATTTGCAGTAAGTATTGGCACTTTTGTTGAAATAACTGAAATAAAGTGCCAGCTTATAACATGAATCGCTGAGTTATTGGGGTACCCTGAAATTGCTTTCAATCCTACCCTCTATATGAAATAAGTATTGCCATTCTTATATTATTAGAAATTATCTCAACTTTTGTCATGAACATCTGTACAATACCTAGGCTCAGTGTGGGCTATTGTGGCGTGTGTGTGTGTATGTGTATTTTGTAGCTCCAAATAAACATTTTTTTTCCTTTTCTAAATAATGAGTCCAACTCTAGAAATATTAGCCATTACATACCACCATGAGACTCAACATTAAAATATCAAAGAACTAAGTTCTACTCTACAGTTCTAAAAAAAGCAGTCACTTCCTAAAGACCACAATTAAAATGAGAGAATTTATACCAAAATCTACCTCATACCTAGAGAAATTAATTGAAGAATTATGAACAAAAGTCTGGTTCCCCATCAACAGATGACAGGACTAAAAGAAGGCTAAAGGGAACTGATCTAATTTCCTGCTTTTCGGCACTGAATGTATAATATACCCAAGAAAATCGTAACTAGTTCATTCAAGAAATCACCAATTTATAGATACATACAGTGTTATCTAGCTCTTTATTCCACTTTATAGCTTAATGCTAAAATGAAATATCTTCCTTTTAAATGTTAAGTTCATATGTTTCTACTTAGTTTTCTCTTGCCACAAAGAATTGCTCACCATCTTCATCAGAACAAATGGTTATGTGGTTAATGATAACAGTCAAATTGTGGCAATTACTCAAAGTAACAGAAGTTTAATTTCATCTAATTTTCTTTGTGGGAAATATTCTCAAATCATTTCCTCATTGTTGTGATTCTTCTTAAGATCCTCTTACTTAAGTGTCTCATGTACATCAGATGGTTTCCAAAACACTCTCTGCTACAATGCTGGCAAGCTGATAAAGGAGAAGTTCTTTAGCAACCCAATAAACATACATATGACACTTAAGCAAATCACGAGCTCATTTGAGGCCTTTTTTTTTCTCACCTATAAAATGGAGATGACAATCCCTTATAAAGCAGGTAGGATAGTGTCTGTCACACAGGGAAAATAATAAATGAGATCTTTTGTTAATATTATACTTAAGCTTCAGCAGTTCTTTTCCGTTTCACTACGTATTATGTTGTCAGGTATACTTAATTTTTTTTTTTTCCTTATGGCTTGTAATCTTTTTCTTTAGGACCATTTTCTAGCTCCACTTCTCTTCAAAAACAAAGGAATTCAGTTATAGGGTTGCTAATTCTCTGTTTCTTTATCTAGGTCATCAATGTGGCAATTAAGTAGCTTACTTAGGACAAATCTCCTTTCAGCATAATTTCTTGCCATAGATTCATGCCTTGCATCAATAACTATGGTTCAACTTGTACTTAGTGGTATCTTGTCCCAATAGAATACATTCAAATATGGGATATGTTCCTCTCTGGTGATTAGATGCTTACAGTTCCAAATAAGAACATTATTACCTTCAATACAGAAATTTTTTTTCCAACTTAAACATGCGAAGCCACTATTACAGAAAAAAAAAAAAAAATTATATTGGTCTGGTACAATTTGAAAAATTCTCTTTATTTTGTATGAATTCCAATTTAGTAGATCATAGAAATATTGTACACATCTCTAAAAATGATTCTCTTCTGAACAAAAGAATCATCCTCAATCAGAGTAGAAACTTCCAAAATTTCCTTCATTGGCTATCTATACCAGTGAATATAAAATTCAATCTTCATTTGAAGATATAAAAAAAAAAAAAAAAACCTAAACTCATTGCCGTCAAGTCGATTCTGACTCATAGTGACTCTGTAAGAGCAGCTAAATGCTTAACCACTGTGCCACCAGGGCTCCATCTGAAGACATACCTATTGCCATCAAGTCAATTCCAACTCATAGCAACCTGATAGCACAGAGTAGAACTGCCCCAGAGGGTTTCCAAGGAGTGGCTGGTGGATTCAAACTGCTGACCTTTTGGTTAGCAGTGATCCCTTAAGCCACTGAGCCACAGGGCTCATTTGAAGATATAGGAACCATATATTTGAAGGCAATTCCAGAAAATATTATCTTTACAACCAAATGTAATAGAAAGAAAAATTAAAGTATGTGCTCTTTAGAAACAGATCATTTCAACAAGGTAAAAATGCATTAAAATTAGAAAGACTCACTCTTAAAGTTCAGCTACAGTAAGGAAAGTTGCATGGGCGAGAACACTTTGGAGGTGATCTCATTTCCCACAACAATCACTGACTACATTTTTATTCCTGGGAAGAAACCAGGGCAGGTCAGGACCCATAAGTCCTTTGCATTTTGAAGGAAAATGTATACAGTGTATATGTTAGCTCAACACTAGTCTCTAAAGTGTATGTAACAGGTCCCCTTGGGATATAGAAACAATACCATTTTTACAACAGTCTGACTTAATAAAATCAACTGCCTAACAGCTCCTTTCTGTTACATATTTTTTTATTAACCTCCACAAGATCTGGGTAATAAGGCGTTATGAAAAATGTGAGAATAAACAAAGGCAAACTATTTTCTGTATATATTTTTTCACGTTTTACATAATTCTGTGGCACTTTACAATAAAATATTAAATTTTCCTTGTTGCAACATATTTTTCCTTAGGTTGATCAATATGACCCTATTGGACAGAGTAGATCAATATAAGCTATGCTTAAATTACTATAGTTCTATTTTAAAATGTATATATTTAGGAGCTGATTTATATAACAACTAATTAGTGCAAAGGAATTAAAAAAAAACATTATCAGGAGTTTCTTATTTAATATGGCTATGTGTCTTTATTCTGCCTAAATTAAAACCAAAAAAAACCCAAACCCAGTGCCGTCTACTCGATTCCGACTCATAGCGACCCTATAGGACAGAGTAGAACTGCCCCACAGAGTTTCTAAGAAGCACCTGGCGGATTCGAACTGCTGGCTCTTTGGTTAGCAGCCATTGCACTTAACAACTACGCCACCAGGGTTTCCACCTAAATTAAAGAAAACCTATTTAGATGCCCATTTTCTTGTATTTAATATTTACAGTATTTACACTTTTAAACATTTAAGATGACAAATAAGAATATTTAAAGAGGAAAATTCAGTTGCTTATTTTACTAGTCCCTGACATTTTTTAATCTGATATGTAATAGTGTCATTATATTATCTGATAGAATTTGAAAAATCCTCTTCATCTTGTATGGTTTCCTTTGGTGAATTTGGTGGATCATAGAAATATTGCACACATCTCTAAAAGTTTTTCTCTTCTAAACAGCAGAATCATCCTCAATGAGAGTAGAAACTTCCAAAATTTCCTTCGTTGTTTACATATACCAATGAATAAAAAATTTAATCTTCATTTGAGGACATAAAAAAAGCTAAACCCAAACCCATTGCCATCGAGTCAATTCCAACTCATAGCAACCCTATAGGACAGAACAGAACTGCCCCATGGGGTTTCCAAGGAGCAACTGGTGGATTCAAACTGCTAACCTTTTGATTAGCAGCTGAATGCTTAACCACTGTACCAAGATTATCTGACAGGATTATCATTATAAAATGAATTTGGTAGTAATGTGAATAGTTTTATTGAGATATTTCAACAAAATATGAGAAAACATACACAGTAAGAGTTTAAAGTTTCAAGTGGTGGAAGGCAAGGACAAGCATTATTTATGATTGTCAAACTTTCTGCGAGGCATTTCCAAGATTTCTTAAAAAGCATATTTCCATTTTTGTACAAAAATGTATTTTCTAAATTTATTTGCTCTGAAGGAAACCATCTCTTAAAAAGTAGAATGAGGTGAAGAAAGTAATGCTGATTGAATATATATTAGGTGCCAGGTGCTATGCCAGGTGCTTCACACATAATTTCTTCAATCTTTTAGAGAGTATCATATTTTTTTTTATAAGTAATATGCTCAAGGTCACAGAGCTAATAAATAGCAAAGTCTATCTCCTGAATTATCTGGAGGAATATGGGTGGGAACAAATAGCTCCTTTCTAATCAACCCACATTATTTTATCAACTCAAACACTCAATACGGGTTCCTAAAATATGGAAAAGAGGCCACAATATACCATCCCACCAGCCTTATTTTTTCCATTAATAATGGCTTTGCTTTAAGGTTTCAGTTGTTTTTCCACAGGATGGGTATAGTTGGCAATGGGTATGATCATTGAGGCCCTTCTGGACCAGCACTTGGCTGATGTAAAACTGCCATTTGTGGTGTGTCGTCTGCAAAAACAGATGCCAGCCACTCCTGGGATGTCCCTGGATGTGCTTATGGAGACTTCCATAAAACCATGAAGTAAATTCTTATCCTCTTGAAACTGTGGTGGCCCTGTGACCTGCCTAGACCAGTAACACCTGGGGGAATTGGCATTGTGTGACTCCTAGGAAGCCCTCTGGGAAGCCAGCAGTGTGCATGTGAAGAAGCTTACTCTCGACTATTGAATATGAGTTATTACTCAGAGCAAGGGAAAAGCCACACCAGCAGCTGCCATTCCAGTCCTCCCATTTAGGTATCGGATATGTCAGTGATGTCATCTTGGATATTCCAACCCCACCTGATCTCGAAGTTGAATGTGGCTGAAAGAATGACCCCAGCCACCTGCATGTGAAGTAGAAGAACTACCTGGCTGAACCCAGAAAATACACAGAATTGTGATAAAAATAAATAAATGTTTTAAGCTCCTATGTTTGTGGGTAATTTTTTATTTTTGTAGCTACATGTATCTGAAACAGAAAGTGGTACCTGGAAGTGAGGTGCTGGTACAAAAACCTAAGATCTGTGCCTTGGCTTAGGCACTATGGCCATGTGAGTGCTGGGAGGGCAGTGAAGAGACTGCTAGTGATGGCTATAAAACACAGAGAAGTCATTTGAGGCTGGAGAAAGGGAGGCATGCTACGAACTAGTGCAAAAATTAGCAAGAGTCTCACTGCGTTAACATGGGAACTACACAAAGTGTAAAAATAAACTTGTGGATCTAGCTAACAAGATTTCTGGTAGAATATTTAGGTGCCAAATGGCCTCTTCAGCTATGTGCGAGAAGGGATTGCAAGGGAGAAACAAGGTAAAAAATGAACTGTTTTGTTTTCAAGTGGATTTTGGAGTAAATATAGAAGACTCAGGCAGTCCCAAAGTAAATTGTCTCCAGGTAAAGATAAATTCAAGGTGGTCTTCTACCGTTTGTTAAGAACTAGGAAAGACTTAACCACATAGCTGCACGAATAATCTAAAATTATTAAGGGTATTGTCCTATAGCACTTCAGAAGCACAAAGGAGAGAGAGGTTTGTCTCAAAAAAGAATGGAGATATGGTTTGGGGGGCGTGAATGTGGTAAGCCCTGATAATATTCATACACAAAGGTTTAAATAAAAGTTCCACTTGGAAAAGAACCACTAGCTTGAGACAAAAGAAACAGAGTTCAAAATGAAAAGAGGCCTCTGCTTCCCCAACATTCTCTGGGCAGTGCATGGGAGAAGAGAGCTAACCGGCAGCAAATATGGCTTCCTTATGAAGGAAGGATGATTGAGAGAACAAGCAGGAATCCTGAGGGTGAATCCAAAATCCACTCCTACCCTTCTTGGGAACCAAGTGCCATATAAGAAGTGCAGGCTGTGCTGCTGAATGATGAAACATTCAGACAGGACACAATAGTCCAGCCAATCACAAACACATGAGGGAATCCTTCCTGGAAATTCCACCTCCATGGAGCTCCTAGATGAATGTAACCCCAAGAATGGCCTCACCCTGCATCACACAGATCAGAAGAACCACCATTTGAAGCACAGTCAACCTACAGAATCTTGAATAACAAGAAATCATTGTTGCTTTCAGCCTTTAAGTTTTAGCATAGTTTGCTGCACAGCAAGATATAAATAAAACAATATTTTAGTTTCCAGCATTTAGGAGAGAAAACATTGAGGTTAATACCTGTCTTAAATCAGTACCTTTCCAAACTAAAGGTTCACTAAGCAATCCCCCTGAATGAGGGTTAATCCTCTTCTAGTGCTTTCTTAAGAAGCCCTGGTAGTGTAGTGGTTAAGCACTCAGCTGCTAACTGAAAGGTCAGTGATCCGAATCCACCAGCTGCTCCACAGGAAAAAGGACCTGGCGATCTGCTCCCATAAAGATTACAGCCTAGAAAACCCTGTGGGACAGTTCCACTCTGCCCTACAGGGTAGCTATGAGTCAGACTAGACTATGGCACCCAACAACGACAATACTGTCCACAGTTCGGTCCACTAGAGCAGAACTCTCTCCCCATTGGGCCAGATCTTCAAACTCTGTTATGGGAAATCAGTGTTACATCCAGGTTGTTTTAACTTATGCAAATTTGTCTCAAACACATTGTACATCCAAAGCAAATAAAAGAACACATTCAGTATGAACCGTATTACCCCTTATATACCTTTATATGGCTAAGATAATCAGAAATAAATTCCACATACAGGAGAATGCCTATTTTTCTTCAGTCACCTCTCACCATGAGATAACTATAAACCAAACTTTAGAAACCACCTAAATAATCAAGATTCAGACTCATGTTTGTAATGATTCAAAAAAGGCTACTTTCAATACATTGAGCTACCTGCATGATGAATACAGGCTGCGTCACCAGGGCTCCAAAATAGGCTTAGAACCCATAAATAGCCCAAGGAATCAATGTGGTTTGAAGGGTATGAAATAAACAAGGTTCCCACTGTCAAACAGACAAAAACCATATGCAAACAAATCTATCAGTTACTTAAACAAACCATTACTTTTACCTGAATACAATGGTTCTCTCACTGACTACCCAGCAATCTGTATTATTTTCAACTTATTTTTGCTTAGAGATACTATAACTCTTTTAGCTTTTATGAGAAATGTATTCTGAAAGCTCATTTTGCCTTCTAAAAATTTTACATATTTTAGACTTAAATTTTTTTATGGTTTTTAAATTGTCTTCACCATAACATGCAACATGTATTAGCCAACAAACAAACAATAAAAGCAAAGAGACCCATCGATTCAAGTATCAGGTGTCTGTGAGTTTTTTCATCAATATTTCTACATAAAATGAAAATGTCACTGATATTTAAGAAAACATGAAAAAAAAAAAGGATATCAAGTTTTTCTTAACTAGTATTTCAATCTTGAATTCAATATGGTATATGAAATAATTACCGGCTTTGTAAGTGTTTGAGTTCAGTCTCCAAGTTTTCATTTATTTCTTTCTGTTCACCCAGAGATGTCTGGAGCTTATGGATTTGTTTCAGGGAATCATCAAGCTGAAAGCAAAGTACAAAGTGCTTGAGTTACAGTGATTGAAATGAAGAAATCTATCATTTGCATGACACATTCTTATTAGTGGTTCTCTCTTGTATATATGTATATACAGGAATGTATGGAAAATAGTCATTTATTTTCAATAATAGAATAAATGCACAAATTTCATAATAAAATACACATCTTTATGAAAATAGAATATTTGATAAAATTTTTCCTATCTAGGTATTTCTCCCCAATTCCCTCTCTTGCCTCATCTACCTATATAAGTCATTGTACAATAACTTTGGTTTATTTTATATATATGTGTATAAATTTATGTTTTTATATATATATATAAATATATGTATTTGTTGTTAAGTGCAGAAGTTGATAAAAATCTTCAATTTCTTCATCTTTAACATAAGCAATTGGTGCATAAATTTGAATAACAGTTGTATTAACTGGTCTTCCTTGTAGGCGTATGCATATTACCCTATCACTGACAGCACTGTACTTCAGGATAGATCTTGAAATGGCAGCTAACGACAGCAACAACAACAAAGCAATTGGAAGGGATTCTGTTTAAACACATCTTCATCAACACTTGATATTGTGATCACAGACAGATATTGTTAGATGTTTAAAAATATTTTGGTCCAACTAATAGTTGTAATATAGTGTCATGGATTGAATTACGTCCCCCCCAAAAAATGTGTATATCAACTTGGTTAGATCATGATCCCCAGTATTCTGTGGTTGTAATTTTATGTTAAAGAAGATTAGGGTGGGATTGTAATACCCTTACCAGGTCACATTCCTGATCCAATGTAAAGGGAGTTTCCCTGGGGTGTAGCCTGCACCACCTTTTATTTTATAAGAGATAAAAGGAAACGGAAGAAGCAGAGAGTTGGGGACCTCATACCACCAAGAAAGCAGTGCCAGGAGCAGAGCGTGTCCTTTGGACCTGGGGTCCCTGTGCGGAGAAGCTCCTAGTCCAGGGGAAAACTGATAAGAAAGCTGACAGAGTCGGAAAACCTCACCCTGGAGTTGACACCCTGAATTTGGACTTTTAGCCTACTTTACTGTGAAGAAATAAATTTCTTTTTGTTAAATCCACCCCCTTGCAGTATTTCTGTTACAGCAGCACTAGATAACTAAGACATATAGTATGATACTTAAAGTAAGTAAAAGTTATTTATTATACTAAAACTTGGTCAAGAACTTATAATTTCCTAATTTCCAGTTTTTCCATTGTATTAAGAATGCATATTGTCAACAGAGTTAGAATTATTTGGTCGGGAACATATTTTGGAGCACTTCATCAGTGCAGGAAATGATTAAAACACTAGCAATTTAAGTTCATTTCATGTTTTATTTATAAAAATTTAAAAAATTGTGTATTTGTATGGATTTATTTTATCATAATTATTACTTTTTGTAGTCATTTATCAAGTTTTTTTAGTATCTTGATTGCTTCAGGAATACTTTGCTGTTAATATATCCACGTTAATATCCATGTAGGGAGATGCATTGGCGACTGTAAGTCAAGCAAGAGATCCCAGGCATCATCTCCAAGTGTTACTGTTTGTTTTAATTATGTAAGTACATAGTGATGCAGTTATGTGAGATTTAGCTCCCTTATTTTAAAAACAGGATAATGGTGTTAAACCATTTCACAGAGCTGAGGTAAATAGCCATTAAAATCTTAAGAAGGTGTTCTGTAAATCAAAACACAGCAATAAGCAATAATGGTCTTCAGCATAGCTGTCTCCCTTCAATCAGCATTTCTCAGAATTATTCATTTCAAATATTTTGCATTGGCCCCTCTAGACGAAAGATACTTACTAAAGTTGGTTAATGTGTGGGGTTTCCTAAGACAGATATTGGTAGCATTCATCATTTTAGAAGATAACAAATATTGAAAGCTCACTATGTATTAGATGCATTTTTAAATACTTTCAGAGTATTTACTCATTATATCTACACAGTAATCCTGATATTACTGTGGTAAAATGAGGATACTGAGGTGTCTGGAAGTTAAGTGACTTATCTTTTGAAACAATGCTCATCAGCTGGAGAGCCAGGATTCGAACCAGACGATTTGATTCCAGAAGGCTAAGCTCTTATCTGCTACCCTGTATCCAGTGGGATGTCTTGCTTTATACAAAATGGACAGAACTCCATTTAATTACAGTGTTAGATTTTATCATTAAATTATTCTTTCCAGTGCGGTATTTGAGATATCTTTGTTTTCTTTTTCCGCAAGTGGTCCACACATTAATAACAGTCTGGAACATTTTCAAAAATTCAAATTATAGGCCTCTTACCAGACATTCTCAATCAAAATCTCAGGGACAGGCCTCAGACAACTATATTTTCAGCAAAGCATCTAGATAATGGCTTTGTGTATGAAATTTGAAAACATTTGAGGTATACTGAGTACCGTCAAAGGAAACTCTTTAAATCTTAAGTGGGAACAGTAAGTGTATTTCCAGGTAGTTGCCACAAGATGCCACAGGAGATGCATCATTTTCTGACTGCTGTTGTTGGGTGCCATCGAGTTGGTTCCAACTCATAGTGACCCTATGTTTAACAGAATGAAACATTTCCCAGTGATTCACCCTTCTCACAATCGTTGATACGTTTTGAGCCCATTGCTGCAGCCACTGTGTCAATCCATCTCATTGAGAGTACTCCTCTTTTTTTTAGCAAGCATAATGTCCTTCTCCAGGGATTGAGTACTCCTGATAGACAACGTGTCCAAAGTACATGAGATGAAGCCTCACCATCTTCCTTCTAAGGGTCAAGGATTTCATTTTACTTTTTAAAGGTCATCATGAATTTTAGGAGAAGAGCAGAAACAGATAAACCTGCCAGGAGGCTGATGATGAGGTCCCAGTGGTAGCTTTAAATATGGGAGTGGCCATGTAGATGAGATAAAAGTGGACATGTTTGAGCTATTATTATTATCAAATCCACAACTGTGCCTTAATAGTAGTGGCAGCTTTGGGGTATGCAATCAAGGCTGCTTTGGCCTTTAGAACTTTAGAATCACCCTTTAAATTATACTGCCTTCAAAGCTGTTCATTTGCCAGTGTTGTTTGGTGTAAGTTCACTTCTCTATTTGAAATCTATAAATTTAATGTAAGTGTAATAATGTATTACAACAGAATTTCACATTTTCCTCCTCATGTGGTCTTTATATAGTTACAACACTCAAATAATGACAAGGATGGGAATAAAAACTGGAGCAAATTTTGTAATGTACACTAGTAATGTATACCAAAAGTCTCAAACTATTCATCGTGTATTGAAAGTTATGCAAACATAATACTGGAAACACATAAAAGCACTTTTTGCACAAATGCATTCCATTATGATCACAAAAAAATGTCAAATTGACCTAAATAGTTACTAAAAGATTGTTTAATTATAGTACGTTAGTCTGGTGGAACATTTTATAGACATTAAAATGTTTATTTAGATTTCATAATGCCATTTTTATGTTGCTTAAGTTGAAAAAAAATCTCCACAAAATCGTGAGTAAATTAGGGCATCTCTTAAATAAAAATTATATATAAATAAAAGAGAAAAACAAAATTACTACCAAAATTCTGATAAAGGTGGCAGTGACGCCATTATTATTCCTTTTGTGTTAAAGTTTTCGATATTTTCTAAATTCTGTGACAAGTTTTTATGAAATTTGCAATAAAAAATAAATAAACATTTAAATTAATTTTAAGGTTGTTTTAAGTCCAAGCAAAAGTACCCAAGGTGTAATCCTGGCCTTTGCAATCTCTTATCTGGCCTATGTCAAAGGCCCATTTAAAATACAACTCTGACCATGTTGTCTCACTCAACAAATCCTTCACTAGCTCCTAGTGTCCCCAAGATGAATCTCTGTGTTCCAGATGAGCACACACGCACCAACCCCCAGCTGATTCCACAATATTGCCTGCTATCAAGGTAATCTCAGATTTTGTTGTATTCTCCAGCAACCTTGAACTTTTTGTAGTTCTTAGCAAACAGCAAAGTGAGTTTTTGGTTCATTTGTGTTATTTTTTCTTTTAGCCCATGCCTTTGGTCATGTTCTATCTCCTTTCCGGAATGGACTGCTAGTCTGAGAATCCTTTAAAATAGTTGTCTTTGAACTTTAAC
Source organism: Loxodonta africana (assembly GCF_030014295.1). Taxonomy (NCBI): domain Eukaryota; kingdom Metazoa; phylum Chordata; class Mammalia; order Proboscidea; family Elephantidae; genus Loxodonta; species Loxodonta africana. The sequence goes on from NC_087352.1 coordinate 39,061,855, forward strand.
ATTCTTATGAATTACTATATAATTTTCTTAAAACGCAAATTCTGATTCATTTGATCTGGGTTAGAGCAAAAGAAAATTGCATTTCCCCAAGTTCTCAGGCGAATCTGATGCTGCTAGTTCTTGGAATTCACTTTGAGTAGGAGAAAATACAGTTATCCTGGCTTGAATTATGCAGGTTTATTAAATACTTCAATTATACCTGTTGGTTATCTTTATCCTTGACATTACCAAACTAAATTATAATGATCATTTTCTATCTCTCTCATAGACTGAGTTTCTTTATAGCATCTCCAGCCACAGATTCTATCTTTACAAATACTAAATATATATATAAACCCAGTGCCATCGAGTCGATTCCAACTCATAGCGACCCTATAGGACAGAGTACAGCTGCCCCATAGAGTTTCCAAGGAGGCCTGGCAGATTCAAACTGCTGACCTTTTGGTTAGCAGCCATAGCACTTAACCACTACACCGCCAGGGCTTCCGTATATATATATGGTCTATTATGCCAGGAATGAAAAATTAAAGAGTGATAGCATCACATTCATTATCAAAAAACATTTCAAGATTTATCCTAAAGTACAATGCAGTCAGTGATGGGAAAACATCCATACACCTATCCATACACCTACAAGGAAGACCAGTTAACACAATTATTGTTCAAATTTAAGCACCAACCACTAATGCCAAAGATGAATAAACTGAAGACTGTTTACCAACTTCTGTAGTCTGAAACTGATCGAACATGCAATCAGGATGCACTAACTGGTGATTGGACTGAGAAAGTTGGAACAAAGAAGGATCAGTAGTTGGAAAATATGGCTGTGGTAATAGAAACGATGCCTGAGATCACATGATAGAATTTTTCAAGACCAATGACTTATTCATTCCAAATACCTTTTTTCAACATCATACACAATGATTACACATGTGGACTTCGCTGGAAAGAATACACAGGAAACAAATTGACTACATTTTTGTTAAGAGATGATGGAGAAGCTCAATATCATCCATCAGAACAAGGCCAGAGGCTGACTGAGGAAAAGACCAGCAATTGCTCATATGCAAGTTCAAGTAGAAGCTGAAGAAAGTTAAAAAAAAAAAAAAAAAAAAAAACTTCAGGAGAACCAAACTATGACCATTAGTATACCCCATCTGCATTTAGAGACTGTCTCAAGAGCAGGCTTGACACATTGCACATTAATGTCTGAGGACCAGATGAGTTGTGGAATAACATCAAGGATATCATGCGTGAAGAAAGCAAAGGGTCATTAAAAAGACTCAAAAGAAAGAAAAGATGAAAATGGATATCAGAAGAGACTCTGAAACTTGCACTTGAATGTAGAGTAGCTAAAGCAAAAAGAAGAAATGATGAAGTAAAAGAGCTGAAAAAAGATTTCAAAGGGTGGCTCGAAAAGACAAAATAAAGTATTATAATGAAATGTGCAAAGGCCTGGAGTTAGAAAACCAAAAGGGAAGAATACGCTCAGCATTTCTCAAACTGAAAGAACTGAAGGAAAAATTCAAACCTCGAGTTGCAATGCTGAAGGATTCTGTAGGTAAGATATTGAATGACGAAGGAAGCAGAAGCACCAAAAGAAGATGGAAGGAATACATGGGATCACTGTACCAAAAAGAATTGGTCCAGTCACTTAAAATACACGAGTGAATAAAATGAATATTCCTGCCATATATATATATATACATATATATATATGTATATATGCCAATTCCTCCACTTGCACAACAGATCATTCCCTCTCAGCTACTCAAATGCATATCCATTGCCATCAAGTTGATTCCAACTCATAGCAACCCCAGGACAGAGTAGAACTGCCCCCATGGGATTTCAGAAGCAGACTGCCATACCTTTCTCCTGAGGAGTGGCTGGTATGTTCCAACCACCAACCTTTTGGTTAACAGCCAAGTACTTCAACCACTGTGTCACCGGGTCTCCTTACTCAAGGCAATAGCCTCAGCAATACACAGTTATCTCTCATATATCATCAGTTTCCTCTCTTTACTTGATCATTCCCACCAGGGCCTTGTATTGAATGTTCCTTCTGCTTGAAATACCCTTTCAACAGTTAGGTGATTAACTTCTCTACATCTTTCACACATTTACTCAACTCTGAGGCCAGACACCATATTTAATGCTGCAACCTGTCCCCAGCACATGAAATCTGATCTTTTCTAACAGTTATATGATTTATATATTAATTGTCCCTCTCTATCCACTGGAATATAAATTCCATGCGGCAGGGATATTCATTTTATTCATGCATGTATTTCAAGTCCTTGGAAAGTCTCTGTTAAAAAAGAATAAATGGATGCTGGATAGGCTAAAATGACAGATGCAATTCCACTGTTGATAAAACTCTTGCCAAGTGACTGGGTCATAATTTGAAAACTTCTTTATAGATACTATCCTAAAGCTTAGATAAGCCGGAAAAATCTAACTCAATTTTACTGTGACTGGAGAGTAACTGCTTTGTTCCCACCGCTACTCTGATAAGGCCCCAGGCAGTCTGGCTGAAATTTGGGGAGGTTCCCAAAAATTTATACTGCCAGAAAAATATGTTCAAACCATATTTTTTAATTTGATCAAATTAGCAATATAATAAGGGCCCAGCGACATTCTAGACCTTGGTGATATGGTGATAATGATTTCATCTAAAAAAGGTTCACAGTTCCTAGCAAATATTAATTTCTACCATTAAAAAGAATGAATAAGACTAGCAAAGAAAAGCCTGTTGAATGCTGCAGGCAACAACAACAAACATACACACAAATCCTATGCTTATTTGTATGATAAATCTTTATCTAATTCTAAACGGAAACAGTGGACATAAGTTTTGATGCATTTTTCCATTAGCAATTAAGCAGGACCAATTCTTGTCATGGAACTTGGAATGACATATTGAGCACCAGGAATTCTGGCAAGTCGTGTTGGCCAATCAGCTCCAACCCTTTGCTCCAGGGCATCCGGACAGATGTTTTTATCATCTTTTCAGCTTGGAAGTTTGATTAAGGTAATAAGTAATGATGGTACAAATTAAAATAATTTTCCTGTTCACAGTCAGTTCCAGGTCCTCACATATAACATCTTGCTATTGCCTACCAACATGGTAATTACTGGATAGTTTAAATTCAGTGAGTCCAAGAAATTATTACAAGGGTATTTGAATTTAAAATGTGATCTTCTAAAAAAAAAATTCTGTGAACTTGTAACCCATGATGATGGATGTGATTCACCAGAATGATTTATGCAGGTCTTTAATGGTCTTCTTTTTTCGTATATATGCCTTTAAATGTCACAGGAGTTTCAAGCCTTTATGGAACTGGCTACTCAATTTCTACCAAATATTTTCCATTTAAAGTCAGTGGCTTCATTGTCTATGCACAACTTGTTAAAATATTCGAGAAATATTAAATAAGCTTGCCCTGGATGAAGGTGTTGCTGAAATAATTTATTCAACTGTGAGGACTACAAACTATCACTTTTCTAATCAACTATACTAAGAAATACAATGTTTTAAATATATGATTAATAGAACTAATATGGGGATATTTCAGGTGAATAATTCAGTCTCTGAATTAAATTCCTTAGAGAAAAAGGTACAATTTTCTTGTAAGTGAATTGGTATAATTAAGTCTTTCCACTTGGAATGGCACAGGTTCAGATTTCAGAGATTTTTGTCTTTAGGAAACTACTTTTTGCGAATCTAGAGACTATTTTCTGTAATTGGACTGTTACAGCGATTGGAATGTTGAGAAACTATATCCCCAATTATTTGAACCAATTATTTCTCAAAAGGCTCTGTTGTCATCCTAAGGGACAAAAGGTCAGCATAGCTTTTGAATGCGGTTTTATGCCAGCGTGGTTTCTCCCTTTAGGAACACATAGGGGTAACCTTAACCAAAAAGTATGAAAACAATCTTGAAAAAAAAGAACATAGTTGGAATACTTACACTTCCCAATTTTGAAAGCTACAGTTACTTAGGCTGTGCGGTAGTGAATAAGTATAAATATATAGATCAATGGAAGAGAACTTCAAGTTCAGAAATAAGCTATTACATTTATCTTACATTGATTTTCAACAAGGGGGCTAAGATAATTCAATAGGGGAAAGAATAATCTTGTCAACAAATAGTGCTAGGACTATATGTTCATATGCAAAAGAATGAAGGTGGACCCTTCTCTCACGTCATTAACAAAAAGAAAAAAAAAAAAACCCAAAATGGATCATACCCTAAATATAAGAGATAAAACTATAAAACCCTTAGAAAAAAACATAAGATCAAATCTTCATGACATGTATTGTTGTTAGGCGTTTTTGAGTCATTTCCAACTCAGGGTAATCCCATGAATAACAGAACGAATATTGCCCTGTCCTGCACCATCCTCATAATCCTTGCTATGTTTGAGCCCACTGTTCCAGCCACTGTGTCAATCCATCTCATCGAAGGTCTCCCTCTTTTTCGATGATTCTCTACTTTATCAAGCATAATGTCCTTCTCCAAGGACTGGTCCCTCCTGATAACATGTCCAAAATAAATGAGGTGAAGACTTGCCATCCTAATTTCTAAGGGGCTTTCTGGCTGTACTTCTTTAAAGACAGAATTGTTCGTTCTTCTGGCAGTCCATGGTATATTCAAAACTGTTTGCCAACACCATGATTCAAACACATCAATTCTTGAGTCTTCTTCATTTATTCTCCAGCTTTTGCACGCATATGAGATGACTGAAAATACCATGGCTTGAGGCAGGTGCACCTCGGTCCTCAAACTGACATCTTTGCTTTCTAGCACTTTAAAAAGATCTTTTGCACCAGATTTGCCTCATGCAATATGTTGCTTGATTTCTTGAGTGCTGCATCTATTGGCATTGATTGTAGATCCAAGTAAAATGAAATCCTTGACAACTACAATATTTCTTCCATTTACCATGATGTTGCCCTTTTATTGGTCCAGTTGTGAGGATTTTTGTTTTCTTTATGTTAAGGTATAACCCATACTGAAGGTTGTAGTCTTTAGTCTTCATCAGTGGTGCTTTAAGTCCTTTGCACTTTCAGCATGCAAGGCTGTGCCATCTTCATATCGCAGGTTGTTAATGAGTCTTCCTCCATTCCTGATGTTGTGTTCTTTTTCATATAGTCCAGCTTCTCTGATTATTTGCTCAGCATATAGATTGAATAGTGGTGAAAGACTACAACTCTAACACACGCCTTTCCTGATTTTAAATCATGAAGTATCCTCTTGTTATGTGTGAATAATTGCCTCTTGGTCTATGTACAGGTTCCTCATGAGCACAATTAAGTGTTCCGGAATTGCCATTCTTAGCAATGTTATCCATAATTTGTGATGATCAATACAGTTGAATGCCTTTGCATAGTCAATAAAACACAGGTAAATATCTTTCTCATGTTCTTTGCTTTCATCCAAGATTCATTTAACATCAGCAGTGGTATCCCTCATTCCATCTCTTCTTCTGAATCTGGGTTGAATTTCTGGCAGTTCTCTATCAATGGACAGCTATGATCATTTTTGAGTTAAAACAAGTCCCCTGGTTATGAATGTCTGACTTACAGACAAAACTTACTAGCCTTCTAAAGTTATGTAAATCCGCCGCCACTTAGAAATGACTGAACCAACCCCTACTTACAACAATTCTTCATCACAATCACCTTCACTTGCTGCATGTGCAGCTTTTACATCATTGAAAAGGCTCCTAGCATTTTCTCACACTAAAGTAAGGCTAAATAAGAACCATATGCGCCTGTTCCGATTTACCTACAAACTTGCCTTAAAGACAGTTAGGAACGGATCTTGTCCATAACCCAGCGACTGCCTGTATCTGCAGCAAATTTTACTTGCATGTGATATTAATGATACTGTTTGATAATTTCCACATTCTGTTGGATTATCTTTCTTTGGAATAGGTACAAATATGGATCTCCTTCAGTCATTTGGCCACATAGCTGTCTTCTAAATTTCTTGGCATAGATGATGACCATTTCCAGCATTGCATCTGTTTGTTGAAGCATTCTCAGTTAGTATTCTGTCAAATCCTGGAGACTTGTTTTTTTGTCAATGCCTTCAGTGCAGCTTGGACTTCTTTCTTCAGTACCATCCATTCTTGATCAGATGTTACCTCCTGAAATGGCTGAACATTTCAAAGGGTGGCTCAAGAAGACAAAGTGAAGTATTATAATGAAATGTACAAAGACCTGGAGTTAGAAAACCAAAAGGGAAGAACATGCTTGGCATTTCTTAAGCAGAAAAAATTGAAGTAAAAATTCAAGTCTTGAGTTGCAATATTGAAGGATTCTATGAGCAAAAATTGAATGATTCAGGAAACATCAAAATAAGATGGAAGGAATATATACAGACATTGTATTAGGCAGTGTTCCTTTTAGACACAACACCAAAAGCACACGTAATAAAAATGATGAAATAAGATAAGTTAGACTTCATAAAATAAAAATAAAATAATGCTTCAAAGGACACTATCAAAAAAGCGAAAAGACAACCCACAGAAGAAAATATTTTCAAAGCACATATCTGATAAGGGACTTGTATCTACAATATCTAAAGAGTGCTGACAACTCAATAATAAAGAAGACAACTCAACTTAAAAATGACCCAAGGATCTGAATAGCTATCCCTCCAAAGAAGATATACAAAGACCAGTTAGTATATGAAAAGATGCTCAAGAGCATTACTCATTAGGGAAATTGAAATCAAAACCATAATGTGATAGCCACACCCACTAAAAAAGGCTATAATGAAAAATCAGATAAAATAACTGTTGGAAAAGATGTGGAGTGTCAGTGGGAATATAAAATAGTTGAAGCCACTCTGGAAAGTACTCTGGTAATCCCTCACAAAATTAAACATAGAGTTAGCATATTACACTGTGATTTCAAGGGAAATGAAAATATACGTTAACACAAAAACTTGCATAAGAATGTTCACAGCAACATTAATCATAATAGACAAAAAGTGGAAAAAAATCCAAACGTCCATCAAGTGATGAGTGAATAAACAAAATGTGGGATATCCATACAATGGCATATTATTCAGCAATAAAAAATTGAAGTATTCATCCATGCTATAACATGGATGCACCTTGAAAACACTATGCTAAGTGAAAGAAGCCAGTCAGAAAAGGTCACATATTACATGATTTTATTTATATGACATGCCCGTTGTTGTTAGGTGCCGTTGAGTTGGTTCCAACTCATAGAGACCCTACATAGGCATGAGATGACATGCCTAGAATAGGTAAATTCATAAAGACAAAAAGTATAGTAGTGGTTGTCAGGGGCTGGTGGAAGGAGAATATGGAGAGTATGGTAATGGGTATGGGATTTCTTTTGGGGATGATGAAAACGTTCTTAAATGAGGTTATAGTGATTGTTGCACTTGAACACTTTAAATGGGTGAATTTCATGGATATGAACTAGATATCAATAAAGCTGCTAAAACAAAACAATAAGTATGACATACATTTCCAGCTGCTTTAATATTTATATATTACACAAAATAAAAAATGATTTCTAAGGTATCTACAAATGAATAAAGTCAATAGAACATACTGATTCCAAAGTTATTAGAACTTTATGTTAAATAATTGCATTACTTGAATCTAGAATGTTTGATTGCTTTAACTCTGATAAACTTTTGAAATTTTATTAAGAATTGATTTGGTAAATGGACATGCCTTAATAAGTCTAAAAAATGTTGACAATGCTTTAAAATCATTAACCTAGGTAATGTAGATATGGTAATGTTATATGATTATTAATTTTATATACAAAGCATCCCATAAAGCAAAAGACTTCAGCTCAGAGTTATTTTTCTCTTCTCTTCTTGTTTCCTCCCTCCCTCCCTCCATTTCCTTCTTCCCCTCCCTCCCTCTCTCCTTCCTTCCTTCCTTTTCTTTCATAAATTAAACCAGCACTGTCACCACTGAGAGTGGGGCACATGATAGCCTACAATGCTGGTGCTTCTTAATTTATGCCCTGAGGACTAATGCTGAGCATTTCTTCAGAGTTCCATAGCAACAGCAGAGTCAAAGCAATGGCACCATGTGGCAAATTCGTAGCTGACAGACACTTCAAGATTTCATTTAGATCACCTGGGGCAGCAATATTACAAGCTTCTGCATATGACATCTTGATAAGAGATAGTTAATTGGTGTTAATTTTATCCAAATCAAAGACAACGACCACAGAACACTGCTTTTCATAAAGTGGAATATTCTCATCAAGATGTATGACAAAATGTTAAGAGTATTTAATTTGTAACCAGCACCTCACAAGAGCTTTTGTATGGATCTTTATTAAAACTGACTCAAGTTTCAGGTTGCAATTTAACCTGAGTAATATGCTAAAGAATTTGTGCAGAGAATAACAATATCTTGTCTAACATCAAAGGAAGACAAAAGAATTGTCAAAGAATATTACTATCAATTTTCATAACCACAAAGCTTGTATTTGATCATCACAAGAGATACATATTTCCTACTTCCCTTTCAGGATCTTAATAGTAGTGAGCACTAATAAAGTATCCAGGGAACTAATGGTCCTTACTCTCCTATTTTATCTTTGCTCAATTAACACATGACAGATGTCTGCTTTCAGAAACAGATTAGAAGGAAGCTTTTTAAGTGTACTGGGCTCTGTGCCTCTTTGCCTCTGGATATTGGGATAGATTCCAGCCTCAAGAAACTGAATGAAAAATGAAATAGCCATTTTTTCCTCAAGTTTCAATCTGTTATCACATGTCATGAACCACCATACTTAATACCCAACTAATGTTGAATATAGGTAAAAAAAATTCAGTCTTTTTCTCATTATTTTGACCAAAATGAAAGGAAATTACAGTAACATCAGTTACCATAGAAAGGCATAGATTAAATGTGATTAAAAAACCCTCTTAAAGAAATCTAAACATTAAGAACAAGGGAATTCAGTATAAAACCACTTGATTCCAGATATGCTACAACAATTTGGTAACTCTCATGGCTCTACACTTTAGCAATCTAAGCCAGTCATTAAGGCAACACCTGTCACACTATAGGTCCTCTACACAGGTGACAATCTCCTAAAGAATCAGAGAAAACCACTTACATAAAAGGTGATATAATTTTCATAGAGCACAGCAAATTGCAATTTTAGTTAAGAGCCACATGAACTATAGCCAAAAGACAAAAAAGAATGAAAAACAAATTAGGAACTAATGGAATATTTAAAAACCAATAACTATTCTTGGTTAATTGATTTCAACTAAGCTCAAACTACTATTAGAGCATAAATTAGATATCCCAAATTAGAAAGAGAAAATTCATTTTAAAATGAATTCATGAAAAGAATTAGAAGAAAGGAAAAAGTCTCCAAACGTGCTTTTTAAATAAGCAGTCTTAAAGAAGTTAAACTGTAAGAGATGCAAAGCATATGAAGGGGAACCAGGACTTCTAACTGGTTCAGACTCTTTCAGTCATGGCTGAGGAAGTGAAACTAACAGACCTGAAATGCTACAATTTGGGTGATCCAGAACAATAAGTGGGATGGGAAAGATTAAGGGCTGAAGCCCCGGAATGAGAGTCTCAGAAGTGGTCTAGTGAGCCTTTTCAGGAGCCTTACATCCGAAATTGGATTGCTGGCCAGACTGTGGAGAGCAACACACATTCAAAGCGCAGCAGTTAGCCACCATCTTTAAGCAGGGCACCACTGTTTCCAACTGTGCTCAAAATTCAACAGGGCAAGAGATTTGGTTGCTATGCAATGCATATGCTGTCCTTATTTTCTGAGATGGAGATTGAGTTTCTAGCAGTATCCAGTTCTGGTTATCATTCTGTTTCACCCAAATTTCAAAATTTCAGGTCTATTCTGGTTTCACTTCCTTGGCCATGGCTGAACTGGGAAGAACCGGTTTGAAGCCCTGGGGTAAACAAACAAGTTTTATGATTGGCTTATAAATCAAAGGACAAATGCTTAGTCCCTTACGAAGGGAGAACATAATAATTTAACATTAAAAAATTTTTTTTTTTAATTTATACAAGAGCCAGTAAGGCTCTAAAAAGGACTATAATGATCAGAGGGATGATATATGATAAAAAGAAACGCTTTTCTCTGAAATACACATCTCCTTCTAGGTGACATCTTCAGGTGAAAAAACACAGGCAGGGAAATGGGTTTATCCTGCAACCTCTCCTTCATTAATGAAGCCCTTTGGGTCATGGACACTTCAATGCGTTCATCTGACTTTCTTTCCTGGGATAGAAAAATAAACCAAATCTCTCTTTTATGGGATAAACTTCAAATAGGAAATCTTACAATAAAAAAAACCCAACACATTCCTTTAAAGAGCATAGATAGTGCCCGGGTATGAACCTCTGCACGCATAACCCATAGGCACAGCAACGTGCCAAATTCTCATGAAAGTTTCCAAGAACCAGAAGAGATTCCCAACTGCAATGTTTCTAAAAATACATCTGAAACAGAAATGAGCACGTCATTATTTGCAGAATTTTATTTAAGCTTTTGAGTTCCAAATTTGCATTTGTCTACTCTAATTTTGGTTATTTTATAACTGGGCCAATAGCTATAACTTTCTAGATATTTTCCCACCAAGAAACTGATTAATTTCCATGAATAATTTTGGTAAGTATTATCTGAAAAAAAATCAGCACTTATAGCCCTGGTGGCTCAGTGTTTAAGAGCTCAGCTGCTAACCAAAAAGGCTGGCAGCTCGAATCCACCAGCCACTCTTTGGAAACCCTATGGGGTGGTTCTACACTGGCCGGTAGGGTTCCTATAAGTCTGAATCAACTCTATGGCAATGGGTTTTTTCCAGTATTTGAACTGCTGAATACATGAGGAAAACTAAAGTGGTGTATTAGGATAAGTGTTTTCAAAGCAAAAAATATTTAACTACTGTATTTTACATATTTTCCAGTAAAAATAAGTTTATGATCCACTTACATTTTCCTTCATATTTACTGTTAATCTATTTTGAATATTAACAAGGAATATTAAATGGAACATCAGTCATGATATGATATTGAAATATAAAGAAAATGTTCCTTCTGTTAAACAATAAGTAAAATAAAGCTGGTATACTTTTAGTTTAATTTAACTGGAACACATCACTTCTAGTCATAGCATTAGTGATATTACAAATGTCAAAGATACTCATTAGTGCTGATGGGATAACATCATATAACTGATTTTTAAAGCACTTTCCTTAAAACATAATTCCAATTTTGTACTTATGAAAACTGATGACAATAAGCATTCTTTCAGTTCAGTAGCATTCAGATTCCAAAATCTAAAAATGTTTCTTTGCATCCTTCTTTCTTGAAATGAACATCATCACTGCCTCCCATCTGAATCACTGGAACCAACTCTAAACACTTTTACCTGCCTTTTCTTTTGATTTATCAGCGCAATTGCCAATACAGTGAAAATGGCAAATAACATCTTGGAATTATGATGGAGGTAGTTTTCACCTTGCAGACCTCCAGAAAGTGTCTCTGGAGACTCCAGAGTTCATGGACCGTATGTTGGAAACTGCTGGTTTAAAGAATGTGTCTCTAATGGAGTACATTCCAACCTGTATGAACTCAAAACAAGATTATTTTCCATTTGGCTAGAAGTTTCTAGAAAGCAGCTTAAAAACCATTATCTTCAACTATCTTGCACACTCTTTGGAGATAGTAATATGTGTTTTAGGAGGACATGAACCTAGAATCCTACCCAATTCATCTCAGAAGGTATGTTAATATTTTTGGAGATTTCTTCCACTAAGAGTGCACAGGTTCTGGCACATTTGTCCCCTGACGAAGAACTATTCAATAAGCGAACGACTAAAAGCAAGTACACATGCCTATAAAAGCATATAAATGAATGGAGTGGGAAGTGGACTGGAGTAATTCTGAGTTGGTACTGAAGGTGGAATGGGGTAATTATTATTATTATTTTTCTGTTTACAACACATTCTTTTTTTCCTTCACACTTCTCAGACATCCAATGAACACATTACATGTGGGACGCTAAGGTAAATCTCTCCACGTCTATATGACGAGACAAAGATCATGCACCTCAACACATGTATGCATTGCTCAAGGAAAAAGCTATTCTATCTTTCTTACTATGTGTGAGGGTTAATATTATGTGTCAGCTTGGCTAAGCTATGATTCTCAGTGGTTTGGCAGACACTATGTAATCACCTTCCATTTTGTGATCTGATGTGAGCAGCCAATCAGTTGAAAGGGGAGTTTCCTTGGGGGTGCGGCCTGCATCCAGTGTATAAATGGATGGTCTGGTAAAGCTCGCACTCTCTCTCTCTCCTCCCTGCACTCTTCTCATTGTCTGACCTCTATGTCTTGGGACATAAACCAATAGAACTATCTGGCCTGCCACCCGACCTGCAGATTTTGGATTCACCAACCTCCCCGACCCCATGACCTTGCAGGGCCTCCAGGCTGCTGCCTGATCTACAGATTTTCAGTTCCTCAGCCCCTGCAACCACATCAGCCAGTAGAGATCTTTGGTCTGCTGCCTGACCCACAGGTCTGGTACTTGCCAACCCACACAATTGTATCAGCCATTTCCTTGAAGTAAATTTCTCTCTCTATATATCTTTATATATGCTTCACTGGTTTTGCTCCTCTAGAGAACCCACACTAAGATACTGTGGTATAGTTTTACTATGAAGTAGTTCTGAGTTGCATGAAACTTAAAAAAAATGGTCTTCTCTACCAACATTATAAAAATTTCACTGATGTCACAACGCATAAAACTGAACATTAAACAAGATTTGAAACTAACTGTCAGGCCTTTAAGGTGAAAATGTTAATGGACCAGATGATTTGCACCTGAGCATAATACAGATTCCATCAAAATGAATCTTGCCTGTTATATTCCATTTCTAAATGTACACACGATACAAATTGGGCGAGTGAAAAAGAAACGTATGTATTTATCATATGCCAATCAAGAAAACTGGAAATGTGCTTTAAATTATTTTAGTATTTATTAGAATTGGAAAACATTTTTTTAAGTAATTTTTATTGTGCTTTAAGTGAAAGTTTACAAATCAAGTCTGTCTCTCACATATAAACCTATATACACCTTACTATTTTGTACATACTCCCATTTACTATGAGTCAGCCCACTCCCTCCGTCCAGTCCCTCCTTTCGTGACTATTTTGCCAGTTTCTAACCCCCTCTATGCTCTCATCTCCCCTCCAGACAGGAGATGCCAACACAGTCTCAAGTGACGACCTGATGCAAGTAGCTGACTCCTCATCAGCATCTCTCTCCAACCCATTGTCCAGTCCAATCCATGTCTGATGAGCTGTCTTTGGGAATGGTTCCTGTCCTGGGCCAACAGAAGGTTTGGGGACCATGACTGCCGGGATTCTTCTAGTCTTAGTCAGACCATTAAGTCTGGCCTTTTTATGAGAATTTGGGGTCTGCATCCCACTGTTTTCCTGCTCCCTCAGGGGTTCTCTGTTGTGTTCCCTGTCAGGGCAGTCACCAGTTGTAGCTGGGCACCATCTAGTTCTTCTGGTTTCAGGATGATGTAAGTCTCTAGTTCATGTGGCTCTTTCTGTCTCTTGGGCTCACAATTACCTTGTGAGCTTGGTGTTCTTCATTCTCCTTTGATCCAGGTGGGTTGAGACTCATTGATGCATTTCAGATGGCTGCTTGTTAACATTTAAGACCCCAGATGCCATACTTCAAAGTGGGATGCAGAATGTTTTCTTAATAGAATCTATTTTGCCAATTGACTTAGATGTCCCCTGAAGCCATAGTCCCCAAACCCCCACCCTTGCTCTGCTGACCTTTGAAGCATTCAGATTATTCAGGAAACTTCTTTGCTTTTGGTCCAGTCCAGTTGAGCTGGCCTCCCCTGTATTGAGTATTGCCCTTCCTTCACCTAAAGTAGTTCTTATCTACTATCTAATCAGTAAATAACCCTCTCCCGCCTTCCCTCCCTCCTCCCTCTCATAACCACAAAAGAATGTGTTCTTCTCAGTTTAAACTATTTCTCAAGATCTAATAATAGTGGTCTTACACAATATTTGTCCTTTTGCACCCGACTAATTTCACTCAGCAAAATGCCTTCCAGGTTCCTCTATGTTATGAAATGTTTCACAGATTCATCATTGTTCTTTATCGATGCGAAGTATTCCATTGTGTGAATATACCATAATTTATTTATCCATTCTTCTGTTGATGGACACCTTGGTTGCTTCCAGCTTTTTGCTATTGTAAACAGTGCTGCCATAAACATGGGTGTGCATATATCTGTTCTTGTAAAGGCCCTTATTTCTCTAGGATATATTCCGAGGAGTGGGATTTCTGGGTCATATGGTAGTTCTATTTCTAACTTTTTAAGGAAACGCCAGATCGATTTCCACAGTGGTTGTACCATTTGACATTCCCACCAGCAGTGTAGAAGTGTTCCAGTCTCCCCACAGCCTTTCCAACATTTATTATTTTGTGTTTTTTGGATTAATACCAGCCTTGTTGGAGTGAGATGGAATCTCATTGTAGTTTTAATTTGCATTTCTCTAATGGCTAATGATTGAGAGCATTTTCTCATGTATCCGTTAGCTGCCTGAATATCTTCTTTAGGGAAGTGCATGTTCATATCCTTTGCCCAATTTTTAATTGGGTTGTTTGTCTTTTTGTGATTGAGTTTTAACAGAATCATACAGATTTTAGAAATCAGGCGCTGGTCTGAGATGTCATAGCTGAAAATTCTTTCCCAGTCTGTAGGTGGTCTTTTTATTCTTTTGGTGAAGTCTTTAGATGAGCATAGGTGTTTGATTTTTAGGAGCTCCCAGTTATCTGGTTTCTCTTTGTCATTTTTAGTAATGTTTTGTATTCTGTTTATGCCTTGTATTAGGGCTCCTAACATTGCCCCTATTTTTTCTTCCATGATCTTTATCGTTTTAGTCTTTATGTTTAGGTCTTTGATCCACTTGGAGTTGGTTTTTGTGCGTGGTGTCAGGTATGGGTTCTGTTTCATTTTTTTTGCAAATGGATATCCAGTTATGCCAGCACCATTTGTTAAAGACTATCTCTTCCCCAATTAACTGACACTGGGCCTTTGTCAAATATCAGCTGCTCATATGTGGATTGATTTATATCTGGGTTCTCAATTCTGTTCCATTGGTCTATGTGCCTTTTTTTGTACCAGTACCAGGCTGTTTTGACTACTGTGGCTGTATATTATGTTCTAAAATCAGGTAGAGTGAGGCCTCCCACTTTCTTCTTCTTTTTCAGTAATGCTTTACTTATCTGGGGCTTCTTTCCCTTCCATATGAAGTTGGTGATTTGTTTCTCCATCACATTATAAAATGTCATTGGAATTTGGATCGGAAGTGCATTGTATACATAGATGGCTTTTGGTAGAATAGACATTTTTACAATGTTAAGTCTTCCTATCCGTGAGCAAGGTATGTTTTTCCACTTATGTAGGTCCCTTTTAGTTTCTTGCAGTAGTACTTTGTAATTTTCTTTGTATAGATCTTTTACATCTTTGGTAAGATTTATTCCTAAGTATTTTATCTTCATGGGGGCTACTGTGAATGGTATTGATTTGGTGATTTCCTCTTCAATGTTCTTTTTGTTGATGTAGAGGAATCCAAGTGATTTTTGTATGTTTATCTTGTAACCTGAAACTCTGCTGAACCCTTCTATTACTTTCAGTAGTTTTCTTGAGGATTCCTTAGGATTTTCTGTTTATAAGATTATGTCATCTACAAATAGAGGTACTATGACTTCTTCCTTGCCAATCCGGATACGCTTTATTTCTTTGTCTAGCCTAATTGTTCTGGCTAGGACCTCCAGCAGAATGTTGAATAAGAATGGTGATAAAGGGCATCCTTGTCTGGTTCCCCTTCTCAAGGGAAATGCTTTCAGGTTCTCTCCATTTAGGATGATGTTGGCTGTTGGCTTTGTATAAATACCCTTTATTATGTTGAGGAATTTTCCTTCAATTGCTATTTTGCTGAGAGTTTTTATCATGAATGGGTGTTGGACTTCGTCAAATGCCTTTTCTGCAACAATTGATAAGATCATGTGGTTTTTGTCTTTCGTTTTATTTATATGGTGGATTACATTAATTGTTTTTCTAATATTGAACCAACCTTGCATAAAAAAAAAAGAAGACCTTGCATAAAAAAAATTGCATACCTGGTATAAATCCCACTTGGTCGTGGTGGATTATTTTTTTTGATATGTTGTTGAATTCTATTGGCTAGAATTTTGTTGAGGATTTTTGCATCTATGTTCATGAGGGATATAGGTCTGTAATTTTTTTTTTTTTGTGGTGTCTTTATCTGGTTTTGGTATCAGGCATATGCTGGCTTCATAGAATGAGTTAGGTAGTATTCCATCCTTTTCTATGCTTTGAAACACCTTTAATAGTAGTGGTGTTAACTCTTCTCTGAATGTTTGGTAGAACTCTGCAGTGAAGCCGTCCGGGTCAGGGTTTTTTTTTTGTTGTTGGGAGTTTTTTGATTAGCTTTTCAATCTCTTTTTTTTTGTTATGGGTCTATTTAGTTGTTCCACTTCTAATTGTGTTAGTTTAGGTAGGTAGTGTTTTTCTAGGAATTCATCCATTTCTTCTAGGTTTTCAAATATGTTAGAGTACAGTTAGGAAAAACATTTTAATGAAGTCAAGTAACCAAACATTTTCCTCAGGATCGAGGAGATGGAAGCTCCCTTTGAGGTCATTTACGCCATCATATCACCTCCTTAGGGAGAAGTCCCACAGTCTACTTCTCATGAAGAAACACTTCATAAAGACCTTAAGAGCCCTGTTTAACATCTGTATGGGGAACGTTACAACACAGATGTGTGGAAAACTTGATGATTTTTAATAGTATGGGTTTAAATTCTATTAGTTCTGAGTATCTTCTTGAAGAGTACGCTGAAAATGAACACTGAAGAACATGTAGTACCACTCTCTGAACTCATGACTGAAGAAGCTGAGGATCACAGACAGTAAGTCAATTCTCCAATATTATGCAGTAAGCCGGTGAAATCCTCCCAGTCCACTTTTCCTTGCCTTCCCACCTACGTTCACTTTTTTTATTGTACATGCAGGTGCTAATTTCTATAAAGGTATTTCTTTTCATGGAACATAAGCTCTTGGATGATTGGGACCATGAATGTATTAATATTATATATATAAAGGGGACAGATAAATACACAGTGGAAAAAATAAACATAAAAGAATTATTTGGCGTCCACAGGTTTCACCTCAGAGAACTTAACTGAATCCCAGTCTATGCCACCTCCTGTGCCTTCGGAAGTACTAACCTCCATATCTATTCTCTTGCTGGTCATCTAATTACCTTTGTATTGAGCCTCCAAAGGCTGTATTCTGCCTCAGTCTGAGATCATGACATCATCCTGTCTCCCAGATTTGACACTGGATTCCTCTCTTGATACTCTGTGGAGTAAAGTTCCTTTTAACCTGAGATGCTGATGGTATCACAACAGTCTTCTCTCTCAGAACAAGAGTTCTGCCTTACAACAGCCATCTGAGAGGGTGTTAAAATGATGGTTTTAGACAAGCCTCAAGGACTACCTGTTTCTGGATTCTCCAGAATCATGCTCAGAACACCCTTCTGGAGCTCCCTCATGTAGAATGCCTACCAAGATGGATCCAATGTAAACTGAACATCTGGCATACCTTTAATACCCCCAAAGATGTCATTATTTCCATTATATTTTGGATAGCGGAACTTCCAGAAAGAATTTTACTTCCTCCTAAACACAATATAATATCTCCTGTTTTATATTTCATTTTACTGAAATATTATTTCAGATGTGATATTATTGAACCCAATTCTTATTTGTGCATGAAGAGAACCTTCTGATAAGAGAGAGGAAAAAAATATATATTGTTCTTGATCATTGCCTATCAAATGGCTCACCTAGATTTTTGAAAACCAATCTTTCAGGAAGCATCTACTATACATAAGGTCAGCATGAGTGCAAACTGACCTAACAACGATAGTTGGGCAATTAACAACAAGATTTATCTTCTCTCTTTTCCACACTCTTTGGTGACTACGCCTATGAAATTGGCTTTTATTCCATCAATAAAAGGCATTCAGGTAGGAGGTATAACCTCAGTCTCCTAACAGTGTCACAAATCCTACATGCTTGAGACTGCTTCCACTCTACCCTACCCTGTCCACCTCACACCTTTGTTTTCCTTTTGTCTGAGTTCTGGCTTTAGGACTTTTGGTGGATGACTTCTAGGTAGTTATGCTTAGGCCTGACCTTTGGCAACCTCAGATGTCCAGTCTTGCCTTGATTTCCCCAGTTCAAGAATGACTTTTCCAACCATTGCTGTTATGTTCTCATTTTCTTGAAAATATATTCTGAGGATTTAGAATTCCCTTGATTATAAACCCATGGTGGACAGACGACATCACGTAACAGACATACATTTTTTCTAACAACAAGAGCTGTGTTCATTATCCATGTCTTAATTTTTCCTACTCCCAGGCATCAGATTAAAATATACTGAAATATCTTTAATCTACATGAGGTAACAGATGTTAATTCAATAGACTGATACGTTTTCTCAGCAATTACTGTCTATATAAACAATTCTTTGTAAAAGAAAATTTTTGAAGAATATATATGTGTGTACATGTATGTGTGATTATATATATACACATACCTACATGCATTAAAAAAACGAAACCCATTGCTGTCAAGTCAATTTCGACTCCCAGTGACCCTATAAGACAGAGTAGAACAGCCCCATAGGGTTTCTAAGGAGCAGGTGGTGGATTTGAACTTCCAACCTCTGTTTAGCAATCAAGCTCTTAACCACTCTTAACCAGGTCTCTACATACATGCACACACATACATATATTGTTATACTTTAAAGTCCCATATTTCCATTCTAAAGATAACTTTGACACCTGAAAATATAATTTTTGTAACGTCATGCCTTAATTCAAGATAATAGAACAAATATTATTTATTCTCCTTTCCCTAAATTTATTTTTCAACAGTTCTGTGATTCATGTTAGTCTCCACTTCAGGCTATGTATACTAGTCTCTTTAGAATGCAATTAGGGTGCCTTATTATCTATAATTCCTTACATTTTCCAGTACTTACTTCAGTGGAAGGTATAAAGAAGAAATGAACAACATCTTAAGCCTAACTTAAGCATTATATTTATTGTATTTTATTTCCATGACAACTCATATAAATATGACTAAGGTACTTTTCCCATGACAGTTTGGTCTGATTCCATAGGTGATTTAAAATAATATCTATAATATCAATATAAAATTATTTAAAAATATTTATATAAAATTATATAATAAACTATATGTTTATCTATTACCTCAATAATATTAAATGAACTTGTCCTAAAATTTTTACTATTAGTGATACAGATAAAAACCAAATATTTATAAATTTAAACTACAGAAAATGTGCGTCATATGCTTACAACCATTATTCTAATATCTTTATTCAAACATAATTAGTCCAACTTATAGTGAACATATAAAATAAGGCATATGTCTTCATCTTGAGTCAGAAACTTACTCATTCATTTTCCCTCATAAAAAGGAAACCCAGACCTGGCATACAATATTTCTTGATCATTTATGCCAATGTAAATTTTAGTCTTGCATTCAGAGTTATTAAATTGAATTGAATTGAAATGCGTCAAATTCTGAATAAAGATTTAAAAGATTTTTCTAATTGTGTGTGATTTTTTCTCATGTGATTTTTCAACTACAACAGACCAACACAAATACACAGGAATAGAACTAGAATATGTATTTTTCTAATTTCAAAAAAATCTCAGCTTTATTGTAGCATAACAGAGAAATATCAAGTGTTAGAATTTCACAGCTTTAAAGATATTTAGATACAGTCATTCCCTATTTTGATGGTACCAGACTGAGCAAGCCTGAAAAATGGTTTTACTTTTCACGTTATTTAGGTAAACAAATGTCCTGTAATAATGCCCTTTCTGGCAAATCTTCAAAAAAAACACAGAACTTCAGTTATCACTGGTGAAAAATAGTAACATGATTCTCATTTTAGAAATTAAAACAACATCATAATCTAAAGGTATAACCCCCACTTTGACATGTATTTTCTTTTGAACATACCTTTAATACTCTAAAACCCATTGCTGTTGAGTCAATTTTGACTCATAGGGACTCTATGCTCCAAAGATGCATTACTTCCATTATAATATGTTTTGGGTAGAGAAACTTCCAGAAAGAATTTTACTTCTTCCTAAATACAATATTATTCCTTCTGTTTTACATTTTATCTTACTGGACTGTTATTTCAGATGTGATGTTACTGAACCCAATTCTGATTTGTGCATGAAGAGAACATTCTAGTAAGAAACAGAAAATGTCATCCTTGAGCAATGCCTATGAGATGGCTCACCAGGACTTTTGGAAACCAATCTTTTAGGAAGCATGCTTGGATACTCGTACATGGAAGCAAAGATCCTAAATAATACTCCTTCTCGTTATTTTCATTTGCAGGGAAGAGAAGTTGAATACATATAATAATTATTGTTGTCATGGTGTTGAGCATATGATAGTGTATAAAAACAAAGGATATGTTCTTAACATGTATTCCAACACCCAGGCTGGTATCTTAGCTCTTCCTTTGCTACCCATTATGTGGTTACGGTCATTGTCATTTGCTTACTTAAACCACAAATTTCTATAACTACTGTAATTATGGTACCTAAGCCTTACATGAGGTAATAAGATAATATTTTTGTTAATAATTCATAATAACAACTACCTTTGATAGATTTATAATGAAGATTAAATAAATGATTATAATATTTAACATTATTACATATTAGACACTAACGTTAAACACTGTAACATAATGTAAAATTAGATGAAATACTCTAAACGTTGAACACTGAGCCAAAACCTAGTTAGGTTAATTTTGTATAAGCTTTCACATTTTAAGATACAAGTAGCTGATTTAAAATGGGGTTCCATTCTGATGACTCCATCACAAGTTGTAAGTCAGTTGTGATGTAAGTAGAATATCTATTTTTTTAAGTTTTAATTATTATTACCTTTTATTATTAGTATATTTATAAATCTGGTCTTTATTTGTCTTTGGGGGTTGGAAACATCATATATAAACATCTGTAAGTGAACATCTGAGAATGTTAACATCAGCAAATTACACATTGCAACAATGTGTGTAGTTCATATTGCTAATGATAAGATATAAAAAAAAAAGGTCATAAATGTGGTCTGTGGTAACTCAAATTGTCTTAAATCGGGGACTACTGTATACCGTTTCTTCTCTCCAAGCTTTCACTAATCAACTGCACATATTTTAGAAGTTAGATTTATGAAATTCCACTCATTATTCTTCCTCTTATAGATAGGGAGAGTGTAGTCCAGAGAGACTAAATAACCACTCTGAAATTAAAACACACAAACATACTAGTAAATGCATAAGTCAGCATTTACTCCCAGAAGAGCTGGACAACGAATAAGGAAGACCAAAGAAGAAATGATGCCTTTAAATTCTGGTGTTGAATATTGAATATACCATGGAGTGCCAGAAGAATGGACAAATTTGTCCCGGAAGAAGTACAGCCAAAATGCTCCTTAGACGCGAGGACAGAGAGACTCCGTCTCACATACTTTCGATATGTTATCTGAAGTGACCAGTTCCTGGAGAAGGACCTGTTTGGTAAAGTAGAGGTTCAGAGAAAAAGAGGAAGACTCTCAATGCTCAAAGAAATGGATTGACCTAGTGGCTACAACAACAGCCTCAAACATAAAAACGATTGTGAGGATGGTACAGGACCGGATAGTGTTTTGTTCTGTCGTGCGTAGGTATGCTCTGGGTTGGAATGAACTCAGTGGCATCTAACAACAACAACAATTTACTTCCAGGTTTTACTTTTTCTAGCCCTTTATCTTATCTACTATGCTATATATGGTTCAAAATTCCCCAAGCTAGATTGAGTTTCTCATCACTCAATCAGAGTAAGAGATCAGAAAGATACTGTTTCCTTGTTTAAATCTTATACTTTTCTTTCTTTTTTCACTAATCATAGTTTTTAACAACCCTTAGTGTGCTGAGAAGAACAAATAAATCTGTCTTGGAAGAAGTACAACCAGAACACTCCTTAGACGCAAGGATGGCAAGACTACATCTCACATACTTTGGACACATTTTCAAGAGGGATCAGTCACTGGAGAAGGACATCATGCTTGGCAAAGTAAGGGTCAGTGAAAAAGAGGAAGACCCTCAATGAGATGGACTGACACAGTGGCTGCAACAATGGGCTTAAGCACAGAAACAATTGCGAGGATGGTGCAGGACCAGGCAGTGTTTCATTCTGTTGTACACAGGGTCACTATGAGTCAGAACCAACTCGACAGCACGTAACAACAAGAAGTGTGATGATGTGCTCATCCTGTCTGTAGTAGAGCTCTCCAGGGTGTGCATCCACCAGGTCTTATCTCTCCACTCCTCCAGGGACCCACCCAAGCTGCCTCATCTCTCACCCCCAGAAACAATGCTGCCACAAATACCGTGGACCCATCCCCTCAAGAATCTATGTGAGGGATTCCCTGGGTTAGGCAACCAAGAACAGAGTAACATAAGTTAAGACACATGTACTCAAACAAAGGGCATATTTTTCAAAAACACATTTGAACAATAAGATACATAAAAGTCTCTTTAAATGGCTGCATATGGAGGGAGGGGAATGGGAAAGGGTGTGAGAGTAAAAGGGAGGGAGGGAAGGAGGGATGAAATGGTCTTGCATGGAACAATGAATGTGCACGAAATAGGAGGTGAGATTAACTCAGTCCTCTGCACCAGAGCACCAGAGGGAGAAAAATTTAAAAAAAGATACACTGCTTTGATGGGTTGTCCGTTGTCATGGTTTATTCTTTTGTTAACATTATGAGGTCTATGTTACTTTCATCATTTTCCATAGCATAAATAAATGAGCAATAATTGAGCTAAATGTTGAAAGACAAACAAAAAATTGCAAAGGTTAAAGGAAAGTGGCCCCTAAGTGCTGCCTAGAGTTAGGAAGGTGAGGAAAAGGAACAAAAGATCACGGTCTAAGCCTTTCCATGGAACTCGTCCTTGAAACATCTTGATTTTCCTCAGTTCACTCTCTCAGGCTTCACTTATACACACAAAGAGCTCATAAAAATGTTAGCCAGGAGTGCAACATGCATGAAGAGTCTGGTTTACATTGTCATGTTATGAAGATGAGCAGAAGTAGTAGACAATCAAGGTGGCTGGGAAAGTTAAGGGAGAACAAGGTCATGATAAAAAGTTGCAGAAAATGGTAAACTGTCTACAGAAGAGGGAATGAAATTATTACAATGATTTAGCTTAAAAATGTAGACTAACAACTCAGAAAAGCAGGGTGAGAGTTCTTGCACAACTCATAGAACGTAATCCATGCTACTGAATTCAACATGTAGACACTATTGAATTGGGGTATGTCTGCTGTTTATATTTTCAACAAAAACAAAATAAATAAAATTTCAAAAAAACAGAGAGACTGTAGCAGAACTGTCCTGCAGGATCCTGTAGTAGTGGATAAATGATATTAAGCATTTGCCAAAACGGAATTGACTCGATGGCACTGGGTTTGGTTTTTTTTTTTTTTTTTTGTATAGAACCGTACAACATAAAGAGTGAACCTTGATATAAACTATGAGCTTTACTTCATAATAACATCTATATCAGTTCAGGATGTTAATAATAGGAGAAATTGTGTGCAGGGGAGAGAGGTGGTATATAGTAACTCTGAACTTTCTGTGCATTTTTTCTGTAACCCTAAAACTGTTCTATAAATAAAATACATTGAATAAAAACAATTTTTTTTTTTTTTAAAGAATGGAGACTGGGTTGCTGGAGTATTCATGTTGCATTTCGCCTGTGATTTTTTCTTTTTAGAGGCCTTTCAGATAGCACTCTTCATACAGGCCCTGTGGAGGCACAGACTGAGCTCATCCTTGTCCAGAGACTCCAGCTGAGGTGTCAATGATAAATAAGTAGAACGAAGAATTAACTACAAATAGCCCTAAAAAGTTTGAAGGAAAAGAAACATGGCGGATGTCATGGGTTGAATTGTGTCCCCCAAAAATATGTGTATCAATTTGGCTAGGTCATGATTCCCAGTATTGTGTGATTGTCCACTATTTTGTCACCTGATGTGATTTTCCTATGTCTTATAAATCCTCTCTCTGTGATGTTGATGAGATGGGATTAGTAGCAGTCATGTTAATGAGGTAGGACTCAATCTACAAGACTAGATCGTGTCTTGAACCAATCTCTTTTGAGATACAAAAGAGAGAAGTGAGCAGAGAGCTATGGGAACCTCATACCACCAAGAAATAAGCACGGGAGCATAGCGTGTCCTTTGGACCTGGGGTCCCTGTGCTGAGAAGCTCCTCGATTGGCGAAGATTGATGACAAGGACCTTCCCCCAGAGCCAACACAGAAAGAGGATCTTCCCCTGGAGCTGACACCCTGAATTTGGACTTCTAGCCTACTGAACTGTGAAAGAATAAATTTGTTAAAGTCATCCACTTGTGGTATTTCTGTTACAGCAGCACTAGATGACTAAGACAGCGAATTATTTCTCTAGTATCCTGTGAAGACCACCATCTTGACATTTATTTTGTTACATCTAAACTCACATATTTATGCTTGGATATCCCCCAGTATACTAAAATCTCTTCCTGGGAAAAAGTCAAGTATATTCAAACATCTACTATAGATGCTAGGAAGTAGGATTAACTGGACTGGTGTTCGCAGCTGAATTCAGATGCTGCATCTGTGGTGTTCTTATCAGGAAGTGTCACATTTGTGTCCCCATGGGAACCTGCAGCTGGCCTCTCTATTATTTCTTTTTCATCTTCCCTGAAACACTTACCACATCTTTTTCATAGAAAAATGGGAATTTCAGTCTATCACTATGCTCACAAACTTAAAATTATTTAAGGGTGTAAATTAATGAGATTTTAGTGGAATATAATGAGAACTAGGATTTCTGTGACCTTCCAAATAGAGATTTGTTTAAAAATCAGATGTTAGTTTAGATAATTAATGTTCCGTCAGTTTAAACAAAGTGTCTCTCACATTCATCATTGCTGATGATATCAGACTTTTGAAAAAATGCCACCTTTGTGACACCTGAAGGCATTAAAATGTGAGGCCAAAATTAGCTAAGCTGTAATAAAAAGGTGATAATTGCTAAGTGTAAAGCCACACCGATAATGCATTAAGCAAAACACTAACAGTGTGAGCTGATAGTATCTTATTCTTTCCATGTGTTTAAGTGATTTTCCATCTCTTGAATTTTATCAAAACTAGACTTGATACTTTAATTAATTTTACATATTACAATGCCAACAGGTACAGGCTATAGTGGAATAAAAGCCTCTTTTTTGTTGCAAGTTTTTTACTTCTACTGGCAAAATCTGCCATCATAAATATATGCGTTCTAGGCAGGAGCACTAAAGTTATAAATGCAAGTCTCAACTGTGGCAGCCTTTTCTCACTGGACAGCTGGTTCTAAAATCTGGCTATACGTTAGAATTTTTAGTGAAGCCCAAGCTCCACCTGAATAACTAAATCAGATTTTCTGAACTTGGAACTTGAGTCTTATTAAGGGGGAAAAAAAAAACTTGCCATTTTTTAAAATTTGGGTAGCCATGTTGCAAAGTGGTTGTATTAGACTCTTTGGCTTACAGTGGTAATATGTTTTATTTCTCTCTATATTCTAGTGCCTAGAACTGTATGGAGCAACTAGTTCAATAAATGTTACTTCACTGATGAAATCCATGAATTAAGTAAAGTTTGGTGATTCTTCTTTCCCTTATCCTAGAGCTTTAATTTTGCCATTACTATATGCTAACTTTCATCATACACGACTTTATTTATGAATTATAAGCATCTTTCAGCTAGGGACTAGGTTACCACTGATTTATGTCTCTTTTAACAAAAAATATTCACTGAATATTTTGAAGGTTCATCTATTTATAAAATGTATCACTAAAGAATAAACAGGGAAAACAAGTCAACAGTAAATATTGATTTGCACTACAGGGAAAAATAATTCAATGAAAGGGAGAAATTTTGGAATTAAAATTAAATTCAATTAACAAATCAGCAAATTGACTGGTTAAATCCTTGTTAATTTTAATACGAAATTATTTGAGGTTTACCTTATGCGGTGGGTTAATTACTTCTGTGTGTGGCCTTTCTAGCCATGGTCTTATAACGCACCCCCTCCAGGTGACTATGTGATAGGGTAATAGAGGCCTATCAAGGTGATTGGTCAGTTTTGCCTTAAAAGAGAGCCAATTCCAGGGTAAAGAGGAGAGCTCACCACCATCAAAAAGGCAAGACCCTCAGGAGAAGGCGCAGAGGACTTCCCAACTCATAGAGCGAGAAAGCTGAGTACCTTAGGACAGAGACTGAGGGGCAGGGGGAGTCTACGCCTGACCCACGAATTTAGGACTTGCCAGTCTCCACAACGGCATAAACCATTTCCTTTATACGGTCTGTGAGCTCTGTGAGACATTGCAGGAAATTAGGGAACCCAAATACAGAAAGGAGAGTACTGAGGAGAGAGGGAGTAGTTGATGGATGTTAGAGATGACAGAGGGGTACAGCAGCTTGGAAAAGTCAGACATTTGGGATATCTTTTACCTCTGCCTCCTAGAAACCAGCTTTGTGCTAACTCTTATGAAAGAAATTATTTGTTTGCCTTACTTCTGAATCAGTAAAAAACAAAGAGCATTGGATAATATGTTTTTATCATCACCAGTTATATTATTCTTAATTATTAATACTTATCCAAAAAAAAATTTTTTTTTAATCCAAAACAGGGTTAATTAGTATATTGACAGTTTAAAATGTGTTTATTATAGAGTTAAAGACTGTCTTTATTTGTAAATAATTTTATATATTTAAAATTTCATATTATTTCACACAAAACCAGAATTAAGTTTTAGATGTTAACAATGTATAATCAAAAATAAACAATTTATTTTTTCATAAATTAGCATGACAAGTTTGGGTTAGTGGCATAACAGAGGCATTAACTAAAGAAATTTACCATGCAAACACTGAACAACGGCTACCACGATTCTTGCATTTTTGTTTTTTAAATAATCTTCAAGCTGAACAGAACAACTCCAACCATTCTTATTTTAACCTGATTTCCATAGTCTTTGTTAATGCTGCCAACCTGCCATGAATATTATTCCCCAAGTTTTTTGCAAAGATGTCTTCTTTACCTCCCTACATCTTTGCTAAAATACTATCTCCGTGTGCTCTCTCACTTTAAAACTTAAATCCAACATCCATCCCCGGAACTCCTGATTTCAATTACTGTGCTCTATATTTTTCCATAAGATTCATCATCGTCTTTAAAAATACTATATGCTCAGCTTCTTTATTATGCTTATTGTCCCACTAGCCTTGCCAGAATGCAAGCACCATGAGAGGAATCTGTTGTCTGTTTTGCTATCTAAAGCACCTTGGATAGGAGTAAAGGCTCAATAAATAATTTTTAAATTAATAATAGAATTAAAGAATACCTCAATTTTTCAATGTCTCTTTTAGAACTGGACACCTTTAGAAAAGGTGCCCTGGTGGTGCAATGGTTAAGTGATCAGCTGCTAACAAAACGATTGGTGGTTCAAACCCACCCAGGGGCTCCATGGGGGAAAGACCTAGTGATCTACTTCCGTAAAGATTACAGCCAAGAAAACTCTATGGGGCAGTTATATCCTATCCTGTAGGGCTGCTATGAGTTGAAAATCAACTCAATGGCACCCAACAATAACGGCCCTTTTACCCTCAGCAATAACAAGCTGCTTGAATTTCCCCAAGAGAAATAATGCAGTTTCATTCCTCCATCTTCTCCTTTTGGGAGGAAAACTCTTTCTTCTTTCCCCTGAAGAAAGTCTTTCTTCAAAGCTCAGTTTGAAGCAAAGATGTTCTCACAGGAAGTCATTTCTGAACTTCTGGGCTGAGCTAAATGCATCCTGCCAGTGGCACTTGTACGTTTTTCTCCCTGACTATGTCAAAAGTACCCACTTCACAGGGGTGCTTCATAAACGTTTGTTGAGTGAAACTGAATTAAGAAACATTAGTTTGATTTCTAGAAGAAATGCTTTCTACTTACTTCATATGAAACATATATATTATCTATAACAATTTTATTCTTCTTTATAACTTAGGACATAAATAATGTGTTTCAGTTGATTTCAAGTCAGGAGATAATAACGAATCTGTCAGGTGGTATAATAACCACCATTCCATTTTTTAATGTCTTCCCATGTGTCTGAGTGTCAATAAAGCGGAGTATTTTATAGACTAAACCAAAACCAGACCCGTTGCCATCAAGTCAATTCCGACTCATAGCGACCCGATAGGACAGAGTAGAACTGTTCCATAGGGTTCACAAGGAGCAGCCGATGGATTTGAACTGCAGACCTTTTGATTAGCAGCCATGGCTTCCCATAACTTGCCATAGCTCTTAACAGCTGTGCCACCAGGTCTCCATTTTACAACCTAGTGGCCACTTTTTAGAAAAAAAAAAAAGTTTATAATACTGCATTTATAAAGAGGAATATTATATGTATATCCTTCAGCCAAGAAATCACACTTGAAAAACTAAATAGATATGTATATATATGTATGTGTGTGTATATATATGTATACACACACCCACATACACATGTAAATGGGAAAAAGGGATATACATAAAAATACTCATAGTAATGTTGGAAAAAAAACCCAAATGACTGCCAATAAGGGAAGATTGGATTAAATACTGGATATCCAAGGAAATAAATCTTCACCATCTTTTAAAGTCCCAACTATGAAACTGCATAAGAACAAGAAAGCTGTCTACAATAATCAATAAAGCAGAGTATAATTTATTGGCAAACAATTACTGCATTCACATATAAAAATACCTAGACATTTGAAGCCAATACATTGAAGTAATATATTACAATGATGGGGTTATAGTTAGCTCTTTCCCTTCATCCTTCTTTGTGTTATACTGTTTTAAAGATTTTAAGATGTTCTTTGGCAAACCTTATCTCATTCAGTCCTTTAAACTTCCTGACCCTAGTTCTACAGAGTGGAGCGCCTTTGTGTGTTCATAAATTTTTAATACAACGCTCCTTCCTCTTAGGTACTAGAGAAATAACCTTGGGAGTTCAGTTTACATATGTTTTTGTCTCTTACGACTTTGCTCATTGCTGTTGTTGGGTACCACCAAGCCATTCTGGACTCAGAGTGACCCCATGTGTTACAGAGTAGAACTGCCCCATTGAATTTCCCAGGCTCTAAACTCAACAGAAGCAGATCACCAGGTCCTTCTTCTGAGCAGTCACTTGGTGGGTTTGAATTGCAGCCTTTTGGTTAGCAGCTGAGTGCTTAACCATTTCTCTTACCAGGGCTTCTTAATATAATTCATTAGGGAATTTTTCCATCATATTTATTAAAGCAGTGAGTTATTTTGATATTTTAATATGGATATATATGTAATTGTTCCTGTACTATGGTAATGAAATCTCAATTACATTTTGCTATTTTGTAATATATAGTCACAAAAAGACTTCAGTAAAATTATTAGAAATTAATGTTTACCTTACAAAAATATACGTGAAATCAGATTTTGCAAATTTACTTTAAGAAAAGCAATCCATCCAAAAAGGAATTCTTTTTAACTTGCTCATTTCTTTATATCAGACCCTGAACTTTCTCTTATGGCCTCAAATATGTCTATTATTTCTACAGTACAAGGAATTAATATCTCATTTTCCTTTATTTTTAATCCGTTGACTGTGGGAGCCAAAAATTTTGTCTGACAGTTTTAATTAAACACCAATTTCAACTAATTGCAATTTGAAGAATTTGCTACTATAAAATTGAGAAGATCAGCAGTGTAACTTTTAGAATTTTCTTTGCTTTTTTATGATAAGTCAAATTGTGGGTAGGTTGATTGCCATCTAATGCAAAATCATATTTCCATGATAAATGTTTTCATTCCCCAAAAAGTAATGACCTTTAATAAGAGCAAACTGAAAACCTGACAACTGCAATCAAATAAATCAGATTACAGTACCCTTATGAATGGATAATACATGGGTCAATCCTCTCTTGTGAACAACTAATTGGATGTAGAGGTGGATAATGCCGAAATACTTAAGTGTTTGAGCATATATTTCCATGTATCTATTTTTTTTTTATTTTATTTTCAGGCCTCGAATAAGAAATATAGCCAAATACTTCTCTGTGTGGATAATATATAAGATTCTTAAGATTCTGTTGGAAAGCAGCACAAGTCTGATATGCCAAATGAGTCACAGGGCTATACCTTGCCATTAATGTTTGGGAAGTGTATTCCTACCACAGAAAAGGGGAGCAAATATTAAAAACATAAGCAAATATACACACATATATACAATATACAAAGTCTAAACTATTGTTTATAAAATCTTTGTTTTCCTCAATGATATGGCACTTCCTTAAAAAGCTAGAAAGAGAAACACAATATATCCTAGAGAAATCAGAGCCATCACGTGAATAGACATATGCACAGCCATGTTCATCGTAGCATTATTCACGATAGCAAAAAGATGGAAACAACCTAAGTGCCCATCAACAGATAAGTGGATAAACAAACTATGGTACAAACACACAATGGAATACTATATAATGATAATGAACAATTATCTTACAACATGGATGAATCTGGAAGGCATTATGTTGAGTGAAGTAATTCAGTAACCAAAAGACAAATACTGTATGAGACCACTATTTTAAAACTCATGAAAACGTTTACGTATAGAAAGAGACAGTTTTTGATGGTTAAGAAGGAGGATGGGCTGGGGAGGGAAAAACACTAACTAGACAATAGATAAGTGATAACTCTGGTGAAGGGTAAGACAGTACACAATACTGGGGAAGTCAGCACAACTTGACCAAGGCAAAGTCATAGAAGGTTCATAGACACATCCAAACTCCCTGAGGGACTGATTTACTGGACTGAGGGCTGCAGGCCATGGTCCTGGGAACATTCAGCTCAATTGGTATAACACAGTTTATAAAGAAAATGTTTTACATCCTACTTTGGTAAGTCCTACAGGGTCACTATGAGTTGGAATCCACTCAACAGCAATGAGTTTGGTATTTTTTTGGTTCTGGTGAGTAGTGTCTGGGGTCTTAAAAGCTTGGGAATGGCCATCTAAGACATGTCTACTGGTCCTACTCCATCTGGAGCAAGGGAGAATGACGAAAACCATACACACAAAGAAAAGATTAGCCCAAAGGACTAATGGACCACAACTACTACAGCCTCCATCAGATCAAGTTCAGCACAACTAGATGGTGCTGGGCTACCACCACCTACAGTTCTGATAGGGATCACAATAGAGGGTCCTGGGCAGAGCTGGAGAAAAATGTAGAACAAAATTCAAGCTCACAAAAAAAAGACCAGACTTACTGGTCTGACAGAGACTAGAGAAACCCTGAGAGTATGGCCCCTAGATACTCTTTAAACTCAGTACTGAAGTCATTTTTGACTATAAAACAAACAATAACACATGTAGTTCAGCCATGTATATGAGACTAAATGGGCACACCATCCTAGGTCAAGGGTGAGAAGGCAGGAGGGGACAGGAAAGCTGCATAAATAGAAATGGGGAACCCAAATTCGCGAAGGAGAGAGTGTTGACACCTCGCAAGGGTTAGCAACCAGTGTTACAAAACAATATGTGTATTGTTTAATGAGAAACTAACTTGCTCTGTAAACTTTCACCTAAAGCATAATAAAAAAAGGAAAAAATGTTTTCCTCACTTCTTCACTACAAATATTTCACCCATTCTCCAAAGAATTTTCACCCAAAAGATCCTCCAATTGCAGCATCAGTCTCAAATTCCATTATCTCATATAACAATCTCTTAGACCTAGATATGTCTTTTCTTGCTCCGAAGATCTATGTAATTCACCCCCGCATGCTCATACACCCAAATATACTATCATGAAAATAAAACCTAAAACCAAACCCATTGCCATTGAGTCAATTCCAACTCATAATGACCTTATAGGACAGAGTAGAACTGCTCCATGAGGTTACCAAGGCTGTAATCTTTAAAGAAGCAGACTGCCACATCTTTCTCCCACGGAGTGGCTGGTGTGTTCAACTGCCAAACTTTTGGTTAGCGGCCAAGCACTTAACCACTGTGCCAACAGGGCTCCTTATCGCAAAAAATAGGACAAGAAAATTGCAACACACGCTTGCGTATAGAATGTGGAAATAAAAAAATATTTCTGAAATCTAACTGTGCAGAGGTTGCAATGGGCCCCTGTACTTTCCAGGGAATAGTCCCTTTTTTGTCCCAGGTTCTGTTTCCTGAGAGTAGTTGATTAGTATATGGGTTTCTGTTGTTCTTTACTCTGCTTTCTAGAAGGTTTTTTTTCTACTTTATTATATATATTTTTGCCATATCTGAAGATGGCAATGGAGACTATGCTTTCCCTAGGTGTTCACAACATACTCAGGCTAGTCCCTACCCATAAAAGTTTGGGGAACCAGGATCTTTTCAAATCTTAAGAAGTCAGTCTCATTAAGCCCAGGCTGAAAGCTCATTTAAAGGTTTCTTGTTCATTTTGCTTTTAATGTTCATATCAGTCAGCTTTGACTAAGTTATGATGCAATAACCAGAGCTTTGAACCATGTTCATGCTGGTTTGAATCCCTGCTGAGAATTTGCATTTCTAACAAATTTACGGGTGATGCTAATGTGGGTCTCAAAATTTATTATACATAAGAATCACCTGGGAATCTTGTTACACTGTAGATTCTGATTCAGTATATCTGCGGTAGAAATGTAAATTCTCAGCAGAGGTTTAAACTGGAAAGAGCTGGTTCGAAGCCCTGACATTAACGAACAACTCCAAAATCTCACTGGCTCACAACAACAAAAGTTGACTTACACAACCTTTCACAGTGAATTCCACTGTGGGCCAGTGAAGGTTCTGTGCCATGTCCTCTTATTACAGGATCCATGTTGAGAGAATGACACTTAATTTGGACGTGCTGCCTCAGGATATGAGACATGGCAGAGCCCCATATGTTGGTAAGTGGCACTGTTGCTTATGCTTATTTGACACTGGCCAAGCAAATACCACGTGCACAAGCCTGATGTGATGTTGTGGAAAGTATAATCCTCTAACAGGTAGGGGCAAACAGTATAACCTCCCAAAGACCACAGTTCATTTTTTCTAAATTACAAATTAGATGTCTGAATCAGATATTTGGGGACTAATACTTCATTAATCCATGAGTCCTAAATAATTTCACCATTTCCTCACAAATGATTCAGTCCCAAGCATTTTCTTAAAACTCAGAGGTGTATTCTCCTTGACAGCCAACAAATACTTGCATGTGGAAATTATTAGCGGGAACAATGGCCAATGTGCAACAGAAATCCAAAACATTGTCTTAAATATTTCTACTGTATTTCTCTTCTGACTTACTAGTCCATAGTACAGCCCCAATATACATATACATCATAAAAAGGTCACACATATCCTCATAAAAAAGAGGCATATCAAAGATGAAATCTCTCCCAATAAATCAACACAAGGAAGGGCAGAAAACAATGCATGAGCCTCACTGGCTGAATTATTCTGCGTTCACGTGATGCTGCTGGTTGCTGTTAGGTGCTGTCAAGTCAGTTCCGACTCATAGTGACCCTATGCACCACAGAACGAAACACTGCCCGGTCCTGAGCCATTCTTACAATCATTGTAATGCTTGAGCCCATTGTCGCAGCCACTGTGTCAATCCACCTTATTGAGGGTCTTACTCTTTTCCACTGACCCTGTACTTTACCAAGCATGATGTCCTTCTCCAGGGACTGATCCCTCCTGACAACATATCCAAAGCATATAAGATGCAGTCTTGCCATCCTTGCTTCTAAAGAGCGTTCTGGCTGCACTTCTTCCAAGACAGACTTATTCATTCTTTTGATAGTCCATGGTATATTCAATATTCTTCGCCAACACCACAATTCAAAGGCATCTATTCTTCTTTGGTCTTCATTATACATTGTCCAGCTTTCTCACGCATATGATGTGATTGAAAATACCATGGCTTGGGTCAGGTGCATCTTAGTCTTCGAGGTGACATCTTTGTTTCTCAATACTTTAAAGAGGTCCTTTGCAGCAGATTAGTCCAATGCAATGTGTCTTTTGATTTCTTGACTTCTGCTTCCACGGGTGTTGATTGTAGATCCAAGTAAAATGAAACCCTTGACAACTTCAACCTTTTATCCGTTTATCATGGTGTTGCCTATTGGTCCAGTTGGGAGGATTTTTGTTTTCTTTATGTTGAGGTGTAATCCATACTGAAGGCTGTGGTTGTTGCTCTTCATCAGTAAGTGCTTCAAGTCCTCTTCACTTTCAGCAAGCAAGTTTGTGTCATCTGCATAATGCAGGTTGTTAATGAGTCTTTCTCCAATCCTGATGCCCCGTTCTTCATATATACAGCTTCTCAGATTATTTGCTCGGCATACAGACTGAGTAGCTATGGTGAAAGGATCCAACCTTGATGCACAACTTTCCTGACTTTAAACCACTCAGTATCTTCTTGTTCTATCCGAACAACTACCTCTTGACACGTGATGCTATTAGAGAAAAAAATCTAGTTTGACTGGAACAGTTCTGACTAAAACCTAAATCAGAAAATGTAATATGTGTTTGGTTATTAAATTAACCCACAGAAAAATAATTCAGCTTGTTATTTTGTTTTGTTTTCCTGTTTGGCATTATCTGGAAACAGTCTTTCTAACCCAGAAGCTAATGCTTTTTGCTCCAAAAGTTGTTCAACAGGAGCTGACGCAATGACTGAAGTACCATCCGAAATTGCTGCTGTCATGTGGCAGCAGCCTCACAATCACATAGACATTTGAAAAGATGTTTCCTTCAGAAAAAAAAAAAAACTCTTTGTTGTTTGTAATTGTAGCTGAAATCGCCTGAGTTGCCAGTGTGCTGTCAGGACATTACATTGGGCCTTTACCTTCCAGAAACTTCTGAAGTACTCTAGAAACCATTAGCAAGTTTACCTTTCACAACGACATGAGATATGTAGAGAGCACTGTGGGGAGAAGATCTATGCTAATCCTCTGATATATAAGCTTAAAGCTTAAAACTTGAAACCCTGAGCTTTACTGATCTCATGCCTATATTTTTTACACATACACATACCATACACAAACATGCTGGTTGAAGATACAGAGCACATATAAAATAAAATAAAAATTAATGAGTTAATTAAAAACAAATAAAATAAGAAAATAAACTACAAGCACCACAAGGATGTTCAGGTTGTTCATGTAATATTTTTTCTCTTTCCTTACACTTAAAATTGCTTACTGATTTTTCATGATTAACATGTGGAGGTTATTATCTTAAAAAAGAAAAAAATGCTTTATATATGTTATAAAACACAATTTTGAAGATGCCCAGCATACATTTACTTATAAAATACCTCATCTTCCTTCTGGTTGAGTCCCCGTTTTAGTTCTTCTACTTGAAATCTCAGTTTCTTTACTTCTTCCTCATTTTGGTCCACTTGGTTGTTTGCATGAGTCAGCTCTGCCCTTCTTGCCTGATATTGCTTGTTCAGTTTATAGTAGGCATGTTGAACTTCCAACAGTTCCTTTAAAAAGAAAACAGGGATTCCGTTATTGATAATTTATTCTGATAATGTCAGAAGACTGGCTGCTTGTTTGACAAAGGAGAAAAGCAGTTGAGGAAGAATCCAGATGAGTCATCTCTACGTTTCTGTAATTAAATATTTTGATTTGTATATGACTGCAAATAAAAGATATATTTGTGTGTGGCCAAAACTGCTAAAACAAAATGCACTCTTTTTGTAGTGGAGTAAATGATCCATTTTCCATCTTACACAAATATAGCATTTTTGTAAGCTTTCCAAAACAGGAAACTGATATCCATAAATACATTTATTTAAATATATTTTCTTCAAATACTTTTATTATGTAAAATAGAATAAAAATAAATGCAAAAAATGCTGTTCATCTACCATGTCAGCAGAAGTATTAAAAGTTAGTGATATTTTTCTGAAGAAAAATGGTTTTGTACTGCGACGGTCGTGCCATCGCTTCACTTGGCACCCTTTCTGAAACCACAGGAATCTGGCTCAGAGGTCTGGAGTGACGTGTCCACCCTGTGGTGAAGAAACAGTGTGAATCTATCAGTCATGAAGGGATTAGATCTCAATCAACCTTGATATAATTAACACCATACATTATTTGAATTAGCAGGTCACCTTAATTGGCCTCCAATTATTAATAATATTGCTTCTCATTTTTATTAAGACTTTTCTGTGTAAAATTAATAGCTCTGTCATTATAGAAAATACCTTTATTAGAACTATGTAGAAAAAGACTAATTTCTAGTTTCTCATAATGTTACAAAACTGTAAGAAAATCCTAGAATATTTTTTGATTTCCCCAAAAATTACTGTCATGGTACTTTACATATGGAGATCACAAAGGGTGGCATTACCTAAAAATCCATGGCTAAATTTTTTAATACAGCTAGGCAAGCCATTAAAAATGGAATTTTTCCTCATATACTAATAATGATGATTATGATGAATATAAAACTTTCCATCACAGTTTCAAAAGTAAAAAATAAAACTATAAAATATTGGAAGAAAAAAATTTTTTTTTAAATCACCAAGTAGGGAAGGCTTTTCTAAGTATGATTCCAAATCATGAGATGACAAAACAATGATAGATGTAATCACACTAAATATACAATGTGTGTGTAGAAAATAAGATAGTATGTCCCACACAGAAAATCTTGCAACCAGAAACAGACCATGGCTTTATTTACTGTATGAAGAGTTACATCAAGTATATGTAAATTGGCTTGATATAAAACATGAAAGGACAGAATTCATAGGATAAAAATATCTCAAGCATGGGAAAGGTTACTCACTGTTACTGAAAAGAAGGGAAAATGATTCCAATTTATATAATATTCTTGAAATGAGAAAATTATAGAAATGGAGAACAGATTCATGGTTGCCAGGAGGTAAGGACCAGGGGGAAGGCAGTAATATAAAAGGGCAACAGGAGGAGCCTTTGTGGTAATGGAGATGTCTGCTTCTACCCTATCAGTGTCAATAACCTCATCGTGACTGTGTACTACGGTTTTAAAAGATGGCACCCTTGCCTAAACTGGGCAAAGAGTACACAGATAAAAAAAAAAAAAATCTCTGTATTATTTCTTAAAACTATGAATTTATAACTATAAAAAATAAAGTAAAAAAAAAAAAACCGAGCACATCGAAATACTATTTTTCATGCTGCAGATTTGCAGGAAAATTGTGATAATACAACCTGTTGGTAAAAAGCGGAGAAACAGAAAACTATTTTCTCATGCATGGAGAAATACTGGTGCTGTCCTTTAAATGCACATAATGTCTGACCTAGCCATTCTTCCCCCAGGACTGTACTCTCTAGATGTACACACGGTTGTGTGCAATGTTGTACATGTCAGGATACTTATTACAACTTTATATTTTTGTTCATAGTGAATGATTAGAAACGAAATATCCATTGTAACAGGGTGATTAAGTTAAAAAAAAAAAAAAAAACCCAAACCCACTGCCCTCTCATAGCGACCCTATAGGATAGAGTAGAATTGCACCACAGAGTTTCCAAGGAGCACCTGGTGGATTCGCACTGCCGACCTCTTGGTTAGCAGCCTTAGCACTTAATCACTATGCCACCAGGGTTTCCATTATAATTAATTATAATTATAATAGTTATAATTATTATAATAAGGCAGATAGTTGTATATTGATATAAAGATTCTCCAAAATATTCTATTAAATATCCTACTAAGTAAATCAAAGTGCCAAACAGTGTGAACAAAGAGTTCCCACACGGAAAAGCTGATACAAAGTGAAGTTTGATCTGGCACCATTGGTAATGGGCAGGCTCCTTTCCTCTGTGAAACCGCTGCACTCAAATGGGACCAGGCTGAAGTTCTGAGGATGTGGGGAGAGAACTGGAGGGCAGGACTGTGGAGAAACACTTGCTACCACTCTCAGAAAGCCAGGGAGAGGACAAGGAAGAGGAGGGTCCCCTCACTCCTACCAGCCACCACCCACTAGCATCCAGAAAATGTTAGCCTCTCAATATCCTCTAACAAACTGGGCATCAAATACCTGGGAGAGTCCTTGCCTCAGAGCTGCTGTCCTTCAAAACTCTATCCCTGTAGGAGTCTGAGTCACTGACACTCATGTTTAAACCCAAGAAGTGCCAAATGGCAGCTGGGAACACACCAATTTGGGTTGCACAGCTCAACCCTGGGTACTTCCCAGTTGGCTGGGCAGGCATTCCCTGGTTACCTCACTAGCCTCAAAACAGCCCTGCAGGGTGGAAAATCACAGAATTTTGCAAGAGTTACATCACCAATTACATTTAAAATGCAGACAAATTTGTTTCTTCAGAGTGTATTTTTCAAATGTCAAATTATGTATCATATCCTTTTACAAAGAAATGTGTAATATGGAACTCAATCCTATTATCTGGAATAACAATGGAACATTTAAAGAAAGATCGTCCCTCTTCTATGAAACTTCAACAATTTCCTGCAAAGATAATGCAGGGCTTAATGGCAGCATTATAACTCTCCTGCAAAATGATGGCTTTTTCTCAGGAATTATGCACCTAGTTGTTGTTGTTAGGTGCCGTTGAGTTGGTTCCGACTCATAGCGACCCTATGCACAACAGAACGAAACACTGCCCGGTCCTGCACCATCCTTACACAATCGTTGTTATGCTTGAGCTCGCTGTTGCAGCCACTGTTATCAATCCACCCCATTGAGGGTCTTCCTCTTTTCCACTGACCCTGTACTCTGCCAAGCATGATGTCCTTCTGCAGGGACTGATCCCTCCTGACAACATGTCCAAAGTATGCAAGACGCAGTCTCGCCTTCCTAGCTTCTAAGGAGCGTTCTGGTTGTACTTCTTCTAAGACATATTTGTTCTTTCTTTTGGCAGTCCATGGTATTGTCAATACTCTTCACCAACACCACAACTCAAAGGCGTCAATTCTTCTTCAGTCTTCCTTATTCATTGTCCAGCTTTCACATGCATATGATGCGACTGAAAGTACCATGGCTTGGGTCAGGAGCACCTTAGTCTTCAGGGTGACATCTTTGTTCTTCAACACTTTGAAGAGGTCCTTTGCAGCAGATTTCCCCAATGCTTGCATGTGATATTAATGATATTGTTCTACAATTTCTGCATTTGGTTGGATCACCTGTCTTGGGAATAGGCATAAATATGAATCTCTTCCAGTCAGTTGGCCAGGACACTGTCTTCCATATTTCTTGGCATATACAAGTGAGCACCTCCAGCGCTGCATCTGTTTGTTGAAACATCTCAATTGTTATTCTGTCAATTCCTGGAGCCTTGTTTTTTGCCAACGCCTTCAGGGCAGCTTGGACTTCTTCCTTCAGTACCTTCAGCTCAAAGCAAAAGGAAGAAAGATGAAGTAAAAAAACTGAACAGAAGATTTCAAAAGGCGGCTCGAGAAGACAAAGTATTATAATGACATATGCAAAGACCTGGACATTAAAAACCAAAAGGGAAGAACACGCTCGGCGTTTCTCTAGCTGAAAGAACTGAAGTAAAAACTCAAGCCTCAAGTTGCAACAGTGAAGGATTCTATGGGGAAAATATTAAATGACGCAGGAAGCATCAAAAGAAGATGGAAGGAACACACAGTCATTATACCAAAAAGAATTAGTCAATTTAAGCATATGCATCTAGTTACAACTACATAAATACCTGTGTGATTTAGCAAGATTATTTCTCAAGATAGTCAATGCTTTGCTATTAGGCAAGTACAAGTCACTTAGATTGGTTTTAAGTAGTTAAGTAAACAAAAACTTTGAGATTGAGATATGGATATATATATATATGGAAACCCTGGTGGCATAGGGGGTGAGAGCTACACTGCTAACCAAAAGGTTGGCAATTCGAATCCACTAGGGCTCCTATGGCAAGTCAGCAAGAAAGAAATGAAAGAAGCACATAGAGAAACACTGCTGTTTGTTACTGTGAATCCCACCCTCACCCTGTGTCATCTTTGTAGGTGGAGCCCTAACATTCATGCTCCACCGCTTGGCCACTTGCCCAAGGTAAGTCAACTTATCCTCAGATCCAGGAGGTGGATATTAAAGTCTGAGGCAGCGGTGGTTCAATGGTAGAATTCTTCCCTTACATGTGGAAGACCCTGGTTTAATTCCTGGCCAACACACCTTCGATGCAGCCACCACCTGTCTGTCAGTGGAGGCTTGTGTGTTGCTATGATGTTGAATAGGTTTCAGCAGAGCTTCCAGACTAAGAAGAAAGGCCTGGCAATCTACTTCCAAAATCAGCCAAGGATCACAACAGTTGATACTTCCGTGTGTGGAGTCACCATGAGTCAAGGACTCAAGGCAGCTAACAATAATAAACACTGTTCTCAGTGAGTGGTCCCCAAACCAGCAGCATCAGCTGGGAATTTTGCCAACACTAGCTGAGAACTTTAATGCAAACTTACTGAATCAGAAATTCAGGGGGTTAGGGCCCAGGAATCTTGGTTTTAACAAGTCCCCAGGAATCTTGGTTTTAACAAGTCCCCCAGGTGGTTCTGATTTAGCCTAAAATTTGAGGACCACTGGTATAAGCCAATTAATTGTAGTATCCTCTACCCTTGCCAGTGACTGTTTTGGGAAGATGTATGTAACTGAACTGAGCAAAGACATGTGAGAAGTCTTTTTGTGTGGGAGGAGATGATCTAGACTTTTTTTTTTAAATGTTTAAAATATATATAAGGAAGATACATACATGCCTGGAGCTACAACAGCAATCTGGGCCCAGAGGGGAAGCCTGCTTACACACCTCAGGGGAACAGAGCTGAATGACGGGAAGAATGGGATCCAAGATGACACTTTGAAGTTATAGAATAACTAGCCCAGGACTGGCTGGCCTTGGGACTCGCTGTGACATAAGAAAATATATCCAATGTTATCTATAGCCACAGACAAGCATATCCTAATTATGGTCACAGGATATATTTTACTTTCTATTCTAAAAAAGATGAAAATTAGATTTAACTTCAAGGAAAAAATAATTGTTTTACTAATATAATGCTTTCCAAAATCAGTTTAAGGTGAAAAGAATGAATATTTGCCTAATGCCTACTATGGACTAAATTCTTACATAACTTCTCACTCTCTTAGTCCATACAAAAATCCTGCGTCGAAGATAATCTTTTCCCAATTCAGTCTCAGAAAGGCTATTCCAATTGCTTATGGTTAACCTGAGTGTAAATTACTGCTGCATTTTTCATTTCATCAAAACAGTATCACCTGGCTGGCTTTAATCTTGTTTTCAGGACTTAACTTTCCAAGACTTCACAAGTTGACCGTTTTAATCCATTAATTCACCACCATCTCCCCACTTCTGGGAAGAGATGGATTTCTTCTTTAATTCTCAAAGCTATGGCTTTAACCACCCTACGTTTTTTTTGTGTGAATCTTGTGATGAGAGAGTAATGAAACTCCCCCCCTAGTTTTTCTTCACATACAAGCTACAGTAAATGACAGAGGCACTGAGGTTCACACACCAAGATCCCATGCACCAGTCTGATGCTGTTATCTGAAATCCAATATCCCCTGTAACGAGCTGTACATGTACAATCATAGGCATCTAAATGGATGCTCATTTAAAGGGGTTAATGATTTGCGATTTGAAAAGAGAAATTAGATGGTTAGTAGAGATCCATATGGACTTTTCAAGTAAGCTTATTCTAACCGATTTTAATAGTAAACGTACATAGTAACTATGATGTGACTTATTATCTTTTAACAGGTTTTATTTAAACAGGCTTCAGCACAGCTTCCAGGTTAAGCCGTACTACTAGGAAAGGCTTGGAGTTCTACTTGTGAAAATTACCCAATGAAAACATTATGAAAGCTCAATCCCACGTGCATGGAGAAATCTGAATGGAAATTAAACATGTGTAAGAAACATATCCACCATTCTTCTGTCAGTTTGTCGTACAGTGGGGCTTGTGTGTTGCTGTGATGATGGAAGCTATGCCACCAGTATTTTAAACACCAGCAGGGATACCCCTGCTGGCCAAGTTTCAGTGGAACTTCCAGACTAAGATAGACTAAGACAGGGCATCAAGATTAGAAGACGATGCATTAACAACCTGTATTATGCAGATGACACAACCTTGCTTGCTGAAAGTGAAGAGGACTTGAAGCACTTGCTAATGAAGATCAAAGACCACAGCCTTCACTATGGATTACACCTTGACATAAAGAAAATGAAAATCCTCACAACTGGACCAATAAGCAACATCATAATAAATGGAGAAAAGATTGAAGTTGTCAAGGATTTCATTTTACTTGGATCTACAATTAACAACAACCATGGAAGCAGCAGTTGAGAAACCAAATGACCCATTGCATTGGGCAAGTCTGCTGCAAAAGACCTCTTTAAAGCGTTAAAAAGCAAAGATGTCACCTTGAGGACTAAAGTGTGCCTGACCCAAGCCATAGTGTTTTCAATCACCTATGCATGCAAAAGCTGGACAATGAAGATGGAAGAAGAATTCACACCTCTGACTTTATCGTATTGGCAAAGAATCCTGAATGTATCGTGGACTGCCAGAAGAATGAACAAATCTGTCTTGGAAGAAATACAGCCAGAATGCTCCTTAGACGCAAGGTGGCAAGACTTCATCTCACATATTTTGGACTGGTTATCAGGAGGAACCAGTCCCTTGAGAAGGACATTATGCTTGGTAAAGTAGAGGGTCAGCGAAAAAGAGGAAAACGGTCAACAAGATAGGTTCACACAGTGGCTGCAACAGTGGGCTCAAACATAACAATGATTGTGAGAACGGTGCAGGACCAGGCAGTGTTTTGTTCTTTTGTACATAGGGGTTGCTATGAATGGGAAATGACTCGACAGCACCTAACAACAACAACAACAATTTGGGCAAATACATGAACTCTTTCAGGCATTAGCAGACCATTTAATCATTCTCTAACTCCCATAATCTTTATCTATATGACACACAGTGAAGTGGGCTTTTGGCAAGAGACCAGTTAATTTGACCAATGCAGAGGCCAAACAATATTATGCACGCAAAAATGTCACTTGCCAGCTTAAATCTGGTCTTACTGGACCATATGGTTTGATGCAATTGCAGGAATAGTTTCCTTACCTTTATGCACTGGCCCTGTAACATCCACAGAATATAAGACTAGCTGAAAATTAGTTAAGAAACTCTTTTTGACTTTTATTATTTTACAAACCTTTCTTAGTGGCACAGTTGTTTTTGACATGGGTGCCATATCAGTCATCAGATGCTCCAAGCTGGCCCTTGCTGCTCTTGCCCTTCTACCACCTACCACCTTACTCCCAGCCCTGAGTTCTTACTGTCAATCCTTCCATAGACAATCCTGTTGCTATTACCCAGCCATATAAGTAAGCCTTCTGGTGGATCTTCTTAAATATGATGCAAGTCCAGCTCATCTCAGCAGGGTCCACTCCTGCTAACCTGAAAACTTCAAGCATTCTTGTTCCAACAAATCCTCAGAGTGTGAATGACTATTAGTGGAGCACCCTCTCCGTGCTCTGTAACAACAGGCTGATTTATTTTTCCCAGTGTGATTAACCTGTTCTCAACCTCCAGGTGACACATGTCAAGATCTCCAGGGGGTTGTTTGAAGCCACCTTGATTTGGCTGCATGTGGGACAGGTGACCCCTCTTTGATTCTGAGGGTAAGAGAGGCAGTGCCACAGGGCTGGGGTACCAGGTCTCCCCACTCTCTCCTAGTGTGGTCCACCCCTGCACACCCTTGAGGGGGTGGGGCCTGCAGGGTGCAGGGCTAGTCCTCCCCCTCCCTCCCACTTTATTTTTCTTTCTGGTCATCCCTTTGTTTGTTTTGGCTCCTCTTTTTAGAATTTTAGGAAATCAAGAATCCTTTGTTTT
This sequence comes from Loxodonta africana, assembly GCF_030014295.1. NCBI lineage: Eukaryota > Metazoa > Chordata > Mammalia > Proboscidea > Elephantidae > Loxodonta > Loxodonta africana. The sequence goes on from NC_087352.1 coordinate 39,106,056, forward strand.
CAACGATGAGGCTTTAGGTAAAACTGGGACAAAAGGAAAAGCTTTAATATCTTGTCACATATACAGCCTGTGTGTCCTCTGTGTGTGTGTGTGTGTGTGTATATTGAAACTATGTTGTATGTATAAAGTTGAATGTTGTACTTTTTATTCTACGTTATGTCAGGATAACAACAATTTTAAGAATGGCGCAGGACCGGGCAGTGTTTCGTTCTGTTGTGCATAGGGTCGCTATGAATCGGAACCGACTTGACGGCACCTAACAACAACATGTCGGGATCATTATTTTTGTGTCATCGAAATTTTTCCAATATATTTTAAAGGCTTATAATATTTCCCTGGAAGAGTCCCTAGGTGGTGCAAACAGTTAAGCATTCAGTTAAAGTAAACAGTTAAATGGGAACATTGGCAGTTGGAACCCTCCCAGAAACACTTCAGAAGACAGGCCTGCTGGTCTACTTCTGAAAGGTCACAGCCTTGTAAATTCTATGGGGCAGAGTTCTATTCTGTAACACATGGGGTCGCCATGAGTTGGAATTGACTTGAGGGCAAATGGTAATATTTCACTGTAAGGATGAACTAGGATTTTATTCAACAAGGGCCTGATCATATAGATTATTTCTAATATTTATTATTAGACGTAATGCTGAATGAATATTTTTAAACATAAAACTTATATCTTGTTACTTCCTAGAATAATTTTCTTCTTATAAAATATGTGTAAGATTTAAGAACTGATACATTTTCATAAATTATCCTCTCCAAAAAAATTTATGAAAATTTAAATCTTCCTTGAGCAGTGTGTCTTTCTTACCATTTGTGAATCAGCATTTTTTATTGTTAGTATTTCTTTCCATGTTTTAAATTATTACATTCCTTGTACCACTAATTTTTTTTTCTTTTATACATTTTTCTCTTGGCCTCTGGATGCGTTTCCCATTAATTTTTACGAACACAATATAGTATTATTTCTATTTGTCTGTCTGACCACTTTTTCACTGCCACCTAGATCAACCTTTCTAGTCTTTCTCTTACCTAAAGGAAAGTAGGGAATTGTTTGTACATTGAGCCTGTAAAACTCGGTATGCATGTCTATTTATTTCATTTCAATTATTTATTTCCCTAGAATGATGAGCAAAGCAATGGCCTTATCTATCAGGAGAGTTTACTCTGTACAGAGTCACGTTCATATTCAGGAGACTATGTGGAAGATTTGCAAAAACCTGATTTGTCAAATGAAATTAAGCCATTTTTCAACAAAAAAATTATTTTCTCTGAACATTTCAGCTTTGAGCTATTACAGGGCACTGGATGTGGGTAGAGGGAATGTTGGAAACTAGTTATAAAGCATTACTTGGCTAAGTGTGCATGGCTTTAAGCAAAACTGCGTAGGCGTAATGTGTTCCCCACTGGGTGTGAGTCACTTATCTCTCTGTACCCCCATGGGACCTGAAAAATAGAGAAAGAACTTATGATTCCATCTATAATTTTGGTGAGTAACCATGAAGGCTTTAACTTAATATCTGTGTGTTCTCTAGAGGCACAAAATGCTCTATGAATGCTAAGTTATATCTGTAACTTATAGTTATGGTTTAGCTGCAGGGTTAATAGCCATATTAGCAATTCTTTAGAAACATTTAAATATCACACAGTCTGGGTAACAGATGAAAATGTATTGCTTACTTTTATGGAACCTTATTATTTGTAGATTTAATTGGTAACTAATGCATGTTATTAAAAGAAAACAAATCTAAGGAGACATTATTTTTATTTAGTCTACATCATAAGAACCAACTTGTATTTGTACATGAGATACGTATGAGATATATTCAGGATGTATACATCTAAAAACCGTGTAAAAATAAAAATAATCTTGACTTAAACTTTTTCTCTTTAACAGCATATCCAAATGAATGTGAATCCTAATCTAGATGCCTTATTCTTGCTAGTTAGGATGTGATTTTTTTTTTTTTTTCATTTTACTTCATTTGGTTCTTTGACTAAAAGGAAAAAACCAGCAGTCACTATGTACCAGCAACTAAATAAACTAAACAATTGCTTGGGAATAAGTGTTTGGACCTCTCATTTGCACTCTGTCATATACAACAGGGGGCTGAAAACTTTCATTATGCTCATTTCTTATTTCATTCACGCAGGTAATGAGTGGTTTTCAGCCACATTTCTAAGCCGATCTAAATTAAAAATATACTGCCAAAGAGTTCAGGGAGATATCAGAGTCCTCGTTAGTACCTCAATAGCCTCTTGGCTAGACTCCATGCCTACTCCTACTTCTTCCATTTCTTTCCACTTGTGCCTATTGTTGTTGTTAGGTGCCATCAAGTTGGCTCTGACTCATAGTGACCCTATGTACAACAGAACGAAACATGGCCCAGTCCTGCACCATCCTCACAATCGTTGCTATGCTTAAGACCACTGTTGCAGCCACTGTGTGAATACATCTCACTGAGGGTCTTCCTCTTCTTTGCTGACCCTCTCCTTTACCAAGCATGATGTCCTTCTCCAGGGACTGATCCCACCTGACAACATATCCAAAGTATGTGAGGCATAGTCTTGTCATCTTTGCTTCTAAAGGGCATTCTGGTTGTACTTCTTCCAAGGCAGATCTGTTCGTTCTTTTGGCAGTCCATAGTATATTTAATACTCTTCTCTAACACCACAATTCAAAGGCGTCAATTTTTCCTTTCTCATTGGCCAGCTTTCTCATGCATAGGAAGAGGTTGAAAACACCATGGCTTGGGTCAGGCGCATCTTAGTCATATTTTAGGTGCATCCCCTTGTTTTGTTAGAATGACTGCCTCTCGATCTAAGTACAGGTTTCTCATGAGCACAATTAAGAGTTCTGGAATTCCCATTCTTTATAATATTTTCCATAATTTGTTGTGATCCACACAGTTGAATGCCTTTGCATAGTAAATAAAACACAGATAAACATCTTTCTGGTATTCTCCAGTTTTGGCCAGGATCCATCTGACATCAGCAATGATATCCCTGGTTCCACATCCTCTTCTGAAACCGGCCTGAATTTCTGGCAGTTGCCTGTGGATGTAGTGCTGCAGCTGCTTTTGAATGATCTTCAGCAAAATTCTACTTGCGTGTGATATTAATGATATTGTTCGGTAATTTCTGCATTCAGTAGGATCACCTTTCTTGGGAATAGGCATAAATATAGATCTGTTCCATTCGGTTGGCCAGGTAGCTGTCTTCCAAATTTCTTGGCATAGATGAGTGAGTACTTCCAGGGCTGCATCCGTTCATTGAAACATCTCAATTGGTATTCCGTCGATTCCTGGAGCCTTGTTTTTTGCCAATGCCTTCAGTGCAGCTTGGACTTCTTCCTTCAGTATCATTGTTTCCTGCTTATATGGTACCTCTTGAAATGGTTGAACATCAACCAATTCTTTTTGGTATAATGACTTTGTGTGTTCCTTCCATCTTCTTTTGATGATTCCTGAGTTGTTTAATATTTCCCCTTAGAATCCTTCAATAATGCAACTCAAGGGCTGAATTTTTTTCTTCAGTTCTTTCAGCTTAAGAAATGCAGAGTGTGTTCTTCCTTTTTGGTTTTCCATCTCCAGGTCTTTGTACATGTCATTATAACATTTTACTTTGTCTTCTGGGACTGCCCTTTGAAATCTTCTGTTCAACTCTTTTACTTCATTTCTTCCTTTCACTTTACCTACTTGACATTCTAGAGCAACTTTCAGAGACTCTTCTGACATCCATTTTGGTCTGTTCTTTATTTCTTGTCTTTTTAATGACCTCTTGCTTTCTTCATGTACAATGTCCTTGATGTCATTCTACAGCTCGTCTGGTCTTTGGACATTAGTGTCCATTGTGTCAAATCTACTCTTGAGATGGTCTCTAAATTCAGGTAGGATATACTCAAGGTTGTACTTTGGCTCAGGTGGACTTGTTCTAATTTTCTTCAGTTTCAACTTAAACTTGCATATGAGCAAATGATGGTCTCTTCCGCATTTGGCCCCTGGCCTTGTTCTAACTGATGATATTGAGCTTTTCCATCATCTCTTTCCACATAGTCAGTTTGATTCCTGTGTATTTCATCTGACAAGGTCCACGTGTATTGTCACCATTTGTGTGGGTGAAAAAAAGTATTTGCAATGAAGAAGTCATTGGTCTTGTAAAATTCTATCATGCAATCTCCAGCATTGTTTCTATCACCAAAGCCATACTTTCCAACTACTGATTCTTATTCTTTTTTTCCAACTTTTGCATTCCAGTCTTCAGTAATTATTGATGTATCTTGATTGCACGTTCAGTCAGTTGTGCCTAGTGGTCGTCAACCATTCCTGCAAAGTTAGAATCCCATGGGGAATTTCTAATACATGATACTTATGTCCCACTCCAGACCAATGGACCAGAATCTCTGGACATGCGGCCAACATTACAGTTTGGAACCTTGACTGTAACCAGATCTTTCTGAATGTAAGCCTGATCTTATGATTTCTACAATAACAACTCCTTGCTTTTCCTCTGACCTCAAGAAAAAAGTTAAATTCTTCAGCATATCTTAAGTATTACTTGCTCTACTGGGTACCAGCTTTCTTAGCCAGCCTCATATCTCACCTGCACACAATTCCACTCTAATCCATGCAGGAAGTTTATTAGGGGGTTCAACACCTGTGGGGAAAAAGCTGCAGAAGCATTGGACACAGGCAGAAGTAGGAGCGTGGTGCAAGGATAACAAGGTTCAGCTGATTTTCTGGGTGCTTCAAAGCTGAAATGAAGCAGTGAGGCAAGAACAGTCCCTTGTACCCCTTAAATGATGACGCTGCCCCAGGAAGGGATGTGACCTTGGTGAGGAGGCTCTTTCCAGCCAAGGGGGGGATCCTGAAAGGGCTGTCAGCTGGGAGCTGCCATCAGACAATGTTTCACGAAGTGGAACTGTGGTGGCCCGGAGCAGCATCTCCCAGTATCAGATCTTACCTGCCTCTCTTCCACTGCCCATGAATTATTCCCTAACTTACCACCTCATTTGGTTCATTCTTAGCACCTGTCACAATTGGCAGTCTTGGCTAATGGACTGGTCTTTAGTCTAATATCTCTGCTGGATTCTAAGCTCTATGAGGTTAGAGACTGTATCTGTCTTACTTTTATAATAAAACACATAGCACAGCTGTTGGCACAGGATCGATATTCTGAGTGTTGAATCAATGAATGATAAGGTGTCAACTCTCTAATACTAAAATTACTCTGTATTTAACATATAAGATTTCAAATGAAACAATTATAGAGGCTCCTTAAGATGACTAAAATGCTCTTGTTTTAAAGTTAGAATCTAATCACCAAAAATATGTTTTGAATTTATTCTCATTGAAGATGTATGTTCCTCTGACTTCTGCAATTTCGGAGGTAAGAATTATGTATACGTGTGCATACGTGCATATATGTGTATATATATGCTGATATTTTATCTTAAGAAAATGGGCAGGTGGTACAAGAAATTTTCATAATATACTTAATGTGGATGAGATTGTGGTGGTATTTAAGTAGATGGATTTGACTGTGATAACGATCCATGTATTTGAGTCAATTTTTGAGAGGAGAAAATCTGCCCTTGTTGATAGCGTTATTAAGCACAGCTGGAATATAACAAGGCTATCAACAGAACTTCAGCAAGTTATTTTCAATTTCCCAAGTGCTGTTCTCGTTTAAATATAGTTGAACCATGTATTACATTGTGAATTTCAGGCTGTCCACAAATCAATACACTGTTATTATGCTATTTTTGAAATTAAAGATGTAGTAACTTCAAATTTTCTATGGACTTTTAAAAACTGAACAGAAATCATGTTTATAACACTTAAATTTTCTGCATGCCATTTTGTTTTTCCTTCAAATGGACGTTCAGAAACTGATTAGAATAACATTTACCAGCCTCTCATTATGTCATTTCAAGTTACAAGGAAAATTTTAGTTTTGTCTGCTTGTGACAATCAGTATCATTTAAGCCTTAGTACTTGATGTCTCAGATGCGAAATTAGTGGTAGGTAGGTAGAAATACCCTTAATTATAATATAAGCATAAACTAACACATGGGTTCATAAGCCCTATACAAATTTTAAAGCCTGTTATCAAATACTTCATATCGATAGAAACTAAAAATCCACTTATTTGAGAAACTACAAATATTCCATAAAAATATTTGTGTACATTTTACATATTTCCTATATGAAGACCCAATATCATTCATAGCCACTTACAAGAGAATTATGAATATTTAATGATTGTTTAGTTTTTGATTTGTATTTGTTATTTGATTTGTATTTGTTATTGTCAGGTGAAGTTGAGTCAGTTTTGACTCATAGGGACCCCACGTACACAGAACCAAATGCTGCCTTGTCCCGCACCATCCTCACAATTATTGCTATGCTTGAGCCCATTGTTGTAGGCTCTGTGTCAATCCATCTCCTTGAAGGCCTTCCTCTTTTTCACTGACGCTCTACTTTACCAAGAGTGATATCCTTCTGCAAGGACTGGTCCTCCTGATAACATGTCCAAAGTACACGAGACAAAGTCTCACCATCCTTACTTCTAAGGAGCATTCTGAATGTACTTCTTCCAAGGCAGATTGGTTTGTTCTTCTGGCAGTCCATGGTATATTCAATATTCTCTGCCAACACCATAATTCAAATGCATCAATTTTTCTTCAGTCTTCCTTATTCATTGTCCAGCATTCACGTGCATATGAGGGGACTGAAAACACCAAGGCTTAGGTCAGGCTCACCTTAGTCCTTGCTTTTTAACACTTTAAAGATGTCTTTTGCAGCAGATTTGCCCAGTGCAATGTGCCCTTTGATTTCTTAACTGCTGTTCTCAGTAAAATGAAATCCTTCACAACTTCAATCTTTTATCCATTTAGTTCAAAGTATAAACGTTTGGATATATGGCTTTTAATTATCAATTTTAAGCATAAAATCAATATATTTTAATCTTTAAAGATTTAGCCCTCTTTTATTCCCCATTCTTCATCTCCACATTTCTGATTTTCATTACTTTAGCATGGAATTACGTTAGTGTGGATATGTTTAGCAGCCCTAGTGGCATAACAGTTAAGCATTTGGCTGCTAACCTAAAGGTTGGTGGTTTGAAACTACCCAGTGGCTCCGTGGGAGAAAGGCCTGGTGATCTGCTCCCATAAAGATCACAGCCAGGAAAAACCTATGGGGCAGTTCTACTCTGTTACATGGGGTTGCTATGAGTCGGAAATTGACTCAACGGCCACTGACCACAATAGAAATACTAATAGTTATTTTGCAATATAGTTTCAAATTAAGCTTTTAAATTTGTTTCAACGTTTGGTATTTTCAATCCTTTTTTGGAAACAGCATCATTATTTCACTAGACAATACTGAGAGAAGACAGGAATTGTTAGCCTAATGTCATATTAAAAGAAGTTGTAAACAGATGTTATTAACTACAGGAGAAGGTTACCATACCCTGGGAGTTCAATAAGAAATCTGGTGCCCAGGGTTCACCCCAAAGGAATGGGATAATAACAATACTATTAAAACCATCAAACATTTATTCAACATTTAATTATGAGTTGGTATTGCAATGTGTATGGTGAAAGGATACAACCCTGATGCATACCTTTCCTGACTTTAAACCACATTGTATCCCCTTGTTCTACTAGAAAGACTCCCTCTTGGTCTACGTACAGGTTTCACATGAATACAAGTAAGTGTTCTGGAACTCCCTTTCTTCTAAACAGTATCCGTTATTTGTTTGATCCACACAGTGGAATGCCCTTGCATAGTCAATAAAGTCCAAGTAAATATCTTTCTGGTATTTACATTCAGCCAAGATCCATCTGATATCAGCAATGATATCCCTCATCCCACAACCTCTCCTCAATCCTGCTTGAATTTCTGGCAGTTCCCTGTCAATGTATGGCTGCAACCATTTTTGAATTGCCTTCAGCAAAATTTTACTTATGTGTGATATTAATGATATTATTTGATAATTTCTGCACTCTGTTGGATTACCTTTCTTTGGAATTTGCACAAATATGGATCTTTTCCAGTCATTTGGCCAGGTAGCTGTCTTCCAAATTTCTTGACATGGATGAGTAAGCACTTCCAGCATTACAGACATTTGATGAAACATCTCAATTGGTATTCAGTTAGTTCCTGAAGCCTTATTTTTCACCAATTCCTTCAGTGCAGCTTCAACTTCTTCCTTCAATACCATCAGCTCTTGATCATTTGCTGTCTCCCAAAATGGTTGAATGTTGACCAATTCTTTTTCGAGAGTGATTCTGTGTATTCCTTCCACCCTCTTTTGATGCTTCTTCATCATTCAACATTTTGCCCATACAATCCTTCAGTGTTGCAACTGTAGGATTGAATTTTTTCTTCAGTTCTTTCAGCCTGAGAAATTCTGAACATGTGTATGCTGAGCCAATAACCCAAAAAGCTGGACTATATGAAGAAGAATGCGGGATCAGGATTGGAGGAAGACTAATTAACAACCTGTGATATGCAGATGACACAACCTTGCTTGCTGAAATTGAAGACAGCTGACAACTTGAACCACCCACTGATGAATATCAAAGACTACAGCCTTCAGTATGGATTATACCTCCATATAAAGAAAACACATGTCTTCACAACTGGACCAATAAGCAACATTATAATAACTGGAGAAAATATTAAAGTTGTCAAGGATTTCATTTTACTTGGATCTATAATCAACACCCATGGAATCAGCAGTCAAGAAATCAAATGACATATTGCATTGGGAAAATCTGCTGCAAAAGGCCTCTTTAAAGTGTTAAAAAGCAAAGATGTCACTTTGAGGGCAAAGGTGTGTTTGACCCAAGGATGGTATTTTCAATCTCCTCATATGCATGTGAAAGCTGGACAATGAATAAGGAAGACCAAAGAAGAATTAATGCATTTGAATTACACTGTTCCAAGAATATTGAATATATCACGGACTGCAAGAAGAACAGACGTTTCTATCTTGAAAGAAGTACAATCAGAATGCTCCTTAGAAGGTAGGATGGTGAGACTTTGTCCTACATACTTTGGGCATGTAATCAGGAGGGACCTGTTCCTGGAGAAAGACATCATGGTTGGTAAAGTAGGGCATCAGTGAAAAAGAGAAAGACCCTCAATGAAATAGACTGACACAGTGGCTGGAAGAATGGGCTCAAATACAGCCAACGATTGTGACAATGGTGCAGGACCAGGCTGAGTTTTGTTCTGTTATACACAGCGTCACTGTGAGTTGTAACTGACTGTATTGCACCTAACAACAACAACAACATTGCAATGTGTGCTTTGTTGTCTGACTCCAAAGGCTAAGTTGTTAACTCCACATACGATTTTTTGGCAGTGGATTATTTCAGAGATTTTTTAAGTAGAGAAATGACCAGTAGATAACCAGGTGTGTTCCCAATAGCTCATATTTGTGTATGTCTGTGCCTGCAAGGGGACAACCTTCAGCATTTGCATTTCAGCTGAGGTAGGTAAGACAAAGATTGACTGCAGGACAGTTTGGTTTCCCTAGATAAACAAATAAGAAGAACCTCTCCAATCCACATTTCAAATTTCACATCATTTGAATAATTTTAACTGCACTAGTATTTTTCACCCAAAACAATTTTAAGTTCCAAATGTCTGTAGCTATGGATAATGGATCTAAAAAACCACGTTACATTAATTCACTTATTTATATAAAATCAAAACATAGCTCTCCTTTTCAAAAATGAATCAACGACATTAAAGGGCTAGTATTATAAATAGTGCTTTACATACTCCCACACCTAAAGCAGATCTGGCTGTTAATGTGATGATAAAATGTATTTTTCTACGCTATCAAAATGAATGAATATTAGAAATGAAAATAAGCTTTTTCTACTGTATACGAAAGCAAATTAAGAATGAATTGATAAATCAAAAATAAAATGGCAAATTGAATTCAGCAGTATATGAAATGAATAATAAAACAATTCTAGAATTGCTGAGATATTACTATTGTGAAGGTTATTCATATAATTCTTCCTATAAAATGCTAAATTGAGGCCAAAACAAAAAACAAAACTAAAAACACAATCATCTCAATATAAGCCCAACAGGCATTTGATTAAATATAAAAACTCATTTCAAAAAAATGCATTCCAAAATCACTAAACTGGAATGAGCAAGACATTATATAGATTTATATATGGTATCCATAATCAGTAATCTTATTTAATGTTAAAACATCACACTATTTCCATAAAAAAAAAAAAGAATTTGCATAAGATCAGGAAAAAACTTAGGATGCCTGATTTCAATCCTATGTCTCAATGTTGGTATTTAAATTTTGGCCACCTGAAGAATTTACAATATTTACACGTTAAAAATATTTTAAAATGTGGGTTCAAAATTGTCATTTTTTTGCATAGAAGGGTAAACAAGCTAACCCCTAGAAAATAAACTGAAAAATTCTGGGAACATATTTGCCTTCCATCTGACCATACATTATAAATCACAAATCAAATACATACAGACCAATAGCTTTTCTTCTGGTACAGAATTGACCTGAATGACAGTAAAAACAAAGCTCGGGTAATATAAGCCAAAGATGCATAAAATATCTAAGAATAAAAAAAAAAAAAAATTTTTTAAGAATAAACTGAATAGGAAATCCGAAGGACTTACATGAAGAAAACAAAGAAATGTTTCTGAAGGAAAAAAAAAGAAGTTTAAATACTGTAGAAATTTCCCTCGTGATGTAAATAGTCATCAATAACGTAAAGAGTAAAATCTCTTAATTGACAATTTAATGTCATTCAAATCAAGACCATAATAGGATTTTCCTTAGAAACATGCAACAGTAATTTGGAAAGGCATCTGCAAAGTAAGTGCAGTAAAAGAGCTAAGCCAGTTTTGAAACAGTAACATATTACAGTTCTTGTCCTATCAATTAAATACAGTCATGCATAGCGTAACATCCATGATCCACCCACGATACGTTCTGTGAAATAGGACATTACGTGACTTGGACATTGTGTGAATATGACTAAATCACGAGCAATAGCATTCACTGATTTTCCACATTTGCGTCATTTAATAACCTTTTGCTTCACTTCCAAATCAGTACTGCTTCTTTGCCTCTTGCTGCTGTTATCACTAGCACTGATTTTGCTGCGTTTCAGAGCCGTGATTCACTTCATGGTAATATTTTCAAAAGAAAATTAAACAGAGAGATAACACTACAACACTCAAGAGACACAGGGTACATGAGATTGGAAGACGCTGCCTACAAGACGAACCATATACTGTATATGGTAAACTTTTTATTTGTAAGTAGGGAAGTTCACATTAAAATGATTGAAAGTACAGTACAATACATACATAAGCCAGTAACACAGGTGTTTATAATGACTATCAAGACACACATATTGTAGGCTATATAAATATTATACCATTATACTCTGGCAGTGCAATTGCTTTGTATACAAGAGACATGAGATAAATGTGTTGCATTTGCTATGTCCCGTTCTCCGATTGGGATTTTTGAACTCTATTATAACCTTGTGGGACCATGGACATATATTCAGTCGAAAGACGCCCAAATGGATGTTATGTAGCTCACGACTGTATATTATAAAGCTACATTATTTAAAACCAGGTGATGCTATGGCAGAAATAGATAAATGGATCCATTTAAGAGGGAAGAAACTCTGCAAATTATTCCCAAGGATTTTTGAGTTAGTAGTTCGCATTGACAGGAAAGTACAGATTATTTAGTAGATAGTGATTGTGCAATAAATTTTGATGAAATTAAATAATTAATTATAAAAATAAAACCATAAGAAATCCAGAAAAATACATAGGTGGTTACTGATTCAATGTACAGTATGGGAACAGCTTTACAGACATAAAAGCAATGGCAGATGATAGGAAAAGAGATAGTTAAAAACAACCTGGAAATGCAACTACCCAAGAAACATAAATTTGTAATAGGCCTTGCAAATTAGCAAGAAGAAAACATCGATAGAAAAATTGTCAAAGGGCATGGACAAGTTATAAACAAAGAAGAAATACAAAAGATCAATAACCAAGAAAAGATAATAATGCTATCTATTATTGAAAAATAAATAAAATATTCCTCTTAAATTTTTGGATAGTTTATATATTTTCCCAAATTTTCACATGAATTTACATTATTTTTGTTGTTATTATTTCATTATTTTATTATCATAATAAAACAATAAGTTGTTTAAAATAATTACTATTTTGGACAAATTTAATTTTCTAATACTGACATTTTTGTTAAGATTTGTTAAAAGCCATTACTGTATTTTTACACAAATAATGCATCCATTATTTTTTTTGCAAACGGCACAACCCCCCCAAGCATTATTTTCGTAAGTGCGCTATACCATTTTTTTCACATGTTGCTGAATTCAAGAAGATAATTAGACTATGAAATAAGCAGACCCAACATAGCTTAATGGCTTCACATAAGATGATCTGGTAAGGCTTTTGAGTGCAAATGTTGTTCTGAGAGTGATGTGTATCAGTTGTGCTTTGTTTACTCCTTCAATTAAAGCCAGAGTTGGAAGACGACTGTGATGATTATGTCAACGCAGATTGAATGGAGACTCCTATAGATAACTACTCGGATGCTATTTATGCCAGTGCAGGCTTCGCTTTGTTTATACTTCCAGTTGAAATCAGGTGATTTATGGATAGGCTTCAGTAGGTTCAAGGTTCTGATTGATGACTCAAAAGGGACGGGGATATAATTATAAATTTAAATTAACAGAAACAAACACAGTTTCAATTGTTTATTTTCTGATTCCTGGGGTACTACCAAACTTGATCCATAACTTCTTGACCATGGTTTATACTTTTATTATACAAATCTGATCAAAAGTAACATTTTCAGACTATTTAATGAGGGTGAATGAAGCCAAAATTCACTTCTGGAAATGTCATGAGATGTGCATGGTATATGCATGGGTGTGCTATGCCAGAACTTTTTTACATAATTTTGTCATCTCCACACGTTATATATGTGCCAGTTATTTATGTGGGTGCACTATTTGCAAAAAAATATGGTAGATTTTTTAGTGGAAGTTTGAGCTACATTAGTCAAATTGTTTATTGTTTTTGTACAGTTTATGTATACACACAAATGGGAATCTAAATACATGTTACTTGCAACCTTAAACAAACCTAAGAGAAAATAGTTCATACTTTTTAAAAGTTTGTATAATTCCAGCAATAAAGAGAAAATGCTTTACTGAGAAAATGGAATTTTCTATGCATAATATTTCTTCAGAGCAAACTGAAAAGCATCTGAATTTCTATTGAATCCTATGGACATAAAACCTAATTATTGCTGTCTAAAAAAGGCTAAAAATCCTAGGGAAAGAGAGAGAAAAATATTGATTGTGAGGAAGCTTGAAGAGCCTTTGGTCCCATAGGGCTTGTTTGCACAGATTTCATGATGGGGAAATTAAAAAAAAATTAAAGTCACCAGAGGAGAGTTTGGGGCTGTTTCTCCCTGCATATTATCAGGTGTACCAGCTGTTGACAGAACTAATGAACGAAAGAAGTCACTTGTAGAATGATCCAAGGCAGGAGCATGCAACACCTCTTGGCAACTGCTTACAAAATCATGTTATTGGGCAAAGTGATGGTGGTGAATGAACAGCATACAGAAAAGCTGCTGTTATGGATTGAACTGTGTGCACGAAAAGTTATGATGAAGTCCTAACCCCTGCAAAAGTGAGTGAAACCCTGTTTGGAGAAACAAGGTTTTTCTTTGAAGATGTTATCAGTTAAATTAACGAACATGTATCAGAGGACAGTGGTTCCTAATTCTAATCCCTTCTTAGTGATGTCTTACATAAAAAAGACAGACGTGGAAATAGTCACACACTGGAGGAAGATGCCATGTGAAGATGTATCTACAAGCGAAGGAACACCCAGAAACATCCAGGGCTACCAGCAACTGAAGGAAACAAGGAAGGATCTTCCCACCAGAGCCTACAGAGAGGAAGAGAGAGCATGGTCCTGTTGACTCTGTGAATTCAGACTTTTAGCCTCCAGAACTGTGAGAAAATAGATTTGTTCTTTAAAACCATCCACTTTGTGGTATTTTGTTGTGGCAGCTCTAGGAAACTGAGCTAGCTGATAAACTTCAGAAAATAACCCCAAACCATACACTCTGATTGAAAAAAAAAAGTGGGGTGCATACTCTTACCTTATCATTACTAATGTCCTATTTTTTTTTTTTATTAATAGAACAAAGATGTAAAATAATACTCCTCAAACAACTCAGAAACAGCTTGGCTACCTCTATGGTGACAGATATCATTGTGAAGACACTAAATACCACTAAACTGTATACTTTAAAATGGCTAATTGTATGTTATGTGAATTTCACTTCAATTTAAAAAAACAGAAAAACTGATCCACAGATAATTCTCAAACATCATTATAAACTGTACAGTATGTATTAGCTTCTTTCCCTCCACAAATATTTGGGGACAATTGCAACATACAGTGAATTGCTATATGGTCCAATTACTGTTTTCCTAGGCAAAAAAAAAAAAAGAGTTGAAAGATTTAATAACTGAACCTTTGCTTTCCCTTGGCCTATGGAATGTTCATGATATAATACTGATTAGAAATATTAGCCAAAAGATAAAGGGGCAAGCAAAATTCACAGAATACACAATCCTGAAAAATCAATTTAATTGTCTTCAAGTATACAGTTGGCATTGGTGCCTAAAATAGATGTCTACGCAGTCCACTTGGCATGGCTACTTGTAATCTTTCCATGTACGCATATTTTTGTTCTCAGCCAAATTGTATATCCCTTTAGGATGTGATGTCTATGATTCTTTGAATTTCTCATAGCATAAGTGCAGTCTCTTTCAGCTAGAGTGTAGATGGAAAGAGATAATTTTAGTAGACTATTATGTTTTATCTGTCCATAAAATATAACCTATCCAAATATTTTAAATGAATATTTGTAAATTTTATTTTTAATAATGATTGGGGAAAAGAGATACATATATAAAAGGTACCATGCTGATTCTTCCAAAAAAAAAAAAAACTGATTCTTCTATAGACCTTAAAATCTCAATTTTCTATGTTCTTGCATTAAAATTCAATTTGTCAATTTTTAGTATTTGTATGTATAATTTCATGGTCACTAAGGGAGATTTGGTGGTGTAGTGATTAAGAGTTCAGCTGCTAACGAAAAGGTTGGCAGTTCTAATCCACTCAGCTGTTCCTTGGAAATCCTATGGGGCAGTTCTACTCTGTCCTACGAGGTCACTATGAATCGGAATGAACTTGATGGCAACAAGTAAGGGAAATTTAAAGGAGGCCTGGTGGCGCAGTGGTTAAGCACTTACCTGCTAACCAAAAGGTCGGTGGTTTGAACCCACAGGAAAAAGATGTTGCAGTCTGCTTCCTTAAAGATTACAGCCTTGGAAACCCTATGAGGCAGTTCTAATCTGTCCTATATTGTCACTATGAGTGGGAATCAACTTGATGGCAACGGTTTTGGTGGGTTTGGGTAACGGAAATTTATAGTATATCATGGGGAAAACATTCAGGAAAATCAGGTGTTGCATTAAATCATGCATATAAATGACTATACCCAAGAAGAACCAATATTTTTTTTCAATAAAATTAATGGTAAAATGCCATAGGGAAACGTAGACCCAAATAGCTGAGCTCTAGTGTTTTTCTTCAGGAATAAAAAAAAAAAGAAGGTATTCCGTAGTCAAATTTTTTTTAAATCTAACTACTAAATATAAACCAAATCACCAACATCATTGCTGACAAAATTGATCAAATCATCAAAAAACCACTGCTGTCAAGTCGATTACAACTCACAGCGACCCTACAGGACAGAGCAGAACTGCCCCATAGAATTTCCAAGGAGTACCTGGTGGATTCAAACTACCAGCCTCATATTTGCTTCTTTTATATCAGCTCGAATACATTTTTTAAAAACCATTTATGTGGAGTGGCTCAAACTTTGCAAAGAATTTGATGTTGCAGCAGTTCAGATGCAATGGTTTCAATACAGTTTTTGCAAGAACAGTGAAAAGCAAACCTGTGACTATTTTGCATTAAAAAAATAGTCAGCATTAAAAATCTAGCTCCAAAACAATCAGCATTTTTGACACAATTCTGAAGTCATTACCTGAAGAACATTCTTTTTGAGGAAAAAAAATGCTATTTGTGGAAAAATAAAAATACTGAAAGAATCATAAATATTGTATTTTTTGGTAGCTAGTGATGTGTCTTGTTAAATAATGGTCAATAAATTTTTAATGATGCTGTATGTTTAGAAGTATATCCACACAGTTTGTAAGCTATAAAATATAGTGAAAGTTGAGCATCCTTGACTGGCATCAGCATGCCACACCTTGGTTTGTTAAGATGTATATATTATTCACTTTTTAGGCCTAAATCAGAGACACTGTTGGATAAACAAGTATGACAGATTTGGGAGTGGTGTGGGTCAACCTAAGCCTACTACACTCCACAAGGCCAAGGTTAATGCAAAGAAAGCAAAGTGGATTTATTATTTTGTGAATGGGTGATCACTTTTATAATGCTCTGGATCATATCTGAGCCTTACTTTCTAGGTTGTTTCGTATCCAGCATTAGACATAAAACCACAAAAACCAAACTGATTGCCGTCAAGTAGGTTCTGACTCATAGCAACCCTGTAGGACAGAGAACTGCTCCGTAGGGTTTCCAAGGCTGTAATCTTTACGGAAGCAGACTGCCATATCTTTCTCCTGCAGAGCTGCTGGTGGGTTTGAACCACTGAAGTTTGGGTTAGCAGCCAAGCACTTAACCACTGCGTCACCCGCAAACCCACTACTGCTGAGTTGATTTTGACTCACAGAGACCCTAAAAGACAGAGTACAACTGTCCCACAGGGTTTCCAAGGAGCAGCTGATGGATTCGAACTGTAGACCTTTATGATTAGCAACCAATTTCTTAACAAATGTGCCCCCCAAAAAACCCCAGGGCTCCTTAAATTACAAATAATCTCCATAAATAATAGGTTTATTTGCTTTCAACTATTTTATCAGTATATGGAATCCACTAGAACAGCTATCTCCATCAAAACAGAAAGTAAACAAAATGCAATACTTAAATAGTTAAGACAGTCTATTATGCATTTGATCAGGGTAATTAAGGACTCAGGACTCCATGCACATTGCAGCAATACGCAAGTCAATAAACAGAGCCAGTGGTTTGAGTTTATTACTATTAGACTACCCATAATCCAAATCTCACCAAAAGAACCTTAGAAACTACGCTGTATATCTAAGCCTTTCTCAGTGAAAGTATACCTTGACTGAAGAATTCATGAATAGTCTACATGAAATTCTAAATATATATTCATTTTCCTCTACTACTGTACATTTTCAGACATTAACTGTAGCCTTTAAACAAAGAGAAAATATTTTTATTCAAAGACCTAAGAAAACTACACAAAGCAGAAAGATATTCCTGTAAAAAATAAGTGCAAAATTCACCATCATTAATTTTAATTAAAATTGAATTCAAATAATGCCTGAAATTTTCATCGCTATTAACATTCATTTAAAATTATAGCACTATATATTATGTCATTAGTATCTAATGTTTTCCCATGCATATTTCTGAAACCAAAAGTCAATTTACTGAAATCTATGAATCTGTTCAAGAAATATTTACTGAATCCCCGTTATATGTCAATTCTCTGCTGGTATTTTAAGGGGCCTTGACAGAGAACAAATGTTTCCCCCCAATGGTTATAAGCCAGTTGTGAGAGAAAAATTTGAACACACACAAATGAAAATGTTACTGAAAATGCTGCTAGGGAGCCTGGTTTAGTTATAGGACAAGAATGGGCATCCTAATATATGGGGAACCATAGGGTGACACGGGCTTCCCACGCAGCCACAGCAGAGGGTAGCATGCCCCTTCAGCAGCACAGCTGAGAGCTCAGGAGATGGGCTATTCTCTGTAGGCAGACCAAAGAGCCAGGACAGGCAGGGTAGGGGCTGAGTACACCTGCTTCCTGCTGCCAAAACCGTGCTTCAGATAATCCTCTCCTCCTCTTCCTTTCTCGAAGAATCTTACATGGAAACATGAACGAAAGGTGAAGAGTAGTCTGGACCCCAAACCCCAACATCATCTTTGAATAAAAGAACTCAGAATCATTTCCAAAACCTAGTGGGAGCTATTGTTTGTTTTATGTTTTTTAAAGAAGCATTATGCTAATATGCCTATTACCGTTCCCTGGTGTGACTGAAGACAGGTTTACATGGATGCTGTCTTGCCTTGGCCTTAGGTTCCAAGCATTGATTTTACCAGGACAAAACGTACAGACACGGAAGTGGACAGGAGGAAGAGAGAGAGAAAATACAACTGTGTTTTAACCCTTTTCATTCTAGCAGATCCAATTAGCTACCACTAATACTTCTTTGAAGAGATAAGCATATTGTCTAATACAGGACACAGGTACCCACATTAATAACTGTGGCACAATATGATATATGCTAAAATTTACTATAATAATCACTGAGTGTTATGCAGGAGCACAAAAGAAAAGTCTTGGCCCAAATAGGGGAAGATTTCAAATGGTATAAGCATGTTGTTTGTTCTTTCAGTGGCCTAGATAATTTTCTTTGCTCAGATGCAAAACGTCTAGTGGTTTTTAATAGAGCTTAATGTTATCTTGTGTTTTCTACTTCCCTTCACTTTAAGTGTACAAATTAGCTCTTGATTTATGCAGCATTCACAAAAAAATACAGTGCTCCTCAAAGAGAGCCATAAATACAACAGGTGAGCATATATTCTCATAATTAAAAAAAAAAAAAAATTCCTGTCAAGTTGATTCCAACTCATAGTGACACTATAGTATAATTGGAGGGAATCAAATTTCAAAGCAATGAAGAAGTATTTGTTCATATATACATATTTGCATATGTCTGCGTGTTTGTGTGTAACGTCAGTTATTTGCTGGGGGAAAAGGCTAAATGGATGAATGCGTAAAGGAGTGAAATTGTGAGAAGATAGCACTGACCATAAATCTGCAAAGCTACAATGCAAAAACAAACCCAGTTATATAATACAACAGTAAGATGTCAAGTGTTAACATTTATATATCACTTAAAAATATTTTTACAAGCACAACTTTAGGTCCACCTATTGGGGCAAAAGGAAGTGTGAAAAATTGGAGGTAATCAAAATAAATTTGATTAAAAGCTCATTAAGAAAACATTTTGTTGAAAGGTATTTTTGATAGGCTTTATTACTATTCCTACAGTGTTAGCTCTAAAAAGTAATGTTTTTATAATGCAGATATTTATTTTACTTTGTTTTTCTTGAAAATCGCTACCTTGACTGTAACCAAATATTTATTTTTATTTAATTTTTTCTGCCCAATGAATTCACATTTAGTTCACCTGTCCCTTGGGTCAAATTATGCAGCTCATGTACATAGCGAAACCTTTCTTCAGTATAACATTCTAAAATCAAGGATGGAGCCATTATCCTTTTTTGCTACTATTAAAAATATTACAGATTCCACACATATTGTGTTTAACTTATTGTAGTGTTGCACATTAGATAAAGGTTCTATTCAAAAAAGATTGATAGAGAGCTCTAACAACTTAACAACAATCCCCAATTTTTTTTTAAATGGACAAATGACTTGAATCGACATTTCACCGAAGAAGAAATATAAATGGCCAATAAGCACAAAAAAGGATGCTCTACATCATTAGACACTAGGGAAATGCAAATCAAAACCACAATAAGATACCACTTTGTTCCTACTAACATGGTTGTGGTATAAAAACAAAACAGAGAACAACAAAGCAATGGCAAGAATATGGAGAAATTGCTGCCCTCATCCACTGCTGGTGAGATTGTAAAACGGCAAAGCCGCTATGGAAAACAGTTTGGAGGTCTCTCAAATAGGTATAGAATTACCATAAAACAAAAAAAAATTCCTTTCCTAGGTATATACCCAAAAGAAATGAAAGCAGGAAAACAAACAGATTCAAAAGATAGAAAATAATATAACTGTCCATCCACAGATGAATAAACAAAATGGGATATATACATAATGGAATATGACTCAGCCAAAAAGAGAAATGCAGCAGCCTTGATACATGCTACAACATGGATAAACCTTGAAAACATTACCTGAGTTAAATAAGCCAGTCACAAAAGGACAAGTAGTGTATAACCCACTTATATGAAATACCTAGAATAGGGAGGTATATAAAGACCACAGTTTATTTATGGCTATCAGGGGTGTGAGGAAAGGGGGAAATGTGAATCACTGCTTAGGGGGCATTGAGCTTCTGTTAAGGGTGATGGAAAAATCTGGAAAAGGATAGTGGTGATAAGTTACACAATATGATGAAGGTAACTACTATCACTGAATTGTACAAGTAAAGAATGTTGAAACGGCAAATATATTGTTATGTATATTTATCAAACTTGAAAAAGTCAATAAAAGATTGGTCAAGCATATAGCATTCAAAAATAATATTAGTATACTTATTAATTATTTATGTGCTAGAGGCTGTTCAAAGTTCTTAACAAATACTAAATCATCTAATTTGCTAAACATTTCTGGTACTCTTATATAACCATTTTACAGATGAAGAACCTGTGGTAAACATAAATATTCCTAAGGACATACTGCAAGTATGTGGGAGAGATAGGATTAGAAACCAGGCAGAAAAAATATAATTAATATAATTGAATAATGAAACCAAACTCATTGCTGTCCAGTTGATTCCCACTCGTAGCGACCCTATGGGACAGAGTAGAACTGCTCCATCGGGTTTCTGAGGAGTGGCTGTTGGATTCTAACTGCCGTCCTTTTGGTTAGCAGTCGTTGCTTGCAGCAGCTCTTAACCACTGCGCTACCAAGACTTTAGATATTTTGAAAGAATAACGTAACAACTGGTAATTCTATAAGCATATTTCTCCAAGTTGGCATGAAACAGAAACATCAGTTGTTTTTCTAACAAATATTTGGCATAAAGAAATATTTTTAAATGAGGACTTGTGCAATATAAAAAGGAATATTTGTTACTTCTAATTTACAGTACAAGCTCTTGTTCTTTGTATTTTTATTTATTTCACCTAAAAATAAACTCTTAGCTGTGTTCTTCCCGTAGGCAATAAGTGATAAGCAAAGAACCTGAAAGATAAATAAGTGTCCTTTAGAGATTTACCGCTAATATTGTATCTCTGTTACTACTGAAATACAGTCGGTCTATAATTTTCATAGCAATAAATATGCTAAATATTTCTCATTTGCTCATATATTTCATGAAACTCTCTCATTCTGACAGCTTAAAAGGAACCTAAATTTCTCATTCTCAAATTCAATAAGGAAAATAGACATGGTTGATGGAGTCACATGATGTAAGATTTATTGAAAAGTAATAAAATTATACTTCAAAGCTGTATAATTTACTCTTGCCAGAATAAATATGTATATGCAGGATACAAAATATTTTTACTCTTTGTCAACTAAATAATTTTGAAACCACTGATGATGAGAACCCAATATTTTAGATGATTATATACTTCTGGAATTGACAGGAAAAGAGGGCCATTCATCAAAAAGATGTGATAAAAATTAATAATTCAGTAAAAAAAAGATGTTTAAAATACTAAGAATAGTTTTTGTCAACCCATATGTTGGAGGAAAGAAATGAGGCCATGAAAAGTAACACCCCAAAAAATATAAAAAAGCAAATTTTTAGCACATATGTTATTTTATCACAGTGTCTATTACACTAATTATGATACGCTGTTTATTTACTTAGTTAACAAATATCCTTTGGGTGCCTTCTATGTACTAGGACTGAAATGGAATTATAAGGAAAAAAACACAGTAATTAACCTCATGGAGCTAATGTTGGCCTATAGGGATTCAGAAAAAATACATATATAAAGGGGAGAGAGTAATATACTAGATAGTCCAGGCAAACTTCCTACAAACCTACAGAGGCTCCATAAATGCAGGCTTCATTGCTGGGCTCATAGATATTAAGAAAAATCCCCAAGACAGCAGGAAAAAAAAAAAAGCAGACAAACAGATCATTTTCCTTTTAATTTTTGCTTTGCAGTTTAAAACATTCTTCCCTATTGCAAGTCATAAGAGCATTCTCCTCCTGGATTATTTTTATAACATTATGGTTCTGCTATTCATATACAGGTCCACAATAAATCTGAATTTTATCTTTATGTATAGTACAAGTTATATTTTTCTCAACATGCTCTAATAAAGAATCTTTTCTTTCCCATGAAAACTGAATTGCCACCTTTAAAATTCCTTCAGTTTCCACTGTTTGTCCCTGATCTGCACTGGCTTTTAACTCTACTCACGTGCCACTATCACACTGTATGTCAAAGGACACAAAGCCAGTTCTCAAACAAGGGAAACAACAAAGGAAAGCATGTATCTGAAGAGAACTCAGACTTAGTAGTAACCAGAGAAATGCAAGTAAACAGTTTCCACTTTTATTCATGTGGAAACATGCTCTCAAGGATACAGAACAAACTGAAAACAGTGTCTCATAGAGTCTGAGAACAGGAGTAAAACAATAGGTATTGTTAAGGATAATTTTTGTTTTATCTACATTATTTGGATTTCCTAACAACTAAAACATGTTAATGTTTTACCTGACTGATTAAATAGAATGTGAAATTCTGTCTTAGTTATCTAGTGCTGTTGTAACAGAAATATCAAAGGGGCTGTCTTATTGAACAGAAATTTATTTTCTCATAGTTTAGGAGGCTAGAAGTCCAATTCAGGGTGCCATCTCTAGGGGAAGGCTCTCTCTGTTGGCTCTGGGGGAAGGTCTTTGTCTCTTTTCATCTTCCATTCCTCGGTTCCTTGGTAATCTCCATGTGGTATGGCATCTATCTTCCCCCATCTCTGCTTTCTTCCCTCAATGGTGACTCACTTAAGAAATACTGTACGGCCTCATTAACAAAGAAAACCCATGCCCAAATGGGATTACAACCACGAGTATAGGGGTCAGGATTTACAACACATATTTTTGGGGTGATACAATTCAATTCGTAACAGATTAACATCTCCCCCACTTTATATCTCTCTCCCCCTCTCCTTCTCCCTTTCCACATTGTTCACACTCATCCTCCCTCCACTCTAGTGTGTAAAATTAACACCTATTTTCTCTATATTTACAATTTCCTGCCTCCTGGAAGCTCTCTATAACTTTCTGACTTAATTAAATCATTCAACTCTATAGGAGTCTTCACTACAGTCACTCTCACGCTGTGTGGGGCTATGGGTTTACAAATCCTTTCCACTGTTAGACAAGCTCCATAAGGATCAGGTTGTGTATCATTCACTGTCATATCCACTGCACTAAAGCATAATGCCTGATGTGTACAAGTACTCAAAGATGTAACCAATCAATAAAGAAGTGAATCAATAAAGTCTCTGTCTTATAAATCAGAAAGAATATTTTAGACTCTTCAGAATAATAAGTAATAAAATGACTTTGATTAGGGGAAAAACAATAAAATCAACTGCTGAGGCCAGTATCTAGAAATCACTGGAAATCCAGAGATTTCAACAGTATATACCTCTGGTTTAATGGAAATTTAGGGACAGATATCAGCAATATTCATAAAGAAAACATCAACAGCATTTGGATTTAATTTCCTTATTTGTTTGACTCTAAACTTCATAAAGACAATGACTTTGTCAAACTTACTGCTGTATATACAATGTCTTGGTTGTGTCACCTGCATAATGCAGGTTGTTAACGAGTCTTCCTCCAATCCCGATGCCCCATTCTTCTTCATACAGTTCAGCTTCTCGTATTATTTGCTCAGCATACAGACTGAATAGGTATGGTGAAAAAATACAACCCTGACGTACACCTTTCCTGACTTTAAACCAATCAGTATCCCCTTGTTCTCTCTGAACAACTGCCTCTTGATCTATATACAGGTTCCTCATGAGCACAATTAAGTGGTTTGGAATTCCCATTCTTCACAATGTTATCCACACAGTCAAATGCCTTTGCATAGTCAATAAAACACAGGTGAACATCCTTCTATTATTCTCTGCTTTCAGCCAGGATCCATCTGACATCAGCAATGATATCCCTGGTTCCACGACCTCTTCTGAAAACAAAAAAAAAACCCATTGCCGTCGAGTCAATTCTGACTCATGGCACAGAGTAGAGCTGCCCCATAGAGTTTCCAAGGAGCGCCTGGTGGACTCAAACTGCTGACCTTTTGGTTAGCAGCCATAGCACTTAACCACTATGCCACTAGGGTCCTCTTATGAAACCGGCCTGAATTTCTGGCAGTTCCCTGTCAATATACTGTGCAACCATTTTTGAAGGATCTTCAGCAAAATTTTGCTTGTGTGTGAAATTAATGATATTGCTCTATAATTTCCATATTCGTTTGGATCACCTTTCTTGGGAATAGGTGTAAATATGGATCTCTTCCAGTCAGTTGGCCAGGAAGCTGTCTTCCATATTTCTTGGCATAGACGAGTGAGCACCTCCAGTGCTTCATCTGTTTTTCAAAACATCTCAATTGATATTCCATCAATTCCTGGAGCCTTGTTTTTTGCCAATGCCTTCAGTGCAGCTTGGACTTCTTCCTTCAGTACCATCCTGATCATATGCCACCTCTTGAAATGGTTGAACATCAACTAATTCTTTTTGGTACAATGACTCTGTGTATTCCTTGCATCTTCTTTTGATGCTTCCTGTGTCGTTTAATATTTTCCCCATAGAATCCTTCACTATTACAACTCGAGGCTTGAATTTTTTCTTCAGTTCTTTCAGCTTGAGAAATGCCGAGCGTGTTCTTCCCTTTCGGTTTTCCATCTCTAGCTCTTTGCACATGTCATTAGAATACTTTGTTTTCTCAAGAGGCCCTTGAAATCTCCTGTTCAGTTCTTTTACTTCATCAATTTTTGCTTTAGCTGCTCAACGCTCAAAAGCAAGTTTCAGAGTCTCCTCTGACATCCATCTTGGTCTTTTCTCTCTTTCCTGTCTTCAATGACCTCTTGCTTTCTTCATGGATGATGTCCTTGATATCATTCCACAACTCATCTGGTCTTTGGTCACTAGTGTTCAACGTGCCAAATCTATCCTTCAGATGGTCTCTAAATTCAGGTGGGATGTACACAAGGTCATATTTTGGCTCTCGTGTTCTTGCTCTGATTTTCTTCTGTTTCAGCTTGAACTTGCATATAAGCAATTGATGGTCAGTTCCAGTTGGCCCCTGGCCTTGTTCTGACTGATGATATTGAGCTTTCCCATCGTCTCTTTCCACAGATGTAGTCAATTTGATTTCTGTGTGTTCCATCTGGTGAGGTCCATGTGTATAAAAAAATAGTCACCGTTTATGTTGGTGAAAGAAGGTATTTGCAATTAAGAAGTCATTGGTCTTGCAAAATTCTATCATTTGATCTCTGGCATTGTTTCTATCACCAAGGCCATATTTTCCAACTACTGATCCTTCTTCTTTGTTTCCAACTTTTGCATTCCAATTGCCGGTAATTATCAATGCACCTTGATTGCATGTTTGATCAATTTCAGACTGCAGCAGCTGTATGAAGAAGAAATGGGCATCAGGATTGGAGGAAGACTCATTAACAACCTGCATTATGCAGATGACACAACCTTCCTTGCTGAAAGTGAAGAGGACTTGAAGCACTTAATGAAGATCAAAGACCACAGTCTTCAGTATGGATCGCACCTCAACATAAAGAAAACAAAAATCTTCACAACCGGACCAATGAGCAACATCATGATAAACGGAGAAAAGACTGAAGTTGTCAAGAATTTCATTTTACTTGGATCCACAATCAATACACATGGAAGCAGCGGTCAAGAAATCAAAAGATACATTGCATTGGGTAAATCTGCTGCAAAGGACCTCTTTAAAGTGTTGAAGAGCAAAGATTTCACCTTGAAGACTAAAGTGCACCTGACCCAAGCCATGGTATTTTCAATTGCCTCATATGCATGTGAAAGCTGGACAATGAATAAGGAAG
The DNA here is from genome assembly GCF_030014295.1 of Loxodonta africana. NCBI lineage: Eukaryota > Metazoa > Chordata > Mammalia > Proboscidea > Elephantidae > Loxodonta > Loxodonta africana. The sequence continues at coordinate 39,132,159 of NC_087352.1, forward strand.
ACTGAAGAAGAATTGATGCCTTTGAATTGTGGTGTTGGCAAAGAATATTGAATATACCATGTACTGCCAAAAGAACGAACAAATATGTCTTAGAAAAAGTACATCCAGAATGCCCCTTAGAAGCAAGGATGGCGAGACTGCGTCTTACATACTTTAGACATGTTGTCAGGAGGGATCAGTCCCTGGAGAAGGACATTTTGCTTGGCAGAGTACAGGGTCAGTGGAAAAGAGGAAGACCTTCAACAAGGTGGATTGACACAGTGGCTGCAACAATGAGCTCAAGTATAACAACGATTGTGAGGATGGCGCAGGACTGGGCAGTGTTTCGTTCTGTTGTGCATAGGGTCTCTATGAGTTGGAACTGACTTGACGACACCTAACAACAGCAACAACAAACAGTGTCTTGGAGAAAATATTGAAGTTGTCAATGATGTCATTCTACCTGGATCACAATGTCCATGGAAACAGCAATCAAAAATCAAATAGTATACGACATTGGGCATATGTGCTACAAAAGATCTCTTTAAAATTTTGCCTAAGGTGCACCTGACCCAAGCCATAGTCTTTTCAATTGCCTCATATGTGTGTGAAAACTGCAATGTGAAAAAGGAAGACAGAAAAAGAATTGATTCATTGAAATTGTGGTCTTGGTGAAGAACATTGAATACATTGTGGACTGCCAGAAGAATGAACAAATCAGTCTTAGAATAAATGCAACCAGAATGCTCCTTAGAAGCAAGGATGGTGAGACTTTGGCTTGCTTACTCAGGACATGTCTTCAGGGAACACCACCCACTTGAACAGGACATCGAGTTTGGTAAAGTAGACAGTCAATGAAAATGAGGAAAACCCTCAATGAGAAAGACTGACACAAAAGCTGCATCAATGGACTCAAATATACCAACAATTATGAAGATGGCACAGGACCAGCAACATTTCATTCTCTTATATATAAGGTAGCCATGAGTCAGAGTCAAATGAATGGAAACTAACAACAATATAATGCTTAAGACCAGTACCTAAACATAAATGCTCAATATATAATTTTTTAACACTGAATATAAGAATGAATGGATGAAATCATAATTATCAATCAATAAATCAAGCAACAATCCATCCAATTTCTGAATATAGGGAATGATATAAAATGATGGTACAATAATAACTAAAATATTTTGAGTAGGGAATAAAGGAGAATATTACTGCCACTGAAAAGCATGATTTCCTTGAAAATGGAAATAATGAGTAGAAGATGATGAATTTTTGTCGATGTCGTATGGTTATTTTAATGAGCTGACCAAGGGGAATTTTGTTTCTTCAATAGCTGGAGATAGAAGGCTGAAGTGAGCATAAGACAACCAAAGCGATATATCTATAACTTGTCCATGGAGAGTACAGAGCTAAATCCAGAGGAAACTTCAGAGACTAAATCAAGTAATATTTTCTTTTCAAAACTAAGAAAACATACTGCCTCAACATAATTAAAAGCAACTGAAGTAAATCAAGTAAAAGAATGGATATATCTAGATTATATTAGAAAAGACTACTACTCTTAGCATGGTATTTCTAAATACCAATTAGGCTGTTCACTGGAAAATCAAGAACTAATTCTCCACCACACTCAGTGAAAACATCTAGTGAAAGAAATGTTTACTTTCCAAGACATACAGTCCATAAATAAAAATAATATATGCAGTAAAATGTTCAGGGATCCTACAACTTATGAAATTTAAAAATAAAATAAATTTACAGATTCCAATACAGGATGAATACACAAAAGCAGTTACAATTCTATTAAAATCCATAAAGTACTATGTTAGTTGGTACCAAATTATACCCTTCTGGAGAATGTAAAGTACCATAACATTTCTACAAAAATGCTATTTTATATGCGCATACACAGAACACCACATAGAATATTCATTATGAGAAAAAAGCTACAATTTGTACAATGTAAAAGCATAAGACAAATTTTCAAAGCCCCCTTATTCATGTCATATAACAATTTTGTTGGCAGAATAGCTGGACTATTTATTTTATAGGTGCATCCAAACATCTATAAAATTTCCTGTAAATTTAATCACATACTAAGAGTACCGTATTGAAGAACTTTACTACTTAAGAGAACACTATTGTAAATCCATTTTGAAGAAACTTAAGTTTTGTCTTATTACCAAATGAATATGTGAGCACTTTACAGTATCTAAGAAAGAAAATATTCTCATAATCCCATATCTGGCTTTGTTTGCAAATATAAAATTTTACAAATGCTTTTTGTCACTGTATGTTTCCATTTTACTTTGAATGCTTTTGTATGTAAAGCAATTTTGTACAAAAAAGTAGTGAATTCCTTCATATTTTAAAGGTTCTTCCAAGAAAATACAAATTTGCATTTATCGTGTGTGTATGTATGGTAATGCATTTGCCAAATCTCTTTTAAGTTAACATGTTAACATACTTTAGCCTTTATGGCATTAATAAAGTAGTAATACATTTGTTTGTACTGTTTCAAACTCGGGATCAAAGTTGCATGTCTTAATACAACATAATGGAAAATTAGTGCTTCTGTGGCTTAGTTCAGTGAGGTAAAGTCAGCAAAAGTAAAATGGTGTGTTTTGCTCCAGTAACAGAAAAAAAGCATTGCTCTACACTCCTGCAATTAGAGGCAGGTGAGAGTCAGTGCTGAGGAGAAAATGTGAAGTCAGATAATTCTCCCAAAACCCAGGGCAGTGACATTATTCAGTACTAAGGGACACAGTGACCTAATTAGCATTCCACTCTGAAGATGTTTCAAGAATTCAGTGAAATTCATGGGAACATTTCCTATTTAAGTAAAAGTTTACAAATTAAGAAAACTAATTGAAGAATCATTTTTTATTATTTAATGTACTTTAATACATTCATGTACCTCATAACATCCATTCAGGCAACATCCAACCACATATATGTCGGTGGTCCCATAAGGTTATAATAGAGTTCAGAAACTCTGATTGGAGAATGGGACATAGCAGACATAACTGGACATAGTGAATGCAACAGCTTCCTGCACGCAATACGTGTATCTCATGTCTTGTATACAAAGGACAGTGCTGCCAGGCATATAATGGTACAGTACAAATATGTCTTGATAGTCTTAGTCATAGGTATGTATTGTACCATACTTCCTATTGTCATTTTAATGTGAACTTTGCCTACTTACAAATAAAAAAGTTTACCATATAACAATGTATGCTTCAACTCGCAGGCAGCAGTAGTATATAATATGATGTTCACACAACGACCAAATACATAACGACCCGTTTCACAGACCATGTCATGGACATTAAATGGCTCATGACTATAAATTGCTGGGGCAGAGACACAGAAGAATTCATTTTCTACATAAGTAGCCCAACTGAAATCTATAGCTTCTCTAAAGGAAATTTATTTCTACCACCCATATAAAAAATAAATTGGTGACTACTAATACATAGGAAACCCTGATGGCATAGTGGTTAAGTGCTATGGCTGCTAAGCAAAAGGTAGGCAGTTCAAATCTAGCAGGCGCTCCTGGGAAACTCTATGGGGCCATTCTACTCTGTCCTATAGGGTTGCTATGAGTCAGATTCTACTCTGTCCTATGGGGTTGCATGAGTCAGATTCTACTCTGTCCTATAGGGTTGCTATGAGTCAGATTCTACTCTGTCCTATAGGGTTGCTATGAGTCAGAATCGATTCAATGGCAACAGGTTTGGTTTTTGGTTTGGTAGTAACACATAACACAAATGTACACCTATTTTTTTTTCTTTTAGTAATAAAAATCCAGGCCATATCAAGCCCAAACTTTTGCAATGTTTCTCACTGAGTCTAGACATATTCCCCCCCCACCCCTTTATTATTGACATGTGTTTATCTTCTGAGGTAGTTATGAAAGCATTGTTGGTGGTGGAGGTGGTGGTGGTGGCGCGTTCTGTCAAGTTGATTCTGACTCACTGCAACCCTATACGACATAGCAGAACTGCTCCACAGGGTTTCCTAGTCTGTAATCTTCATGGAAGCAGACCGCCAGGTCTTATTACATATACAGAATTCACACTTCCTATGAAATGGCATGGCAGTATGGAAAATGCTAAGCGTATTTAACTTCATCATATAATATAGCTCAAATTTATTGAGGATTATTTTTCTCCAAAGAAATAAATTTTCTGGGTTGAAATAAGAGACAATAATTGCAACATGACACAGGAGTGCAGTATAATATGGCTAAACACAATGTGTTGAAGGAAGTGGAATTTTTCAGAGACTAAGAATTACAAACGTATTAAGAGACTCAGAGCAATGAAAACAATCCTTCATCTGCACAGGAGCTAGTGGTTTACCTTCAGCACTGGTAAGGCCCCTGAGGGGCCAGGGATCAGCCTTCCCAGTTGTGTAAAATACACACAAAGAAAGTTAGTACTGGGGCCTTCCGCATAGGAGTAGAGTGGCCAGGGCTAAGGAGAGGGAGAACACTTGGTAGAAATGAAGAAGAAAAATGGACAGAGTATTCCCCACAACTAGAAAATAATGAATCTATTTTAAGTGCTCCAATTTACTGAAACACTGTTGACTTCCCAATGTGTGCTTTAAGGTGGAAAGTAATACCACCTCTGTACAATGGGTTCTTCTAACCTCATACAGATTTTCATCTGTCATGGCATCCTAAATTGTGGTAAACTCCCATGTGTGGCTATTCGTCCATAATATCCCCATTAAGTAACTTCATTTTATAATAAATTTGATCTTACAGAATTAATAAAGCAGCAATGCGTGCCTTAAAAATAAAGTTCTAACATTTGCTTTACTGTCAAGTGGATTTTCTAATTCCAAATTCAAAAAGCCACAGTTTTTTCTAATGAAAAATAAGAGAGACATTTGATGCATTTTAGTAAATTTCTCTTTGCAGGAGTAGCATCGCCTTGTGTAAACACAAGCCAGTATCAGGTAAATTGTCTAGAAAGTACACCATGTATCAACAAAAGGCCACCTCATAAGTCTCGAAAATAAGATGTTAAAGAACTTTCATCACTAGTATTAAAAGCTTCATAAATAAATTATAAAGGCTTTATTTTATCTGCAGCATTTGGAAATGCTGAGCTTTAGCAAATGGTTACCACGGTAGGGCAGATGGTAACTAAGCATTAAAAAAAAAAAAAATTGGCTTAGGGGGCCAAGATGGCGGACTAGGTGGATGCTACCGCGGATCCCTCTTGCAACAAAGACTCGGAAAAACAAGTGAATCGATCACATACATAACAATCTACGAACTCTGAACAACAAACACAGATTTAGAGATGGAGAACGAACAAATACGGGGAGACAGCGATTGTTTTCAGAGCCAGGAGCCAGCGTACCAGGCAGGTGACCTTTGAAGCCCGATTTGGGTCAGAGCCCAGGGGGGCAGACGGCACAGACAAGGGGCCCAGCCCTAGCCCCCGAACTCATCCCAGGAGTGAGCCCAGCCGGTTGGCGCGGGAAGCATGGTGGCACAACCGGTGGGAGAAGTCCCCGGGAGGCAGTGACTGGTCTTGGAGTGGGGAGAGCAGCGTCCCAGCTGGGGAGCCGTCCCGCCGGGAGTTTGGCGGGCGCGGGCGGGGCATGAGTGCAGGGACCAGCTACATTTCCCTGAATTGACCCCCGGGGGCATCCAGTCGTTCGTGCGGGCGGCGCCCACCCAGTTTTTCCAAGCGGAGCAGCGCACCAGAGGGAGAAGTCCCTGGGAGGAAGTGACTGGTCTTGGAGTGGGGAGAGCAGCATCCCAGCAGGGGAGCCGTCCCGCCAGGATTTTGGTGGGAAGCAGGCGGGGCGCGAGCGCAGGGACCAGCGACATTTCCCTGAATTGACCCTGGGGGGGGCCCAGTAATTCGTGCGGGCGGCGCCCACACAGTTCGCGCAAGCAGCGTGGTGCGCCAGAGGGAGAAGTCCCCAGGAGGAAGTGACTGGTCTTGGAGCGGGGAGAGCAGCATCCCAGCAGGGGAGCCATCCCGCCGGGATTTTGGAGGGGGCGGGTGGAGCTTGAACACGGGGATCAGCTCTATATTCTGAGGTGCTACACTCCTAGCTCTCTGATCCCTCCCCCACCCTCCCCAGGCAGCTCCATTAACATCCAAATAGCCTGAGCCAGAGGGAGAATTCAGATAGGGATCTGACTGCATTTTTTTTAGCTGATTACCTGGAAAAACTTGTTTCCCAGTGATGGCTCAGAGACAGCAGTCCATATCAAACCACATAAAGAAGCAGACCATGACAGCTTCTCCAACCCCCCAAACAAAAGAATCAAAATCTTTCCCAAATGAAGATACAATCCTGGAATTATCAGATACAGAATATAAAAAACTAATTTACAGAATGCTTCAAGACATCAGAAACGAAATAAGGCAAACTGCAGAAAAAGCCAAGGAACACACTGATAAAACTGTTGAAGAACTCAAAAAGATTATTCAAGAACACAGTGGAAAAATTAATAAGTTGCAAGAATCCATAGAGAGACAGCATGTAGAAATCCAAAAGATTGACAATAAAATTACAGAATTAGACAACGCAATAGGAAGTCAGAGGAGCAGACTCGAGCAATTAGAATGTAGACTGGGACTTCTGGAGGACCAGGGAATCAACACCAACATAGCTGAAAAAAAAAATCAGATAAAAGAATTTAAAAAAATGAAGAAACCCTAAGAATCATGTGGGACTCTATCAAGAAGGATAACTTGCGAGTGATTGGAGTCCCAGAACAGGGAGGGGGGACAGAAAACACAGAGAAAATAGTTGAAGAACTCCTGACACAAAACTTCCCTGACATCATGAAAGACGAAAGGATATCTATCCAAGATGTTCATCGAACCCCATTTAAGATTGATCCAAAAAGAAAAACACCAAGACATATTATCATCAAACTTGCCAAAACCAAAGACAAACAGAAAATTTTAAAAGCAGCCAGGGAGAAAAGAAAGGTTTCCTTCAAGGGAGAATCAATAAGAATAAATTCAGACTACTCAGCAGAAACCATGCAGGCAAGAAGGGAATGGGACGACGTATACAGAGCACTGAAGGAGAAAAACTGCCAACCAAGGATCATATATCCAGCAAAACTCTCTCTGAAATATGAAGGAGAAATTAAGATATTTACAGATAAACGCAAGTTTAGAGAATTTGCAAAAACCAAACCAAGGCTACAAGAAATGCTAAAGGAGATTGTTTGGTCAGATGACCAATAATATCAGGTACCAGCACAATACAAGGTCACAAAACAGAACGTCCTGATATCAACGCAACTCAAATAGGGAAAGCACAAAAACAAAGATTAATTCTAATAAATAAATAAATAAACAAAATAATACACATAACAGGGAATCATGGAAATCGATAGATAAAAGATCACAATAATCAAAAAGAGGGACTAAATATAGGAGGCATTGAACTGCCAGATGGAGAGTGATACAAGCCGATATAGAACGATACAAGTTAGGGTTTTACTTAGAAAAATAGGGGTAAATAATAAGGTAACCACAAAAAGGAATATCAACTCCATAACTCAAGAAAAAAGCCAAGAAAAACGTAACGACTCAACTAACATAAAGTTAAACATTATGAAAATGAGGATCTCACAATCTACTAAGAAAAACGTCTCAGCACAAAAAAGTATGTGGAAAAATGAAATGGCCAACAACACACTTGAAAAGGCATCAAAATGACAGCACTAAAAACTTATTTATTTATAATTACGCTGAATGTAAATGGACTAAATGCACCAATAAAGAGACAGAGGGTCACGGACTGGATAAAGAAACACGATCCATTTATATGCTGCCTACAAGAGACACACCTTAGACTTAGAGACACAAACAAACTAAAACTCAAAGGATGGAAAAAATATATCAAGCAAACAATAAGCAAAAAAGAAGAGGAGTAGCAATATTAATTTCTGACAGAATAGACTTTAGACTTAAATCCACCACAAAGGATAAAGAAGGACACTATATAATGATAAAAGGGACAATTGATCAGGAAGACATAACCATATTAAATATTTATGCACCCAATGACAGGGCTGCAAGATACATAAACCAAATTTTAACAGAACTGAAAAGTGGGATAGGCACCTCCACATTTATAGTAGGAGACTTCAACACACCGCTTTCGGAGAAGGACAGGACATCCAGTAAGAAGCTCAATAGAGACACGGAAGACCTACTTACAACAATCAACCAACTTGACCTCATTGACTTATACAGAACTCTCCACCCAACTGCTGCAAAATATACTTTTTTTTCTAGTGCACATGGAACATTCTCTAGAATAGACCACATATTAGGTCATAAAACAAATCTTTGCAGAGTCCAAAACATCGAAATATTACAAAGCATCTTCTCAAACCACAAGGCAATGAAACTAGAAATCAATAACAGAAAAACTAGGGAAAAGAAATCAAATACTTGGAAAATGAACAATACCCTCCTGAAAAAAGACTGGGTTATAGAAGACATCAAGGAGGGAATAAGGAAATTTTTAGAAAGCAACGAGAATGAAAATACTTCCTATCAAAACCTCTGGGACACAGCAAAAGCAGTGCTCAGAGGCCAATTTATATCGATAAATGCACACATACAAAAAGAAGAAAGAGCCAAAAGCAGAGAACTGTCCCGACAACTTGAACAAATAGAAAGTGAGCAACAAAAGAACCCATCAGGCACCAGAAGAAAACAAATAATAAAAATTAGAGCTGAACTAAATGAATTAGAGAACAGAAAAACAATTGAAAGAATTAACAAAGCCAAAAGCTGGTTCTTTGAAAAAATTAACAAAATTGATAAACCATTGGCTAGACTGACTAAAGAAAAACAGGAAAGGAAACAAATAACCTGAATAAGAAACGAGAAGGACCACATCACAACAGAGCCAAATGAAATTAAAAGAATCATTTCAGATTACTACGAAAAATTGTACTCTAACAAATTTGAAAACCTAGAAGAAATGGATAAATTCTTGGAAAAACACTACCTACCTAAACTAACACATTCAGAAGTAGAACAACTAAATAGACCCATAACAAAAAAAGAGATTGAAACAGTAATCAAAAAACTTCCAACAAAAAAAAGTCCTGGCCTGGACGGCTTCCCTGCAGAGTTCTACCAAATCTTCAGAGAAGAGTTAACACCACTACTACTGAAGGTATTTCAAAGCATAGAAAATGACGGAATACTACCCAACTCATTCTATGAAGCTACCATCTCCCTGATACCAAAACCAGGTAAAGACATTACAGAAAAAGAAAATTACAGACCTATATCCCTCATGAACATAGATGCAAAAATCCTCAACAAAATTCTAGCCAATAGAATCCAACAACACATCAAAAAAATAATTCACCCTGATCAAGTGGGATTTATACCAGGTATGCAAGGCTGGTGTAATATCAGAAAAACCATTAAGGTAATCCATCACATAAATAAAACAAAAGATAAAAACCACATGATCTTATCAATAGATGCAGAAAAGGCATTTGACAAAGTTCAACACCCATTTATGATAAAAACTCTTACCAAAATGGGAATTGAAGGAAAATTCCTCAACATAATAAAGGGCATCTATGCAAAGCCAACAGCCAATATCACTGTAAATGGAGAGAACCTGAAAGCATTTCCCTTGAGAACGGGAACCAGACAAGGATGCCCTTTATCACCGCTCTTATTCAACATCGTACTTGAAGTCCTAGCCAGGGCAATTAGGCTAGACAAAGAAATAAAGGGTATCCGGATTGGCAAGGAGGAAGTAAAGTTATCACTATTTGCAGATGACATGATCGTATACATGGAAAACCCTAAGGAATCCTGCAGAAAACTACTGAAACTAATAGAAGAGTTTGGCAGAGTCTCAGGTTATAAAATAAACATACAAAAATCACTTGGATTCCTCTACATCAACAAAAAGAACACCGAAGAGGAAATAACCAAATCAATACCATTCACAGTAGCCCCCAAGAAGATAAAATACTTAGGAATAAATCTTACCAAGGATGTAAAAGACCTATACAAAGAAAACTACAAAGCTCTACTACAAGAAATTCAAAAGGACATACTTAAGTGGAAAAACATACCCTGCTCATGGATAGGAAGACTTAACATAGTAAAAATGTCTATTCTACCAAAAGCCATCTATACATTTAACGCACTTCCAATCCAAATTCCAATGTCATATTTTAAGGGGATAGAGAAACAAATCACCAATTTCATATGGAAGGGAAAGAACCCCCGAATAAGCAAAGCATTACTGAAAAAGAAGAAGAAAGTGGGAGGCCTCACTCTACCTGATTTCAGAACCTATTATACAGCTACAGTAGTCAAAACAGCCTGGTACTGGTACAACAACAGGCACATAGACCAATGGAACAGAATTGAAAACCCAGATATAAATCCAACCATGTATGAGCAGCTGATATTTGACAAAGGACCAGTGTCAGTTAATTGGGGAAAAGATAGTCTTTTTAACAAATGGTGCTGGCATAACTGGATATCCATTTGCAAAAGAATGAAACAGGACCCATACCTCACACCATGCACAAAAACTAACTCCAAGTGGATCAAAGACCTAAACATAAAGACTAAAATGATAAAGATCATGGAAGAAAAAATAGGGACAACCCTAGGAGCCCTAATACAGGGCATAAACAGAATACAAAACATTACCAAAAATGATGAAGAGAAACCAGATAACTGGGAACTCCTAAAAATCAAACACCTATGCTCATCTAAAGACTTCACCAAAAGAGTAAAAAGACCACCTACAGACTGGGAAACAATTTTCAGCTATGACATCTCAGATCAGCACCTGATCTCTAAAATCTACATGATTCTGTCAAAACTCAACCACAAAAAGACAAACAACCCAATCAAGAAGTGGGCAAAGGATATGAACACACATTTCACTAAAGAAGATATTCAGGCAGCCAACAGATACATGAGAAAATGCTCCCAATCATTAGCCATTAGAGAAATGCAAATTAAAACTACGATGAGATTCCATCTCACACCAACTGGACTGGCATTAATTCAAAAAACACAAAATAATAAATGTTGGAGAGGCTGCGGAAAGATTGGAACTCTCACACACTGCTGGTGGGAATGTAAAATGGTACAACCACTTTGGAAATCCATCTGGTGTTATCTTAAACAGTTAGAAATAGAAGTACCATACAACCCAGAAATCCCACTCCTCGGAATATACCCTAGAGATACAAGAGCCTTCACACAAACAGATATATGCACACCCATGTTTATTGCAGCTCTGTTTACAATAGCAAAAAGCTGGAAGCAACCAAGGTGTCCGTCAACGGATGAATGGGTAAATAAATTGTGGTATATTCACACAATGGAATACTACGCATCGATAAAGAACAGTGACGGATCTCTGAAACATTTCATAACATGGAGGAATCTGGAAGGCATTATGCTGAGCGAAATGAGTCAGAGGCAAAAGGACAAATATTGTATAAGACCACTATTGTAAGATCTTGAGAAATAGAAAAAACTGAGAAGAACACATACTTTTGTGGTTATGAGGGGGGGAGGGAGGGAGGGAGGGAGAGGGTTTTTTATTGATCAATCAGTAGATAAGAACTGCTTTGGGTGAAGGGAAAGACAACACTCAATACAAGGAAGGTCAGCCCAATTGGACTGGACTAAAAGCAAAGAGGTTTCTGGGATAAAATGAATGCTTCAAAGGTCAGCGGAGCAGGGGCTGGGGTCTGGGGAACATGGTTTGAGGGGACTTCTAAGTCAACTGGCAAAATAATTCTATTATGAAAACATTCTGCATCCCACTTTGAAATGTGGCATCTGGGGTCCTAAATGCTAACAAGCGGCCATCTAAGATACATCAATTGGTCTCAACCCACCTGGAGCAAACGAAAATGAAGAACACCAAGGTCACACAACAACTAAGAACCCAAGAGACAGAAAGGGCCACATGAACCAGAGACCTACATCATCCTCAGACCAGAAGAACTAGTTGGTGCCCGGCTACAATCGATGACTGCCCTGACAGGGAGCACAACAGAGAACTCCTGAGGGAGCAGGAGATCAGTGGGATATAGACCCCAAATTCTCATAAAAAGACCATACTTAATGGTCTGACTGCGACTAGAGGAATCCCGGCAGCAATGTTCCCCAGACCTTCTGTTGGCACAGGACAGGAACCATCCCCGAAGACAACTCATCAGACATGAAAGGGACTGGTCAGCGGGCGGGGGGAGAGAGATGCTGATGAAGAGTGAGCTAATTAAATCAGGTGGACACTGGAGAGTGTGTTGGCAACTCTTGACTGGAGGGGGGATGGGAAGATAGAGAGAGAGGGAAGACGGCAAAATTGGCACGAAACGAGAGACTGAAAGGGCTGATTCAATAGGCGGAGAGCAAGTGGGAGAAGGGAGTAAGATGCATGTAAACTTACATGTGACAGACTGATTGGAATGGTAAATGTTCACTTGAAGCTTAATAAAAGTTAATTTAAAAAAAATTGAAGAAATTTAAAGTTCTAAATTTGAAGTGAATGTTGAAATGAATCTCATCAATTCACATATCATGCTCATGGAGATGGTTCAGGCTGTCATCTGTGCCCACCTCTTCCCACAGCGGCCTGGTGAGGTAGCATCATGCTAGTTTTAGGTGGAAATGTTTGGAATTCAAAGTATTATTATTTTTCTACTGTGCAAGTGTTATTGGTACAAATTAATGTCTCTAAATCTCAAGTTTCCCCTTTGTGAATCAATTAATAATAGCTCTCCAAGGTTACTGTAGGTTTATAAATATTAAATTATATAATGTATGCAAAATGTCTAGCATCATATATAGAAATTAATAGATGTTTTAAAATGGCATTTTCTTATTCTTTTTTTTTTCCTCTCCTTCCACATCAACATTATTTTCATATTATTGTTGTTAGTTACCACTGAGTCCATTCTGACTCATGGCATTCCCAAGTGTTACAGAGTGGAAGTGCTACAAAGGCTTTTCTGGGTTATAATCTTTATGGAAAAAGATAGCCAGGACTTTTCTTCTGTGGTGCCACTGGGTGGGTTCGAACCACCAACCTTTAGGTTAGCAGTTGAACACAAACTGGTTGTATCACCTAAGAACCTAGGGTCCTTGTGTACTGAGAGTATAAATGTGACTTTGTTATAGCCCTGACACCTGCAAAAGGAGTAAATTTAGACTCATGTTTTAGCTAATTTTTTAACTGAGTAAATATCAATGCACCATCTCAGAAGCAATTATGTTGTAGCCATCAATGCCATATTATAGTTTCCAGACAACTGAAAAAAGTGAAATTAAACCGTGAGGGTAGTTCTATTCTTTGTGTAACAGTTGGCAAGATATTTCGAAAGATCAGCATTTCTTGTGGATGTTGTATCACTTCCGTAAGTCAGCATATCATGTATATTGTGTCGCTGATGTTACTGTGCTCAAGGGTTATGATGTTTTCGTATTGAAAAAGGCCACTAGTAACACCGCAAATATTCAAGACAGGAATGTCAATGATGAGGCAATGCAATTATCCGTCAGACATTAAAGGAAGAAGCCATTCAATGGAAATCACTTGAGTATTTTAACGCCATGTAAGTAGATTCAAATAATGCTCAAGAAGTTATGAAATTATTCTAAGAGTCAGTTTTGTCTTTAAAGCTTCTTGAAATCTCAGTTGGAAATATTCACAGGAAACTAAGATTTCTTCAGCTGTCATCTGGTAGCCTTACCCCTCCACAGTGTTATACTCGGTTCTCCTGAGGAAGCATTTTTATATCCATTTAACTATTTCCACAATAGCAAACAAACCTAAAGTAACATTTTTAACAAAAATAATGATTCTATTTGATAAAAACAAAGGACACAATAGATTCCGAAATAAATTTTCTACTTGCTTATTCTACCTTACTGCATTTAGAACAGGAAAATTGAAAATTTCAAGTCAAAAATCAATGCTAACTTTAAATTACTTTAAACATGAAATCCCCTTGTTGTTGTTAGGTGCTGTTGAGTCAGTTCCAACTCATAGCAACCCTGCGTAGAACAGAATGAAACACTGACCGGTCCTGCACCATCCTTGCAATCGCTGCTATGCTTGAGCCTACTGTTGGAGCCACTGTGTCAATCCATCTAGTTGAGGGTCTTCCTCTTTTTCACTGACCCTCCACTTTACCAAGCACGATGTCTTTCTCCAGGGACTGGTCCCTCCGGGTAACATGTCCAAAGTACGTGAGACGAAGTCTCGCCATTCTCACTTCTAAGGAGCATTCTGGCTGTACTTCTTCCAAGACAGATTTATTTGTTCTTCTGGAAGTCCATGGTATATTCAATATTCTTAACCAATACTTCTAACTCCCAAATAAAAAGGTGTTGTTGTTTTTGTTAGGCATGGTTAAGTCAGTTTTGATTCATAGTGACCCTATGTACAACAGAACAAAACACTGCCCAGTCCTGTGTCATCCTTGCAATCAATAAAATGACAGATGGATAACTGTAACATAGTTTCTTCTGTGACAGTCACAGTGGCCACTAAAAGGATACTTACTTTAAGTTCAAATGATTTTTCACTTAGATCTTTCAATATAATGTTAGAGCCATACAAAATATATGGGAAATACGATGCATGTAATTAAACGAATACCCATGAACCCAACAACAAACTTTAAGAACAGGAACCTTACTGATATTATGATATTACTATGTCTTCATCTCTGTTGACCCCATGTCCCATCTGTCTGACTCCTCCCAAGAGTAAAAACATTCCTCAGTGTTTATCATCCTTAAGATTTTTAAATATCAATCTATGCCATAGGTATAGTATGAGTTGCTAAAAATATATACCATTTTAATTTCCTTTTATTTCTGATATTTTGAAAAATGGAATCATCCTGGATATAGTGTTCTGAGACTTGGTTTTTCACTCAATATTGCATCTCTAAGATTCACACATTGAACCTGCTGCATGCAGTTTTGCTTTGTTTTTATTCCTCTAAAATATTCCATTGAGTGGCCATAGCACAATTTACTTACTGTATTTTTGAAAGGTGTTTGGGCTCTTTCTGTGTTTTGCTACTTTATATAGTATTTCTACGTTTTGGTCTACACATAGACTGTCAATATAATTTGATGTCTAGTACTAGGACTGCTGACTCATGAGAAAGGCACATTCAAACTGGATCATGCAAAATTTCTTTCAAAGTGATTGTATCAATTTAGATTCCCAACAACAATGTATAACAGTTTCTGTAAGCACACAAAACACAACCTCCATAAAAAAAAAACCTCCATAGCACTTGGTATTTTCAGGGTTTATAATAGCATTTATAATCAAGTAGTGTTAATAGCAGAGCCCCGATGGCACAGTGGTTAAGAGCTCAGCTGCTCACCAAAAGGTCAGCAGTTAGAATCCACCAACTGCTCCTTGGAAACCCTGCAGGGGGCAGGTCTACTCTGCCTTATAGGGTCACCATCAGCTGGAATCAACTCAACGGCAATAGGTTTGGATTTTTTGGGTTTATTTCTTTAGTGATAATAACACTGTAGCTCACTGGGGTTGACCAAATGTTCTCAATTGTCCATTATTTATTTACTTTCCTGTTTGAGAAAATTTAGTCTGGTTTCTCTCCTTGCCACAGGCCTCTAAACTTTGGCTTGCCCTGATGTTTGAACAAGAACTAAAGTGCTAGGTACCAAATATACCCTCTTAACAGCTCATTCTGAGAATCAGACAACCACAAAATGAAATTTTTCACGTGAAAGTGTCCGCATTTTGCTACCTGCTAATCTCATCTCATCTGCTTAATCTTCTCCCCTACAAACTTTCTGCTAGCACTGCTAACCCCTCCCTGTAAAAGTCTTTCTCTGTTTGATTTTGAGATGCTAGCAGATCCTGATGTTAAAGAGTTCTTTCCATTCCAGTAGTCTTTTAAAATAAAGTCTCTCCTTATCTAAGTCTAGATTTACTTTTATTTGACAGTATACTTTTCCATTTCCCTAAATAATAATAAAGTTTATGAGAATAAACTTTCTCACGTATTTGTTGTTTTCTCTTTCACTTAATTAAGAACTCTTTCACTTATTTTTCTACTTGTATTAATCATGGATAGAATCCATTAGTGATTTTTGGTAGTTCTTTTTTTTTTCTATATATTAAGATGTAGTGGTTGAGCATTTGGCTGCTAACCAAAAGATTGGTTAACCAGAAAGACTTTTATAGGGAGGGGTTAGCAGTGCTAGCAGAAAGTTTGTAATTCAAATCCAGCAGCTGTTCCTTGGAAACCCTATGGGGCAGTTCTACTCTGTCCTGTAGGGTCGCTATGAGTCAGAATTGACTCGAAGACAACAGATTTGATTTTGATTTTATATATTAAGATACTAAGCCATTGTCAGTTATGTATTTTGGAAATACCTTCTACTAATTATGGCACTTTTTTTTGGTGACAGTTGAACAGAATTTCTTATTTTTCATCTAGTTAATTTGTAAGCCCTTTTTAAATAATCAATGCTTCTGTTCCTAGTTTAAGAAACTATTATATTCCTGTCCCTGATGTCTTGAGGGTGTTTTCCTATAATTCTTAAAAATTTTATATTTTGATTTTTTAATTCAAATCTTTAATAGTTTGGGAATTTATTTTGGAGTATGGTCAAGATAGGTATTCATTTTTTTCTTCATACAGCTAACCAATTGTTCTAGAATAGTTGCCTCTTCTCCCACTGATTCATAACTATTTTTGTTATATGAAGTTTTCATATAAAACGTGGCTATTTTTTTCTTAGCCATTTGGGTACTCACTCAATTTGCCTAATCTTGAATAAATAATACTGTCTTAATAAACATAACTTTGGGATAAGTCTTGATATCTGATAAGGCAAAAACCATTTCCAACACTTTATCCTTGGGAATGACTTAGTCCTTTCTTTCCAAGATGTTTTTAGGAATAACCTGTATATTATCAAAAAGTAATTTTAGAAATGTATTGCTAATTTGACTAGAATTCCATTTACTCTATCTGATAAAACAATGTACACCTCTACTTATTAAATTCCAAAGAAGTTTTACAAATCTATTTGTAGAGTATTTGTATATCTTTTGCTAGTTTTATTTCTAGATGACTTATATGTTTTTGTTAATTATTCTTCTAATTATTTGTTTCTATAATATAGAAATGTAATAATATAGAAATACAGCAATTTTTATGAGTTTATCTTATATATAGTCACCTTACTGAATTTATTAATTATTTCCATTTATTCATTATGTTCTATTTATTTATTCCTCTGAAGTTCATAAAGTAGGCAGACATTGATTAATAAATTTGTGAATAAAGAGTACATTGAAACAAATATTTTATCTATATGATGACCACTGACATTTCTTAATGATGGAAGTATACTGTAAAGAACATTAATATTCAGTACAGACAGTTCCGGGTTACGAATGAGATCTGTTCCTAAATGTGTCTTTATGTCAAATTTGTAGGTGAGTCAGTACAGGTGCATACGGTTCTTATTTCCCTTACTTTAGTGCAAGAAAAGGCTCAGGGCCTTTTCAGTGATTTAAAAGCTGCATGTTCCGAGCAAAGGTGATTGTGATGAAGAATTTGTTGCCAGCAGAAGTTGGTTCAGTGGTTTCAAAATGAGGGCAAATTTACTTACATAACATAAAAGGGCAAGTATAAATTGCCAGTATTCAGGCGTTCATAACCTGGGGATTGACTGTACTTTGTTTTATCTACCAATGCAGTTAATGACAATTTGAATTTGGGTGAAGCTCATTGCTGTTACGGAAGACAGCGATTTCCTCTTTTCTTTATTGAACTTAATTTACACATTTAGGAGAGAAAATTGCACATTTTAATAGCAACTCTGTAAAAGAAGTTCAGGTCAAGCTCAATTTTTCATAAAGATGAGCAAAAATAATAATACCAATTTTATATAACAAAAAAAGGAGGAATGATATACATGTGGAAAATTTTATGAGACATTGTTCTTTTAATATTATACTAATTAAAATGTAGATATTTTAAAAAGCTGCAAATGGAGAGACAAAATATTCTTTTTTTCTATCCTTATTGAGTAATCTCATTACTATATCACTTGACTTCAGAGTCAGGAGATGAAAATTGACCCAAGACTTTTAATTAGTATTAAAAAAAAAAAACCCACTGCCGTCGAGTTGATTCCGACTCATGGGGACCCTACAGGACAGAGTAAAATTGCCCCGTAGAGTTTCCAAGGAGCGCCTGGTGGATTCAAACTGCCAACCTTTTGGCTAGCATCCGTAGCACTTAACCACTACGCCACCAGGGTTTCCGATTTAATTAGTATAGAATATTCAATATTATTGGGAAAAATGGCTTCAACATCTCTCTAAAACCTAAATTAAACTATAAGATATCTTATATTTGTAAAACACCTCATAACTTTTCACGTTTATTCACTTATTTATTTGACATCACAGTGTTATGGTGTCCAAGTTAGCTGTGATTTGGCCCATTTTTTAAAAGAAGCATATAATTGGCCACCTTTGCAGTTACATAATTCATGAAAAATCACTTCTAGAGTAGGTGGAGGAGCAGAACTAAAAACCAAGTTTTCTGCTTCCTCATCCAACTGCTCTACTATAGAGAAGTATTATATGGAATATTTCATTTTTAAAGTTTATGATATTAATAAAAAAAAAAAAAAACGCTAAACAATAGGAACCAATATCTTCCTCAGACTCAAAACCACAATTCAAAGAATTTTATTTGACTCTGGGAGACCAAAATTTCAACCTATTCTTGACATCCTTGATAAATAAGCCTGGATTTCTCCTTGTAATAATTAAGGTTGTGTGTCAATTTGGCTGGACCATGATTCTCAGTGGTTTGGCAGTTATGATGTAGTTTGTTGTATAATGATGTGATCACCTCCACAAAGAGATGTGATACAATGTAATCACCTCTACGATGGGATCTGCTGTGAGTAGCTAATCAGTTGAAGGGGGGTTTCCTTGAGGGTATGGCCTGCGTTCTATATAGGTAGACTTCCTGGCAAGGCTCGTGGGCTTTTGCTTACTCTGGATTCTGCAGCTGGCTCCTGTCCATATACCCTCCAGTTCTTTGGGATTGAGCTAGCAGCTTACCTGCCGTCCTGCCTGCTGATCTTCAGATTCATCGGTCTTCATAGCCTGTGAGCCAGAGGCCTGCTGTCTAACCTGCTAATCTTAGGTTCACCAGCCCCTGAGGTTACATGAATGAGGAAAAGCCTCCCGCTTGACCCAGGAACTTGGGATGTTCCAGACTCTACAACCACATGAGCCATTTTCTTGATATAAATCTGTCTCCATGTCTATATTTACATGCTTTATTGGTTTTGCTTCTCTAGAAAACCCAGCCTAAGATCTCCCTTACCAGGATGCTGGTTTGGAGTTCATATTCAAAAAGACTATAAGCTGAATATATTTGAATAATTTAGAATTTCAGTAATCACTTTGGGAAAATGAGCTTCCATTTATCTCTTTCCTTCCATTTTAGGAAAAATAAGTTCCCATTTGTGTAGTCTTTTCTCTACCCTGGAGAACTTTTGTTTAATGCTCAGTTTTAGTCAAAGGATCTGAATAAAATTCCACCATCTGAGACTCTGACAAATTAATAAGTTTATATCTAAGACCTGTTTTTCTGAATTGACCTTATCAAAGAATTGCTGTATACATTTTAAAGAACTAGTTTCACCACGTTTGTCTTGTGCGATGTTGAACATAAGCTTGAGTTTTGTACTGGCCTCAAAGACTAGTGAGTTTATGTGGTTTTCCTGTTTGATTTTGTTCTGAGAGCTTGCCTCTGGTCTACATAAAAACCTAGTTTGTATATAGTTTTTTTTAATCTAATATCAAGTTGAAGGCCATGGCTGGCAGTTACAGTTTTTCATGAGGCTGTCTTCTTTCTTCAAAGAAAAACTGCTTCTTGTGCTTTGGCTTTTAATAGCTACTTTGAAGAACTTTGATATAAATTTGTCTATTTGAAAAGTGCATTGAAAAGGGGCAAGTTATTCTAAATTGTTTTTTAAAGGATCCTATAAAACATGCAAAAGACAGGGTTATGAAAATATAATAATTTACTATTTCCAGATGATATTATAAAATTAGATTATAATATTTCTTCAAAGAACTCCTCTGATTAGCTTAATGATAAATAAGCACTTATATAAATTGAATAGTCTTAGTTTTCCTAGAAATTAATGAACATAGATTCATTCTGACAAAGGTTTTTATATTTAGGTCAAACTTGAAAACCAAATTTTAAAGCAAAATCTTTCTAAGTAACTTACTGATATAAAATTGAGGATATTCACTATAATTGAAGTTTACAGGCTTTTCTTATACCACAGAAAAAGGATATATATATATATATATATATATATATATGGTCTAGTAATGTACGTATTCATCTTTGTCAGTTAAAAGGTTGTACTATAAGACATATATAACAAGGACAGGAAATCTAAAGATTTATTAAAAAGGATTTATTTAATAGAGCCAAACTTCTTATTTACTGCAACTAAAAGTTTGACAGGTTAATTTATAAGAATTTTTAAGAGCTTTAATATCAAAGAGCACATAAAGCAAAGAATTAGGTTTCTTGCTATTTAAAAAACCAAATCTTCCTGAATACTAAGTTGAAAAGTTAATTTACTCTTTGGGCAACCTGCCTCAAAGGCAAAGGTTTGGCTTCTCACTAGAATAAATTCTGCGTCAAAAACCAAGCCACAGGGCTTTAGTAAAAGCTAGAATTTTTACCTTTAAGATCTTCAGATAAATAACTTAAATATTGTTTCTTGATGGCCTATGATAAACTCCTGACAACTATGAAACTTCATAGAAAGCCACAGAAGATTTCTTCCATTTTATAAAGGAAAAAATACTAAAAGAAAAAGGTTTATCTAACATGCTATGAATTACATAAAAATGTGCTGTCAAATCAGGAAAAGTGCCAAATTTTCTTTGAGTTAAAATTATATGTCCATGATGTTTGCCTAATATTAGAAACAAGAGCATATTATGTCATATTTTGATTATTTCAATTGCTAACATGGTTGCAACTTTGATTCTTTTGAATCTAGGATCACCAAAGCCAATAATTTTAACTAGGGAATTAGCATCATTTATATCCTGACTATTTAATATTATGTCTAAAGATTATTATATATTATATTTGAAGCTCTTTAAAAATAAGGTTAATCATTATGTGTAGAGGGTTTTTTGTCTGAAGTTTCTTTTTAATTGACTTTATTTGGCTTTACATTACTTTTATAGTTGATTTCTTATACTTTTAAGAATTATATTTTATTATAAGTTAACCATGAACATTTTTAAGTTGTCATTTACAGATAAGTTTTAATTTACTTATTTGCTGAAAATGCTTGGCCAAAATATTTCAACAAAAATGGGCTAAATAAAAATTTCTCTAACTCTGGTGTAGAAGCTGATGGGGTTTTCACATTACTGTTGATCCAGAATTGCATGGAACCAAGACTAACTAACTAGGGCTGAGTAAACCAAAAGAATTACAATAAGGTTAATATGAGAATACTGCTGGTGATTCAATGTTCTATTGTCTAGATAAAAGAAAACTTTTTTCCTTCCCTTTTTTAATGTAAGAATCAACTATTTCTATAACTAATAACACTATGCTGGCTACAGAATGTATTTCACAGGTTAAAGAAGCCTTTGATGATCATAAACTAAAATCCCAGGGTTTGCCTAACATTATCCAAGAGACTGTATATATTGGAAAAGATGTCAATTAAAAAACTCAGTAGAACCTCATTAGAAAAAAACCTACTTTGTTTCTCCTTACTAATCCATGTTCTGCCAAATTACAGGGAGTTAAAACCTGGATCTATTTGACTTAACTAAAGAAGACTAAATCATCTTTTTGGACTTGCCATCCATCTGAGGTCCTTAAGGTTAGACTCATATGCCCCCACAGCCAGAAGCAGAAAACATTTGAGGTAGACAGTTGATCCCAAGTCTATGTAACAAGACTTGATGCAGCTTGCTGAATTTTTCAGACTGTTTCTTAGTCATGTATTTTTATGACGATTGCCTTATTGCATACTTGTGGTATTATTCCTTATTTAAACATCTTATTTTTCCATGTAAGAAACTGAAAGAGCTAGTTTTGTTTTAGTCATCATTTTTGTTATTTGCTTTGCTATATTATTTTTGATTAGTTTACCTCCATTATGAAGTTTTTCTTGAGTTCTCTCATGTTTTTCTTAGGTGTTTTTCTTGGTGAACTTTTTGACATATATTAGCAGGTCAGACTATTATTAACTGAAGCCCAAGATTTAGTTTTCAGGGAAGTACCTCAGGAAATTTGTCAGAATTTGAGAGGCAATAGTCTTTGGACCACGGGATGTTGGTGAACACAATTAATAATTTCAGTTATTTTTGACATTTGAAAATCAGGAGGCAATCATATCAAGATCTGAATTTATATATTTTTCTCTAACATTTGGAAGGGACAACAACTTGGTTCATAATCTGTTTTGGTAACAATCACCTAGAACCGAAGAGTTTGTCACATGGTCCCTTTGCTCTCTAGGTTTTTATCTATTACATTACAAACTATCTCTGTGAACATCTCTTTCCTTCAGCTTTCCCATTTTTAGTTGAAGAAGTTGAATGAAGCTCTCTAAGGTATGTATGTGTCTATGTATCTAATAAAGAACACAGAAAAAATCTAAAAGTCTATACAGAAAAGACAATAATAGTGTTGCTTAGAAAAAAAAGATTTTTTTTTTTTTTGCAGAATTATGGATGAGCTTCAGTTTCCTTTTAATATGTTCTGACTTTTTTGCTATAATTTTATAATCTAAAAAAAACAATAAAGCTACAAAAAAAGCTGCCAAGTGCTTACCAGCAAAAGAAACTTTTGAACAATTAGCCCACTAAACTATAAATACAATGAAATGTATTGGAAAATAACAAAATTAGGAAAATGAATACATATGATGCATGATAGAGAAGCAGAAAATAAAGTGCCCATTTTGGAGAGGGCTGTATTTAAAAATTCCCCCAATCCAGCAGTGCGCAAGGTCAATTGTTCTAATAACTGTGGTTATAAGAAGACAGCGAGCTATCAGAAATAACAGGCCACAATTACAACCTTAAAATTAAAAAAAGGACAATTATTAAAGTATCGCATCATAGAAAAAAGCGAACAGATATAGTCTCTTGGGAATACACAAGGACAAATTGCTTTACTGCTGTTCTACAAGAGATTTTCCACAACATTTATGACAAACACCTTGAGGTTACATTGTAACAGCATGCTTCAGTGACCTACACTATTAAAAACAGTTTCAATCCATTATCTACTGGAAACCAACAAACTATAAAACATTCTGCCAACAAGCTAAACAAAGTCATTTCAAATAAACTATGTAGCTAACTTTTATATGAATATCTGTGTAATTCTGAAACTAAACTTGTCAGTGAGGAACTAATTTTTTCTATATCATAGAAATGAGTGGATGGATACAGATTTGTTTAAAAAAAAACGATTTGCTTATGGTCAGCAACTCGCATGTCTTAGATGACCTTGACAATACTAATTTTGTAATTTGAGGTTGCTTACTTAAATTGACATTAGATTTACTTTAAGTTTGTAATGTAGATAATTCACTGCTACTACTTCTCTTAGTAGTTACACAGTAGTTTCATCACATTTTTCCCATGGTATGTAAAACACATAAATTACTATTCATATATTATCCAAATCAATCAATAAACAATCAAATAGACAAATAAGCACACACTTTTGTGCATACATGCACATGTAGAGAGAGAAAGAGGGAGCAAGAATACATGCACCTGTGGCAAGTGGCTTGCTAGTTGAGAAACCAAGGCTTCTTCTGCCAAGCAAGGACCTCTGGCGCTCTCAAATGCCTTTAAGAAATTGGAACCACCAGGGCTCACCGACTATTACTATTATAAAGGAGATGAAGCTAGAAAGGAGAATTCTGAGGGCAGTATCATGGTGAACATCTCAGGACCACAGGCTTTGGAGCCAAACATAGGTTAGACCCAAATCTGGAACTTGCCAGCTCGGTGACCCTTAGCAGTTTTCCTACCCCTGCTAGTATTCTCTCACTCACAACTGTGAAATATTCTACCGATGCTGACATCATATGTTTATTAATATTACATGAATGAATCTACATAAAGTGGTAATTCACTGGCTAGTACTGTTGAACAGAGGACAGCTTTCATTACTGTACATGACTTACGATATCTGTTTTGTTCAACTTTCTGAATCAATCAACATTATGATGCTATAAAAAGATATTTTCCAAATTTTTAAAAGCAATCATTTCCTTACAATAGCTATAAGCATGAAAATGTGCTGTAACAGTATATAAAGAGTCCGTTTGTTGTTGTTGTGTGCCATCGAGTCAATTCCGACTCACAGTGACTCCATGTGACAGAATAAAACTGCCCCATGGGATTTTCTAGGCTGTTGTCTTTATGGGAGCAGGTCACCAGGCCTTTCTCCCAATGAAACACTAGGTGGGTTCCAACTGCCAACCTTTTGTTTAGCAGCCAAGTGTTTAACCAATGCACCACCAGGGCTCCTTAACATATTTTTGTGTGTGTGTATGTACATATTAAACATTAATCTCTACAAAAGTAGGTTCATGCTAGGGAAATACACTGAACTCAGGTTAATTAACTTCTGTTGAGTTTAGTAACCTGAGTTTTGTATTTTCTGATAGAGGAACATCATTGTTGAATACTCGATGCCAAGAGAATTACCTGATTTATAATAAATGTAATAAAATTGCATTCTGTACTTCCATATATCCCTCATAATTTTTTAGGTACCTTATATATTTGTTGTCCTTGAAAGATCAATGCATACTCTGTTTTAAACGCTGGCTTAACTACAAAGCTCTTTTTCAGATGCCTACGTGAAAAAGTTAAGTTTTCCTTCAAGTCTGTAAAAACATAGAACACTTTTATGAAATGAGAAATGTGATCACTTCTAATGAGAATTCATTAACTTGTATATCACAAGCTGCTTTTCGAGATTTTCCAGGGCACGATTATATATAATAATCAAAGCGTTAGTAAGCATTTCACGTAATGGAGCATGAAATAATGTTGGCTTTCATAAGACAATTTTCCCTACATGCCATGTGATTCATTAATGTAAAGATACAGTCAGTGCATAATTACAAAGTCATCTGTGGGATACTCTGGCTTCTGCAAAAAAAAAAAAGAAAGAAAGAAAAAATCGAACAAGCATATTTTCTGCTTTACTTACAGCACATTTGAAAAATTCAAGGGACTTCCACAAATATAAATTTTCAAGTGACATTTATGATAATATTTTCTTAACATCTGAAAACAATATATGCTATATGCCAACTATTCAAAACATAACAGTTGAATATACTTAGGCTGAAAGCATTATGACTCTTTGTAGTAGAATTTTTAACTATTTTTTTTCAAATATTTCTAAATTTCCTTACTTACTGTAGTGCCATCTAATAGTTCTTGTTTCTCTAGTCTCCCGAAAGACTATCATATCTAAAAGATACAATACTGAGAAAACCATATTTAGAATTTTTGACCTGGAAAAAAATGGCAATCAAATTTATCTGATTATGTTACAATCATGGGTTTATATACCTTAATGTAGTGAATTATCTAATACTACCATGTAGACAGAGAATATTAAGAACACGCATGTTTAATTCATTGAGTTAATTTCATCAGAGTTTTAATCTGTTGAAAGATTTTTAAAAAATAGGATGAGGAGACATTTTACTTTAATATGAAAGTAAAATGGTAAAAAGTCATTATCTTTGACATCTGTTATCTATTCTAACCTTCACCTAGTAGTGTCATCTAGTTCACATCTCTTCTACAGTAAAAGAAGTAACTATCCAAGCCACAACAATTGGTCTCTACAGGCAGCCCCTGACTTATGACGTATTTGAGTTATGGCCAACTACTATGACTGACTTTTTTTTTTTTTTAATACATCTTACCATTAATAATATGTACTACATACAATGTGGCAATGCATAATTTGCCAGTGTTATCATTCTCACATATCCACTCTTAGATATTCAGTGTTAGGATCCACTGTTCAAAACACTGCTGTATAGCAGGCTATGTATGGCCTGGTATACAATGAAGTTGGTGTCGGTGGCAGGAGTCCTAACAAATAGAAAGCTGGCAATGTTCAATTCTAATTACGTACTACAACTGAACTGTACATGTGTCTGACAGCCATTATGATTCTGAAATTTATTGTTATGACACTGATGCCAACTTCATTATAGACCATGCCTATTAAAAAAAAAAACCAAACTTCTTGCCGTTGAGTCAATTCTGACTCATAACAACCCTATAGGACAGAGCAGAACTGCCCCATAGCATTTCCAAGGAAAGCCTGGTGGATTTGAACTGCTGACCTTTGGTTAGCAGCCCTAGCACTTAACCACTACACCACCAGGGTTTCCAGACAATGCCCATAGTGTGATCTTACTCAGTGTTTCATACCATCAGAAGCATCAGTTGTTAAGTTCATCATTGGAGTAAATTTTTATGACTTATGTACTTTTTTATGTATGTATGTATTAAAATATATCTGTGATTATATATGTAATGTTTCCAACCCCCAAAGACAAAGGTTGGATTTATAAAGATAGTGATAAAAACAAAAAGGCAACAAGAATGAAAACTAAAAAACCCCCCAAAAGCTAAGTTTTCAACTCACATCAGAAATGACTTATGATGGAGTTGTCAGAACAGGACCCAGGAACTACCTGTATCCACCAGAAGCAACAAACGAAGCCAGAAATAGGAGGAGGAAATGAAATGTGTGGTTAATTGCCTGTGTGAACAAACGTCCCCTTTGTCATGAAACCAGAAGAAATGAATGGTCCCAGCTACCATTACTGAACATTTTGATCACAGATTCTATAGAACAATCCTGGTCAAAGGGGGAACATACAGAACGGAATTTCAAATTCTCATGGAATCTAGACTTTATGGAGCCATGGATGCTGGACGAACCCCTGAAACTACTGTCCTCAGATAGTCTTTAAAACTTAGACCAAAAATATCCCCTGAAGCTTTTTAAAAGCAAACAATAATTTAGCTTAACTAGAAAAGAATATCTGCCTATCATCTATACGGGATCAAACTGACAACATCAACTCAGAAGATTAGATAATTACCTTACAGGGCAGTAAGTTTATGTTAATGGAGGAGGAACAATTCAAAAAAGAGGGCGAGAATGGTTATACAACTTGAAGAATGAAATCAATGTCACTGAATTGTACATGTAGAAACTGGAAGTGGTATATGTTTTGCTGTGTATATTCTCAAAAACAAATAAAACAAACAAAAAACTAAGAAGAACCTTTATTTCATCAATCATATGAGAATGGTGAGTCAAGATAGCAAGTTCATGATTATAGCTAAAACTTGACTTTTAGCTATATCAGACTCAACAGGATATCCTCATCAAGAATAACAGAATCAGGAGGCGGGGCCGAGACGGTGGAGTAGTCAGACGCTTCCTGTGGTCTCCCTTAGAACAAAGACCTGAAAAAACAAGTGAATCGATTATATATGACAAACTAGGAGCCCTGAACATCAAAGATAATGCTGAGAAGTCAGACTGAGTGGCAGTGGGAGGGAGAAACAGTCCAGAAGCTGTGAGGATGTGCCAGACCTGACCTGGCCAGCACCCTGCAGGCTGGATAAGCAGGTGCATGTGGGCTAAGGCAAGCAACAGGACTCAGGATGCGTTTTCCACATCAGGAGAAACCGAGTGACAGACAGTCTGTATAAGCCTCCAGAGCCAGAGGGAAGTGGCACTGAAACTGTGTGTGCAAGCATCTAACCTACCATGTGGGATCAAAATAACCCTTCTCTCCTCTGGGAGGAACCTCTCTCCCCTTTGCCTGACCTTTCCCCACTCTGCTCCGATCCCAGAGCTGAAGCTGCACCCATTGTGCCAGAAGTGGGACCTGCAGCACATTCTGAGCCATTCTGCTGGCTTTGGAGAAGAAACAAAAAAATAACAAACAGGGAAAAACAATCTGCCAGATCCCCTAAGCCAGGAATTTAGGGCAGGCAAAGACCCTCTGCCTAGGCACAGGCATAAGGGGTGCATGTCTTTGAATGCCTTTCACCACTACCTAGACCTGAGCGTGCTCATTTCACAAGCGTAGGCCGTCATTAGCATAGTACAACAGGGTATATAGCTGGAGCCTATTTTCAACTGCCTCAGCTAAGGGGGAGTGGCAGATTGGAGACATTTGACACTGTCCTGCCCATTAAGCAGGATCCTCACCTACATACATCAGAGGCCCAAGAACTAGTAGCTCCACCCACTCCACCTAGCCACCCATGACAGAAGTCCAGTAAGAGTGGTACTTCCTAGTCCTTACAGCCAACAGTGCTGAGTGCCCAAAATCTGCCTGCAAAACTCACCCACCTTCGCACTCTAGGGAACAGGAACATATCTTGCACCCAGGAATGCAGGAACAACTATCAGCCCCCTACCTTGCTCAGCACGTAACCATCTACTGCAGCCAGATACCTGTGCCTGCTCCAATCATCCCCACATAGCCCTGCCCCTCTAAGACTGTAGGTGAGAGCCTGCACCACACACTCGGTGACCAATGACCTGGACACCTGAGCTGAATAAACACAGGGAAAGTAAACAGACTTCTGGGCTCACACAATTAGTAGCAGCTCTAACCACATGGTGACAGGAAGTGAGGGCTTCAAAGACACCAATGATCAAAGCAGCTCACATGACTAGCCTATTTGGGCATATTAAAATAAAATAAAACAAAACAAGAAGCTAGGATACGGTAAACGAACATAAAATAAATAGAATAACTTAAGAGGATATACAAGAGGAAACTGACAAATTTATCAGGCTGCAAGAATCATACAGAGACAGCAAATAGAAATCCAAAAGATTAACAACAAAAATTCAATATTAGACAACTCAATAGAAAGCCACAGAAGCAGAATTGAGGCAAGGGAAGTTAGAAATAGTGAGACTGAAGATAAAGCACTTGACACAAATTTATTTGTGGAAGTGTCAGATAAAAAGAATTAAAAAAGTGAAGAAACCCTAAGAATTACGTGGGACTCTGTGAAAAAGAATAACCTATGCGTGACTGGAGTACCAGAACAGGAGGGGATAACAGAAAATACAGAGAGAATTGTTGAGGATTTGCTGGCAAAAAACCTCCCTGATATCATGAAAGATGAGAAGATAGCTATCCAAGAAGCTCACTGAACCCCACACAGGGTAGATCCCAAAAGAAATTCATCAAGACATATTATAATCAAACTTGCCAAAACCAAAGATAAAGAGAGAATATTAAGAGAGGCTAGGGATAAACAAAATGTCACCTACAAAGGAGAGTCAACAAGACTAAGCTCTGACTACCCAAAAGAAACCATGCACACAAGAAGGCAATGGGATGACATATATACAGCACTGAAGGAAAAAAAAACTGCCAGCCAAGAATTACATATCCAGCAAAACTGTCTTTCAAATATGATGGCAAAATTAGGGCATTTCCAGATAAAGGGAAGTTTAGGGAACTTGTAAAAACCAAACCAGAATTATAAGAAATACTAAAGGGGGTCCTACAGTTAGAAAATCAGTAACAACCCAAGACTAGAACACAAGACAGAGCAACCAGATATCAACCCAGTTAGGGAAGTTACAAAAATAAATCAAAGCTATAGCACTGAAAATAGGGAAACAGAGACATCAATATGTAAAAGATGACAACATTAAAACTAAAAAGAGGGACTAGAAAATGTAGCCATAGATCTTTCATATGGAGAGGAAGTCAAGGCGATATAAGGAAATAAAAGATTGGTTTAAACTTAGAAAAATAGGGGTAAACACGTAACCACAAACAAAAATAACAATCCTACTCATTAAAATAAAAACAAGAAAAACAAAGACTCAGCAAATACAAAATCATCAACAACAAAAATACACAAAGAAAAATGACTCAGCACAGAAAATTAAGTGGAACAAAGAAACTGCCAACACACACACACACACACACACACACACACACATAAATACATCAAAATGACAGCACTAAAGTTATACCTATCAATAATTACACTGAATGTAAATGGTCTAAAAGCAACACTAAAGAGACAGAGAGTGGCAGAACGGTTTAAAAAAACACAATCTGTCTATATGCTGCCTACAAGAGACACACCTTAGACTTAGAGACACAAAGAAACTAAAACTCAAAGGACGGAAAAAAATATATATATCAAGCAAACAACAATCAAAAATGAGCAGGAGTGACAATATTAATCTCTGACAAAATAGGCTTTAAAACAAAATCCCCCACAAAGGATAAGGAAGGACACTATATAATAATTAAAGGTTCAATACACCAGGAGAACATAACCATAATAAATATTTATGCACCCAACGACAGGGCTCCAAAATACGTAAACTCTAACGGCATTGAAAAGAGAAATTGCTCCATAATAATAGTAGGAGATTTCAACATACCACTTTCAGTTAAGGACAGAACATGCAGAAAGGAGCTCAATAAAGACATGGAAGATCTAAATGCCACAATCAACCAGCTTGGCCTCACAGACACATACAGAACACTCCACCCAACAGCAGGCAAGTATACTTTCTTTTCTAGTGCACATGGAACATTCTTCAGAATAGATCACATATTAGGCCACAAAGCAAGCCTTAACAGAATCCAAAACACTGAAATATTACAAAGCATCTTCTCTGACCATAAAGCCATAAAAGCAGAAACCAACAAAAGAAAAAAAAAAAAAAGATACATGGAAACTGAACAACAACTTCCTTAAAAACTACTGGGTTATAGAAGAAGTTAAAGATGGAATAAAAAAAAATCATAGAATCAAAATGAGAATGAAGACACATCCTACCAGAACCTTTAGGACATGACAAAAGCAGTGCTCAGAGGTCAACTTATAGCAATAAATGCACACATCCAAAAAGCAGAAAGGGCCAAAATAAAAACATTAACTCTACAAATTAAACAAATAGAATGACAGCAACAACAACAACAAAAAGTCTTTGGTCACCAGAAGATAGGAAATAATCAAAATTAGAGCAGACATAATTGAAATACAGAACAGGAAAACAATTGACCAAAATCTGGTTCTTTAAAAGATCAACAAAATTGATAAACTACTGGCCAAACTCACGAAAGAAAAACAGGAGAGGAAGCAAATAACCCGAATAAGAAATGAGATGGGCAGTATCACCACAGACGCAACTGAAATTAAAAGAATCGTATCAAATTACTACAAAAAATTGTACTCTAACAAATTTGAAAACCTAGAGGAAATGGACAAATTTCTAGAAACACACTACTTGCCTAAACTAACACAAACAGAGGTAGAACACCTAAATAAACCTATAATAAGAGAAAAGATTGAAGAGGTAATTAAAAAAATCCTAACAACAACAAAAAAGCCCTGGCCCTAACAGTTTCACTGGAGAATTCTACCAAACTTTCAGAGAAGAGATAACACTACTATTACTAAAGGTATTTCAGAGCATAGAAAAGTATGGGGTACTCCTGAACTCATTCTATGAAGCCAGCATAACCCTGATACCAAAACCAGGTAAAGACACAAAAAAAGAAAATTACAGACCTGTATCCCTTGTGAACATAGATGCAAATATCCTCAACAAAATTCTAGCCAATACAATTCGACAACATATCAAAAAAATAATTTACCATGACCAAATAAGATTCATATACCAGGTATGCAGGGATGGTTCAACATTAGAAGAACAACCACTGTAATCCATCACATAAATAAAACAAAAGATAAGAACCACATGATCTTATCAACTGATGCACAAAAGGCATTTGACAAAGTCCAATACCCATTCATGATAAAAACAAAATAGAAATAGAAGGGAAATTCCTCAGCATAATAAAGGGAATTTATACAAAGCCAACAGCCAACACCATCCTAAACGGAGAGAGTTTGAAGTATTTCCCTTGAGAACCGGAACCAGACAAGGATGCCCTTTATTACCATTTTTATTCAAAACTGTGCTGGAGGTCCTAGCCAGAGCAATAAAGCAAGAAAAACAAATAAAGGGCATCCAAACTGGTAAGGAAGGAGTAAAATGATCTCTATTTGCAGATGATATGATCTTATACAAAGAAAACCCCAAAGAATCCACAAGAAAACTACTGGCACTAATGGAAGAATTCAGCAGAGTATCAGGATACAAGATAAAACATACAAAAATAAGTTGGATTCCTCTATACCGACAAAGAGAACTTCGAAGAGGAAATCACCAAAACAATACCATTTACAATACCCCCCAGGAAGATAAAATATTTAGGAATAAATTTAACCAGAGATGTAAAACATATACACAAAGAAAACTACAAGACACTACTGCAAGAAACCAAAGAGACCTACATAAGTGGAAAAACATACCTTGTTCATGGAACAGAAGACTCAACATTGTGAAAATGTCACTTCTACTCAAAGCAGTCTACAGATACAATGCAATCCTAATCCAAATCCCAACAACATTTTTTAATGAGATGGAGAAACAAATCACCAACTTCATATGGAAAGGGAAGAGGCCCCGGATAGGTAAGGCATTATTGAAAAAGAAGAACAAAGTGGGAGGCCTTGCAGTACCTGATTTAATACCTATTATACTGCCTCAGTAGTTAAAACAGCCTGGTACTGGCACAACAACAGATACATAGACCAATGGAACAGAATTGAGAATCCAAATGTAAATTCATTCATCTATGAGCAGCTGATATTTGACAAAGGCCCAAAGACCGTTAAATGGGGAAAAGACAGTCTCTTTAACAAATGGTGCTGGCACAACTGGATATCCATCTGCAAAAAAAAAAAAGGAAACAAGACTCACCTCACACCATGTACAAAAACTAACTCAAAATGGATCAAAGACTTAAATATAAAATCTAAAATAATAAGGATCATGGAAGAAAAAATAGGGACAGTGCTAGGAGTCCTAATACATGGCAGAAACAGAATACAAACCACAACTAATAATGCACAAACACCAGAAGAGAAACTAGATAACTGGGAGCTCCTAAAAATCAAACACTTATGCTCATTAAAAGACTTCACCAAAAGAGTAAAAAAGATTAACCTATAGACTGGGGGAAAAAAAAATTGGCAAAAAAAAAAAATTGTCTACAATATTTCCAGTTACAGTCTAATCTCTAAAATCTACAAGATCCTGCAACACCTCAACAACAAAAAGACAAATAACCCAATTAAAAAATGGGCAAAGGATATGTACAGATACTTCTCCAAAGAAGACATTCGGGCAGCTAACAGATACATGAGGAAATGCTTACCATCATTAGCTATTAGAGAAATGCAAATCAAAACTACCATGAGATACCATCTCGCCCCAACAAGGCTAGCACTAATCCAAAAAACACAAAATAATAAATGTTGGAGAGGTTGTGGAGAGACTGGAACACTTATACATCGCTGGTGAGAAAGTAAAATGGTACAAACACTTTGAAAATCAATCTGGCGCTTCCTTAAAAAGCCAGAAATAGAAGTACCTTACAATCCAGCAATCCCGCTCCTTGGAATATAGCCTAGAGAAATAAGAGCTGTCACACAAAAAGATATATGCACACTCATGTTCACTGCAGCACTGTTCACAATAGTAAAAATATAGAAACAACCTAGGTGTCCATGAACAGACAAATGGATAAACAAATTATGGTACATACACACAATGGAATACTATGCAACGATAAAGAACAATGATGAGTTTGTGAAACATGTCACAACAGGGATGAATCTGGAAGGCATTATGCTGAGTGAAATCAGTTAACCTCAAAAGGACAAATATTGTGTGAGTCCACTATTCTAAGAACTCAAGAAAATGTTTAAACACAGAAGAAAACATTCTTTGATGGTTACAAGGGTGGGGAGGGAAGGAAAGGGGAATTCACTGACTAAATAGCAGAAAAGAATTATCTTAGGCCGGGACAACACACAATACATGCAAAGTCAGCACAGCCGGACTAAACCAAAAGCTAAGAAGTTTCCTGAACACAACCACATACTTCAAGGGACAGAGTAGCAGGGGCTCAGGTCTGGAGACCATGGTTTCAGGGGACATCTAGGTCAACTGGCATAACAAAGTTTATTAAGAGAATATTCTGCATCCAACTTTGGTGAATGGAGTCTGGGGTCTTAAAAGCTTGCAAGCAGCCATCTAAGATGCATCAATTGGTCCCAAACCACCTGGAGCAAAGGAGAATGAACAACACCAAAGACACAAGGAAAATATTGGCCCAAGAGACAAAAGGGGCACATAAACCAGAGACTCCATCAGCCTGAGACCAGAAAAGCCAGATGGTGCCTGGTTACCACCAATGACTGCCCTGACAAGGAACACATCAGAGAGTCCCTGACAAAACAGGAGAAAAGTGGGTTGCAGAACTCAAATTCTAGTAAAAAGAGCAGACTTAATGGTCTGACTGAGACTGGAGGAACCCTCAAAGACATGGCCCCGGATGCTCTCTTAACACAGAACTAAAACCATTCCCAAAGCCAACTCTTCAGACAAAGATTAGACTGGACTATAAGATATAAATAACCCTCATGAAGAGTGTAACTCTTAGTTAAAGCAGATAAAAAAAAAAATTTTTTTTGTTAAAGCAGATACTTGAGACTAATTGGGCAGCTCCTGTCCAGAGGCAGGATGAGAAGGTATAAGGGGACAGGAGCTAGTTGAATGGACACAGGTAATCTGGGGTGGAAAGGGGGAGTGTGCTGTCACATTATAGGGACTGCAGCTAGTGCTACATAACCATATGTGTATAAATTTTTGTATGAGAAATTAACTTGAGCTGTAAACTTTCACCTAAAGCACAATTAAAAAAAAAAAGAATAGCAGAAACATGTTGTTTTTCACCTAAATTTACAACAACTGTACTGGGTTAAGCGGTGCCTCCCCAAAACAAAAACCTATACCCACCTGGAACCTCAGGATGTTCCCTTATTTGGAAATAAGGCCTTTGCAGATGTGATCAAGTCAAAATGAGGTTATACTGGATTAGAGTATACTCATCCAAAAACTGGTATCCTTATAAGGACAGTAAAATTTGGACACAGATGAGAGAATACGATGCAAAGACAGAGACAAACAAGAAGAAGGCTCAATGAAGATGAAGGCAGAAATTGGAGCAATGTATCTATAAAAGAATGCCAATGATTCCCAACAACCACCAGAAGCTAGGAAGAAGCAAGGAAGGATCCTCCCCTAAAGCCTTCAAGGAGAACGTGGATCTGCCAACACCTTGATTTTATACATCTAGCCTCAGGAGCTGTGAGAAAATAAATTTGTGTTATTTTAAGTCACCCAGTTTGTGGTAATATGTTACAAAAGCTCTAAGAAACTAATAGGCAAGCTATATGTACAAAGTATGCCTGAAACAGTAATAAAAATATAAATTATATTAAAAAAAATACATACAGAGTAATCTAATAATAGACTACTTTTCTCTTAGAAGAGTTAAATCAACAGAAATAAAGACCTTGAAATCAGCATAACCAAAAATAATGACATTTGGTAGACATAACACTTATTTGCTATTGCACAACTATAATCTCAGGAGTATCAATTACTTACTAAAAACTTACCAGAATGACTTATTTGGGTTAACATTCACATATAATTAGCTGGCTAGTCTTTTTAGAAAACCCTGAGGAATAATAGAAATATTATCTCTTACTTCCCTATTGGCTACACATTACATCATAGAAAAGGTTTAATTATTTAAAAAAAACTAAAACGATATCATTGTTTTTAAACTGGAAATGTTATTCGGTGCCCTCCAGTCTCTTCCAACTCATAGTAACCCTATGTACAACAGAACAAAATACTGCTCAGTCTTTCACCATCCTCACAATCATTGCTATGTTTGAGCCAATTGTTGCAGCCACTGTGTCAATCCATCTTTTTGAGGGTATTCCTCCTTTTGCTGATCCTCTGCTTTACTGAACTTGATATCCTTATCCAGGGACTGGTCCCTCCTGATACCATGTCCAAAGTGAGTGAGACGAAGTTTTGCCATTCTCTCTTCTAAGGAGCATTTTTCCAAGACAGATTTGTTCATCCTTCTGGAAGTCCATGGTATATTCAATATTTTCCACCAACACCATAATTCAAATGCATCAATTCTTCTTTTGTATTCCTTATTCATTGTCTAGCTTTTGCATTTATATGAGGTGCCTGAAAATACCATGGCTTGGGTCAGGTGCAATTTAGTCCTCAAAGTGACATCTTTGCTTTTTAAAACTTGAAAGAGGTCTTTTGCAGAAGATATGCCCAATGTAATGCATCGTTTGATTTCATAACTGCTGCTTCTATGGGCGTTGATTGTGGATCCAAGTAAAATGAAATCCTTGACAACTTCAATATTTCTCCGTTTATCATGACATTGCTTATTGAGATGATTTTTTGTGTGAGAGAATTTTTGTATTCTTTATACATACTGAAGACTGGTCATTGATCTTTATCAGTAAGTGCATCAATTACTTTTTATCCGTATCTGATTCCATATTGAAGGATGTAATCTTTGATCTTCATCAGTAAGTGCTTCAAGTAGTCTTCACATTCAGTAAGCAGGGTTGTGTTGTTTGAATATTGCAGGTTGTTAATGAGTCTTCCTCCAATCCTGATGCCATGTTCTCCTTTATACAGTCCAGCCTCTCAGATTATTTGCTCAGCATACAGTTTGAATAAGTACAGTGAAAGGATACAACCTTAACGCACATCTTTTCTGATTTTAAATCATGCAGTATCCCATTGTTCTGTTCAAACAACTGCCTCTTGGTGTACATACAGTTTCTGCAGGAGCACAATTAAGTGTTTTAGAATATCCATTCTTCGCAACGTTATCCATAATTTATTATGATCCACACAGTCAAATGCCTTTGTATAGTCAATAAAACAAAGATAAACATCTTTCTGGTATTCTCTGTTTTCACCAAAGATCCACCTGACATCAGCAATAATACCTCTCATTCTCTCCTGAATCTGTTCTGATTTCTGGCAGTTCCCTGTCAATGTACTGTTGCAACCATTCTTTAATTTTCTTCAGCAAAATTTTACTGGTGTGTGATATTAATGATATCGTTCAATAATTTCTGTATTCTTTCAGGTCACCTTTCTTTGGAATGGGCACATATAGGGATCTCTTCCAGTCGGTTGGCCAGGTAGCTGTTTCCAGATTTCTTGGCACAGATCAGTGAGTGCTCCAGTGTTGCATCCCTTTGTTGAAACATCTCAATTAGTATTCTGTCGGTTCCTAAAGCCTTGTTTTTCACCAATGCCTCCAGTGCACCTTGGACTTCTTCCTTCAATACCATCTGTTCTTGAACATATGCTACCTCTTGAAATGGGTGAATGTGCACCAATTATTTTTGGTACAGTGACTCTGTGTATTCTTTCTATCTTCTTTTGATGCTTCCTACTTTGTTCAATATTTTGTCCATAAAATCCTTCAATGAGGCAACTCGAGGCTTGAATTTTCCTTCAGTTCTTTTGCAGCTTGAGAAATGCCAAACACGTTCTTCTCTTTTGATTTTCCAACTCCAGGTCTTTGCACATTTTGTTATACTTTACTTTGTCTTCTTGAGCTACCTTTTGAAACCTTCTGTTCACCTCTTTTACTTTATTATTTTTTCCATTTGCTTTAGCTACTCTACATTCACAAACAAGTTTCAGAGATTCCTCTGACATCCATCTGGACTTTTCTTTCTTTCCTATTCTTTTAATGGACTTTTCCTTCTTCACGTATGATGTACTTGATGTTCAATGCATTAAATCTGTTTTTTGAGATGGTCTCTAAATTCGGGTGGGATATACTCAAGGTTTTACTTTGGCTCTTGTGAACTTGTTCTAAGTTTCTTCAGCTTCAACTTGAATTTGCATATGAGCAAGTGATGGTTTGTTCCACAGTTGCCCCCTGGCTTTGTTCTGACTGGTCATATTGAGCCTCTCCATCATCTCTTTCAACAGATGTATTTGATTTGATTCATGTGTATTCCCCCCAGCAAGGTCCATGTGTATAGTAGCTGATGAAAAAATATATTTCCAATGAATAAGTCATTGGTCTTGCAAAATTCTATCATGCGATCTCCACCGTCGTTTCTATCACCAAGGCCATATTTTCCAACTACTGATCCTTCTATGTTTCCAACTTTTGCATTAAAATCACCAGTAATTTTCAATGTATCTTGATTTTATGTTTGGTAAAATATTCAATTTCTTCATCTTTGGCATTAGTGTTTGGTGCATAAATTTGAATAATAGTTGTATTAACTGGTCTTCCTTGTAGGTGTATGGATATTATCCTATCACTGACGGTGTTGTACTTCAGGACAGATCTCGAAATGTTCTTTTTGACAATGAATGCAGTGCCATTCCTCTTCAATTTGTCATTCCCGGCATAGTAGACCATATGATTTTCCAATTCAAAATGACTAATACCAGTCCATTTCAGCTCACTAATTAATGCCTAGGATATCAATCTCCGAGCATTCCATTTCATTTTTCACAACTTTCAATTTTCCTTGATTCATCCTTTGTACAACGCATATTCCAAAGGGTGTTTGCAGCTGTGTCTTCTGATTTTGAGTCGTGCCACAACAAAAGAATGTTCTGAAAGCTTAACTCCATCCACGTCATTAAGGTCAACTCTACTTTGATGAGACATCTCTTCCCTAGTTGTATGTTGAGTGCCTTCCAAATTGAGGGGCTCATCTTCTGGCACTATAACAGACAATGTTCCACTGCTATCCATAAGGTATTCCTTGGATAGTTTTTTTTTTTTTTTTTTAAGTAGATCACCAGGTGTTTCTTTCTAGTCTGCCTTAGTCTGGAAGCTCCTCTGAAGCCTTTCCACTATGAGTGAACCTGCGGGTACTTGAAATACTAGTGGCATAGCTTCTAGCATCACAGCAACATGTAAGCCACCACAGTATGACGAACTGACAGACAAGGGTGGGAACTGGAAATAGAGCACAGTTATTTTGCAAGATTTTTGTAAAATAATACAGAATTTAATATATAAGGAGGAACTTTAGTAGAAAGCAATGAGTATTTATAATATGGAATTGCTATGTGTACTGAATTCAAAAACCCTTTATTTTTTGAGTAGACCTTTTTTAGTGCAATATAAATTAAATATATATGGTATAAGATACATGATTTAAGAGAGATACACAGTGGTTTCATCACGGAAATCAAGAAAGCTAAACTAATCAGACAATTTTTTAAGGGTCTGAAAA
Source organism: Loxodonta africana (assembly GCF_030014295.1). Classification (NCBI taxonomy): domain Eukaryota; kingdom Metazoa; phylum Chordata; class Mammalia; order Proboscidea; family Elephantidae; genus Loxodonta; species Loxodonta africana. Next base: position 39,171,594 of record NC_087352.1, read on the forward strand.
ATAAGACTTTAAAATAGGTTTTTCCAAAAACTCTTAGTAGGTTAGTCATTTTAATTTAAATTTTACAACTTAAAAAAAACTCCAAAATTATTTCCTACCACTTTAAAGTATTTAGTTAACTTCCCCCCTTTATTATTAAAGATAGAGCAGTATGGCTACATGGTGATCTGCTGATGAAGGAGGTGGGGCAGCAGAAACCAGCTGCTTCTAAGATAAGATTTATCATCAGGAATGTATCATCATAGGTGAAAGGACATTTTTATACTGGCATCTGAAGGCATTTACTGACATATTTAAAAAGAAGGGTAATTTTAGTTACAGTAATGCACAAATAGATCTTTCTGGCTTTCAAATATTCCTTTAGAATAAACTGATATGAGATAGAAGTCACATTCTAAGGTTTTTTTTTTTTTTTTTGTTCAGTTGGGTGACTGGTTTTTGCTGTTGGTATCTAGTTAATTTTGTTTTTAGTTCAAAACTAAAGGGGCCAAAGGGGTTATAGAAGCTTGCAGGTAATTGCAATGATCCTAATTATATTCACACTATTGTAGTGTAGAGATCACAACACATACACTTCTCCTATGATTTGAAACCATGACTGAATAAAGCCTGGCACTGTATAATATAGTAAGTTTTCAAACTGATACTCACTTCCACTATTTTATCAAAAAAATATTCTTGCAGGATCTAGAGGTCCATAGTTAACATACTCATTCAGTTTTTTGCCCAGGCGTCTTCATATACATGAATGACTGCCAAATATCAAGGCTGTGTAGATTTGGCTACATCCCTGCCATATGATCTGCTTTCGCAAAAAAGTCACACATCACCAGTTAAGATGATGTTAACATACCTAGGAATTGTTTATGGAGGAAAATTAAAATTATGCTTTTTTTATAGTGTAAGAATATTTGGCCTCCAAAAAGCTTTGGACAAAAGTTTTAAGTAAAAATAAATGCATCTCATTAAAATTCAGTTTCAAATCGTGAACAAATTAGGAAGTAGAAACCTGACAGTGTCATCTGTTAAGTGCTTATGGCAAGGTTATTGAGCAGTATTTCAGAGCTGTGAGGGGCGTGGCCTTTACAGTCAGCCAACCTTGGTTCCAAATCCACCTCTACTCTGACAAGCTTTGCTTAATCCCTCCACCTCAGCTTTCTCCTTTGCAAAATGGAAACAATAAATGAATAACCATTTTATACTTCTGTGAGGAATAAACAAAACTTTTAAAGAGCCTAACATAGAGTTCATGACACTATAATCAGTCAGTTACAATCCTCAATAGCAGAAATGCAAATTTAAAATGAGTGTGCGAGGGGGTATGGGCGAGTTTTTGTGTAGGGGCACTGAGCTTATTATGTTAATGGTGGTGGAATGTTCTGGATGAGGTGAACAATAATGGTGGCACACATGAAAAATGTAACCAGTGTCACTGAACTGTAAATTTGGAAGTTGTGTTGGAAGATGTTTTGGTGTCTATATCTTCACCACAATAAATTTTTAAAAAAAGGAGACAGAAAAAGAAATTTTCAAAGATTACTGTTGCCTTCACTATAAAGATGAAATCAGCAAAATCTAGAACATTCAAAATTCAAGTTAAATGACCCAGCTTCTTCAACAAAGAAATGACATTAAAAAAAAAAGAAGTGAAAAGGAAAGGAATATATTATTGATTAAAAGATACTTAAAAGGCATGAAGTTACAACAAAATGAGCATGCACTATATTTTCAGCTAACAATACTGAAATGAATGCCCAGTTCAAAAAATAAGACTAAGTATGTGCTTCCTTAAACAATTGGCTATATGAGACCAAACAGTCAAGGTTTACCCAAAAGGCAAGGAGGGGAAGGGAAGCTAGTTCAGTGGAAACAGAACAAACAGAATGGACATAATGAGAATGCTGAGACACTGGGAAAATTGTAACCAGTAACATGGAACAATTTGCGTAAAATTGTTAAATGGGAACCTAATTTGCTGGGTAAACTTTCGACTAAAACACAATAAAATACTGAAAAAAAAAAATGAGTAAGAACCTGTTCTCAAGATTTTGGGTGGACATTAAATTTACGTATTTCTGTCATCACTCAAGAGCAGAAAGGAAATTTAGAGATATCATTTGGTATCACTCGTCTATAAATGGAAGGGATGAAAACATTCACTTAAGAAAACCCCATCGTTTATTTATGAGGAAATTAAGAAACAGCATGGTTTATGTATTTCACAGTGAGGGCAGGTTTAGAACCAAGGTCTCTTACTTCTCCTAACAGTGTTTGTTGTTTCCAAACCTTCTTACCTCAAATTTAACCAAAAAGGACATAAAGGAGTATTTTCTTTTTAAGCATTTTTAAGTGGATAGAAAAAGCATCCTCTAGTAATTTTGTTACTCTAGTAATTTTGCTGACTGTGTTACATAAAATGGAATAAAGGAGTAGGAATGCTAATCTAAGATACATACTGGAGTAATTGTTTGCACCAAGTTTGTATGTTAAGATAGTCTAAATTGTCTCTACCTATGGTCTTCTCCCATATAAGCAATCCAAAACTACCACATGGTCTTTGCAACAGAAAATTTTGTCATTTGATTGTCATAAAGAAAAGTATTGCATCCCCATTCAAAATGACTTATCAAATGAATTGCACAAAGAGCAATTTAAAAAAAATCCAAAATGATTAGAGAAGATTAATAATAAAAGCCATATTGTATAATAAGATAAATAAATTTATATTTAAATGTCAAAATAATATAGTACAAAAAGAAAAGACATGGCAAAAGCCTTGACTAAAATCACAGAAGTACTGGTAGGTTACATAGTGTTGACCTTGAATAAGGGAGAATTCCATAAAAGTGAATTGGACTCACGATTCCTCATCATTGGTCAAAAACCCAGTGGCAAGACCTACAGAGCTGGCACCTGAGCTATTTTAGAAGTTGCTGCATAGAGATCCCCAGATCAGCTCAACAAGAGTTCAGGAAACACTCACTGAACACCCAGGCTGTGGCAGGTACTCAACTAGGAATTGGAATTTAAAGACCACTAGCTACTCACTATTGGGCAGTTCTACTCTGTCCTATAGGGTCGCTATGAGTCGGAATCGACTCAATGGCAGTGGGTTTTTTTAGCTACTCACCAAGGACCCAAGGTGGCTCAGCGGTTAAGCCCTAAGCTGCTAACTAAAATGTCATCAGTTCAAACCCACCAGATGCTCTGTGGGAGAAAGACACAGCAGTCTGCCACAGTAAAGATTAAACCCATTGCTGCTGAGTCAATAATGGCTCCTAGTGACCCTAAAGGACAGGGTAGACCTACCCCATTGGGTTTCCAAGGGGCAACCGGTGGATTCAAACTGCCGACCTTTTGGTTAGCAACTAAGTTCATAACCACTGTGCCACCAGGGCTTCCAGTAAAAATTACAGCCTTGGGAACTCTAAGGGGCAGTTTTTTACTCTGTCCTATAGAGTCACTATGAGTCAGACGCAATGTGAAGGCAACAGGTTTAGCTATTCACAAAAAGCTGTTATACAGAAGAATCCTGACTGGGGGGGGGAAATGCGAAATGAATTTCAAATTCTCATAGAAGCCACACTTTATGGAGCCAAAGGGGTGGACGAACCCCTGAAACTGTTGCCCTGAGATAATCTTTAAAACTTAAACCAAAAATATCCCCTGAAGTCTTCTTAAGACCAAACAATAGTTTAGTTTAACTAGTAAAAAATGTCTGCCTTTAGCATTATGCTCTTTTAAGAACTATCTATATGGGATCAAGGTGACAACAGCAAGTCAAAAGATTAGATAGGAAACTTGGGGGGCAGTGAGTTTATGTTAAGAGGGGAGGAACAACTCAGAAAAGGAAGGTGAGAATGGCTGCACAACTTGAAGAATATAGTCGATGTCACCGAATTGAACACGTAGAAACGGTTGAATTGGTTTATATTTTGCTGTGTATATTTTCAACAATATCAAAATAATTTTTTTTAAAAAAGCTTTTTTTCTCTTTTTTTTTTTCTCTACTCCTAGGACCCATGGGGTCCCTGAGTAGTACAAAGTGCTTCAATGGTAACCTAAAGGTTGGAGGTTTGAGTCCTCTGAGAGGAGCCTCGGAAGAAAGGCCTGGTGATCTACTTCCAAAAATTAGCCATTGAAAACTCTATGGAACACAGTTCTACTCTGACACACACGGGGTTGCCATGAGTCAGAATGGACTCCCAGGCAGCCCGTACTGATAGAAGAGATAAAGCATGACCACAATATTATGAGATTAGTTTATCCATTCAATTACAGAGCTACTCCCTCCAAAACAAATAGAAGAGATTGAGGCACATAGTATCCTCACTATTTTATTGTCCTCAGGGCTGGCAAACCATTCAGCTTTTCATATGACATTCAAGGACCAGATATTTCTCACTTTAAGCATGTAAAAATTGTGCTGAAAGCATTCTGCAGTAAATATATTTATGGTTCTTCTTGTAGATTATGATATGATATTACCCAGTCCAACCCAGTGCCCTCGAGTCGATTCTGACTCATAGCGACCCTATAGGACGGAGTAGAACTGTGATATTAGTATATATTAACTCATTACTTTTGACACTAAAATTCTTGTTATTCAAAGTTTTTTCTCCAATTGCTTTCATTTTTCAAATATGCAGGCAAACTACAGATTCAGCTGAAATCCTGTCAACTAATGATAATTTCTGTCATTTGTTAATTGGGGGAGGGGGAAACACATTTCCCAACTCATCTATTCTGGCTTCGTGTGTGAGAAACATATTCAGCTTAATAACATGTGTCACTTAAGGGACCCAAATTATTGAATAAATATGATTCCTTGGTCTTGCAAGTATACAAAATGATGCCTAATTAAATTAAGCCTAACGAGAATCTCTGCATTATGAGGAAGAAAACTGTGATGCTCCTAGAAATAAACTGTAAAGTCTACTTTAAATTTTAGGGTGTCTGTACTTATTAAAAAATAAAAACCTAAATTTATGTATCATGCCTCTGAATAAGATACGTAGTATAAAATAAATAAGAATAATTAGAGGGTTCTTTAGCACTAAAAATAAAATAGTCTTTGCCAAATAAATCACTTGTTCTTTTGGAAAAAATACATGTATACATATTTAAATAAGTAATTGCTATTGTGGTCTTGCATTTGCTGTAGATTTCCTGACACTGTAGCTTATTCCTATTTGCTTTTCAACTGGCTTTTTCTAATACAACATCCCCAAACAAGTATAGCACTATTGTGACTACTGGTTTGTGGTGATTTTCATAGAAAGAAGAGTCCTCAGTCAGTGCTCAACTTCTTTGACCCTCAGATGTATACCATTTGCTAGTCATGGCCGGTAGCTCACATGCTGCCTTTAATTTCAACCCCATCACATCTTGGGTGAGGCATCCTTCTGCAGAGCACAACTTGCATGACCACATATAGCCGACTGGACTGCACATCATACACTCACCACCGGTCCACAACTCCTTAGCAGCCATTCACAGAGTTATTTCCCCTGTGATGTTTCCTGCTCATGGTACGTTCTATATAAAATACTAGGGAGTGGTGAATCAGAATGATCTGCCTATATTAGAATCTTGAGAACCCCTATTATAAAGAAAAGCCTATAAACATACATATAAAAAATTCATTGCCATCGAGTCAATTCCAACTCATAGCAACCCTATAGGACAAAACAGAACTATGCCACAGGATTTCCAAGGAGTGGCTGGTGGATTTGAACTGCTGACCTTTCGGTTAGCAGCCAAGCTCTTAACTACTGCGCCACCAGGGCGCCACATAAATGTAAATATATGCATCTTATAATTGCAAATAAAATAATTGAGTCCTTTATAGACTGAATTGTCACTGTTAGTTTGAAGATCTTTTCAGCAAGCTCTGTGTGATTATAAAGTTCAGTCTCACAAAACTTTTTTTTTAAATTGTGCTTTAGATGAAAGTTTACAGAACAAATTAGCTTCTCGTTCCACAATTTATACACTAATTGTTTTGTGACATTGGTTTCAATCCCCACAATGTATCAACACTCTCCCCTTCTCTACCTCAGGTTCCCCATTTCCAATTCATCCATTTTTATTGTCCCTTCCTGCCTTCTTGTCTTTGCTTTTGGGCAGGTGCTGCCCATTTGGTCTCATATACATGACTGAACTAAAAAGCACATTCCTCACATGTGTTATTATTTGTTTTACAGACCTGTCTAACCTTTGGCTGTGCAGCCCTGCTGGCACAGTAGTTAAGAGGTTGCCTGCTAACCAAAATGTTGGCAGTTCGAATCTACCAGCCACTCCCTGGAAACTCAGTTCTGCTCTGTCCTGTAGGGTTGCTGTGATTGGGAATTGACTCGACTGAAACAGGGGTTATCTATGGCTGAAGGATGAACTTTGGGAGTGAATTCAGTTCTGAGTTAAAACAGTGTCCCGGCCCTGGGAAATTTTTGATGTTAAGACAGAAATTAAAGAACAACAACTACAAAAACTGAGCTAATATAGAAGGCAATGTAATTACCCTGTTGATTTTTTGGATTGTATAATAATAGGCTATTCCTCCTTACAGTAAAATATATATATATATATATGTCATAAAAATGTTAAAGATAGGATAAAAACAAAAATTTTTTTTTTTTTAGAGTTGGTGACCGCAGATATATTATACCCATACATATACACACAGACATATATATAAAATTTTTAGTAGCCATACTGTGTTCCATACAGTGCACCTCTACTTGGTCTAACAAAACAGGACTAATAAAGTTTGATGACGTTACCCTAAATTCTTTTCAGAGAAAGACTCAGAAGCTGTTAAGATGGCTGATGTCTGAAATTTTGAAATAAAATTAAATAATGACACATCTAGGCCTATTAGCTACCAGGATTTTTTAAGCAGGATGGAAAGGAGAGGGCTTAAATCCCAACTTAAATTTTATACCATTTTTAATGTTTACCAGATCAGGCCTAGTGTTGCCTTTGCCTCACTGAGGGGAAACTGAAGTTTCTGAGAGTCAAGCAGCAGGGGCACCTATAAAAGACATTTTCTTCCTCAGTAAAACCAATGCAAAGGCAGTCTGCTGGAAAACTAGCACTTTTGTAAAGTGGAAAACTCAGCAGAAGGATAGAATTGTTCCATTTAAGGTAGAAAACTCTTTATATGGCCTCTCCATCCATTTGGTCAAAATTGAAGTTTTGGGTCTTATGAGACACTGAAGGGTGAAATTAACTTTGAAACACCTGCTGGGTGGAATTTCTTGAGAGAGAAAATGCCTTTGTAAGGCTGCATTTTCTGCCCAAATTATTAAGACTTTTGCTTTAATCTAGTAAAAATTGACGTGCATTTTCATCGCCCTTTGCAGGTACTAAAGTATATGAGCTACTAACTACTACTCATTAGTTGTGATGACTTATAAGGTATTTGAGTAAAATCCTGTGTAACTCATTGAGCGCAAATTCCTAACCATCCGCTTGATCTGTTTTGATGCCTGACATCACCAATACTTGAACACACAGCTGTTCTCCCTGTTTATCGTGACCTCAGGCCCATTGATCCTACAAATTTCTCCACCACTTCTCTTACTATTGACCTTAGAAATCAGGATTCATTATTTCATCTTCTCTTTTGCCTTACAATAATCTTTTGTGTCCCTCTATCCAAAACCCACCTGCCCAGAAGAGCATAAGTCTTACTCTTGACAGAAAAAAAATATTCTTACATCAACACACATCTGGTCTTTCTTCCATCTTAGTGCAAAAGAAGAAGTAACACTATTCTATGGCAGTCAATATATTCACCAGTGTTCAGAAAATTTGCATTATTGGTTATCCCCTTTCTGTCCTATGATTTCAAACTCTTTCTACTCATCAGCATTAAAAAGGCTCAAGCCTCTCTAATAAATATATATACATATATCCCTTCCACCCAATGTAACTATTATTCTATTTCTCATTTTTTAAAAATTCACAATCAAAGGAGGTGGGGCCAAGATGGCGGACTAGGTGGACGCTACCGCGGATCCCTCTTGCAACAAAGACTCGGAAAAACAAGTGAATCGATCACATAAATAACAATCTACGAACCCTGAACAACAAACACAGATTTAGAGACGGACAACGAACAAATATGGACAGGCAGCGATTGTTTTCAGAGCCTGGAGCCAGCGTACCAGTCAGGCGGCTTCATTAACATCCGAATAGTCTGAGCCAGAGGGAGAACTCTGATAGGGATCTGACTGCATTTTTTTTAGCGGATTTTCTGGAAAAACTAGTTTCCCAGTGATGGCTCAGAGACAGCAGTCCATATCAAACCACATAAAGAAGCAGACCATGACAGCTTCTCCAACCCCCCAAACAAAAGAATCAAAATCTTTCTCAAATGAAGATACAATCCTGGAATTATCAGATACAGAATATAAAAAACTAATTTACAGAATGCTTCAAGACATCAGAAACGAAATAAGGCAAACTGCAGAAAAAGCCAAGGAACACACTGATAAAACTGTTGAAGAACTCAAAAAGATTATTCAAGAACATAGTGGAAAAATTAATAAGTTGCAAGAATCCATAGAGAGACAGCATGTAGAAATCCAAAAGATTAACAATAAAATTACAGAATTACACAATGCAATACGAAGTCAGAGAAGCAGACTCGAGCAATTAGAATGCAGACTGGGACATCTGGAGGACCAGGGAATCAACACCAACATAGCTGAAAAAAAATCAGATAAAAGAATTAAAAAAAATGAAGAAACCCTAAGAATCATGTGGGACTCTATCAAGAAGGATAACTTGCGAGTGATTGGAGTCCCAGAACAGGGAGGGGGGACAGAAAACACAGAGAAAATAGTTGAAGAACTCCTGACAGAAAACTTCCCTGACATCATGAAAGACGAAAGGATATCTATCCAAGATGCTCATCAAACCCCATTTAAGATTGATCCAAAAAGAAAAACACCAAGACATATTATCATCAAACTTGCCAAAACCAAAGACAAACAGAAAATTTTAAAAGCAGCCAGGGAGAAAAGAAAGGTTTCCTTCAAGGGAGAATCAATAAGAATAAGTTCAGACTACTCAGCAGAAACCATGCAGGCAAGAAGGCAATGGGATGACATATACAGAGCACTGAAGGAGAAAAACTTCCAGCCAAGGATCATATATCCAGCAAAACTACCTCTGAAATATGAAGGCGAAATTAAGATATTTAGAGACAAACACAAGTTTAGAGAATTTGCAAAAACCAAACCAAAGCTACAAGAAATACTAAAGGATATTGTTTGGTCAGAAAACCAATAATACCAGATACCAGCACAATACAAGGTCACAAAACAGAATGTCCTGATATCAACTCAAATAGGGAAATCACAAAAGAAAACAAATTTAGATTAATTAAAAAAAAAAATAACAATACACATAACAGTGAATCATGGAAGTCAATAGGTAAAAGATCACAATAATCAAAAAGAGGGACTAAATACAGGAGGCATTGAACTGCCATACGGAGAGTGATACAAGGCGATATAGAACGACACAAGTTAGGTTTTTACTTAGAAAAATAGGGGTAGATAATAAGGTAACCACAAAAAGGTATAACAACTCTATAACTCAAGAAAAACGTAACGACTCAACTAACATAAAGTCAAACACCATGAAAATGAGGATCTCACAATTTACTAAGAAAAACATCTCAGCACAAAAAAGTATGTGGAAAAATGAAATGGCCAACAACACACTTGAAAAGGCATCAAAATGACAGCACTAAAAACCTATTTATCTATAATTACGCTGAATGTAAATGGACTAAATGCACCAAAAAAGAGACAGAGAGTCACGGACTGGATAAAGAAACACGATCCATCTATATGCTGCCTACAAGAGACACACCTTAGACTTAGAGACACAAACAATCTAAAACTCAAAGGATGGAAAAAAATATATCAAGCAAATAATAAGCAAAAAAGAAGAGGAGTAGCAATATTAATTTCTGACAAAATAGACTTTAGACTTAAATCCACCACAAAGGATAAAGAAGGACACTATATAATGATAAAAGGGACAATTGATCAGGAAGACATAACCATATTAAATATTTATGCACCCAGTGACAGGGCGGCAAGATACATAAACCAAATTTTAACAGAATTGAAAAGTGAGATAGACACCTCCACAATTATAGGCTTCAACACATCACTTTCAGAGAAGGACAGGATATCCAGTAAGAAGCTCAATAGAGACACGGAAGACCTACTTACAACATTCAACCAACTTGACCTCATTGACTTATACAGAACTCTCCACCCAACTGCTGCAAAATATACTTTTTTTTCTAGCACACATGGAACATTCTCTAGAATAGACCACATATTAGGTCATAAAACAAACCTTTGCAGAGTCCAAACCATCGAAATATTACAAAGCATCTTCTCAGACCACAAGGCAATAAAAATAGAAATCAATAACAGAAAAACTAGGGAAAAGAAATCAAATACTTGGAAAATGAACAATACCCTCCTGAAAAAAGACTGGGTTATAGAAGACATCAAGGAGGGAATAAGGAAATTCATAGAATGCAACGAGAATGAAAATACTTCCTATCAAAACCTCTGGGACACAGCAAAAGCAGTGCTCAGAGGCCAATTTATATCGATAAATGCACACATACAAAAAGAAGAAAGAGCCAAAATCAGAGAACTGTCCCGACAACTTGAAGAAATAGAAAGTGAGCAAAAAAGAATCCATCAGGCACCAGAAGAAAACAAATAATAAAAATTAGAGCTGAACTAAATGAATTGAGAACAGAAAAACAATTGAAAGAATTAACATAGCCAAAAGCTGGTTCTTTGAAAAAATTAACAAAATTGATAAACCATTAGCTAGACTGACTAAAGAAATACAGGAAAGGAAACAAATAACCCAAATAAGAAACGAGAAGGACCACATCACAACAGAACCAAATGAAATTAAAAGAATCATTTCAGATTACTACGAAAAATTGTACTCTAACAAATTAGAAAACCTAGACGAAATGGATAAATTCTTGGAAAAACACTACCTACCCAAACTAACACATTCAGAAGTAGAACAACTAAATAGACCCATAACAAAAAAAAGAGATTGAAACGGTAATAAAAACTTCCAACAAAAAAAAGCCCTGGCCCGGACGGCTTCACTGCAGAGTTCTACCAAACTTTCAGAGAAGAGTTAACACCACTACTACTGAAGGTATTTCAAAGCATAGAAAAGGACGGAATACTACCCAACTCATTCTATGAAGCCACCATCTCCCTGATACCAAAACCAGGTAAAGACACTACAAAAAAAGAAAATTACAGACCTATATCCCTCATGAACATAGATGCAAAAATCCTCAACAAAATTCTAGCCAATAGAATCCAACAACACATCAAAAAAATAATTCACCCTGATCAAGTGGGATTTATACCAGGTATGCAAGGCTGGTGTAATATCAGAAAAACCATTAAGGTAATCCATCACATAAATAAAACAAAAGATAAAAACCACATGATCTTATCAATAGATGCAGAAAAGGCATTTGACAAAGTCCAACACCCATTTATGATAAAAACTCTTACCAAAATAGGAATTGAAGGAAAATTCCTCAACATAATAAAGGGCATCTATGCAAAGCCAACAGCCAATATCACTCTAAATGGAGAGAACCTGAAAGCATTTCCCTTGAGAACGGGAACCAGACAAGGATGCCCTTTATCACCGCTCTTATTCAACATCGTACTTGAAGTCCTAGCCAGGGCAATTAGGCTAGACAAAGAAATAAAGGGTATCCGGATTGGCAAGGAGGAAGTAAAGCTATCACTATTTGCAGATGACATGATCTTATACACAGAAAACCCTAAGGAATCCTCCAGAAAACTACTGAAACGAATAGAAGAGTTTGGCAGAGTCTCAGGTTATAAAATAAACATACAAAAATCACTTGGATTCCTCTACATCAACAAAAAGAATACCGAAGAGGAAATAACCAAATCAATACCATTCACAGTAGCCCCCAAGAAGATAAAATACTTAGGAATAAATCTTACCAAGGATGTAAAAGACCTATACAAAGAAAACTATAAATCTCTGCTACAAGAAATTCAAAAGGACATACTTAAGTGGAAAAACATACCTTGCTCATGGATAGGAAGACTTAACACAGTAAAAATGTCTATTCTACCAAAAGCCATCTATACATATAATGCACTTCCGATCCAAATTCCAATGTCATATTTTAAGGGGATAGAGAAACAAATCACTAATTTCACATGGAAGGGAAAGAAGCCCCGGATAAGCAAAGCATTACTGAAAAAGAAGAAGAAAGTGGGAGGCCTCACTCTACCTGATTTCAGAACCTATTATACAGCCACAGTAGTCAAAACAGCCTGGTACTGGTACAACAACAGGCACATAGACCAACGGAACAGAATTGAGAACCCAGATATAAATCCATCCATGTATGAGCAGCTGATATTTGACAAAGGACCAGTGTCAGTCAATTGGGGAAAAGATAGTCTTTTTAACAAATGGTGCTGGCATAACTGGATATCCATTTGCAAAAGAATGAAACAGGACCCATACCTCACACCATGCACAAAAACTAACTCCAAGTGGATCAAAGACCTAAACATAAAGACTAAAACGATAAAGATCATGGAAGAAAAAATAGGGACAACCCTAGGAGCCCTAATACAAGGCATAAACAGAATACAAAACATTACCAAAAATGATGAAGAGAAACCAGATAACTGGGAACTCCTAAAAATCAAACACCTATGCTCATCTAAAGACTTCACCAAAAGAGTAAAAAGACCACCTACAGACTGGGAAACAATTTTCAGCTATGACATCTCAGATCAGCACCTGATCTCTAAAATCTACATGATTCTGTCAAAACTCAACCACAAAAAGACAAACAACCCAATCAAGAAGTGGGCAAAGGATATGAACATACATTTCACTAAAGAAGATATTCAGGCAGCCAACAGATACATGAGAAAATGCTCCCGATCATTAGCCATTAGAGAAATGCAAATTAAAACTACGATGAGATTCCATCTCACACCAACAAAGCTGGCATTAATCCAAAAAACACAAAATAATAAATGTTGGAGAGGCTGCGGAGAGATTGGAACTCTTATACACTGCTGGTGGGAATGTAAAATGGTATAACCACTTTGGAAATCTATCTGGTGTTATCTTAAACAGTTAGAAATAGAAGTACCCATACAACCCAGAAATCCCACTCCTCGGAATATACCCTAGAGATACAAGAGCCTTCACACAAACAGATATATGCACTCCCATGTTTATTGCAGCTCTGTTTACGATAGCAAAAAGCTGGAAGCAACCAAGGTGTCTATCAACGGATGAACGGGTAAATAAATTGTGGTATATTCACACAATGGAATACTACGCATCGATAAAGAACAGTGACGAATCTGTGAAACATTTCATAACATGGAGGAACCTGGAAGGCATTATGCTGAGAGAAATGAGTCAGAGGCAAAAGGACAAATATTATATAAGACCACTATTATAAGATCTCGAGAAATAGTAAAAACTGAGAAGAACACATACTTTTGTGGTTACGAAGGGGGGAGGGAGGGAGGGAGGGAAAGGGTTTTTTATTGATTAATCAGTAGATAAGAACTGCTTTGGGTGAAGGGAAAGACAACACTCAATACATGGAAGGTCAGCTCAATTGGACTGGACCAAAAGCAAAGAAGTTTCCGGGATAAAATGAATGCTGCAAAGGTCAGCGGAGCAGGGGCGGGGGTCTGGGGAAAATGGTTTGAGGGGACTTCTACGTCAATTGGCAAAATAATTCTATTATGAAAACATTCTGCATCCCACTTTGAAATGCGGCGTCTGGGGTCTTAAAGGCTAACAAGCGGCCATCTAAGATGCATCAATTGGTCTCAACCCACCTGGAGCAAAGAAAAATGAAGAACACCAAGGTCACATGACAACTAGGAGCCCAAGAGACAGAAAGGGCCACATGAACCAGAGACCTACATCATCCTGAGACCAGAAAAACTAGTTGGTGCCCGGCCACAATCGATGACTGCCCTGACAGAGAGCACAACAGAGAACTCCTGAGGGAACAGGAGATCAGTGGGATGCAGATCCCAAATTCTCATAAAAAGACCATACTTAATGGTCTGACTGAGACTAGAGGAATCCCAGCGGCCATGGTCCCCAGACCTTCTGTCGGCACAGGACAGGAACCATCCCTGAAGAGAACTCATCAGACATGATAGGGACTGGTCAGCAGGTGGGAGAGAGATGCTGATGAAGAGTGAGCTAATTATATCAGGCGGACATTTGACAGTGGGTTGGCAGCTTTTGTCTGGAGGGGGGATGGGAGGATAGAGAGAGAGGGAAGCTGGCAAAATTGTCACGAAAGGAGAGACTGAAAGGGCTGACTCAATAGGGGAAGAGCAGGTGGGAGTACGGAGTAAGATGTATGTAAGCTTATTATGTGACAGACTGATTGGATTTGTAAACGTTCACTTGAAGCTTAATAAAAGTTAATAAAAAAAAAAATTCACAATCATACGTCTTCTAAAATAGTAGTCTATGGTTGTTCCTTCCATTTCTTCACCTCCGCTCCAATCTATTCTACCATTCCAATCTGGTTTCTTTGCCCTGTCACGTCTCTGAAAAGCTCTCACCAAGATCATCATTAGCTCCCATGTTGTAAATCCAAGGGATATCATTTAGCCTCCATTTTAACTCTTGGCACCACTTGGTCCACCTCTTTCTCCTGGCATCAGTGTCTTTCGAGTAACATCATGCCCTTCTCGCCTTTCTCCTATTCTTTTTGATGCTCTTCCTTAGATTCCTTTTCCAGCTACTTTTATTTTCTCTACCGAATTATTATTTTTTTAAATTATGAAATATTTCTATGCCTTCCATTCCAGTTTCTTATTCTTTCATTGTCAATTGCTAGGCTTTATACCTTCTCATAGGCTCAATGATTACCTGTGAACCCAAGATTCTAAAATCCATATATCTAATAGTTCTGATGACCAGACCCATATAATACTCAATCTAATTTAATAACTGCAGTGCTCTGAGCACTTGCTATGTGCCAATCTTTAAGATGAGCACTTTAATGGCAGTACCTCACTTAACCCCCATGAATGCCCTAGAAGGTAGATACTATACCTATCACCTCTTTACAAATGAGAAAAATGAGGCTTATATAAAAAGAGGTGTCCAAGATTACAGTTAGCAGGTGGAGGAGTCAAAATTCAAGCTAAGGACCAAGTATGAGTTTCTTATTTATTACCTAACCATCCAGTTAGCATCTACAAATTAGATGTTTGGCAAGCGTCACACCAAACACATCTGAAAATAATTTGATAAATCCCTCCGATTTTCCCCTTTCCTGTTTCCTCAGAAAAAAAAATTTCAATTTTAGCATCTACAATTTCATTCATCTCTACAAAAGCGTCACTCCCACTCAGTTACACAAGCAATTTCTCCTCCTTTCTCTCCCTTGGCAAAGTTCTAATCATTTGTCGTTGTTGTTGTTTTTTGTTAGGTGCCGTCAAGTCACTTTCGACTCATAGCAGGCCTATGTACAACAGAACGAATCACTGCCCCATCCTGCACCATCCTCACAATCATTGCTATGTTTGAGCCCATTGTTGTAGCCATTGAGTCAACCCATCTTGTTGAGGGACTTCCTCTTTTTCACTGACCCTCTACTTTACCAAGCATGACAGTCTTTTCCTGGGACTGGTCCCTCCTGATAACATGTCCAAAGTATGTGAGACAAAGTCTCGCCATCCTCACTTCTAAGGAGCACTGTGGCTGTACTTCTTCCAAGAAAGATTTGTACATTCTTTAGGACTGTATATTCAATATTCTTTGCCAACACCATAACTCAAAAATCTTCTTTGGTCTTCCTTATTCATTGTCCAGCTTTCACATGCATATGAGGCAATTGAAAATACCATGTCTAATCATTTAATTAACATTGCAAAAAATGGGAATTCCAAAACACTTAATTGTGCCCATGAGGAACCTTTACATAGATCAAGAGGCAGTTTTTCTGGCTGAACAAGAGGATATTGATTGGCTTAAAGTCAGGAAAGGTGTGCATCAGGGTTGTATTCTTTCACCATACCTATTCAATCTGTATGCTGAGCAAATAGTACGAGAAGCTGGACTATATGAAGAAGAAAGTGGCATCAGGATCGGAGGAAGACTCATTAACAATCTGCGTTATGCAGATGACACAACCTTGCTTGCTCAAAGTGAAGAGGACTTGAAGCACTTACTAATGAAGATCAAAGACCACAGCCTTCAGTATGGATTGCACCTCAACATAAAGAAACCCAAAATCCTCACAAATGGACCAATGAGCAAAACATCCTGATAAATGGAGAAAAGATTGAGGTTGTCAAGGATTTCATTTTACTTGGATCCACAATCAACAGCCATGGAAGCAAGGGTCAAGAAATCAAAAGATGCACTGCATTGGGTAAATCTGCAGCAAAGGACCTCTTTAAAGCGTTGAAGTAAAAAGATGTCACCTTGAAGACTAAGGTGTGCCTGACCCAAGCCATGGTATTTTCAATCACATCATACGCATGTGAAAGCTAGACAATGAATAAGGAAGACCGAAGAAGAAATGATGCCTTTGAATTGTGGTGTTGGCGAAGAATATTGAATATACCATGGACTGACAAAAGAACAAACAAATTTGTCTTAGAAGAAGGACAGACAGAATGCTCCTTATAGAAGCAAGGATGGCGAGACTGCGTCTTACATACTTTGGACAAGTTGTCAGGAGGGATCAGTCCCTGGAGAAGGACATCATGCTTGGCAGAGTACACGGTTAGTGGAAAAGAGGAAGACCCTCAATGAGGTGGATTGACACAGTGGCTGCAACGATGAGCTCAAGCATAACAACGATTGTAAGGATGGCTCAGGACTGGGCAGTGTTTCATTCTGTTTTGCATAGGGTCGCTATGAGTTGGAACTGACTTGATGGCACCTAACAACAACAACAAATCATTTAGTTATCTAATTATGTAAGACCCCATTTCTCCAGTAGGCTTAGCTGTCCATTAGCATATTTTCTATTCTGGCCACTGCTATATCCCCAGAGGAAACCTGGTGGCACAGTGGTTAAGAGCTCACATTGCTAATCAAAAGGTTGGTAGTTCAAATCTGGCAGTCACTTCTTGGAAACTCTGTGGGGCACTTCTAGTCTGTCCTATAGAGTCACTAAGAGTCGCAATCGACTTGATGGCAATAGGCCACATTTTATATTCCCAGAGGCAGGGGAAGTACTTAGTACTATTTGGCTTTCAAAATATACTACTGAACTAACTACCGGTGGGCTAACTATATCAACTGTTGATGTTATATTATGTGTAATTATTGATTTTAAAAACTACAAACCACATGTTGTCAATGTCATTTTTGGGTATTATTAGGCCATTTCTCAGGTAGGAAAATTTCCACCCAATATGATGTTATATACTGAATAAAAATCAGACTGGTCATATGAGTAGAAGAAACAGAGGACACAGACATCATTGAGCATTAGCATCTAAAATTCACTGAGCAAGAACAAATTTTATCTTAGTAACAAGTTACCTATTGTGCCTAACAGAGTGCTTTCACAATATAGCTGCTCACCAAAATGTTGATTGAATGAAGGAATAAATGCTTAACTAATTGAATGAAGCAACTTTCACATGTTAGACATTATCAGTGTACATGATGTTATTTAATTCTCACAATATTCTTATGAGGACTTAAAAATAATTTTTTGAGAATATACACAGCAGAACATACACCAATTCAACAATTTCTACATGTATACTTCACTGACATTGATTATATTCTTCAAGTTATGCAAGTATTCTCACCCTCCTTTTCTGAGTTGTTCCTCCCCCATTAACATAAACTCACTAAACCTAAGTTTCCTATCTAATCTTTTGAGGTGCTTTATTCAATTTGATCCCATATATACAGATCTTAAAAGAGCATAATGATCAAGGCATACATTCTCTACTAGTTAAGCTAAACTATTGTTTGCTTTTAGGAAGACTTCAGGGGATATTTTTGTTTTAAGGTTTGAAGATTTTCTCAGGGCAATAGTTTCAGGGATTTATCCAGCCTCTATGGCTCCAGAAAAATCTGGATTCCATGAGAATCTGAAATTCTGTTCTACATTTTTCCATTTTTGATCAGAATTCATCTACAAAATCTTTGATCAAAATGTTTGGTAATGATAACCAGGCACCATCCAGTTCTGGTTTCACGGCAAAGGGGGCAGTTGTTCATGAGGACAATCAGCGACACATTCCATTTCCCCCTCCTATTCCTGACTCTTTTTATGAGGACTTTTAACGAGGAATCTGAGATTTGACAAGGTTCTCGATCCAAAACATTTCTGATTCTGAAATCCACACTCTTTCTTCTGTACCATCTTGCTTCTCACTTCAGATACTGAGTACATTCAGAGATTGGAGTATTTCCAGGTAGTATAAATAATTGGAGCTAGACAAGACTAGAGAAGCCTGGATGGAAAATACTCAGTGCTTTCCACTTTTTCAGAAAATATATATTGAGTACCCTGTATACACTAAGCACTATACTAGGCAATGACTTTGGGAATCGAGTTTCAAACACAACAGGTGCAGCCTTTGTCATCACATGTATTGCACTCTAGACACCATGACATGACTCTGTCATCTTGCATACTTTCATATTTCAAATAAATTCTAAACTTTGGGTCATTTATGAGTTTCACATACACCATCAGCTAAAGAAGAGGAATGGCACTGCATGCATGTCAAAAAGAACATTTCAAGATCTATCCTAAAGTACAACACTGTCAGTGACAGAATAATATCCATGTACCTACAAGAAAGACCAGTTAATTCGACTATTATTCAAATTTACACACCAACCACTAAGGCCAAAGATGAAGAAACTGAAGATTTTACCAACTTCCGCAGTCTGAAATTGATCGAACATGCAATCAGAATACACTGATAATTACTCGTGATTGGAATGTGAAAGTTGGAAACAAAGAAGAAGGATCAGTAGTTGCAAAATATGGCCTTTGTGACAGAAACGATGCTGGGGATAGCATGATTGAATTTTGCAAGACCAACGACTTCTTCATTGCAAATACGTTTTTCACCAACATAAAAAGCGACTATACACATGGACCTCACCAGTTAGAATACATGGATATCAAATTGACTGCATCTGTGGAAAGAGACGATGGAAAACCTCAATATCATCATTCAGAACAAGGCCAAGGGCCAACTGCAGATCAGACCATCAATTACTCAAATGCAAGGTGAAGTTGAAACTGAAGAAAATTAGAACAAGTCCACGAGAGCCAAGGTATGACCTTGAGTATATCCCACCTGAATTTAGAGACCTTCTCAAGAATAGATTTGACATGTTGAACACCAACGACCAAAGACCAAATAAACTGTAGAATGACATCGAGGACATCACACATGAAGAAAGCAAGGGGTCATTAAAAAGACAGGAGAGAAAGAAAAGACCTAAATGGATTTCAGAAGAGACTGTGAAACTTGCTCTTGAACCTCGAGTAGCTAAAGCAGAAGAAAAAAATGAAGTAAAAGAGCTGAAAAAAAGATTTCAAAGGGCTGCTACAGAAGACAAAATAAAGTATTATGATGACATGTGCAAAGTCCTGGAGATAGAAAACCAAAGGGGAAGAACACGCTCAGCATTTCTCAAACTGAAAGAACCGAAGAAAAAATTCAAGCCTCGAGTTGCAATACTAAAGGATCTACGGGGAAAATATTAAACAATGTAGGAAGCATCAAAAGAAGATGGAAGGAATACATGGAGTCACTATACCAAAAAAAAACTGATGAACTTTCAACCATTTCCCAAGGTAACATGATCAGGAACTGATGGTACTGAAGAAGAAGTCCAAACTGCACTAAAGGTATTGGCAAAAAACAAGTCTCCAGGAATTGACAGAATACCAACTGAGATGTTTCAACAAATGGATCTAATGCTGAAAGTACTCACTCGTCTATGCCAAGAAATTTGGAAGACAGCTACCTGGCCTACTGACAAAGAGATCCATATTTATGCCTATTCCCAAGAAAGGCGATCCCACAGAATGTGGAAATTACTGAACAATATCATTAATTCTTTTAACAATATCATAAATTTTGATGAAGATCATTCAAACAGGTAATTGTCAGAAATCAGGCCAGGTTCTGAAGAGGACATGGAACCAGGGATATCACTGCTGATGTCAGACGGATCTTGGTTGAAAGCAGAGAATGCCAGAAAGTTGTTTACCTGTGTTTTATTGACTATGTTAATACATCCGACTGTGTGGATGATAACAAATTATAGATAACAAACATTTCACAGAATGGCAATTCCGGAACACTTAATTGTGCTCATAGGTAATCTGTATGTGGATCAAGAGGCAGTCATTTGAACAGAACAAGGGGATACCGCATAGTTTAAGTCAGGAAAGGCATGCATCAGGGTTGTAGCCTTTCACCATACCTATTCAATCTGTATGCTGAGCAAATAATACGAGAACCTAGACTCTGTGAAGAAGAATGGAGCATCAGGATTGGAGGAAGACTTATTAACAACCTGTGTTATGCAGATGACACAACATTGCTTGCTGATACTGAAAAAAAAAAAGATACTGAGGAGGACTTGAAATACTTACTGATGAAGATCAAAGGCCACAGCCTTCAGTATGGATTACACCTAAACATAAAGAAAACAAAAATGCTCACAACTGGACCAATAAGCAACATCATGATAAATGGAGAAGAGATTGAGGTTGTCAAGGATTTCATTTTATTTGGATTCACAATCAACACAGAAGCAGCAGTCAGGAAACCAAAAGATGCATTGCATTGGGCAAATTGGGTGCAAAAGACCTCTTTAAAGTGTTCAAAAGCAAAGACATCACCTTGAGGACTAAGGTGTGCCTGACCCAAGCCATAGTATTTTCAATCGTCTCATGCATGTGAAAGCTGGACACTGAATAAGGAAAACCGAAGAATTGATGCTTTTGAATTGTGGTGCTGGTGAAGAATACTGAATATACTATGGACTGCGAAAAGAACAAACAAGTTGGTCATGGAGGAAGTGCAGCCAGAATGCTCCTTAGAAGCAAGGATGGCTAGGTTACATCTCACATACTTTGGACATATTATCAGGAGGGATCAGTCCCTGGAGAAGACATCATGCTTGGTAAAAGAGAGGGTCAGAGAAAAAGAGGAAGACCTTCAACAAGATGGATTGACACAGCGGCTGCAACAATGGGCTCAAACACAGCAACAATTTCGAGGATGGTGCAGGACTGGTCAGTTTTTTACTGTGTTGTGCATGGGGGGTCACTATGAGTAGGAACTGACTCGATGGCACCTAACAATGACAACAACAAAGAATATTATCTGACCTGTAAAAATGCCAAAAACTGAGGTGAAATATTGTATTTTCCTGACTTATTCACATTTGATTTTCCAAATTTTACTCAGGCAATTATTTGTAACTTTCTTATTTAGAAACAAATGTTCTCACTGTAACTTATTATAGCCCTTAAAAAATAATGATGAACACAAATTAAATTTCAATAAGCCCTGGAGGGAAAATCATTTAAAAAATGAACTGCATCTTGAAACAGATTATAAAAAAGTCAGTGCCAGAAAGATATCCATTAAATAATGAAGTTTGATATCAGTCATTTATGCAAAATGAGTTTTTAATAATACTATTGGTATTCACTTTTAATATCTACTAACTTCAAAAGAACTGAAAATTTATATCCATTGTAGTTTTTTCTAAAAGAGAATTACATTCTGTATAACTTCTATCTCCTTTAAAATGAGAACATTTTCATTCATATTAGTAGATACTAATAAGGAGTCAAGGAAAAAATTATAATAGGAATTTTAAACTCTTACTCTAAAAGACCCCTGGTGGCGCAGCAGTTAAAGCACTTGGCTGCTAAACGGAAGGTCAGTGATTGGAATCCAAAGGCCACGTCAAGGGAGAAAGATGTGGTGGTCTGCTTCCATAAAGATTACAGCCTTGGAAGCCCCATGCGGCAGTTCTACTCTGTCCTTTACGGTCATTATGAATCGGAATTGACTCAATGGCAATAGATTTGTTTTTTTTTTTGGATCTTACTCTAATGGATGTTTTGTAAATCACTATAGGTATTTGATTTCACAATTTAATTCAACATTGCTGATTCCAAGACATTAACAGACATTTTAAAATGCAGAAGCAGTGACTAAAATATAACTGTAAGTATTGGGACAGGATTTGTACTAAGTAAACTGTTAGAAAATTTTGTAAATATATATTTACATTTTTAGTTACCTTTCCAGTTTAAATTTTGAAACTTTTCCAGCACTTGCATATTTAAAAATAGTCTATATTGTTGCAGCTATTATAATAATTGATTTTTTAAAAAATAGATGACTAAATATTCCTGTACTTTCTCACTAAATGTTAGCAAAAGCCATCATATACCAATCTTGGACCTCTTTCTTCCTAGGCTGGTTGCAATTTTAATAATATTTTGCTAATTTATTATTCCCATCAGAGAAAACTCTAAGATTAATTCACAAATGTAATATCAACCATAATACTTGTCTTGAATGATTTGTGTATAAAAAGCAAAGACGTGTCAAGTAAGAGGTATTTTATTAATCTTGTCTTTAAAAGAATGTCTCATATTTTCTGTATAGATAATACATTACCAGAAATAACTGAATTGTTTGGTACAATTGTGCTTAACCGCTGTGTCTATTGTAATGGTGTTCCCAATTTAACTGTTCCTCAGTGAGCTTTCTGGCAGGGGAAGCAGTTATCTGGAATATAAGGAGCCCTAGTGGGGCAACATTTAAGCTCTCAGCAACTAACTGAAAGGCTGGCAGTTTGAACCTACCCAGCAGCTCTGCAGGAGAAAGACCTGGCACTCTGCTCCCATAAAGACTAAAGCCTAGGAAACCCTATGAGGCAGCTCTACTCTGACACTTGGGGCTGCTATGCATCCGAATTGACTCAATGGCACCCAAAAGCAATGATGTATAGGTTTATGGACCAGTGTGATATCTTCCCAAAATTATATTGGTTCAGAATTCTATCTTCCTTCCACTTTTTAAAAATTAATGCTATTTATCTAAAAGTCAAACATGAATATCATAAATATATGATTAAATATATTACAAGCTGGGAACATGCTGACACATAGTAAAAAAAAAAAAAAAAGATAAAGAGGTGTTATTAACATTTTAGAAGAAAGAGTGCATCATAGCCATGAACATCATGAATAAAAACTGAGGTGAGGAACGGCCAAGCCAAATGGCTTGCCTGGTGCTCCACTTTCTGATTTGAGGGTGTGGAGGGTGTGACCAGAGAAAGAAAAGTCTTCAAGATGAGGGATGAAGAGCTAGAGCAAGCTCATCTAAGAAGAGAGTGGTGAGGGGAGGAAAATGGAGACTGGCTTCATTAATTCCTTTCAACCCACCCACACTTCACTTTCAATATGAAATGTGGGTATTCTGATGTGAGTGGTATTTTAATATACGATTAAAGTTTTCTCAAATTAGCTACGTTCTGGGCAGAGGGGCGGGGTCTCACTTGGACGTCATTCTTTCTGTCATCATCTAGAGAATAAAGAAGTGAAATGACCCTTGACTAAGGAAATCCTGGATCTGTGGCCCATGGTGATGAGAGGAGGTCATGAGAACATCAACCATGTAGAAACAGTCTGAGGTACAGGAATCAGAGGAAAGGTGTTGGATGCCTGCAAAGATGGCCTCCCCTTTTGGGCTTGGTGTGGTAATGAGCACAGGCCTCACAACAGAATCACTTGGTGGTAGGGAGGGTTAAAGAAAAAATGCTGATACCACCACACTATCCTTGGTTGATTTAATTAGAAACTCTTGGAGTAGAATCTGACTATTTCTTAATAATCTCTCTAAGTAATTTTAATATTATGCTAGAGTTGAAAACACTGGGCTAAGATACAGTTCTCTTAGAGAGGCTGTGGACTGAGACAGGATGAGGAGATTTAAGAGAATAATTATCTTAATTACAGATCAGAAAACTGCAATTTTTTAAAACATTTGTTCTTGAATTTTCCACATTTCCTTTCTGAGTGTCTTCACACATAGCAGTGGTTCCTAAGGTGCGGTGGTGCTAGGCCAGCACTATCAGCATCAGCTGGAACTGTTAGAAATGCAGATTCTCAGGACACACCTCAGACTGGCTGCATCAGCAACTCTGGGGATGGGGTGCAGTAATCTGTGCTTTACCAAGCTCTCTGGGTGATTCTGGCAACACACTGAAATTTGGGAATCATTAGCCTAAGTAAGGTGTTTATACAACTCAGCTATGATAAGGGAGATCAAGAGAACACTTTAATTCTTCACTGCTTGACAAGAGCCTTAAATTGAGGACTAGAATGAGCTAAAATAAGGAGCCCTGGCGGCACAGTGGTTAATTGCTCGGCTGCTAACCAAAAGGTTGGTAGTTAGAACCCACCAGCTGCTCTGCAGATACAAGATGTGGCAGTCTGCTCCTGTAAAGATTCCAGCCTTGGAAACCCTATAGGGCAGTTTTGCTTTGTCCTATAGGGTCATTATGAGTTGGAATGGACTTGATGGCAATGGGTTTGGATTTTGGGCTTAGCATGCAGAAGGCAATGGGAGTCAAAGTAAGAGGATGATAGTGGAAACAGGATAGCATAGAGTCACGGGAGATTGTCCTTCCTATTCGAAAATCTGGTAGCCCAGGGTATTGTGATTCTCCACTTTTGTTTACATCTTCAACCAAATCTGGGTATATAAGGTGTATAAAGGGAGAGGAACGGGCAAATAGAAATAGAGAGATCTGATCATGTTTGTTGGAGGGGAAAGCAAGGATGAAGAGCAGAGAGGTAGAGACTGCCCAGCAGAGTAAGTTTTAAGACTAATTTTAGGAAAATAGTTCAGCAATTTCACTCTTGGGAGAGTTCTTTGTTTGGCAGTGATCCCACCTACAGCAATATGCGCAGAACAAAACAAAGTACTTTGTGATAGATAGTTCTGGGAGAAAGTAGAAAGTTTTGCTAATGATAGCCGCAGATTCCTTGTCATAGCTAGTAAATTGAAAGCATTCCCCTGGAATCCAGACATTCATTATCACGCATCCATTCCCTGCAAATGCAGGCTAACTGTGTTCCAGTGCGTCATGAGTCTGCGTGGGTGACTACACATGTGTGACATTGTTTTCTGGATGATAAAAAGAAAACAAGCTTGATGCAATTGAGTTACCATGGTCACCTCTAACTCTTTAATTTCTGTTCACAGAGAGGCCAAACCCGTTGCCCTCGAGTCGACTCTGACTCATAGCGACCCTATAGGACAGAGTACAACTACCCCCTAGAGTTTTTGAGGAGCACCTGGTGGATTTGAACTGCAGATCTTTTGGTTAGCAGCCAGTAGCTCAACTGCTACACCACCATGGTTTCCTCACAGGGAGGCAACAGTACACAAATAATGCTTCCCTTTTGCTGTTCAGTGCAAACCAAAAAAAAAAAAATCTGTTGCTATCCAGTGATTCTGACTCATAGCAACCCTAGAGGACAGAAGAGAACTGCCTCATAGAGTTTCCAAGGAGTGCCTGGTAGATTCGAACTGCCAACCTTTTGGTTAGTAGCCATAACACTTTACTATATGCCACCAGGGTTTTCGCAAACCTATATAGGTTCTGTGATTTCATTTTAATTACAGTTTTTTAAACTGCCCAGGACTATTGCACTTTTTTATTTCTCATGATTTCTCCATGATGTTAGGATTTCTCAAAATCAGTGGATTGTAGCTCAGACGTGGCAATTTCTATCCCTTAGCGATCCTGATGTTCAAGTCCTTTGGCTCTGCTGTTTTTTTTTTTTTTTAATTAATTTTTATTAAGCTTCAAGTGAACATTTACCATTCCAATCAGTCTGTCACATATAAGTTTACATACATCTTACTCCCTTCTCCCACTTGCTCTTCCCCTTTTGAGTCAGCCCTTTCAGTCTCTCGTTTCGTGACAATTTTGCCATCTTCCCTCTCTATCTTCCCATCCCCCCTCCAGTCAAGAGTTGCCAACACACTCTCCAGTGTCCACCTGATTTAATTAGCTCACTCTTCATCAGCATCTCTCTGCCCCCCACTGACCAGTCCTTTTCATGCCTGATGAGTTGTCTTCGGGGATAGTTCCTGTCCTGTGCCATCAGAAGGTTTGGGGACCATTGCCTCTGGGATTCCTCTAGTCGCAGTCATACCATTAAGTATGGTCTTTTTATGAGAATTTGGTGTCTGTATCCCATTGGTCTCTTGCTCCCTCAGGAGTTCTCTGTTGTGGTCCCTGTCAGGGCAGACATCGATTGTGGCCAGGCACCAACTAGTTCTTCTGGTCTCAGGATAATGTAGGTCTCTGGTTCATGTGGCTCTTTCTGTCTCTTGGGTTCTTAGTTGTCGTGTGACCTCGGTGTTCTTCCTTTGCCTTTGCTCCAGGTGGGTTGAGACCAATTGATGTATCTTAGATGGCCGCTTGTTGGCATTTAGGACCCCAGACGCCACATTTCAAAGTGGGATGCAGAATGTTTTCAAAACAGAATTATTTTGCCCATTGACTTAGAAGTCCCCTCAAACCATGTTCCCCAGACACCAGCCCCTGCTCCGCTGACCTTTGAAGCTTTCATTTTACCCCGGAAACCTCTTTGCTTTTAGTCCAGTCCAATTAGGCTGACCTTCCTTGTATTGAGTGTTGTCTTTCCCTTCACCCAAAGCAGTTCTTATCTACTCATTGATCAATAAAAAAAACCTCTCCCTCCCTCCCTCCCTCCCCCCTTTGTAACCACAAAAGTATGTGTTCTCCGTTTTTTCTATTTCTCAAGATCTTATAATAGTGGTCTTATACAATATTTGTCCTTTTGCCTCTGACTCATTTCGCTCAGCATAATGCCTTCCAGATTCCTCCATGTTATGAAATGTTTCAGAGATTCGTCACTGTTCTTTATCGATGCGTAGTATTCCATTGTGTGAATATACCACAATTTATTTACCCATTCATCCGTTGACGGACATCTTGGTTGCTTCCAGCTTTTTGCTACTGTAAACAGAGCTGCAATAAACATGGGTGTGTATATGTCTGTTTGTGTGAAGGCTCTTGTATCTCTAGGGTATATTCTGAGGAGTGGGATTTCTGGGTTGTATGGTACTTCTATTTCTAACTGTTTAAGATAATGCCAGATGGATTTCCAAAGTGGTTGTACCATTTTACAATCCCACCAGCAGTGTATGAGAGTTCCAATCTCTCCGCAGCCTCTCCAACATTTATTATTTTGTGTTTTTTGAATTAATGCCAGTCTAGTTGGTGTCAGATGGAATCTCATCGTAGTTTTAATTTGCATTTCTCTAATGGCTAATGATCGGGAGCATTTTCTCATGTATCTGTTGGCTGCCTGAATATCTTCTTTAGTGAAATGTGTGTTCATATCCTTTGCCCACTTCTTGATTGGGTTGTTTGTCTTTTTGTGGTTGAGTTTTGACAGAATCATGTAGATTTTAGAGATCAGGTGCTGGTCTGAGATGTCATAGCTGAATATTCTTTCCCAGTCTGTAGGTGGTCTTTTTACTCTTTTGGTGAAGTCTTTAGATGAGCATAGGTGTTTGATTTTTAGGAGCTCCCAGTTATCTGGTTTCTCTTCATCATTTTTGGTAATGTTTTGTATTCTGTTTATGCCCTGTATTAGGGCTCCTAGGGTTGTCCCTATTTTTTCTTCCATGATCTTTATCGTTTTAGTCTTTATGTTTAGGTCTTTGATCCACTTGGAGTTAGTTTTTGTGCATGGTATGAGGTATGGGTCCTGTTTCATTCTTTTGCAAATGGATATCCAGTTATGCCAGGACCATTTGTTAAAAAGACTATCATTTCCCCAATTGACTGACACTGGTCCTTTGTCAAATATCAGCTGCTCATACATGGATGGATTTATATCTGGGTTTTCAATTCTGTTCCATTGATCTGTGTGCCTGTTGTTGTACCAGTACCAGGCTGTTTTGACTACTGTGGCTGTATAATAGCTTCTGAAATCAGGTAGAGTGAGGCCTCCCACTTTCTTCTTCTTTTTCAGTAATGCTTTTCTTATCCGAGGGTTCTTTCCCTTCCATATGAAATTAGTAATTTGTTTCTCTATCCCCTTAAAATATGACATTGGAACTTGGATTGGAAGTGCGTTATATGTATAGATGGCTTTTGGTAGAATAGACATTTTTCCTATGTTAAGTCTTCCTATCCATGAGCAGGGTATGTTTTTCCACTTAAGTATGTCCTTTTGAATTTCTTGTAGCAGAGATTTATAGTTTTCTTTGTATAGGTCTTTTACATCCTTGGTAAGATTTATTCCTAAGTATTTTATCTTCTTGGGGGCTACTGTGAATGGTATTGATTTGGTTATTTCCTCTTCGGTGTTCTTTTTGTTGATGTAGAGGAATCCAAGTGATTTTTGTATGTTTATTTTATAACCTGAGACTCTGCCAAACTCTTCTATTAGTTTCAGTAGTTTTCTGCAGGATTCCTTAGGGTTTTCTGTGTATAAGATCATGTCATCTGCAAATAGTGATAACTTTACTTCCTCCTTGCCAATCTGGATACCCTTTATTTCTTTGTCTAGCCTAATTGCTCTGGCTAGGACTTCTAGTACGATGTTGAATAAGAGCGGTGATAAAGGGCATCCTTGTCTGGTTCCCGTTCTCAAGGGAAATGCTTTCAGGTTCTCTCCATTTACAGTGATATTGGCTGTTGGCTTTGCATAGATGCCCTTTATTATGTTGAGGAATTTTCCTTCAATTCCTATTTTGGTAAGAGTTTTTATCATAAATGGGTGTTGAACTTTGTCAAATGCCTTTTCTGCATCTATTGATAAGATCATGTGGTTTTTATCTTTTGTTTTATTTATGTGATGGATTACCTTAATGGTTTTTCTGATATTACACCAGCCTTGCATACCTGGTATAAATCCCACTTGATCAGGGTGAATTATTTTTTTGATGTGTTGTTGGATTCTATTGGCTAGAATTTTGTTGAGGATTTTTGCATCTATGTTCATGAGGGATATAGGTCTGTAATTTTCTTTTTCTGTAATGTCTTTACCTGGTTTTGGTATCAGGGAGATGGTAGCTTCATAGAATGAGTTGGATAGTATTCCGTCTTTTTCTATGCTTTGAAATACCTTCAGTAGTAGTGGTGTTAAGTCTTCTCTGAAGGTTTGGTAGAACTCTGCAGTGAAGCCATCTGGGCCAGGACTTTTTTTTGTTGGAAGTTTTTTGATTACCGTTTCAATCTCTTTTTTTGTTATGGGTCTATTTAGTTGTTCTACTTCTGAATGTGTTTAGGTAGGTAGTATTGTTCCAAGAATTTATCCATTTCTTCTAGGTTTTCAAATTTGTTAGAGTACAATTTTACATAGTAATCTGAAATGATTCTTTTAATTTCATTTGGCTCTGTTGTGATGTGGTCCTTCTCGTTTCTTATTTGGGTTATTTGTTTCCTTTCCTGTTTTTCTTTAGTCAGTCTAGCCAATGGTTTATCAATTTTGTTAATTTTTTCAAAGAACCAGCTTTTGGCTATGTTAATTCTTTCAATTGTTTTCCTGTTCTCTAGTTCAGCTCTAATTTTTATTATTTGTTTTCTTCTGGTGCCTGATGGATTCTTTTTTGCTCACTTTCTATTTCTTCAAGTTGTCGGGACAGTTCTCTGCTTTTGGCTCTTTCTTCTTTTTGTATGTGTGCATTTATCGATATAAATTGGCCTCTGAGCACTGCTTTTGCTGTGTCCCAGAGATTTTGATAGGAAGTATTTTCATTCTCGTTGCTTTCTAAGAATTTCCTTATTCCCTCCTTGATGTCTTCTATAACCCAGTCTTTTTTCAGGAGGGTATTGTTCATTTTCCAAGTATTTGATTTCTTTTCCCTAGTTTTTCTGTTATTGATTTCTATTTTTATTGCCTTGTGGTCTGAGAAGATGCTTTGTAATATTTCGATGGTTTGGACTCTGCAAAGATTTGTTTTATGACCTAATATGTGGTCTATTCTAGAGAATGTTCCATGTGCACTAGAAAAAAAAGTATATTTTGCAGCAGTTGGGTGGAGAGTTCTGTATAAGTCAATGAGGTCAAGTTGGTTGATTGTTGCAAGTAGGTCTTCCGTGTCTCTATTGAGCTTCTTACTGGATGTCCTGTCGTTCTCCGAAAGTGGTGTGTTGAAGTCTCCTACTATAAATGTGGAGGTGCCTATCCCACTTTTCAATTCTGTTAAAATTTGATTTATGTATCTTGCAGCCCTGTCATTGGGTGCATAAATATTTAATACGGTTATGTCTTCCTGATCAATTGTCCCTTTTATCATTATATAGTGTCCTTCTTTATCCTTTGTGGTGGATTTAAGTCTAAAGTCTATTTTGTCAGAAATTAATATTGCTACTCTTCTTTTTTGCTTATTATTTGCTTGATATATTTTTTTCCATCCTTTGAGTTTTTGTTTGTGTCTCTAAGTCTAAGGTGTGTCTCTTGTAGGCAGCATATAGATGGATCGTGTTTCTTTATCCAGTCCGCGACTCTCTGTCTCTTTATTGGTGCATTTAGTCCATTTACATTCAGTGTAATTATAGATAAATAAGTTTTTAGTGCTGTCATTTTGATGCCTTTTCATGTGTGTTGGCCATTTCATTTTTCCACATACTTTTTTGTGCTGAGACGTTTTTCTTAGTAGATTGTGAGATCCTCATTTTCATAATGTTTAACTTTATGTTAGTTGAGTCGTTACGTTTTTCTTGGCTTTTTTCTTGAGTTATGGAATTGATATTCCTTTTTGTGGTTACCTTATTATTTACCCCTATTTTTCTAAGTAAAAACCTAACTTGTATCATTCTATATCGCCTTGTATCACTCTCCATCTGGCAGTTCAATGCCTCCTATATTTAGTCCCTCTTTTTTTTTTTGATTATTGTGATTGTTTATCTATTGATTTCCATGATTTCCTGTTATGTGTATTATTTTGTTTATTTATTATTTTTTAGAATTAATCTTAATTTGTTTGTTTTTATGCTTTCCCTATTTGAGTTGCATTGATATCAGGACGTTCTGTTTTGTGACCTTGTATTGTGCTGGTACCTGATATTATTGGTCATCAGGCCAAACAATCTCCTTTAGCATTTCTTGCAGTCTTGGTTTAGTTTTTGCAAATTCTCTAAACTTGCGTTTATCTGTAAATATCTTAATTTCTCCTTCATATTTCAGAGAGAGTTTTGCTGGATATATGATCCTTGGTTGGCAGTTTTTCTCCTTCAGTGCTCTGTATATGTCGTCCCATTCCCTTCTTGCCTGCATGGTTTCTGCTGAGTAGTCTGAACTTATTCTTATTGATTCTTCCTTGAAGGAAACCTTTCTTTTCTCCCTGGCTGCTTTTAAAATTTTCTGTTTGTCTTTGGTTTTGGCAAGTTTGATGATAATATGTCTTGGTGTTTTTCTTTTTGGATCAATCTTAAATGGGGTTCAATGAGCGTCTTGGCTAGATATCCTTTCGTCTTTCATGATGTCAGGGAAGTTTTGTGTCAGGAGTTCTTCAACTATTTTCTCTGTGTTTTCTGTCCCCCCTCCCTGTTCTGGGACTCCAATCACCCACAGGTTATCCTTCTTGATAGAGTCCCACATGATTCCTAGGGTTTCTTCATTTTTTTTAATTCTTTTATCTTATTTTTTTTCAGCTATGTTGGTGTTGATTCCCTGGTCCTCCAGAAGTCCCAGTCTACATTCTAATTGCTCGAGTCTGCTCCTCTGACTTCCTATTGCGTTGTCTAATTCTGTAATTTTATTGTTAATCTTTTGGATTTCTACATGTTGTCTCTCTATGGATTCTTGCAACTTATTAATTTTTCCACTATGTTCTTGAATAATCTTTTTGAGTTCTTCAACTGTTTTATCAGTGTGTTCCTTGGCTTTTTCTGCAGTTAGCCTAATTTCATTTGTGATGTCTTTAAGCATTCTGTAAATTAGTTTTTTATATTCTGTATCTCATAATTCCAGGATTGTATCTTCATTTGGGAAAGATTTTGATTCTTTTGTTTGGGGGGTTGGAGAAGCTGTCATGGTCTGCTTCTTTATGTGGTTTGATATGGACTGCTGTCCCTGAGTCATCACTGGGAAACAAGTTTTTCCAGGTAATCAGCTAAAAAAAATGCAGTCAGATCCCTATCTGAATTCTCCCTCTGGCTCAGGCTATTCGGATGTTAATGGAGCCGCCTGGGGAGGGTGGGGGAGGGATCAGAGAGCTAGGAGTGTAGCACCTCAGAATACAGAGCTGATTCCCGCATTCACGCTCCACCCGCCCCCGCCAAAATCCCGGCGGGATGGCTCCCCGTCTGGGACGCTGCTCTCCCCGCTCTAAGACCAGTCACTTCCTCTCGGGGACTTCTCCCTCCGGCGCGCCGCTCCGCTCGCACGAACTGGGTGGGCGTCGCCCTCACGAACGGCAGGGCCCGCCCCTGGGGTCAATTCAGGGAAATATAACTGGTCCCCGCGCTCATGCCCCGGCCGTTCCCACCAAAATCCCAGTGGGACGGCTCCCCGGCTGGGATGCTGCTCTCCGTACTCCGAGACCAGTCACTTCCTCCCGGGGACTTCTTCCTCTGGTGCGCCACTCCGCTCGTGCGAACTGGGTGGGCGTCTGCCGCACGAACGGCTGGGCCCGCCCCCGGGTTCAATTCAGGGGAGTATAACTGATCCCCACGCTCATGCCCCGCCCGCTCCCGCCAAAATCCCAGCGGGACAGCTCCCCGGCTAGGACGCTGCTCTCCCTGCTCCAAGACCAGTCACTTCCTCCCGGGGACTTCTCCCTCCGGTGCGTCGTGCTGCATGTGCGAACTGGGTGGGTGTCACCCTCATGAATGTCTGGGCCGCCCCCGGGGTCGCTTTAGGGAAATATAGCTGATCCCCATGCTTGCGCCACGCCCGCTTCCCTACAAACTCCCGGCGGGATGGCTCCCCGGCTGGGACGCTGCTCTCCCTGCTCCAAGATCAGTCACTGCTTCCCAGGTGCTTCTCCCACCGCCTGCGCCGCTATGCCGCCCGCACCAACCGGCTAGGCTCCCTCCCAGGATAAGTTCGGGGGGTAGGGCTGGGCCCCTTGTCTGTGCCGCCTGCCCCCCTGGGCTCTGCCCCAGATCATTCTCCGAAGGTCACCTGCCTGGTACGCTGGCTCCTGGTTCTGAAAACGATCGCTGTCTGCCCGTATTTGTTCGTTCTCCGTCTCTAAGTCTGTGTTTGTTGTTCAGAGTTCGTAGATTGTTTGTATGTGATCGATTCACTTGTTTTTCCGAGTCTTTGCTGCAAGAGGGATCCGTAGTAGCGTCCACCTAGTCCGCCATCTTGGCCCCGCCTCCACCTGGCTCTGCTGTTTTGACTAAGGCAGATCATTAAAATATCTCCTATATCTGCCCCCACTTTTTTTTTTACTTAGCCTTTTATTTTTCTTCTGTCACAACTGAGATTTTCCCCAGTTAACAATCTACAACTAAACTGCTCTAAAAATAAAAGAAGAAAATATTTCAAAAGTCTCCATTTATCTCAGTTTCCTCTGCTTAATTATGTTTGGGAGAAAGTATTCTCCTTGTGCATTCAGGTCTATTATGCTCATGGTTCTTTGAGCATCTTGGGTTCTTGTAATTCTCCTTTTTGTATTTGGCTTGCTTTTTTGTTTGTTTTGTTTTGTTTTTCAAGTAATAAAGTCCCTCAAGGTACACCACCATTCGAGGTCTTGCCAAAATTCAGTTAAATCTATGTAACTCATAGCACTGTGGCAGTGATGATCTGGTTATAGAACAAGAACACAAGAATATACACAGAATTCACCACAAGAAATAATGAAGCTCTTCTCTCACTTGGAACCACAGATCTGAACAAACTGAAATACCTCAATACCAGCTTCAGTGGAGTAACCATATAATTACCTCATCTTCACACCCACAAAATGCTAAGTGTCATAGCCAATGAAGGGCTTAAAGAAGAGAGGAGAGTTCTTTGATACCAAATTTGTAGCTAAGTCAAACTGCATACTGTGTACCTCTAGAAGAATAATAGGACTCCCAGGTGAACAGAGTTCTGTATACTGAAACTCCTCAAATTCCAGAAGAATCATATTGTAACCAGATGAATGGTTTTTCTAGACACTGAACTACTGTTTCTGATTTTCTTTTTTGTTTTTAATGATTAAGCTTTCCAATATATTAGGTGGAGTTTATAAAGAAATGTTTTTCAGCTTAACATGGGTAAAAATAGACAAGAAATAAGAAAGCAATATTTCTCTCTTGCAGGTACTGCTGTATACAAAAACAAAAAACAAACCCGTTGCCATCGAGTCAATTCCAACTCATGGTGACCCTACAGGACCGAGGAAAACTCCCCATAGGGTTTCCAAGGTGTGGCTGGTGGATTGGAACTACAGAGTTGAGCTCTTAACCATTATACAGAGCCTGGATTCTTATCCAATGTGGTCAATATAGGAAAATTCAATTCCTTGTTTACTAATTGTCTAACCTAGTTTCATTATCAACTTAGATATATGAAGTGATAGTAACTAGTAGTTGGAGGAAATTATTTAATATCAGTTATAAGTAATATCATATCATGGAATACTTTTCTCCAAAATAGTTATGTGATAAAACTATAATATGTATTAGGGAATACCTCTGCCCAACACAGATATGAAAAAAAAAAAAGGAAAAAGAAAAAAAATCTACACATACTTCTCAGGTACTATTAACCACGCCTGTATATGTGGCTGTACTGCCTTTTCCCCTTTTCATTTCATGGGCAAAGCAGAATTGATAGCTCAAAGACAACTACCAGAAAACCTAACAAAGACTAATAAAATTGGAGAGTGATTCCCTAGTTTTCCTTGAAACAAAGGAATTAAATGTTTTGCCCAAATTATATTTTTCTTTAAAAACTTCTTTTTTGTGTGTGAAAGATAGGTATGTACTAAATACTGGATCTGTTTTGCTTGCAAGTTACTGAAAACTCACATGAAATTGTCACTGAAAATCCCCCCAGTGGGACCCCTCCACTCAGTGACGTCCCCTGGCCAGGTCCCTCTCAGCCTTCAGCTCTGCTGTTTCCCATTTGGCTCCAGGTGATAGTAAGATGCCTGGAACAGCTCCAAATCTGTATTTTCCCAAGTTTAATTCTAACAGACAATAAAATGTGTCTCTCGCAAAAGCCTAAGCATTGTTACATTTGATTGTCTCTGATGTGGTCTCTTACCCATTCTAGTATTTGTGGCCAGACAGTTAAATGCTTTCATTAGCCAGAGGAGAATCACCTACCCAACGGTGAAGGTAGAGGTGATGTTAACCATAACCACAGGATATGGCCTGAAATTTGGGGGTGGAATTGATCCTACAGAAAAATGAGTCCATGTTAAGTGAAGCCAGGTGACTAGATGCTAAAGGTCCCAAAACAACAAGTATCCACTAAGCTTTATAAAGCAAATTGAGTGTTGTCTCCCCCAAAATATTTTAATTTTGTAAGTTTTTCTTTGGTAGAGATCTTTATACAGGTTTTATATCTCCTGATCTCAGATGAATGAATTATTCTAATAAAAAAGGGAATTTCCCCTGGTTTTTATCATCTTGGATTAATGACTATTTAGCCTATCACATTGGCCTACTTATCTTGTGTATATGTGGTTGTGCATGTTTATATGTGTAAAGGGATGTATGTGTATGTGTGTTTTTATAGAGTACACATGACAAAAATGGTTGAGTATATTTCCTTCTGCTTAAAAGTGAGATTTATCTTCAGGTTATAAGCCAATTTGAAAAAAAACAAAAAAAACAAAAAACCTCTTTGTATTGTTATGGAGAAATGGAGAACACTGATTACAGAATAGAATATTTGGAACATAAAGAAACAAAGACACAAAGCAAAACATAGCCGTTCTTGGGTAAACACGGAATTAGCAAACATTTTGCAGCGAATGTGAAGAGAAAATATACAAAATAATGATTTGCCATAGGCTTAATGATGAAAGAAATTGAGCTATATCGTTGGCATACACTGAGAATAACTTGAATCCATGGATAAAGTCCTTAACACAAGATGCAAAGATACTTTAAGCCCAGTACAAACAAATTTAAACAAGAGGAGCAACAGGATCTAAGTAGAAAGCTACTAGCCCAGATCATAACATGACAATTCCCTTAGCTATGTGAGCTAAGTATAACCACCAGGTCCTTAATGTGGACTGGTTTGAAGGTTAATTCAGGAGCTTGCATGCCCTCTTATTTGGGCCTTTGCCATCATTTCCAGAGCACACGAAACTTTGCTGAACATGGATTCTCTTGGGCTCACCAGCAATCTTCAATCCTTCCTGGAAATTCTATCTCTAACCCAGGGTACTCTGAGTAGTAGACACACAGATCGTAAAGCCCACAGCCTCAGTTTTCATCCAAGTGTCTCTCCCTCAGAACTACCCCCCAACCTGAAACACATGGAATAATCTGACAAAACAGGTGGTTTTCAAGAAATTTTTTTCCCTCAAAGAGGTACAAACATTACCAGAAGAAAAGGAGTACAATGGGATGTTGAAACACAATTTTGCCATCTGGAGCCCTGAATCCAGGCAAAATTATTATTTCAAATTCCCAGTCTGGTTATGTCATCTCCTGCTACCACATTTACACTTGGTCTGTCTCTCCAGCCTGACAGGCTTCCTTTTAGGACGTGGGGCTCCCTACAGCCCCGGGGGGCCCCTTGCACTAATTCACTCTGTATGTTGTGCTCTTGTATAATTCTTTCCAGAAAATGATTTCCTCTCAGCTTTCTGATCTCATTCTGAATTGCCATTTGCCAGGATGAAGGTGCAACATGAATCCAACTCATTTGTAGCACTAACAGTCACAATTACAGACTTACTTGATGATTTGATTTGTTTCAGTCTTCTCTTTGACTATAAGCCTCATGAGGGCAGCTAGTGTCTGTCTTGCCAATCTGGCATCCCGTATTTACTCCTTCTGTGTCTGATATATACAGTAGATAAGCTATCTCAATGTGTATTCCAGCTGCCTGCTAGTTTTCCTTTTTGGAATACTAAATGTACATTTTCTGGACTCTCTTACAGCTAGCCAGCGCTCCAGATGTGATTTAGATGCTGCGAAAAAGATCTGCTTAAGCAAGGTCTGGATTAGGGGCTGATTTAAGTGGCCAGAAGCATGAGGAAGTTGTAGAGCTGGCAGGTCCAGTTCTGTTGGTTGCTCCAACCTCCAGGTCATGGTAGCTAAGGTGGAGTGATCATGGAGCCAGCAGTAGGAGCAGTGGCATCCTGACCTCATGTTCTCCTGATGCTGTCAGAGGACACCCATCCTCAGTTAGGCCTACTTGGTGGTAATCTAAAAAACAAAGTAGGACTTATTTTGGTATGGCCAATATAGAGCCCATGTCTCCAATATTTTCAAAGCATGTAATTCCTTCTACTATATGGCTTTCTACTGTATCTATGTTCTGTTATCTACAACCAAATCCATTTATCTCTTGAATACTAAACAAATGAAAGAACAGATTCTTCTTGACTTTACATAAAATTTCTTATGCCTATAATAGATAAAATGAGGTAACTTGTCCCTTGTATTAAATTATGTCTTAGGATGTTCCACGTGTCCTTTGCGAGCTACATGAAATAAACAATGAGATGGACTACAGCATTTGAAAATTCATGCTGCCTACATCACAGAAAAAACACAAAATCCTTTTACCTCATTTTAAAAAAATATTAATTTATACTTCCATTACAACTGTTAAAACCAAAAAAGTGACTGAAATTGATTTTTTAAAAAAATGGATTACATGCTAGTAAGCAAAAAGTAGATAAGACAAATTTAAGGAGAAGGAATGCAAGAAGAATTCTTTATATGGTACAAGTCTGACTAATAAGTAGTGACTCATTCAAATATAAAGACTGGAAAACATTACAACTCTCTGGGAAGGATTCATTTAGATTTAAAAATTGTAAATCCAAATTTTCTTTTTTTCTCTTTATTGTCTATATAGGCAGAGGACACAGTACTACTTAGGAGACACTCAATTTTATGGTTGAAAAACATCATGTCAGCTATATTCACCCAAATTGCGCCAAATGTATAGTTTCTTTGGGAGGAATTGAATTAATTCTACCTGGTGTAAAGTAAGATAATTAATTTTAACTGGCGTAAGGTAGAATTAGTCTTGGAGTACAGACTCTGCCAGCTAATTATTTCTCCATATGCTACTGCTCCCCACACCTGCCTCATCTTGGCATTACAGATCACACATGTTACTGATCTTGCCCCGCGGTGCCAAGAACAATGGCACCACAATAACCGCCAACCTGCCTACAGTGCAAAGAGAACCACTAATGCAGTAGATTGGGAAATATATTTCAGATGTGATATTGGTTTGACTGTAACCAGGGAAACATCCTTGAAAACATATAATTTGAAATGACCATAAACAAAAAGTATTTATCCCACTCACTGTCCTCCCAAAAGTTTCACACACACACACACACACACACACACACACACTTCAATAATGTCAAATCAGACAGAAACTAATCATTTACAATTATTGCAATGGGTATTATGTGTATGCTGGGAACACTTGTGTTGATTTGTGGTTTTCCCAATTTTCATGCACATAAACATTAAGTAGGTACCTGTTTTTAAAAATATATATTCCTAGGTCCCAAGTTACATGTCTGCTAATTCAAAATCTTTATGTTCAGAAAGCACCCTATCTGGTACTGACAAGATTATGAGCCAACTTTAAGAAACATGGAGCTAGGAGATGAGAACATCTACTCAAAGCACACTGACTCTGTTTTTAAACTCCCTTTCTTCACCTGTAAAAGCAACCAAACACAGACAGAACAGCACAATTCTGGAATATACAAAAATAACTGAATATGACATATGAAACATGAATGTGACTTATAATTATTCTTTTGTTATTGACTGCCTATTCACTTTGCATTAAAACAGGACTATTGTCAAAGAAAAAGAAAATATGTGATGGAAAATTAAATCAAAATTATTTTTTAAAAAAACAGATGATTCTTGTTAGTTACTGGTGTACTGATGCTTCTTCTCCTCTGCTTTCCTAGAATTCAGAAAGAATTTGAAGGGTTGCCAAATGCTGTGGGGATTTGAATACCATTAAATTAAGCATAATAAAATGATGGAGAAACATAAAATAACGGCCAGGGGCAGAGAAAAATGAAATGAGAAATCTCTCAATTATGTCAATAGCCATATTAAATTTAACTGTGTGAATTAAAAAGAAATAAATTCAGCAAGTGGAAAGCATACATTAAGCTGTATCAAGAGCCAACAACCATTTTAGTGAAAATAAACTGAAATTCCAAAGAAATATTACTTTTTCCTCGTTAAGCCAAATTAGTGCCATTTATTTAAACCCAGTAACTATATTTTTTGGAAAAAATAATAGAATCATGGAATTTTGGTGCTGCGGGAATCTCAGCTTCTAGTCCAAATTCTTCTTTTAAAATTTTGCAAACTCAAGCACAAATAGTATCATTTGGCCAAAATCACTCACGTACAGGTAGCCCCTCATTTACAACGTAATCGAGTTATGACAAACCACACTTACAATGGTCTTTTTTTTTTTTTTTATCTTACTGTTAGTAATAGGTAGTATATTCAACGTTGCAGCGCATAGTGAAAGGATTAGCCTGAGTTTTTTCCGAACTAAATCAGGGGCTTCGGTTGTTTGAAAACATGGGCCCAAACACGGATCCCTTTGCTAACGTCGATAAGCAGATTCAGGAAGCAGTGACATGTTACCGCAAACTATATAGAGAGAAAAAAAGAAAAGGATCATAAGGACAACTCTCACTAATTTTCTGACTAGAAACACCATCCCGTTTCCAGTGATAAACCAGATGATCCAGAACCTTCCACAAGTGGAGTTACTACTGCAACTGACAAAATGTCAATGTTGTCCAAATCTTCACCAACACCAAAGTAAATTTTTATGAAATATGAATTTTTATGTATATATCTATGTATTGAAATATATATATGTTTATATGTTTCCAACCCATAAAGAAAATAAAGATCAGATTTATAAAGATAAAAAAAAAAAGATAAAATGCAATAATAATGAAAACTAAAAAAAAAAAAGGAGATATTCGACTTATTTCAGAACTGACTTAAGACACGGTCGTAGGAACAGAACCCCTTCACGAGTCGGGGGCTACCTGTATTGACTCTGCATCCAGGATAAGAACTTAATTCTTTCAGTTTCTAAATTCAGATCCCATTTCCCTGTTGTATATGAGTTGAACTACACATTGTCTAGGCACCATATTATATATGAGTTGAACTACATATTTACCAGACACCACTGTCATTGAAAAGGAGCCCGGCTGGCATGGTGGTTAAATGCTCAGCTGGTAATTTAAAGGTCAGAGGTCTAACCCACCAGCAGTTCTGGGAGAAAGATGTGGTGATTTGCTTCCATAAAGGTTAAATGAAACTTGTTGGATCAAGTCTATTCCAACTTATAGTAATGCTATATAACAGAGTAGGGTCGCTATGAGTTGGAACCGACTCAAGGGCACATAACAACAACTAGCAACAACACTGTTATTGAATAATATAACAAAACCAAACCCATTGCCATCAAGTCAATTCCTACTCATAGAGACCCAACAGGTCCAAGAAGAATTGCCCCACAGGATTTCCAAGGCTGTCATCTTTGCAGAAGTAGACTGCCACATCTTTCTCCCACAGAGCTGCTGGTGAGTTCCAACCAGCAACCTCTGGGTTAGCAGCCAACTGCTTAACCACTGTACTACCAGGGCTTCTTCAAATAGTATAAGAGCTACCACAAAATGGGTGAAGAGGATATTCAAGACCACTGTGCCAAATATGTTACATCCTTATAACAACCCTTGAGGTAAATGTTATTTTGTTCATTGTATTTTATAGTGGAGAAGATTTAAGTTCAGAAAAATTAAGATATTTTCCTACAACAAGGCAGTGAATTACAATTAGGGATTCAATTCCAAAAAGATAAAATAATAGCACTGAATTCAGTAGAATAAATTATAAAAGAAAAACTATTGATATTGTGGGTAGTATTCAAACGTGTGATTTCATGGGAAATTATATAACCATCCATTTCTTGTTCTAACTTAGTTACAACTATGCCTTCTGAAAATCAACAGAGCAGAAGAATATTTTGACTGCCCATAAAAACTTGTTGTTGTTAGGTACCAACAAGTTGGTTCCAGCTCACAGTGACCTTACGTACAACAGAATGAAACACTGATAGGCCCTATACCATCCTCACAATCATTGGTATGTTTGAGCCC
This sequence comes from Loxodonta africana, assembly GCF_030014295.1. NCBI lineage: Eukaryota > Metazoa > Chordata > Mammalia > Proboscidea > Elephantidae > Loxodonta > Loxodonta africana. Next base: position 39,213,083 of record NC_087352.1, read on the forward strand.
ATTGTTGCAGCCACTGTGTCAAGCCATCTCATTAACGCCTTCCCCTTTTTCACTGACCTTCTATCTTAAAAAGCATAATGTTCTTCAGGGATTAGTCTTTTCTAGTAACATGTCCAAAGTAAATGTGAAGAAGTCTCTCTATCCTTGCTTCTAAGGAGCACTCTGGCTGTTCTTTGCATAGTCAGTAAAACACAGGTAAACATCTTTCTGGCATTCACTGCTTTCAGCCAGGATCCATCTGACATCAGCAATGATATTCCTTGTTCCATGCCTTTTCAAATCTGGCTGGAATTTCTGGCAGTTCCCTGTGGATGTACTGCTGGAACCGCTTTTGAATGATCTTCAGCTAAATTTTCTTGTGCATGATATTAATGATATTGTTTGATAATTTCTGCATTCTGTTGGATCACCTTTCTTTGAAATGGGCACATATATGGATTTCTTCCAGTCTGTTGGGCAGGCAGCTGTCTTCCGAATTTCTTGGCATAGACAAACAAGTACCTCCAGTGCTACATCCACATAAAACGTGGCTCTCAATAAAACATCTCACCTCTGTAAGAATTACCTTTGCCAGGAACCTGTCTTGAGAAACCATATTGCCTTATCCGTAGAAGCACTTGTTTCCTTCCAAAATGATGCTGGCCATCAAAATGACCTTGGCCATGCCTCAGTACTCTTCATTGGACCATAGCAAGTTAATTCTGTTTATGTCTGATCTTTTGACAAGAAAAATCCAAAATTTTAGTATATCCTCTGAGAGAAAGTGAATGTTTCCTAGCTTGGTACTGGCAAATGTCTTGATAAACTGATTTTTTTTCCTATACTTCTAGCCCGTGATTAAAGGAATAATTGTTACCACAAAGGCCTTTTTTTTTTTTTGGTTAACTGGTTTTATCCTGAGCCGTAACATCTCAGAATATACAACACCCAGCTGTGTTTTTGTTAATTCATTGTATTCTTTGACATAGAATTTTTAAAAGCATGTTCATATTTTAATTTCATGGATTCCTTCACCTTAGTATTCTTGATCTCAAATTAATATATCAAAAGCCAAAACCAAATCCACCATCGTCAGTTCAAATTCCAACTCATAGCAACCCTGCAGGACAGAGTAGAATTGTTCCACAGGGTTTCCAAGGCTGAAAATCTTTATGGAAGAGACTGCTGCATCTTTCTCCCACAGGGCAGCTGGTGGGTTTGGCTAGCAGCAGAGTGATTAACCATTATGCCACCAGGGCTCCAAAATTAATATACGGTCATCATAAATATACTTCATATTCTAATACGGTGAAATACATGAAGACAGAAAAGCAGACCTCTGAATTTTAGTAATACACAGAGCTCTATCTGGAGCTTATCTGGAAACTCTGGTGGTACAGTGGTTAAACGCTGCACCTGCTAACCAAAAAGTCAGCAGCTCAAATTCACCAGGCGCTCCTTGGAAACCCTATGGGGCAGTTCTACGCTGTCCTATAGGATCCCTGTGAGTCAGAATCAACTCGACGAAAACAGGTTTGTTTTTTTGTTTTTTATCTAGAGCCTAGCGCTATTTTAGTGAAAAAAAAAAAAAGCAAAACTAAATTTCTAAAGAATTCCCATATTTTCCACATGAAATAAAATTACTGCCATTTATTCAAACCCAACAGATAAAATTTAGAAGGAAAAGAACACCATGGAATTTTGGAACTGAACACAGTTTTATATGAAAAGCAAGGAATTTATGAAGAATGAAAATCTAGGATGGGCAGCTGAGAGTGGGGTCAGTTAAGCAGAGAGTAACTAGGCTTCACTAGCTCCAAAGTTGCAGAGAAAGGAGTCTAGTGATTCAGCTCACAATGGAGACCAGATTTCAGGGAACTCTGAGGCCGAGCTGCTGTTCACCTGGTGCAGTTCTTGGTTTTACACTGAATCATCAAAGGAAACCCAAAGGCCCCATTGCTCATTGAAACAGATTTCAGGACTTGCCATAAGAAATGAGTGTGAGTCTGGCCTTGAATATCACCTCCCAATCATATTTAGTGGGGTGGCGTATGGTGCAGGTGGGTTAGTGTAGCATTTTACTTCCCTGGCCTCATTATGCCATATTTATTATTCCAAGATGGATTTAAAGCTATTTAAGTTATCTCTCAGGCCACTGAAGGAGCCCTGGTAGCACAACAGTTAGGGGCTTGACTGACAGAAATGTTGTCGGTTAGAATCTGCTCAGAGGCTCCGTGTAAAAATTACAGCCTGGAAAACCCTATGGGGCAGTTCTACTGTCACATAGGGCTGCTGTGGGTTGGAAGTGACTTCACAGCACTAACAAAACAGCTCAGGCTACTTTGGTATTTGAGATCTTAATCGTTGGTTTAGACTTTCCCTTTTCCTAATTATGCAACTGTTTTTGAGAATCACTTAAAATTTCTGACTTAGTATCTTCGTACATAAAATAGAAGTAACCATAATAATAGATGTCATAACTACTTACTGTGTCTATAAAAATTAAATAAGAGATGTATTTGCTAGTTATATCCATGAAAAAGTAAAATAAAATATGGTGGTTTCATTTGAGTTCACTTGAAATGCTAAAGTACTCCACAATTCTTAAGTGTTGTTAATCTTCTTTGCCTCATATGTGACACCTTTCTCAAATATTCTTAAATTTAATCTCATTTTTGAACAACTCTAATTAAGACATGCACAAATTTAACAAAAACTATGCTAGCTATAATTAGATTTCACTTTTATTTACCCTTTGACAGAACCCTTTCTGTATTAAATATTTGAATTTATTTGCCCTAAAAGTAAAGGGAAATGTTATAAAAGCAAATATTTTGATATGATGGGAAACATTCAGATTTCTCCTATCCTTACCATTCTTGATCTATAAAAAGGAATAAAAAGAAATTGATGCTATTTGAAGGGAAAATTGGTGTAATAGAATCTGGGTGGACACATTGTTGGCATACCCAAAAACCAAACCCACTGCCTTCAAATTAAATCCAACTCATAGTGACCCTAGAGGGAAGAGTAGAACTGGCCCATAACCTCTTCTGTAATTAAGTCATCTGATGAAGTAGGTTTAATCCATGTTCAATATGTTTGTTTTGACTTATTTAAACATTGTAATAAAAGACACCAAATAGAGAAGTAGTTTACTTTGGCTACGGTGTACTGGTGAGCAGAGACAAATTTTTTGATATTTTGTTATTTTTGACAGAAATTCCAATAAAAATTTGTAACAGGAATTGCAAGGTATGGGATTTTTTTCCCTTATTGTTTGTATTTTTTTTTTTATTTCCCTTGTGTTGTGACAGTATCTTAAGACCATTCTGAGAGGAACACCAAAAGGTGTTAAATCCTCAAGTCAGATGGAGCAGCGGTGAGGCACCACCAATCTGCCTGAGATTCAGTAACCTCAGGATTATGACTGTGGCTGGTAATTTCTCACTTTATTCTTACTGGGTCTCCACCAATGAACATGAGCAGAGGTGCTCCTGGATCCCTCAGGCTCCACCATATCAGTATTTCTAATCACATACACATACGTGACCATGAGTCCGACTTCCTGTTCCTATCGCAGCCACTGGTTTTTCATTTATTAGTTTTGTTTTTATTCTACCTCAGCTCTTAATCTCTTTGATTTTGATTCATGCATGGTGTCCAAGGCTCACTCCTTACTTCACCCTTAAAGAAAAAAATTTTTTTTCTTTTTTTTTTAATGTTTCTATTCCTAAATGGGAAACCCTGGTGGTGTAGTGGTTAAGTGCTACCGCTGCTAACCAAAAGGCTGGCAGTTCAAATCCACCAGTCACTTCTTGGAAACTCTGTGGGGCAGTTCTATTCTGTCCTGAATGCTACCCTGGAGCTGATGAATTCTGTTATATTGGCTTAGCAGAAATGATTCCCCGTAAAGCCATCCAAATCATCAAAACACCAAGAAATGTGTTGAAAAAATTAACTATCAATGGAGTTAAAATACATGATTATGATTTTTAAAGGCTAACAGTTTTCAATACAAAGCAAGACTGCTATAATAAGACCTTAAAAAATCAATTGGCCATATTTCTATAGGGATAAAGCTACTGTTAATATGCTTTTTATGTGAATCATATACTTTATTCATCCATATCTGTTGAATCTTCAAATCTTGATAAAATGGCATAAACAGGCTTAATGAAAATATATAGGCTAGAGCAGAGGTGAACAAATTTTAGAGGGTATCAGGTTCACCTGGAGAGCTTGTGAAAACAGATTCCTGGGCCCCACACCTGGAGTTTCTGATTCAGTAAGTCTAGGTAGAGTCTGAGAAATTGCATTTCTAACAAGCTTTCAGGTGATGCCAGTGCTGCTGGTACAGGCATCATATTTTGAGATACTGTAATTGTTACTTATTGAGTGAATAACATTAAGCAGAGCTTAAATGTTTTAACTTAAGTTTTCTTTTATATTTAATTTTACCACATCTATTCAATATTGTACTAGATGCTCTAGCTAGAGGAATTAGGCAAGGAAAAGAAATAAAAGGCATCCAAATAGTAAAGGAAGAGGTAAAACCATTGCTTTTAGCTGTAGACAAGGTATTATATAACAAAGATCCTAAGGAATCTACAAAAAGAAAAAAACTCTTAGAGCTAATAAATTCGGCAAATCTGCAGAATACAAGATCAACATAAAACTATCAGCTATATTTCTATACACTACCAATGAAGAATCCAAAGGAAATTTTAGAAACCATTCCATTTACAATAGAATCAAAGGAATAAAATACTTAGGAATAAATTTAACCAAGGAAGTGAAAGATGTGTACACTGAAAACTATAAAGCATTGCTGAAATAAAGAAAAGACTTAACTAAATGGCAAGACATCATGTGTTCATGGACTGGAAGACTTAAGATGTCACTATTCCCCAAAGTGATCTGCAGATTCAAAGCAATCCCTACCAAAACAGCAATTTTGCAGAAATCAGAAAGCTTATCCTCAAATTCATATAGAATTACAAGAGGTCCTGAATAGGCAAAACAATATTGAAAAAGAATAAAGTAGGAGGATTAAAGTTTGACAATTTCTTTGTAATACAGATAGAGTAAAAGCAATCTGTTAAAAATATAGTCACTGTGGATAGTCACCAGTTTAAGCATAAATTACCAATCATTACCTCATGCTTAGTGACTGCCAACCCAAGGACATATGTATATATTAAAACTTTGAAGTTTAGCGCCAGTTCAACACAATTACAACTTAAAGAATAATACACATTCACATATATATGTCTATAAATTCATGTGAGAGAGTAAAAAATAAACACACACATCAAACCAAAAACAAAACCCACTGCCATCGAGTCAATTCCGACTCACAGTGACTCTACAGGACAGAGTAGAACTCCCCATAGGGTTTCCAAGGAGCGACTGGTGGATTTGAACTGCTGACCTTTTGGTTGTACATTATGAAAGCAGCTGATCTAAAATGTCAAAAATTTATCTTTGTTTTAAATGGACATGGGATAAAATATAATTTATCTGATACACATGAGGGAGAATTTAAAGTATAATATAAATCTCCAATAACCTTAGGGGTCATGTTGACCTCTACATTTACCTCGTTGATAAAATAAAAGGGAGAATGTAAGAATTACAGATGAATCAAAAATAATGAAATTTAAATAATAGAAATGCAAGTATTAATGCATAAATTTATCCATTTGATGCATTTATGGGATGTGCCAAGAACTATAAAAAGGACTGAGATACTTTGTTTGCTTTTAACAATACTTGACAATATACCTACCCCTCACTTATCAATTATCTCATTATCCAACATTTTACATTTACAGTAGTAAAAAATCTATCCTATTTTGCATATTAGTGATGTATGTCCGGCAATAATGAACGCTGAGGTGCGAGGCAAGAGTAATGCTTGCTGGCTGTGAAAGTTATGTGTCACCTTGGCTGGGCCATGATTCTCAGTGGTTTGGCAGTTATGTAATGATGTAATTTGGCAGTTGTGTAATAATATAGTCATCCTCTTAGTCATCTAGTGCTGCTATAACAGAAATACCACAAGTGGCTGGCTTTAGTAAAAAGAAATTTATTCTCTCACAGTCTAGTAAGCTAGAAGTCCAAATTCAGGGCATCAGCTCCAGGGAAAGGCTTTCTCTCTCTGTCGGTCTGGAAGATGGTTCTTGTCATCAATCTTCCTCTAGACTAAGAGCTTCTCAGTGCAGGGGCACCAGGTTCAAAGGACACACTATACCCCTGGTGCTTCTTTCTTAGTGGTATGAGGTCCCCATGTCTCTCTGCTTGCTTCTCTCTTTTATATCTCAAAAGAGATTGGCTTAAGACACAATCTAGGATCTTGTAGATCTCATTAACATAGCTGCTGCTAATCCATCTCATTAACATCATAGTGATAGGATTTACAACACAAAGGAAAATCACATCAGATGACAAAATGGTAGACAATCACACAATACTGGCAATCAAGGCCTAGCCAATTTTGATACACATATTTTGGGGGACACGATTCAGTCTATGACATCCTCCATTTTGCGATCTGATGTGACAATCCTCCAATTTTGTATAACACTGATTTTCATATAACAACCTTGTCTTTGGAACCTAACCATGTTGTTAAGTGAGTGAGTGTATTTACTGTTTTAGTAAAGAAATGTGAAACTTCATCCTAAACTAATTTATTCCTAGAAATAAAGTTTATATACATAAAATCTTAATTTTGGACCTCTGGTTCAGTAGAGGAGACTTGGTGCGCAGTGGTTAAGAGCTCAGGCTGTTAACGAAAAGACTGGCAGTTCAAATCCACTAGCTGCTCCTTGGAAACTCTATAGGGCAGTTCTACCCCATCATAGAGGGTCGATATGAGTTGGAATCGATTTGATGGCAACGGATTTAATGGGGGTTCAGTGGAGAACCAAAAAACAGTAAGAAAAACATATCTTCTCCTATTTTAGAATTACATTTGTAAAAATTAATTGATTCTCTGTATGCATGAGTGTGTGTATTTGAGAGTGGGTGTGAGCAATCATATTAAGTTAGAGTAAATGTCACACTATTTTGGAGTATAGTGATTATTTCAACTCAGTGGAAAACTTTCCTGAGATCCCCTCCCTGGAACACTATAAACAGTCATTTAAACCTAACAGTCTGTATCTCCAGTACCTTCAGAAATTCTTGGACAAAAAAGATTGTTCAACTCAGCCCACATAATCCCTTTCACTTTTGTCAAAATTTATACAAAATCATGGGTGCAACCTAGGTTTTAAAAAATAACTGAATTATCAGTTTACAGAAGACACCCATGTGTAGCCTATTTTACTACAAACAAGTCATTGTTCAAAAATAATTTGAATTTGTATCAACAAAATATCACGGACTTCATATACAACAGGGTTAAATTTTCCCGTTTTTAAAAGTCTCTAGATAACAAATTTTTTATTAATAACTATATTAAAAATACAATTTCTAGTGTATTACAGGTAGCAAAGCTATGTAAGAGCAATTTAAAAAAGACATGAAATGACCCAATCTAATAACATCAAATTATGTTATTCTTGTATTAAGTTATTGCTATTTCACAACAGCAAAATAACAGATGTAATTATTATTTATCCCTAAATTATTTAACATTTTTATGAATAAAAGGGTTGGGAAGAAAATTAATGAATGAGGAAAACTTAACAAATCCAGAAGTCTGCATGCTAAACAACTAATATGGAAAAAAAAAATACGTATTTTGAAGCCAAAGTTACTAAACAAAATGAATGTAATGTCATTCCTTGAGTCTGGACCACTGTCAGGAAAGAAAATTCATTAGGAATTGACTTTGATGGCCTTTCAACCTTCAGATTAATTCATCATTTTCCTGAGACACATTAATTACCACCCTGTCACATTAACTTTCTGAAAGTGACCCATTATGTGACCTGAATGAATGGATTCAATTGCCAGAGTGATTTAAGAAAACAAGCTTCCAAAACATTTCACGAGGGGCATGTTGACTAGTTCATGGGGCTTTATCCAATAGAATATAGACAGCTTTTTTCAGTAACTTCTAATTTGGAAAAGTGTTTGTGATGGAAAACGCATATGTTACACATCAATAGCAGAGGGACTAATATTTTACAAACACAAGAATCTGGGCCATACATTGAATTAAACAAACTGGCATTTATAAAATAAATATCATTAAAAAAATAAATGGTTGCAAATGGATATTCTAGCTTTCTCCATTACAGAAAAATCGACTTATTTTGATAAATATTAGGTTATGTGTGTTTGTTCCTTGTTTGGTTAATATATCTTCTCACACTGCGGTGGGTACAAACTCCACTTTTCTTTTTCTCTCATTTATCTCCTCTTATTGTCAAAAAAAATTTTTTTTTTTATTGTCTGTCCTTCAGAAAGGTCATAGAAGTGAACAAAGGTAAGATAAAGTAAGAATACAGAAAGGGCTTAGAATCAGTGAAGTACTTACAGTTCTTATTTTCACTAGCCACCAGGGAAAATGTCATTTCTTAATCCCAGGATTACCTTTTAAATTGAAACCTCCTTCTCTCCTTGCCTCTCCTATACAAATTCCCACCTCTTAATATGTTAATTTTAGAAATTTGTTTATATTCATTTCTTGAGTCTCTAGCTCTCCCTCTCTTAAACGTGTATCTATGGAAAACTCAATCACCCTTAATTCCCTGGTAATATGATTCATGATTCCCATGGAGTTCCTGAGTAATGCAAATGGTAATGTGCTTGACTGTTAATGAAAGATTGGAGGATTGAGTCCACCCAGAGGTAACTTTGAAGTAAGGCCTAGAGATCTAATTCTGAAAAATCAGTTATTGAAAACCCTAATGGGCCCAGCTCTACTCAGACACACATGGGGTCACCATGAGGCAGAACTGACTCAAAGGTAGCTGTGTGTGTGTGTACAAATCATAATAAAATAAAAAAATAAGAAAGCATTTTCTAGTGGTTTCTTTCTACACCCAAGTGTAACATGTGCAATTTACTTTTGATTCTACTAGAAGTTGGAATACTCTTCAACTTTTTACTTTCCTTGACCTTGTGAATGAAAACTAAGAACAGTTTCTAACAAATATTTCAGATAATTGAATTCAAGTTTAATGAATGAAATAAAAGTATATACAAAATTTATTAAATTTTAACCAGTGTATTCACAATTATAGGTGAACTTTTTTTTAATCTTGGCTGGAAATATAGACTAATATGTTCAAGCATCACTGGTGTATAATTTACTATGGGCTGTGGAATCACAGCTTCAAATGTTGCTCCATTTTTCTCTTCTTTAAAACACACACTTTCATTGATTTATATTTTTACAAAGCTGGTTCTCAAATGTATTTGTCATCACTTAAAATGCAGGATTCATTCTGAGAAGAACACTCAATACTGCCACGGAAGATACTTTCCCTGATATCAGCTGTTTTGCCAATTATGCTGATTCAAGGAACCATGAAACAGTGCCACTACTGCCAAAAACAACAACCAACCAAAAGAACCACATGTGGAGGTTGTTCTAGAAAAGTCTATGATAGTATCTGATGGTTTTAAAACTATTTGTTACAACCACAGTACTAATTTTCCAAAGTAGCCATTAAAGTTCAGATGTATTGTTGTTTGTTTTTTAAGTTGTAAAAGATTGATACACACGTATGCTTAAATATACTACATAAGAGCAACTTCCAGATAGAGATTTATATGATGAGATCACTCATGTGAAGATCGGTCTTTGTCTCTGAATTAATAGTGCAATTTAAGTTGAAAGACATCTTCTTTAAAAACATATCCCCTGTCAATAAAGTACAAGAAAAATATGCAAAACTATGTCAAAAGTCCCCCCTTCTTGTGTAAGTTGAGAATAATTTTACTGAAAAATAAGATTATTTAAATCCAAGATATTAATAGCATCTACTGACATGAGGATTTCTATAAGTTGCAGGTAGTTACTACAAACATTTGCTAAAATAGATGTACATGTCATGTGGTAAAATCTTACATCTCTTTTAGAGGCTGATGATTTATATGGTGTTTAGAGTTGTGTCTGTTATATCCCAGCAACTATCCCCACTGTCTCATATGTCTAACTTAATGCTTATTGAAAATGTTAAACGATGTTAAAACTACAATCGGGTTTGGAGTTATGATAAAATCTACACTGTTCCATGGACTTTGGCATCTTCTGTACACCAACTCACATTCAGTTGGCACTTGGGGGCCTCTGAATCCTGATATTTTCAGCTTTTGTGGGGATCTTTATGGAACCAAGGAGTTTAACCTGAAGCTGCTCCATGATAAGTAATTATTTTAGTTCAAGTTAGAGATGCCTGAATCTCAGTGAAGAGGGTAAACATAGCCAATACCTTATCCCTCATGAAAATAATACACAGTCAAGGAATCTTAGTCTTCTGATGCTTGAGGACATGCACATATTTTGTCGGACCTTCTGGAATCCTCCCAGTTTCCACTGTGTCTAGTACTAGGCCAAGGAGCTACATTGGTCCCAAAGATCCCAGGTCTAGACTTGGTGTATCCTGTTGATGGGACACTTTAGTTGGCACTTATGCCAGCCCCAAACAGACCCAATAAGCCCTCATATTTCCCAATTTATGTACTTTATGTTATGACATTTTCATGTAACTATAAAGGTGTCAAACAGAACAAATTATTTTTTTTCATCTGTACTCCTATTCTACTCTATTCTTAGAAATTATTGCAATGAATCATTCATAATATTTTATGTCTCCCTGTGCAGACTCTAAGACCATGATGGTCAGGGAGAATGATTCATTAGTACTCATATCGTGAGCATCTGGAGCAGTGACTGACACAGAGTGTTATATAAGTAAATGTCCTGTTCCAGTGAATCAAATGGAAACAGCTATTTGGATAAGCAAACTGTGTTCCATAATTAGAGATATTTCTGTGCCTCCACAAGTAGAAATTGGCAAAAAATTCTCTACAGGTTTATCAAGTGTATATATGTCAGGGTCAAATACACCACAATAGATGGTTTATGAATCTATAAAATAGAAAATTATAATCAATGACTATAACATTTAACTTTAGATATCTGTATGGTCGAATCAGAAACCATTAATCTGTTTGCAATAAATCCCTAGGATCAAAAAAGTAATGAAAAGTGATATGGAATTATATTTTTCTTACCATTTAGTTTTTAGAGCTCAAAGGAATATGAACTAGTTCTAGAATTTAAAAAAATATGAACTTACCCAACTAACTTTTCACAACAGTTAACGGAATTGAGTGAAAAAACAATATTTTGTATTAAGATGCTACTGATAACTTTACTAGATAAAAAAAAGAAACAAGATGCATACTAACACTAAAATATATCCATTACAACTATAAAACTGTCACTAAGAGCAATATGAAAATCTGAAACCTATTTACCAAAAAAATCCTATCCATAACAGTAACTATGTCTATTGCCTTGAAGATAAAACAATTCCAAAACAAGCTAGATTTCCCAAAGTTGAATTTTGAATTTAAATCTGGTTTTAACGTTTATGCTGCAGCCTATAAAAGCTGTTTGTAATTAACTCAAAAATAATTGTTCTGAGACTGACTAAAAATAAACTAGAGAACAGTAAGCTTTGGCTAAATTTAAATGTTTGTGAGATATTTACCATAGTTACAGACGAAGTGCTTATTGTGTAATTGCTCAAGTTAATTAGGAAAGATACTTACTGAAAGTAAGATCCATTTCTTGGAAAACACTGAGACAAAAACCATAACAAGGAGCAAAAGCACAAAGGTCTGTCCTGTACTTCATTTTTTAGCTCCTTTCACAAAATTTTGAAACTGTCAGAAGATGTGTCATAATCTAACACTTCTAGCCGAAAGTTGTCACACTCTGTTTTGAAATGCATGAACGACATTATTTTATGTCACAGTGGGAGAAATAATGAGTTCTCAGATATTAGACAGCACAAAAGGAAATACGCAGGTCTGGAAGTGTGTAGAAGTTGAGGAAGCTCAGCAGCGGCCTGGGCATCAGGAAGAGAAGATACAGCTAAAAGAACACGCGCTCACAAGGGGAACCCATACCTCGGATTGTTCCTGCAGTTCGATTTCTGGTGTTTTGAAACCAGGATCTTGAGAGTTTGCGCTTAATTTATTTCTCCTGTCCAACAGTTCTTCCAGTTCTCTCACCTGGACCTTTAGCCTTCTATTTTCTCTCTCCAGTCCTTGTTTTTCTGTTTCAAGCATTTCCCTCTGGTCCCACTCTGAGGTATTTTCAGCCTGCAACCTCTCCAGCTAAACAAAGAACACAAAGAAGGAGTATGCAGCCTTCGTAACTGCCAAAGACAAGGCACCCAGCAAAGAGGCCCTGAACCAGAAAGGTTCGCAGATAATTCTATCTGTATTTTAAAAAGGACACTCTATTTGTTTGGAAAGTTAAGAATAACACAAAAGTCCTAAGACTAGGCTATCCTTTGATAAACGCACATATTTCCTCTTGGTCCATGTGAACTGTCCCCATAATTGCACTGACCATAGTTATGAAATAAGTGAGTTAAGTGAAATATTGCTGATTTTTTTCACCAACAATCTCCACTCAGTTGATGAACAGCTATCAGTTGAGAAGACATAAAATAATTTCTTGGCAGTTTTGACTGGATATAGTTCATTCATTTATTTACTCATTCATTTGTCTGGTTATCTGGGTTAGATAGGCAGGCAGACCAAGAGACAGACAGATAGAGGTAGAGATTTCTAATTCCAGATTTGATGCTAGCTTTTTTTTTTTTTTTTTAGACACTGTGGATAAAGTGGATAAAGACAAATGTAATACAATATTGTAAATTCTGTGATTAAAGTGAAAAAAAAAAAACTGCCTTCGAGTCGTGGAGTGATTAAAAAAAAAAAAAAGAATACTACAAAATAAAGCCATTCATATGAGTGGCTAATTTGATTTTCAGAGAACAGGGATTGTATTTTTTATGTGCTTTTATTTGTCCTACAAGCTAAGAATGGTTTTCGTATTTTTAAATCACTGAAAAAAATCAAATGAAGAACACTTTATGACACATGAACATTATATGAAATTAAAATTCCAGTGCCCATAAATAATACCTTCTTTGGACCACAGTCATGCTCACTTGTTTATGCATTTGTCTGACTGCTTTTACACTACAGTGGCAGAGTTGAGCACTTATGTTAAATCCATATGGCCAACAAAGCTGAAAATATTTACTTTCTGGCCCCTTACAGAAAAAATATGCCAACCTCTGCCCTAGACCCATGGTTTTCAACCAAGGCTGCATGTTAGATTCAGTTAGGGAGGTTTTCATAATTATCAGTGACCAGAACCCCCCTGTAGAAATTCTGATTTAATTGGTTTAGGTTCATTTTAATACTTCCTTTGATCAATTTTTATTATTTTATTTTTTTTATGTTTAAGTTTTAAAGAGGCAATATCAAATGTATTTATTTTCAACTTTTATTCTGTTTAAATGTTTGTTCATTACTATCTTGAGTTTGAATCATATTCGCCTTTTATATTTTTTTTTTCTGGACGTTGAAAGGAGAAATGATTATTAGCTTTTGGCTTTTAAGTCTAATCCTGGCCTCACCATTTATTTTCTAGATAATTTAGGTAACTTCATCTCCCCTATGTGGACAGTTTATTCTCTAATTTGACAAAGTTTGTAAGACGTAAAATTAAAATAATTGGAAAGCACTTTGCATAAGCAATGTACTTCCTAGAGAAGAAACAAGGAGACATTATCTCAGAAAAAGAATTATGCATGTCTAAAAAAAATTTTTTTTTTATCTCCCATATGGCCATATGTATATCCAAATGTCGAAGAAACTCATGGCATAAATCTGTGGATTGGAGCAACTCTTTGTAGTGAAAAACTATCATACTCTAATCCTGGGTCTGTCACTTGCTCATTCTCTGATTCTAACAAGCCACTTACTCTGTTATACTGTTTCCTCAGTTGTAAAATAAGGATGAGGATAGTAGCCCCCAAAATTTGTGGAGTTACTGTAAGGGATGAATAAGATCAATTATTCGGAATGCTTTCTAATCTGTGTAAGATGGCTAAAATAGAAGGTATTTTGAAAGTATCTGTTAAGGTTAAAAATTGGAAATTACTGATATTTTTTAATTGTTAATTTTGAATAGTATGATCACAAAGTATTGTATCATTGCTGTGTGCCCTCAAGTTGATCCCAACTCATAGGGACCTTACTGTATAGTATTATACTCTCAAGAACTTTTTTTTAATGCCATTTTTAATTCTAAATAAAAATCATCTTAGTCAACATTAAGAAAAATGTTAGAGTTCACTAATAGCCTTGGAAATGAAATTTGATATAAAATCTAAAAACGGCTTTTTTATATGCATGAAATCATACACTATTGTAGGAAATGTTCTTTTCCCAAATCTAAGAGACACGTTAGCTTCTAAAAAACAGGAAACCAAAATTGCATTCTTGGCATTAGACCTCATTTATCAATTAAATATAATAAACTTTAATGGATCAAATTTTAGATAATGTGGTTTGACATTTGGGGTGCCTGTTTGGGAATATGAGGTGAAAATAGTATTTCATAGTGCAATAAGTTCATGACATTTCTTTAATTATTCAGATGAATGCTGAAACATTTTGTCTATCATTGTAACACTTATCAGAATGGATATAACAAAGCTGCAACAAAAAGTCAGCAAGTTAGTGATGGAAAATTGATTTTAGGAGAATAAATATGTTTTTGGCCAATGACAAATATAATGATATCATGTCACAGCTTTATTAAATTGTAGACATTTAAAATAAATTGCTGAAGTCAAATAAATTGATAATATCAGATAACAGATAAAACAAGGCATTTAATGTTATAGTGTTAATGAATAAACTCTGTATCTTAAAAAGTAAATTTAAAAAGGAATGATTTCCAAAGTAGTAACAATAAAGATTAAATAACAGAGCCTGAGCTTTTATCATCTGCAGTTTTAACTGACATACCGATTAATGGATAAAATTATGTATGTGACAAACATAAAAAAATTAAAGCTCCTATACGAAAGTTGGAATATCATAAAAATTATAAGGAATTTTATTTTACTTTTCATTTTGCTAAATTATCCCTTATCAGATTGTTTTCTATGAATCGTATGAAGATCCATTACCTTAAAAATCATTCACTTGAATGTAAATTAAAGCAATAAGACAAAAACAAAGTAATATTTTAAATTTGGACAAAAGAAGTCTGCCAATAGAGTACTTGTGATGTGTTTCCAATTATATGAAGTTCTAGAATGGGCAAAATTAATCTATGGGGCCTCTGGGTTAGGGAGTTGACTGGGAAGGGGCATGAATAAACCTGGGAACTTGCTGCGGTGATGGAAATGTTCCGTACCTTGATAGGAGTGTGCATTATACAGATGCTCGCATTTTCCAAGACTCATTGACCAGTATCCTTTTATATTTATGCCTTAACTTGTGTGTAAATTATACCTTAGTAAAAAAGTTAATAAATATTTAATTCTAAATTTAAACTCGAAGTAGGGTTGTGGGTGTACCTATTTCTAGCTCTGTCTGCTGAAAGGACATGGAAGCAATCACATTGTCAGGGAAATAAGCATGCCTAACACTCAGGTAGGAAGGAGCCCTGCTGGCACAGTGGTGAAGCACTTGGTTGCTAACAAAAAGGTCAGTGCTTTGAACCCACCAGTCACTCCACGGGAGAAAGACATGGCAGTCTGATCCCATAAGGATTACAGCCTTGGAAGCCCTGTGGGGCAGATCTACTCTGTCCTGTTGGGTTGTTATATGAGTCAGAATCAATTCAGTGGCAAGTGTTTTTTCTTTTTTTTTGGAACACCCAGATCTTTCCAATAAGATAAACCAGCTATTTGCAGTAAAGCTTGATTGCAGACCTGGAGCAAGAAAAGTATTTGGCAATCCCAGAACATAATGGTGCCTGAAAACATGCTTTTCTTCTATATACTATGCATATTTAAGGATTTTTGAGGTGTTTCAATGCTTTTATTCACTTGGTAATGTTTAAAGTTTAAGATGTTTGACAAAAATATTATTTTGATAGCAATGTTGAAGGTGCGTTTAAGTGCAGCTTTACATTTGTACTTTGAGTTTTTTCTGCTGGAAGAGGAAAAATATTTTTCAAGGGCGAGTCAGTTAAAAGGATCAATTACTCAAATATGTCAGTGAGCCAAAGTCTAACATGAACACTTGTCCAAATTCAAAAACAAATGTCAACGCCTATGGATCGGTTATGTAAGAATCTTCAACTCACCTGACCTTTTTACTGAAGAATTCTTAGACATTTATGGTAGAGGAAAGAATCTCCCAAAAGGTTTTAAAAAGGTCAAAGTATAGACTTGAGTAGTATTTGAATTTAGTTTCCAGTAAGTTTTTATGAACAGAATTCAAAATCATTTGTGAAAAATATTTTAAGTGACTTTTATCTCTGAGGCAAATATCCTTTGGGTTCCCTGATACACACGTTTTCACCTCAACACTCCACCTCACCACCTCCATGAGGGATAAAGAGATTGGAGAAGGGTCTCTTTCCTTCTCTCACTAGCACAGGAGTAGTCACACTATCAAAGTGAAGGAGGAGTTCGGAAAGGTAAGGATTTCCATTAAACTTGAATTAATGGATACAGCCCACAAGAGGGGAAATCTGAGCGGAGGCCAAGGTTTTTGACTCCACAAAGAAGAAAAAATGTAGAACGAATGTAGGGAAGTTAAAGAAATCCAGAGGCTTTAAAAAAAAAAAAAATACAGGAACATAGGATAACCTTATAGGAATAACTGGGGGAAAAAAAATGTAATAGAGGCTTGAAACTTAAATGTCAGGAAAATTATCAGCTTCTAGCAAATGTTGCCTTCTACGGGCATAACTTATTTTATTGCGCTTCACAGATACTGCATTTTTTACAAATTGAAGGTTTGCGGCAACCCTGTGTCAAGCAAGTCCATCGGTGCCATTTTTTACAATAGCATGTGCTCACTTCGTGTCTCTATGTCACATTTCGGTAATTCTCGCAATACTTCAAACTTTTTCATTATTTTTATATCTGTTATAGTGATCTGTGATCAGTGATCTTTGATGTTACTGCTGTAATTGTTTTGGGGCAACACAAACCGCGCCCATATAAGATGGTGAACTTAATTGATAAATGTTGTGTGTGAGCCATTCTCTCTCCCTCTCCTCCTGCCTCCCTACTACTGAAGACACAGCAATATTGAAATTAGGCCAATTAATAACCCTATAACAGCCTCTGAATGTTCAAGTAAAAGGAAGAGCTGCATGTCTCTCACTTTAAATCAAAAGTTAGAAATAATTAAGCTCAGTGAGGAAGGCATGAAAGCCGAGATAGGCCAAAAACCAGGCCTCTTGGGTCAAAGAGCTAGCCAAGCTGTGAATGCAAAGGAAAAGCTTCTGAAGGAAATTAAAAGTGCTACTTCAGTGAACATATGAATGATAAGAAATCAAAACAGCCTTATTGCTGATGTACAGAAGGTTTTAGTAGTCTGGATAGAAGATGGAATCAGCCGCAACATTCCCTTAAGCCAAATCCTAATACAGAGCAAGGCTCTAACTCTCTCCAATTCTGTGAAGGCTGAGGGAGGTGAGCAAGCTGCAGAAGAAACATTTGAAGCTAGCAGCGGTTGGCTCATGAGGTTTAAGGAAAGAAGCCATCTCCATAACATAAAAGTGCAAGCTTAAGCAGCAGGTACAGCTGGAGAAGCTGCAGCAAGTTATCCAGGAGATCTCGCTAAGAAAACTGATGAAGGTGGCAACACTAAACAGCAAATTTTCAATGTAGATGAAACGGCTTTACATTGGAAGAAGATTCTATCTGGGACTTCCTTAGTTAGAGAGGAGAAGTCAATGCCTGGCTTCAAAGCGTCAAAGGACAGGCTGCCTCTCTTGTTAGGGGCTAATGCAGCTGCTGACTTCAGTTATGCTGAAGCCAATGTTCATTTACCATTCCCCAAATCCTAGGGCCCTTAAGAATTATGCTAAGTGTACTCTGCCTGTGCTCTACAAATGGAACAACAAAGCCTGGATGACAGCGCATTTGTTTACAACATGGTTTACTGAAGATTTTAAGCCTACTGTTGAGACCTACTGCTCAGGAAAAAAAGAAAAGATTCCTTTCAAAATATCATTGCTCACTGACAATGCACCTGGCCACCCAAGAACTCTCATGGAGTTGTATGAGGAGACTAGCATTGTCTCCATGACTGCCAACACAACATCCATTCTGCAGCCCACGGACCAAGGAGTAATTTTGACTTGCAAGTCTTATTATTTACAAAATACATTTTGTAAGGCTCTATCTGCCATGGATAGTAATTCCTCTGATGGATCTGGGCAAAGAAAATTGAAACCTTCTGGAAAGAATTTATCATTCTAGATGCCATTAAGAACATTTGTGATTTATGGGAGGAAGTCAAAATATTAATATTAATTTAAAAAAGGAGTTTGGAAAAAGCTGATTTCAACCCTCTTGGATGACTTTGAGAGGTTCAAGACTTCAGTGGAGAAAGTAACTTCGAATGCAGTGGAAACTGCAAGAGAACCAGAATTAGAAGCGGAGCCTGAGGATGTGACTGAATTGCTGCGATTTCATGATAAAACGTTAACAAATGAGGAGTTGCTTCTTATGGAGGAGCAAAGAAACTGGTTTCTTGAGATGGAATCTACTCCTGGGGAAGATGCTGTGAACACTGTTGAAATGACAACAAACGATTTTGAATATTACACAAACTTAGTTGATAAAACAGTGGCAAGCTTTGAGATGATTGATTCCACTTTTGAAAGAAGTTCTACTGTGAATAAAATGCTATCTTCACGAAATGAAGATCCAATTGATGCAGCAAACTTCATTGTTGTCTTATTTTAAGAAATTGCCACAGCCACTCCAACCTTCAGCAGCCACTTCCCTGGTCAGTCAGCAGCCATGAACACCGAGGCAAGATCCTCCACCAGCAAAACTATACAACTCACTGAAGGCTCAGATGATGGTTAGCAATTTTTAGCAATAAAGTGTTTTTTAATGTCTTTACATATAATGCTGTTGCACACTTAATAGACTACAATATAGTGTAAACGTAACTATTATATGCCCCTGGAACCCAAAACTTTATGTGATTCACTTTATTGCAATATTTGTTTTATGATGGTCTGGAGCCAAACCCACAATATCTCCGAAGTATGCTTGTCTATATTTTTGGCACAATAAAAAAAAAAAAAAGAGTATAGAGTCATTTTGCAGAAGTCCATGTGAAATGAGTGAATATCAAACTAGCTAAGAGGAATAAATATCTGCATCAATAAGCAGGGTAGATAAGGAAGCTGCTATTTGTAATACACAGCAAGTGACAGTCTATAAGTAACATAAACAACTTCTCCTTCAATGTTTATTAGCTACTTGGAACACTTTCTAGAACAAAAGTTTCTATAGACTGATAAAAAATGAATGCATTCACTATATTTGAAAAACAATCATTGAACATGTAAAATCGTTCAATCATATTTTAAAAATAAATTGGGAATAGCTTTTTTAAATCCTATAATATAATAATAATAATAATATAGGTCGCCATTAAACAAGGTTCAACTGAAGATTTTCTTCCTTAATTTTAATCCTAGATACATGGTCACTTATTTTGGTCAGTATTATGTTTTCAATATCCATTGTAAAATATGAGGGATATATCTTACATTTCCATTTTATAGGAAAAATTTCCCTGGTCACTTGCATGTACACTTGCCTATCATTGCTATTAATGAAGAAAGCAATTCTTTATTTATAGTTAATTACCAGTTCTAATGTTTCCCCCAATAAAATGAATAAAGAAAAGTAATTTTTTTCCAAAATAAATACATGATCCTTTAATGAAAATGTAATGTCTGTATACGATTTCTGGAATCATTATACTTCTCTTAATATGAAGACATAGCCTCTCTAGACCATAGCTGAGCATAAAATATGGCATTATGGTTTGTGCTCTGACTGTACTGTTTATTAATGGTGATTGCTAATATTTGTTAGCAATTTATATCCAATGGGATAGGCACTACTCTGATTTCCCTTCATTATTTCACATACTCCTCCCCAAAACTTATAGAACAGGTACTATTATTCATGTTTTCAGATGAAGAAAAAAGTACTCATTGGTTGGCTAATTTAATACCATGATTAAAGTCAGAATCCTAAACAAAACACTGGAAAATCCACAAACATCTGACTTAACAAGGTATATTCGTTACAAAACATATTGTGAACTGAAAGATAATGACAATTATGTCAACGAAAATTTGGCAAATACATACTATAACATTAAAATATGTAATATACTTGGAATTTTTTCTTAAAGCAGCCAACCAATTTAAAGACTTCACTCTCCCCACTTTTTTTCTCTTTATTAATACCAGAGTAAAAAGGTTGTTAAAACTAGCATACTACTCCATGGCACACACATGGGAGTAACACATTCTGAAATTAGTTAAGAAATGCAATTCAAGCACCATAAAAATATCCATAGCCTTAGAAACATTTTCTAGTTTCTTTTCAGTAATTCATCCAGAAGATCTAATTTAAAAAGAATTAGATATTAAAAAAAAAAAAAAAAATTCTTTTAAAGGTGATCTATAATAGTGAAGGGCTGAAAATTGACTAATTGACAACAGTAATGTTTATGGGATTTGATGCATTTTTAAAATAATAGTCAAAGAAGTTATAGGAGATATTAAAATTCTATCCATACGTTGAAACATGGCATAGTGGTTGGGAAATATCTGCAGTCTGGTTTCAAATCCCAGCTTCACATGTACTAGATTTGTGGCATTTGGAAAGCTCCCAAACATTTTTTGCCTCAGTTTCCTGGTAAAGTAACATAAAACTTACACATACAATTTTTGTTTTCCTCTGATAGAGTATATTTGTTATTAATGACTGACAAACAACACACTGCATCAGGCAAATCTGTTGCAAAAGACCTCTTTAAAGTGTTAAAAAGCAAAAATGTCACTTTGAGGACTAAGACACCTCTGACCCAGGCCATGGTATTTTCAATTACCTAATATGCATGCTGGTGGCATAGTAGTTGAGTGCTATGGCTGCTAGCCTACAGGTCGGCAGTTCGAATCTGCCTGGCGCTCCTTGGAAGCTCTACGGGGCAGTTCTACCCTGTCCTGTAGGATTGCTATGAGTCGGAATCGACTCGATGGCACTGGGTTTGGTTTTGTTTTTTTTTTTGGCTTAATATGCATGCGGAAACCCTAGTGGTGTAGTGGCTAAGAGCTACAGCTGCTAACCAAAAGGTCGGCTGTTCAAATCCACCAGGCACTCCTTGGAAACCCTATGGAGCAGTTCTGCTCTGTCCTATACGGTCACTATGAGTCAGAATCAACTCCACAGCAATGGATTTTAGGGGTTTAATATGCACTCAAAAGCTGAACAATGAATAAGGAAGATGGAAAAAGAATTGACGCATTTGAATTAGGGTGTTGGTGAAGACTACTGAATATGCCACGGACTTCCAGAAGAACGAACATATCGTCTTGGAAGAAGTACAGCCAGAATTCTCCTCAGAAGCGAGAATGATGAAATTTAATCTCACGTACTTTGGACATGTTATCAGGAGGGATCACTCCCTGGAGACGGACATCATGCTTTGTAAAGTAGAGGGTCAGTGAAACAGAGCAAGACCCTCAATGAAATTGACAGTGGCTGTAACAATGGGCTCAAACCTAACTACTATTGTGAGGATGGCACAGGACTGGGCAACATTTTCTTCTGTTATACATGGAGTTGTTATGAGTCAGAATCAACTCAAGGGCACATAACAACAATAATTTACTGGGTTTCTACTCTATTTCCAATCAAAAAAGGCTAAAAAATTATCTGCTTTAGGGTACCTGGGACTAGTTAGTTACCAGCCACTTAAGATATGGTTTGAACTAAATTTATTCTTGCAGGAATGATGAGAAAAGGTGAACAGAAATGGAAAGGCAGGGAAAGGAAAGGAAGGAGTTTACTCTGACTTGCCTTCAAAGCACTTACTTCCTATTAGGTATTCAGAGTTCCAATTTGTGCTCAATGAGCCAAGTTATTTTGAGCTCATTTATGTACAACTCTCTGTTGATGGAATGAGATTTCTCAGTCATCAGCTTAACCATTAGGCGGCTTAAAACTACTGAATTCTGCTATGTGTCACAGAACTTTCCAGATGTCAACTTTCTTATCTGTAAAGTTAAGGTCTTGAAAACTTGGGCTGGTTGATTTCTTTTTTTAGGGTTTTTCTTTTTTCAGTGTTCTCCTGTAACTTATCTATGGTATTTTATTTTTTTAGTAAAGTTATGTACATGTAAATATACATGCTTTTAAATGTCAAAATATTAATATTTAAACAAAAGCAGCATTTGGCTCCAGACTTGGCTGACTTCTGTTCCCCAGAAACTTTTGACTTTCCTAGTTTTTTTCCTCCTAAATGCATATGAACACTACTGTTTCCAGTTGTATATATTAGTTTTAAAATTCTACAGTGGAAGGTTTAGCTATTTTACACTGTTTCCCTCTCCCTGGTGCCCAAGTGGTACAACATTTAAGGGCTCAACTGCTAACCAAAAGGTCAGCAGTTCAAACTCATCCCGTGGCTCTGTAGGAGAAAGACCTGGCTATCTAGCTCCTTCCATAAAGATTCCAGCCATGGAAATCCTATGGCGCAGTTCTATTCTGTCACATAAGGTCACTAGAAGATGAAAATCGACTCAAGGCACCCAGCAACAGCAACACTGACATGAGGATTTCAACCTCTCCTTACCCCCCGTACACATACAAACTCTCCCAGCTTCTAAATACAGAACACAATAATATTCTGTCTTAATACTGTAAAAATAAATACATTTTATTTACAGCTGACTTATGCAGTATGCTATAACTGTATTTAAGGTATTATATATATTTTTGTGTTTCCTGGAGTTACTATGCGATTCACATTTTCTTTTGCTTAATTTTTCACATGCTTATCTCTAACCTGGAACATACTAACTTAAGCATAATTCTCCTGGAAATACTAACAAACACAGCAGATAATCTATGGAAATCACTTGTATTAAATTAATTTTTTTTTTAGAGATATCTTTTTACTATTCTTTGGTTGCAGTCTGGAATGGTTGTTCTACATGAATGAGGCACTACTATCAACCTGGCATCAACCTTCATCATAATCCTGGAAACTCTAGTCTAGCCTTTTCTAATTTAGTTCTCCTATTTTCTAACTGTACCTTTTTAGATAAGTTTGTAAGGTAGTGTCTTAGTCATCTAGCACTGTTACAACAGATATACAAGTGGATAGCTTTAACAAGGAGAAATTTATTCTCTCACAGTCAGTAGTTTACAAGTCCAAATCAAGGGCATCAGCTCCAGGGGAAGGCTTTTTCACTCTGTTGCCTTTGGAAGAAAGTATTTGTCCTCAGTCGTCCCCTGGTCGAGGAGCTTCTCAACCACAGTGACCCTAGGTCTAAAGGATGTGCTCTGGTCCTGGAGCTGCTTTCTTGGTGGTATGAGGTCCCCAACTCTCTGTTTGCTTCCCTTTTATCTCTTGAAAGATAAAGGGTGGTGCAGGCCACACCCCGGGGAAACTCCCTCCAAGTTGGATCAGGGAGGTGACCTGATTAAGGTGGTATTACCATCCCACTCTAATCCTCTTAACATGAAACTACAATTACAAAACGGAGGACAACCACACAACACTGGGAATCATGGCCTAACCAAGTTGATACACACATTTTTGGGGGGATATAATTCAACCCATGACAAGTAGTAACAGGTTACAACAATGACAATATTTTCATATTTTGCATGTGTTCAAATGCATTACTCTCAATTTATTGAAAATTGTTTACAAATAGGCTTCTAATATGTAAATCATTTCCCCCCCAATTTTTTTTCTTTTAAATTTTTACTGTGCTTTAAGTGAAAGTTTACAAATCAAGTCAGTCTCCCATTCAAAAATTTATATACACCTTGCTATATACTCCTAATTGGTCTCCCCCAGTGAGACAGACTGCTCCTTCCCTCCTCTCTCTCTTTTCATGTCCATTCCACCAGCTTCTGACCCCCTCTGCCCTCTCACCTCCTCTCCAGATAGGAGATGCCAACATAGGCTCAAGTGTCTACTTGATCCAAGAAGCTCATTCTTCACCAGCATGTTTTTTCTATCCCAGCGTCCAGTCCAATCCCTGTTGAAGAGTTGGCTTTGGGAATGGTTCCTGTCTTCGGCTAACATAAGGTCTGGGGTCCAGGACCACCGGGGTCCTTCTACTCTCAGTCAGATCATTAAGTCTGGTCATTTTACAAGAATTTGGGGTCTGCATCCCACTGCTCTCCTGCTCCCTCAGGGGTTCTCTGTTGTGTTCCCTGTCAGGGCAGTCATCACTTGTAGCTAGGCACCATCTAGTTGTTCTGGTCTCAGGCTGATGTAGTCTCTGGTTTTATGTGGCCCTTTCTGTCTCTTGGGCTCATAATTACCTTGGGTCTTTGGCATTCTTCATTCTCCTTTGATCCAGGTGGGTTGAGATCAATTGATGCATATTAGATGGCCGCTTGCTAGCATTTAAGGCCCCAGACACCACTCTCCAAAATGGAATGCAGAATGTTTTCTTAATAGATTTTATTATGTCAATTGACTTAGATGTCCCCTGAAACCATGGTCCCCAAATCCCCGCCCCTGCTATACTGGCTTTCAAAGTGTTCAGTTTATTCAGGAAACTTCTTTGCTTTTGGTTTAGTCCAGTTGTGCTGACCTTCCCCGGTATTGTGTGCTGTCTTTCCCTTCACCTAAAGTAGTTCTTAACTACTATCTAATTAGTGAATCCCCCTCTCCCTCTCCGTCCCCCCTCTTGTAACTATCAAAGAATATTCTCTGTTTAAACAATTCCTCGAGTTCTTATAATAGTGGTCTTATACAACATTTGTCCTTTTGCAACTGACTGATTTCACTCAGCATGATGCCTTCCAGATTCCTCCATGTTATGAAATGTTTCACAGATTCATCACTGTTCTTTACTGATGCATAGTATTCCATTGTGTGAATATACCATAATTTATTTATCCATTCATCTGCTGATGGGCACCTTGGTTGCTTCCACCTTTTCAGTATTGTAAAAAGTGCTTCAATGAACATGGGTGTGCATATATCTGTTCATGTAAAGGCTCTTATTTCTCTAGGATACATTCCAAGGAGTGGGACTGCTGGATCATATGGTAGTTCTAGTTCTAGCTTTTTAAGTAAGCGCCAAATCAATTTCCAAAGTGTTTGTACCATTTTACATTCCCACCAGCAGTGTATAAGTGTTCCAGTTTCTCCACAGCCTCTCCAACATTTATTATTTTGTGATTTTTGAATTTATGCCAGCCCTGTTGGAGTGAGATGGAATCTCATTGTAGTTTTGATTTGCATTTCTCTAATGGCTAATGATCGTGAGCATTTCCTCATGTATCTGTTAGCTACCTGAATGTCTTCTTTAGTGAAGTGTCTGTTCACATCTTTTGCCCATTTTTTAATTGGGTTGTCTTTTTGTAGTTGAGTTTTTTCAGTATCATGTAGATTTTAGAGATCAGGCACTGATCAGAAATGTCGTAGCTAAAACTTTTTCCCAGTCTATAGGTAATTTTTTTACTCTTTTGGTGAAGTCTTTGGATGAGCATGTTTGATTTTTAGGAATTCCCAGTTATCTAGTTTTTCTTCTGCATTGTTAGTAATGTTTTGTATACTGTTTATGCCATTAGGGCTCCTTATGTTGTCCCCATTTTTTCTTCTATGATCTTTTTTGTTTTAGACTTTATATTTAAGTCTTTGATCCATTTTGAGTTCATTTTTGTGCTTGGTGTGTGGCATGGGTCTTGTTTCATTTTTTTTGCAGATGGATATCCAGTTATGCCAGCACCATTTGTTAAAGACTGTCTTTTCCCCGTTTAACTGATTTGGAGACGTTACCAAATGTCAACTGCTCATATGTGGTCCCCCCAAATTTTGAAAATCTATTCTTCATTGTTTTCTAGGTTCTATAGTTGTTTATTGAGAAGTCTGATACTATTACGATTTCTGATCATCTCCACCAGTTGCCACTGAGTCCATTCTGACTCACACCAACCCTAGAGGACAGAGTACAACTGCCCCATAGGGCTTCCAAGGCTGTAATCTTTATGGAAGCATACTGCCACATCTTTCTCCCAGGGAGTGGCTGGTGAGTTGAAAGGACTAACCATTCAGTTAGAGTCTGAGGACTTAACCACTGCACCACCACGGATCCTTTGCTCATCTCTGTGTCTATTAATTTCTCCACAGTTGTTTTTAGGCACTTTGATTTATTCCTGTGTTCTCAAATTTTATGGAAATGGGCTTTGTTCTGTGTATTTTGTCTATTATTATGCTAAGTTCTTGGATAGATCTTTCTATCTGGAAACTATCTAGAATTCAAAGACTAAGTGAGTATAAAGTACATGGAACCTACAAAGCATTCATAAACACTAACAGTAAATACCTAGTGACACTCAATCTGAAAGAAATGTATTTAATAGATATTTATGCACCTTCCATTACTTGTCAATATTTAAAGTAAGGCTGCATGACTTGTCTTCTTCCTTTCTCTTTGTCTCCTTCCACCTCAGCTTTTCTTTAATTTCTGTGCCTGCTAATCTCCAAATGACAGCCTCTACTTTGTATAAGGCATACTCTTATTGATTGATAAATTAATTGAGAAGAATATTTGTCCTGGTTTTTCACCCGTCTGATTTATTTCTTTAGTAAATCAATTATTGTTGTGGTGATTACTAGAAAGCCTAAAATCAGAGACTTAAATATGAACTAAAGAGAATTTTTCTCTTTTTCCAGCGTAAGTGAATCTTTGCTAACTATACAGAAGAAAAAAAAAAAAAAAGCCTCAGGTTACAAGACTCAATTCCAGAACATCTGTTCTGAACCTGAAGTGTTTTAAAAAGATAAATACTGAAAATAAAAATCAATATGGTACATTACTGTTCAAAATAATTGTTCCAACAGCCACCTGTGCTTACCACAATTGAAAAATAAATAGAAGCAAAGTTTTACTTATTGAAAACTTATAGAAGCTACCTTATTATCAACATTCTCCACAGAATAATTTCTAATAATATTTGAGAGAAACATCTTCAGTACTTCATTAAAAAAAAAAAAAAAAATTTCAAAGGCCACAGAATTCCTTCAATTAACTCCTGAAAGTAGAGTTGTTATAAAATGGAGCTTATCTTTATGACTTAAGTGACCAGCCACTAGTTTTCTTGAAATTTTTGTCCCTTAAAACAATGCACCCAACAATCTATATTGATGGGCATTTATAAAGACTAATTGTTTTGAGTATATCAAAATCATATTCTAAATAAGTATAAACAGCTCCACAGTCACTCCATTTTGATTTTATATTTTCTTTCAACCTCATAATGGGAGGCTCTCTCTTCTACTTAATATGTGTTTTATCTTTCCCCTTATTTATTCAATCAGTAGCCACTTATTGAACACCTACTATGCGCTAGAAACTACTGCAGAATGAAGCTAAGAACTCTGTTTCACTGGATGTCTCTTTTTTAACCTTTTCATGATATTTATATTGATCAGGAATATGGGCAGAAAAAGAGAAGTGCAGTTGCTCATTTGGTTTAAGGCATCATGTTCCCAGAAGGCCTCTATTCGTGTTTCTAAGAGAAACATTTTCAGTATGATAATAAGAAAATTCTACAGCAAATGTCTCTAATGTAAAACAGAACAATTCTCTTCACTGGGGATTTGTATCCTTGTTAATCATAACTAGTGTCTAACAGTTCTAGTAAAGCAGTTTTTAATTCAGAACATTGAAAGTAAAGATGATATGTTAAATAAAAATTGTAAATAGCATATTAATATGAATTTGCTAAGTTTACCCAACCCCCCTTGGAAAGCAGTAAAAAAGATCCTGAAAGAATTGCACAGAACAAAGGGCCAGGAAAAGTCCCAAATGTATGTGTCTGTATCCCAAAGGTGACAAGACCTGTAGATGTAACAGCTGAGGTCTAAGTAGCCTGACGGCATTAAGGAAATACTAGATGCTACCACCTGTCGGTTCATCACACTGTGATGGCTTCTGCGTTGCTGTGATGGTGGAAGTTATGCCACCAGTATTTCAAGTACCAGCAGGGTCACGTATGGTGGACAGGTTTCACAGGAGCTTTCAGATTAAGACAGGCTAAAAACAGGCCTGGTGATCAACTTCTAAAAATTAGTCAATGAAATCCCTATGGATCACAACAGAATATTGTTTAATATTGTGCTGGAAGATATGCCTCTATGGCAGAAGGCACTCAAAATATACAGTGGCTTCAACAATGGACTAGAGCATACCGGTGGTCATAGAATGTGCAACATTTTGTTCTGTTGTACGTGGGGTCACCATGAGTAAGAGCCAACTTGATGACAACTAACAACAAAAGGTGTCTTTGGGGTTAGGACTAAAATGTGCAGGGATTTCTGATGAAGAGAGGTGAGGCAACTAACATTTAACAGTTTTAATTAATGGGGTCTCCTCTATCCCCTCTCACATAAAAATCTTCATTAGATGGTCCTCCATTCAAAAGAAGATAGTAAGAAAAACGTACTGTTAAAGAAAATAAACCTCAGATTGTAACTAAACTATCAACCTAAGTGACCTAGAAAGCTTTTCTGAAGAACCGGCCAGCAGGAAAAGCTACTACTGGTGGATTATCCTAACAGAGGAATTTGGATTTCTTCGTTTCATCCAAAATTTAATTCAAAACCTATTTTGAAGGATTTTTCTGTGACTCAAAGTACTCAGTACTTCCTGGATAACTGATCACAGGTTTTCGTCCGTTATTAAATTTTATTCTCATCAGACTTTTGTAAATGCAGGACAAGTGAGAGTTTTAGGCTTGGAAAATTAAAGCATTTAGACTTACATTTGTCTGAGTGATCAGAATAAAAATCTACCTGTGACAATCTGAATCACAGCTTTCCCAGGATGTTATTTTTCTCTACTGCCTTTACTGACATCAAATACCCTTTTATAGATTCTGTTTACCGAGTTTTGTCAATATGAACCCAGCGTATGCCAGAATGCTTACATAGATATCACTAACAGACTTCTCAGTTGACCTGCTTGCAGCCCCCAATATCATGTTTCAAAATTATATGACCATTTTTGATACATTCATAGTATTATCAGCCATCTAAATCTCTTTGTTAGAATGTGTAAAACCAATAAAAGCTGTTGAGACACACGAGATTTAAATCAATTCAATCAACATCTATCACGGCAATATCAGAAAATTTAATTATGATGCCACTGGATTTCTAAATACACTACACCCTTCCTAGTCAAAGATGATACTTTTAAACTATATCAGTAAGAAAATCTCAGATATCTCCTCTGAGTAGGTCAACCAACCCAAGCATGATGTACATCTGCTATGTAGCTCCCATATACTTGAAAACATGAACTTAACATTATGATTTTTGATGAATAGTGTCCCTAACTGAACACAGCTCTTAGAGGGCAGGTCCATTTCTACACTGCATACTATTAAAAACTAGGTTCTAGCACAATAAGAAGGAGCCTTGGTAGTGCAGTGGTTAAGCACTCAGATGCTCACCAAAAGGTTGGTGGTTCCAGCTGCTCCATGGGAAGAATGTGGCAGTCTGGTTCCATAAAGATTTACAGCCTTGGAAGCTCTATGGAGCAGTTCTATTCTATCTTAGAGGGTCACTAAGAGTTGGAATGAATTGGACAGCAACAGATTTGAGTTTTTTTTTTTTTTTTTTTTGGTAGCACAGTAGGTAATATACACTCAAAACGTTCACAGCTGAGAGACAGAACACATATATACCATTGACACTTGCCTGGGGGGACTCTCTTACTGTTTGGTGAAGATGGAATTTCCAGCTCCTCCTTGGCCTCTGCTGATATGTCCCTGGCTGAGAGGGATGTGAACATCTTGTAACTGCTCCCTGCGTAGGCTCCATTAACACCATGGGGAGGTGGTCTTGATATTATGGAGTGGTGGTGCAAGTCTGGACTCTCCACTGGGCCTCCTCTGACATCACTGTACTGGGAAGAGGGTGGGGGTGGAAATCCAGGCTCCCTACATGGTTTCCACTGACACTGTGGGAATTGGGGGCCTCATTATGGCCCAAAGGGGGAGAAGGTCCTGGCTCCTCTTCAACCTTCTCTGCCAAACTCTCAGCATTGAGGGTTGGGATCCTCTTCATAGCCTAGTGATGGAAAATATCAGATTCTGACTCATTCTCTGCTAGCTGGGATGGAGCTGGGGCTGTAATTGGCTGCATTAGAGCAGTTAATGTCTAAAAATTTCTTGGTAATTGGCTGGATTAGGGCAGTTATTGTCCGTGGTAATTGGCAAGATTGGAGGGTTTTTGTTTAGAAGTTTCTGTGTTGCTATTCTTCCCCTTTCCTAGTCCTTTGGCTAGAACAAGCAGGCTTTGGTCTGGGCTGTTTTTTGACCATGCCCAGAGGCATTTCCAGATTGCCAGCTTCTTCAACTCCAAGTCTGGGATATAGGAGGCAAAAAAAAAAAAAATACAGGGAGCTTGCCACCTTGTTGTTCCTTGAATCTCAATGTCCTAAGTCAGCTGGCCTTCTCTTCAACTTTCAGAGTCTTATGTTTGTTTTAAGGAGCCTTGGTGGCACAGTGGTTAAGAGCTCAGATGCTAACCAAAAGGTTGGAGTTTTGAACCCACCAGCTGTTCCATGGGAGAAAGAGGTGGCAGTTTGCTTCTGTAAAGATTACAGCCTTGGAAACCCTATTGGCAGTTCTACTCTGCCCTGTAGTGTCACTATGAGTAAGAATCACCTCAACGGCACACAGCAAATATTTGTTTTATACAAAATGTTCAGTTTTTGTTGCACTTAGTGGGTTACAGAGGGACAAGTATGTGTATTTCATCTTCCCAAAAGTGGAACAGGAATAGGATTTAAATATGTAGAAAAGCAAGAAGAAAGAACAATTGAGCTAAGAAAACAAATTTTGGAACTGAAATGTTGCTGATGTATTCTTGGAATAATACTAGAGAAAAGAATAGTTTTCCTTTGAAAAAGTTTATCCCATACTGTTTGGACTCTAAAAAAGGAGTGTTTCCTGATAATGAGTTTGCTTTTAAGCAGCCAGGCCAACTGTAAAAAGAAGTAATTATTTTCTGACTCAAATGTCCCTTGATTTCTATTCTAAATCAACTTCTCATTTCCAGTCCAAGGGGTCCTGATCTTAAATCTGCAGAAGAGATTAACTGTTACTGATACACATACGTATACACGCATAGACTGTGACATATGCATTTATCCAGCATCCTCAGAGTTCAGAGACCTCATCATTACACACGTGACAAAAGATTCAAAGGTTCTGGAGGCTTTTTTGTCAGGATCTACATTTTGAATGTCTTGGACTAATCTGATTCTCAAAGTAGGAAGATCATCAAACTACTTCTGAAAGAAACTGGGTAGATTAACTTATGTTTGAATGGCCAAGTGCTATCCCTGGCACGTATAGGCATACTTTGGAGATATTGTGGGTTCAGTTAAAGACCAGTGCAATGAAGAGAATATCATAATAAAGCGAGTCACACAAATTTTTTGGTTTCCAGTGCATATAAAAGTTATGTTTACACTATACTGTATTCTATTAAGTACATAATAACATTATGTCCAAAAAAAAGTACATATCTAAAATAAAAAATACTTTATTGCTAAAAATTGCTAACCATCATCTGAGCCTTCCGTAAGTCATAGTCTTTTTGCTGGTGCAGAGTCTTGCCTCAAAGTTGACGGATGCTGACTGATCAGGGTGGTGGCTGCTGAAGGTTGGAGTGGCTGTGGCAATTTCTTAAAATCAGACAACAAAGCAGTCTGCTGCATCAGTTGACCCTTCCTTTCACGAAAGGTTTCTCTGTAGCATGTGATGCTGTTGGATAGCATTTTACCCATGGTAGAACTTTCAAAATTGGAGTCAATCCTCCCAAACTCTGCCAGTGTTTTATCAAAATGGCTTACATAATATTCTAAATCCTCTGTGGTCATTTCAACAATGCTCACCGTATCTTCATCAGGAGTAGTTTCCATCGCAAGAAACCACTTTCTTTCCTCATCCCTGTGAAGCAACTCCTCATCCATTAAAGTTTTATCACAAGATTACAGCAGTTCAGTCACATCTTCAAGCTCCACTTCTAATTGTAGTTCTCTAGCTGTTTCCACCACTTCTGAACTTACTTCCTCCACTGAAGTATTGTAACCCTTAAAGTCGTCCATGAGGGTTGGAAGCAGCTTCTTCCAAAGGCCTGTTCATGTCGCTATTTTGACCTCCTCCCATGAATCGTGAATGGGATCTTTGCTAGATCTTCTGGATAACTTGCTGCAGCTTCTACATCTGTGCTTGCGGCTTCACCTTGCACTTTTATGTGACAGAGATAGCTTCTTCCCCTAAACCTCATGAACCAGTCTCTGCTAGCTTCAGACTTTAATTCTGTAGCTTCCTCACCTCTTTCAGCCTTCGCAGAATTGAAGAGAGTTAGGGCCTTGCTCTGTACTAGGCTTTGGCTTAAGGGAATGTTGTGGCTGATTTGATCTTCTATCCAGACCACTAAAACTTTCTCTGTATTAGCAATAAAGCTGTTTCACTTTCTTATCATTCGTATGTTCACTGAAGTAGCACTTTCAATTTTCTTCAAGAAGTTTTCCTTTGCATTCACAACTTGACTGGCTATTTGGCGCAAGAGGCCTAGCTTTTGGCCCATCTCAGCTTTCATGCCTTCCTCACTAAGCTTAATCATTTCTAACTTTTTGATTTAAAGCGAGAGACATGAAACTCTTCCTTTTACTTGAACACTTAAAGGCTATCATTGGGTTAATAATTGGCCTAATTTCAATATTGTCATGCCTTAAGGAATAGGGAGGCCTGAGGAGAGGGTGAGAGACGGGGAATGGCCAGTCAGTGGAGCAGTCAGAACACACACAAAATTTATCAGTTAAGTTCGTCATCTTATATGGGCATGGTTTGAGGCACCTCAAACAATTACAATAGTAGCATCAAAGATCACTGATCACAGATCACCATACCAAACACAATAATCATAAAAAAGTTTAAAATACTACAAGAATTACCAAAATGTGACATAGAGACACGAAGTGAGCATATGTTGTTAGAAAAATGGTGCTGACCGACTTGCTTGATACAGACTTGCCAGAAACCAATTTGGAAAAAATGCCATATCTGCACAATAAAATGAAGTGCAATAAAACGAGGCATGCAGCAGTAAGTTCTCAGTAAATGGCAGCTGTTATAATAAACATTATATCAAGTAGAAAATGTCAAAGGTCACCTAGAAAATTTGTAAGTTAAGATCAATCAAATGCAAATTAAAATGAGATATATTGGCTTATCAGCTAGGCAAATATTAAAAAGAATGATATCTAGTGTTAGCTATAGAATAATGAAATGTGCATGTTTACACACTAAAGGCAAGTGAGGCTGTAAACGGAAACAATTTTTCTAATGGACAATTTGGCAATGTGTATAAAAGGTTTAAAAACTAAACTTTTTCTTGACCAAGCCACACCATTTCTAGGAATTTACTTTATGCCAAAGATAAATGTCCAAAGATATACCTATATATGCATATTTATTGTAGTATTGATTATACACTAAATATAAAAGCTAACATTTTCAAAATTAGAGTTTTTTAATTAAATTATGTTATTATCACACAATGACTTTTACACAAACATAAATTATATATTTTAAATAGATACAGGTTGCAAAAAATTATATTTATATATAGTGTAAGTTGTATTTAAAAAATAAGTAGAAAACAATAATTGGGAAAAGAATATACCAAGATGTTAAAAAAATTAGAAGTGGTATTTTTTTTAATCTTTCCTTAGCTACAGTTTCTTATTATTTCTTCAATGAATTCCTATTACATATGTAAATTTTAAAAATCAATAAAATAAGAAAAAAAATAATATCCCTTTAGAAAGAAGTACTATCACAGGTAACTTATTTGGTCAAAAACTGTTAATTTTTAAATATATTACAAATCCTAAAATATTTGATGCCTATTGTTATGGATCAGAATTGACACAACAGCAACAGGTTTGGTTTTTTGGTATTACCTTATTACATATGTAACCTTAAAATCGCAAGCATTATAAGGAAATCCTTGATTTTTAATTATGTAATTGAGAAATAACAATATTGAAAGGAACTTGAATTGTCATCGAATCCAAGTAGCTCAATCCTACAAAGGCAAGAACTGAGACTTAGAGAAATTCAGTGACTTCCAACAAACCAAGCAATCGTGTCTAGAATCAAATAGCCAGGCTCCCAGCTGATGGCCCTATGAAAAAATTGCTTTTCAGAAATGTAAAGACCAGACGGCCCAAGATAGTGGCTTAGCCACATTCCCTGCTATCCCCCTACAGCAAAGACCTGAGAAATCAAGCAAAACAGATACAGATGACAATCCTGGAACCCTGAGCACCAAAAGGATACAGAATTAGATAGAACACCAATTAGAAGGAGAAACTGAACAAAAACAGTGAACAAGGAGAGGTCTGGATCAGAGGAACCCTTCCATTTGGCCCAGCACAGCATGTACATCTTGCAACAAAAGGAGCAGAAACCCCAGGTAAGGAGCAGTAAGACAACTTCACAGAATTCCCAACAGGAGACAGAAAAACTGTGTAGACAAATCTGGAGCGAAGCAAGGTGAATAGGACATGAACCAGATCTAAGATGGGAAAGTACAGGAAGCCAAATGAGAGTTCCAAGGATCTTGATGACCACAAAGCAGAAAGGGAGCCAGGAACCAGAGAAAGGACCACTTACTAGCAGCGGTGCCTGAAAATTAGGATGGTGGCACACAGAGAAAAGCAGATCTGTAGAGTATCAAAAGGAGGTCCCCCACCAGACAAGATCCAAGCAGCAGCTCATCCTCACATTTGGTCAGGGCCTGGTTATAATAAACATTATATCAAGTAGAAAATGTCAAAGGTCACCTAGAAAATTAAAGGCTATCATTGGGTTAATAATTGGCCTAATTTCAATATTGTCATGCCTTAAGGAATAGGGAGGCCTGAGGAGAGGGTGAGAGACGGGGAATGGCCAGTCAGTGGAGCAGTCAGAACACACACAAGGAGTGCCCTGGCATCCATGCCCAGAACTAGGAATTTACTGGGAATGGGAAGAACAAGTTCCCATTCCATCCCACTACCCTCCCAGTGATCAGTGCTTGGGCCACCCACCCCTGCCTTTCTGTCTGACTAGGCAGTAGAAGTCCCTTGCTCACTGCCCCACCCAGCCTGATCCCTCCCACAATCAATGAAGCATGTTTGCTCCTCCCACCGAGCAAGTGGCAGCGCATACTCCCACACTGCCAGGCCAACGATCGATGGCAGTGCACACCTGCCCATCTTCCCCTCATCACTCCATCCACCCGATGAATGGCAGCACGCATTCCCACGCCACCAGGCCACTGGTGGGGGTGTGTACCCGCTCTGCCAACCCCACACCATTGCTCTGCCCACTTGGTGACTGGGAGCAAGTGCCTGATCTGTCTGCCCCACCCCAGCCAATGCCACCCCACCAACTTGCAATAGGTGGCCAGCACTCCTTTGCCACCAGATTAGTGATCAGCAGAGCATGCCCACCCTCCCCATCCTGATATATCAAAACTAAACAAAAAAATCAGAACAAAACAAACATACAACCAATCAATAAATATATAAATAAATAACACCTTAACGTCTTAGATTAAGGTGTTACATCAGACAGTAACAAATCATATGAAGAAACAGGATCAGATGGCTCAAACAAGTGAACAAAGGAAAAGGAAAGAAAACCTTCCTGAGGAAGAAATGATGATAGAAATACATGATAAAGAATTCAAAAGACTTATATTTAGAATCCTCAAAGAGACTGAGGAAAACACAGAAAAAAAACCTAAAAGAATTCAGGAAAACAATACAAGAACAAAATGCCAGACTCAATAAACAACCATTGGGAGGAAAAAATTTTCAGAAGATTAACAATAAAATATCAAAATAGATAACAATGGAAAGACACAGAAGTAGAATCACAGGAAGAAAGAATCGGCGAGATACAGGACAAATCACTTGATACTAATTTGTTTGAGGAACAATCAGAATAAGGAATAAAGAAAGCCTAAGAGGTATGTGGGACAGCACCAAGAAGAATAATTTACATGTAATATGAATTCCAGAAGAGGAGGGAAAAAGGAAAAGTACAGAGAGGATTTTTGAAGATTTATTGGCAGAAAACTTCCCAAATATCATGAAAGACGAGATGGTTTCCATCCAAGAAGCTCAACGAATTCCATACAGAATAGACTCCAAAAGAAATTCACCAAGACATATCATAATCAAACTTTCCAAAACCAAAGAAAGAATTCTGAAGCAGTTCATGAAAAAC
This sequence comes from Loxodonta africana, assembly GCF_030014295.1. Taxonomy (NCBI): domain Eukaryota; kingdom Metazoa; phylum Chordata; class Mammalia; order Proboscidea; family Elephantidae; genus Loxodonta; species Loxodonta africana. The sequence continues at coordinate 39,249,637 of NC_087352.1, forward strand.
AAAATATCATTTACAATGGGGCACCAATAAGACTAAGTGCTGATTTTTCAACAGAAATCACACAGGCAAAAAGGCAGTAGGATGACATATATAAAATCCTGAAAGAAAAGAATTTTCTACCAAGAATCACATATCCAGCAAAACTGGTTTTCAAAAACAATGGCAAAACTAAGACATACTCGGATAAATAGAAATCAAGGGATTTCATAAAAACCAGACCACCTGTTATGGACTGAATGGTGTCTTCCAAACACACTTATCAATTTGGTTAGGCCATGATTCCTAGTATTGTGTGATTGTCCACAATTTTGTCATCTGATGTGATTTTCCTATGGGTTGTAAATACTACCCTCCAAGACGTTAATCAGGTGGGATTAGCAGCAGTTATGTTAATGAGTCAGGACTCAATCTACAAGATCAGATTGTGTTTTATGCCAATTTCTTTTTAGATATAAAATAGAGAAGTGAGCAGAGAGACAAAGGGGACCTCACATCATCAAGAAGCAAGAGCCAGGAGAATAGTGCATCCTTTGGACCCAGGGTCCCTGCACTGAGAAGCTCCTCGGCTGGGGAACAACAACAATTGATAGGAAAAGAAAATCCATATACAAAAAAGAACTCAGCATAGAAAATTAAGAGAAACAAAGGAAACGTTACCATCACAAAAAAAAAGTATAACAAAGTTACAGCAAAGAATTCATACGTATTGTTAATCACACTGAATGTAAATAGATTAATTGTACCAGTCAAGAAACAGAGTAGAAGATACATTAAAAAAAAAAAATGACTCATCAATAGATTAACCGACAAGAGATACACCTTAGACACAAAGACATTAATAAGTTAAAACTCAAAGGATGGAAAATATATATATATATCAAACAAACAGTAACCAAAAAAGAAGAGTAGTAGCAATAATAACTTCAAATAAAATAGACTTTTAAGTCAAAATGCATTATAAGAGACAAAGAAGGGCATTATATAAGGATTAAAGGGTCAATTCACCAAGAAGACATAACAATATTCATTGTTTATGCACCCAATGACAGAGCTCCAAAATATATAAAACAAACGCTAAGAGAATTGAAAAAGAGAAACAGACAGTTCTACAGTAACGGTAGGAGACATTAACACACTACTTTGATGATGGACAGAACTACAAAGAAACTCAATAAACATACAGATCTAAACAATGCAATTAAACAACTCAACCTCGTTGACATATACAGAACACATACCACACAATAGTAGCACAGTACACATTCTTCTCCAAAGCCCATGGATCATTGTCCTAAACAGATTATATTCTAGGCCACAAAGCAAGCCTCAATAAATTGAAAAACACTGACATGATACAAAGTACCTTCTCTGATCATAACGTTATAAAACTAGAAATCAATAACAGAAAGAGCAAGGAAAAAATTAAATCCATGGAAACTAAACACCTTACTTTAAAACTATTGGGTCATGGAAGAAATTAAAAATGATATTAAAAATTCTTAGGATGAAATAAGAATGAAGACACAACACACTAAAACCCCTGGCACATAGCAAAAGCAGTGCTCAGAAGAAAATTTACAGCAAAAAATGCACACATCAAAAAAGAAGGGTCAAAATAAATAACTTAATCGGACAACTTGAACAAATAAAGAAGGACCAGAAAAAAAAGGTCCAGTCACCAGGAGAAAGGAAAATAAAGATCAGAGAGGAGAAATAAATGAAATGGAAAAACAATAGAATCAACAAAACTAGAAGTTGGTTCTTTGAAGGAGTCAATAAAATTGACAAACCATTGACCAAATTGATAAATGAAAAAAATGAGAAGAAGGAAATAACCAAAATAATAAATGAAATGGGCAACATTACAACAGAACCAACTGAGATAAAGAGGATAATAGTATATTATGAAAAATTGTACTGCAAAAAATTGAAAACCTAAAAGAAACGGACAAATTTCTAGAAACACACCACCTACCTAAACTAACAAATAGAGGTAGAAAATCTAAATAGACCCATAACAAAAGAAGAAATTAAAGATGTCATAAAAAAAACTTCCAACAAAAAAAGCCCCATCCCAGATAGCTTCACTGGAGAATTCTACCAAAGATTCAAAGAAGAGTTGACACCAATTCTACTCACACTATTCAAGTTCATAGAAAAGAAAGGAATACTCCTTAATCCATTCTATGAAGCCAGCATAACCCTGATACCAAAGCCAGGCAAAGACACCACAAAAAAAGAAAATTACAGGCCCATATCCCTCATGAATATCGACGTAAAAATTCTCAGTAAAATTCTACCCAACAGACTACAACAGCATATCAAGTATACATATATATATACATATATATATATATATATATATATAAAAATCATAATCAGGAAGGTTTCATACCAGGGATGTAAGGGTGGTTAAATATTAGAAAATCAATCAACGTAATTCACCGCATAAATAAAATAAAGAAAAATAATCACATGATCATCTTAATCAATGTAGAAAAGGCATCTGGTAAATTCCAAAACCTTTTCCTGATAAAAACTCACAGCAAAATAGGAATAGAAGGGAAATTGCTCAGTTTAATTAAAGGCATATATGTAAAACCAAACCAAACCCATTGCCATAGAGTCAATCCTGACTCATAGCAGCCCTAGGACAAAGTATAACTGCCCCATAGGGTTTCCATGGAGTGGCTGGTGGATTCGAACTGCTGACCTTTTGATTAGCAGCCAAGCTCTTAATCACTATGCCACCAGGGTTTCCTATGGAGCCCTGCTGGTGCAGTGGTTAAGAGCTCGGCTGCTAACCAAAAGGTTAGCAGTTCGAATCCACCAGGTGCTCCCTGGAAACCTTATGGAGCAGTTCTACCCTGTCCTAGGGCCACTATGAGTCAGGATCTACTCAACGACAAAGAGTAACAGGTATGTAAAACCAACAGGTAACATTATTCTCAATGGAGAGAGATTGAAAGCATTCCCCTTGAGAATGGGAATGAGACAAGGATGCCCATTATCACCACTCTTATTTAATATTGTGCTATAAGTCCTAGCCTGAGAAATAAGGCAAGAAAAGGAAATAAAGGGTATCCAAATTGGTAAACAAGAAGTAAAACTATCCTTATTCACAGATGACATAATTCTATGCATAGAAAATCCCAGAGATTCCACAAGAAAGTTACTGGAACTAATAGTAGGGTTCACCAAAGTAGCAGGGTACACGATCAACATACAAAAGTAGGTTCCATTACACTAACAAGGAGAACTCCGAAAAGGAAATTAAGAAAACAATACCACTTACAATAGCCCCCCAAAGGGTAAAATACCTAGGAATAAATCTAACCAGGGATGTAAAAGACTTATAAAATTATAAGACACTACTGTAAGAAACCAAAAGAGACTTATATAAATGGAAAAATATTCCATGCTTATTGATTTTAAGACAACATTGTGGAAATGTCAATACTACCCAAAGCTATTTATAAATATAATCCAATTCCAATCCAAATCCTAACAACATTCTTCAATGAAATGGGTAAACTAATCTCCAACTTTATATGGAAAGGAAAGGGACCCAAAATAGCTAAAGCAATATTGAAGAAAAGAGTAGGAATCCTCGTACTTCCCGATCTCAGAACTTACTCTACAGCCAGAGTAATCAAAACAGCCTGGTACTGGTACAAGGACAGACAGACCAATGGAATAGACTTGAGAACCCAGAAGTAAATCCATCAATCTATGTATGAACTGATCTTCAACAAAAGGTCAAAGTTCATTCATATGGGAAAAGACAGTCTCTAACAAATGGTGCTGGCAAAATTGGATATCCATTTGCAGAAAAATGAAACAGGATCCATACACAAAAACTAAATCAAAATAGATCAAAAAACCTAAATGTTAAAGCTAAAACTGTTTAAAGTTCCTGGAAGAAACATGGGGACAAAGCTAGGGGTCCTAATTTTGGGCATAACACATTACCAAACACAACTAAAAATGCATGAACAAAAGATATACTAGATAACTGGGACCTCCTAAAAATTAAATATTTGTGCTTCACCAAAAAAGTAAAATAAGAACCTACAGCCTGGAAAAAAAATTTTGGTAATGACACATCTGACAAAACTCTAAAATATATAGAAAACTTCAGCAGCTCAACAACAAAAAGATAAACAATCCAATTAAAAAAATGGATAAAGAACATGAACAGACACTTTACCAGTGAGGACATTCGGGCAGCTAACAAATGCATGAAGAGATGCTTGTGATCAGTAGCCATTAAAAAAAAAAAAAAAATTGCTGTTGAGTTGATTCCAATTCATAGCAACCCAACAGGACATGGTAAAACTGCCCCAAAGGGTTTCCAAGGCTGTAAATCTTTACAGAAGCAAACTGCCACATATTTCTCCCCTGGAGCCACTGGTTGGTTTGAACCACCAATCATTTAAGTAGCCAAGTACTTAACCACTGCACCACCAGGGCTTCCATTAGCTATTAAAAAACCCACTGTTGTCAAGTCGATTCCGACACATAGCGACCCTATAGGACAGAGTAGAACTGCCCCATAGAGTTTCCAAGGAGCACTTGGTAGATTCGAACTGCTGACCTCTTGGTTAACAGCTATAGCACTTAACCACTCCGCCACCAGAGTTTCCCCATTAGCTATTAGAGAGATGCAAATCAAAACCACAATAAGCTACCATCTTAGTCCTGCAAAAATGGCACTGATCAAAAAAAAAAAAAAAACAGAAAACAATAAATGTTGGCAAAGTTGTGGGGAGATTGGAACTGTTATGGACTGCTAGTGGGATTGTAAAATAGTAAAATTACTATGGAAAATGATATGACACTTCCTCAAAAAGCTAGAAATAGAAATACTTTATCATCCAGAAATCCCATTCATAGGTATAAAGGTCTGTAAGTACAGTGATACGGATAGGCATACGCACGTACCTTCATTGCAGCATCATTCACTGATAACTACATAAAAACAAATTGTGGTACATACATAGAGTAGAATACTGCAAAATGATAAAGAATAACGAGTTTGCAAAACATCTTATATCGTGGATGAATCTGGAAGACATTTTGCCAACTGACATAAGTCAAACACAAAAGGACAAATATTGCATGACATTTTTATAAAAAGTCAAGGCTAGGTATACACACAGAAAACAGCATTCTTTGATGGTTACCAGGGATGGGAGGGAGAGGAGGGAGAGGTGGGAGAATCACTTACTAGATAGTAGACATGTGATAGTCCTGGTGATGGGAAAGGCAATATACAATATGGGTGAAGTCAGCACAACTTGACCAAGGTAAATGAAAGCACTGAGAGGTATGCAAGAATAAAGGATAACTACAGTAAATGCTATAACATATACAACCTTGCAATAACAGTAATAAGCAAAAAATAGTGAGTTATTACGTGAGTAGATATGTACTATAAGGATGTGGGATGGTGTATGGGAGTACATGCACATGCATATATACATATATTTGTTGGCATACACATATGCATGCCTGTAGGTACTGCATATATATTCATACATATAGTAAAGCACACAGGGGGCACAATTAGGGATACTTCCTAGACACATTTAAATACCTCGCGGGGTTGATTTACTGGGTTTGAAGGCTCAGGACCATTGTCTTATGGGACAACTAGGTCAATTAGCAAAATTCAGTTCATAAAGATAATGTTCTACGTTCTAGTTTGGTAAGTAGTGTCTGGGTCTTAAAAGCTTGCAAGTGGCCATCTAAGACAGCTATTGGTCTCTTCCCATCTGGAGCAAAGGATAGTGAAGGAAACCAAAGACTCAAGGAAGTAATCAGACTACAGGACTAATGGCCCATGCAAACCATGGCATGTCCTAGCCTGAGACCAAAAGAACCAGATGGTGTGTGGCTATCACCACCGACCTTTCTGACCAGGGACACAACAGCAGGTCCTGGTTAGAATGGGAGAATAACATAGAATAAAACTCAAATTCATAAAAAAGACCAGACTTAGTGGACTGATAGAGACTAGAGGAACTCCAGGTACTATCCCCTTAAGATATCCTTTCAACCTGGAACTGAAGCTACTCCTGGAGGTCACCTTTCAGCTAAATAATTAACCAGCTTATAAAATGAACAGTAACACTGTGAGGAATGTGCTTCTTTAAAAATCAACCATATGAGCCCAAAGGTCAACATTTACTCAAAAGTAAAGGTAAGAAGGCAAGTTGGCGCAGGGCAAGTGGATGGATGGAGACTGGGTAGGTGGGGTGGAAATGGTGAGAGTGATGACACATTGCACAGATTGAAATTAAAATCACACAAAAAAATCTGTGTATAAACTGTCGAATGGGAATCTAATTTGCTGTGTAAACTTTTATCTAAAACACAATAAAACATTAAAAAATATAAGGCCCACTATAATGTACATACAAAAATAGATTTAGGTGTACATATGTACTCACAAACATTTTTTACTACGGTCCTGTAGAATAGGAAAGCTTCAATAACATCCCTAATAGGAAGTATCAATTAAAGAAAGTACAATACTTAGGAATTCCTGTAAGGCTTTATTTTATTTACCCTAGGGAAAGAGTCTTTTGGCTTTTATTTTAGCCATTCTACATGTGTTCTTACATGTGTTTCTTTAAGATGAGTGAGTGCCATACAAAAGACAAGCAAAATTATATAAAGCACATGACAGGGGTAGACTACACGACTCTAGGTAGTTATGCCACAATTTCCTTCAACATTATCCCTGTCATATAACAAGAGCAACCTTGATAACAGTACAAAATATGAGCTTTCCAAGCTGGTAGCACAGAAACTACACCTGTGCTTTAAATAGACAGCTCCCTTCCAGGGTTTTTTTTTTTTTTTTAATAATATTTTATTGTGTTTTCTGTGAAGTTTTACACAGAAGTCTAGGTTCCCATTCAACAATTTCTCCACAAGTTGTTCTGTGACATTGATTATATTCTTCACAATGCATGAACATTCTCATTATTTCTGTTCTGGTTGTTCCATTTCCACCAATCTAGTTTCCCTTCCCCCTTACATTCTCGCTTGTTTAAAGTAATTGTTGACTCTTTGGACTCTTATAGGTGATTTTTTTTAAGGAGCATAGTGCTCACGGGAAATATTCATTATTTTTTGATCCAGTATATTATTTAGCTACAAGGTGACCTCAGGGCTTAGTTTTGGCTTAAGGTTTGAACAGTATCTTGGGGCAATAGTCTCAGGGAATCCTCTAGTCTCAATCAGTCTAGGAGGTCTGTTTTTTGCTTGTTTTTTTTGTTTTGATTTGAGAAATTTGAAGCTCTCTTCTACATTTTCTCCCATTCTATCAAGGTCCATTTATTGTGGCCCTGATTAGAACAGCAGGCTGTGGTAGCTGGGAACCATCTAGTTTTTCTGGTCCCAGGGTAGGTGAGACCATGGTTCATGTAGTCTATTTGTCCTGTAGACTAGTTTCTTCTTTGCACCTCTGGTTTCCTTCTTTCTCTTTTGCTACAGATAAGTAGTGGCCAATAGTTGTATCTCCCCTCCAGGGGTTTTAAGAATAAATACGCTGTTATGGTTGTATGCCATTGAGTGAGTCCAACTCATAGCAACTCTATAGGACAGAGTAGAACTGCCCCATAGGGTTTCCTAGGCTGTAATCTATGGGTGCAGATTGCCAGGTCTTTTCTCCCATGGAGCATCTGCTGGGTTCAAACTGCTGACCTTTCAGTTAGCAGCCAAGCACTGTAACCACTGCACCACCAGGGCTCCTTATCTAAACATACACTTTGTGGAAAATAAAGGCACCAAAGAGTGGCTGTCTGTCTTCTTTTCTTGGGAGACGACATGGCTTCCATCCTAATTTACATCTTAAATTCACACATATATGCCCACATATACCACATACAAAAACTCTTGTTTCTAAAATAATCAGTTCCATCTTTTGTTTTCCTTTGACCAAAGCCTTCTTCCTGCATTTCCAGTCGATTGAATACACCACTCAAGTGCATGTAGTAAAAGACAGCCTTAGTTCATGTCTACATTTGCTTTTAGTTTTGAATGCTTTCTAAAAAAAAAATTTGCTTTTAGTTTTAAATGCTTTCTAAGGATTTTTAAACCATAAAATCATGTATCACAGTACTTGAATTCTTTGTAGGAGATTGCCTTTAGGTAGGTAAAATGTTTTCATCCATATTGTAAGGGACACAATTGATATCTATAAAATATCTTAACCAAGGCCACATAACTAATAAACAGATCTTAGAGCTTTTTATTAAATCAAAGTATAAAAGGTGCACATCAGAAGCCCTATATTGCTATGGCTCCCAATGTACCCTGAAAACAACAATAAAACACCTTAGGATTTGCTGAGAGTTACAGTAAACAGCCATATATGCCTTCCTCTGTTTTTATCCTATGTGCTAAATAAGCTTTTAGGCAATACGCTGTGAAATGCCCCTTAATCAAAGATACTTCTTAGTGCTCAGGCCCAAGAAAACGTGTTACCTATCCTGATGGTATAATTCCTCTTAGAAAACAAAACATATGAAAGCTATCATTTTCCCTCCTTTGGCTTCGCTGCTAGGAACATTTGTTTTTTGACAATTTCAGCATTTCTCATCAAGGATCTCTTGATACTCTTCCCTTACCCCATATCCCTCTACATGACTTGGAGAAGAGGTGGCGAGGGATGGCACTGATGCAATGAGAAGCAACACAGAGAGGAACTAATTCTCCTGCACAACACTAATTCCCAACATTACAGCACTCTATTTTTATCCTGGGCGAGTTTTCCCTTGTAGCATGCAACCTTTTTAAAAAATCCTGTGTGGTAACTTTTATTATTATCTCCATTATTTCAGTCTGGAAACTGAGACTTCAAGAGTTTTAATGAGTTGGCAAGAATAAAGTAATCAGTAAGCAATGAAGTCCCTTCTGCCTTAACATTCTATGCCTTTGGCATTTTACTGTGTTTAGCTGATATAAAATATACTCTGGTGTGAGTTCAATCTTTGAAGAGTTTTATAAGCAAAAAACACTGAATACAAATCACCTTCCTCCCTCACCACCTATATTTCCACTAACTTCATTCAATTTCCTGAATGTTCCTACATTTTTGTATCTGAGACATTTTTCCAAAATTACCTGTTGCAAAATAAATAAACCCATTTTTAATGCAGTAACATAATTTTCTATGAAGTGCAAATAATTTAATATGCCCTTCTATATCTAAGGAACATAATTTCTCCTTTATCATCAAGACAGGAAAAACACTCGGGGTTTACAATCAGTGGAATTCATTTGTTAGAGCTGGTGGTAAGAGTGGAAAATAGATGTTTCAACCATTTTAAATATAAAAAATTAAAAATTTTTTATATTTAAAATGGTTGAAACATCTATTTTACTTAGCATATATATCTAAGACATGAATTAACTATAACAAAAGTTATAGTTAATAACTATATTAACTATAGCCTGTTTACTATTACTAATTGCCAATAGTAGCTCATCTTGTACATCATTGATTCTGACACTAACTTGGCATATTAGACAATGAAGCTCATTGAACTTTTAAGCGTTTATCACAGGAAGATATACTGACCACGCAATGGTTTTTTAATTAAATATTCTGTCTTTGTAATATTCATATATTTCAGATCTAGTTATGAAGTCAGTATGAACAAATCTGTCTTGGAAGAAGTACAATCAGAACGCTCCTTAGAAGAAAGGTTGGCAAGACTGCATCTTACATACTTTAGACATGTTGTCAGGAGGGTTCCGTCCCTGGAGAAGGATATCATGTTTGGTAAAGTACAGCAACAGCAGAAAAGAGGAAGACCCTCAACAAAATGGATTAACACCGTGGCTGCAACAATGGGCTGAAGCATAGCAATGATTGTAAGGATAGCACAGGACTGGGCAGTGTTTCATTCTGTGATACACAGGATCGCTATGAGTCAGAACTGACTTAACAGCACCTAACAACAACAATCATTTCACAGTATTTTAAATAACATATAAACTCATCATATTATTTTGTTGGATTTTCAGCCATATTTTTCATAAAGTAACCAAGGATGCCTCAGCTATACTACTTAAAATAGCATATTATTTAATAACCTTCTGGGTATGTTTTACTGTGTATTATACTCTTGATGCAGTCAATGTCTTACCTCTCTTCTTAGCTCATGGATCTCTCTATCTTTGCTGTTTTGAGATTTTGGTCCTTCTTTTACATCTTTTGATTTTCCTTCCACTTCATTTTCATGTTGACCATGAAAAAGGCTAATCTGGAGAAAAAATAAAAAGGTTAAATCTATAATCACACAATGCCACAATGACTGGTCCAGTATAACCTACGTTAGACTATCTTTTTTTTTTTTTTCCTTTTCATTTTAGGTCATTTTTTCTTTCTGTGTGGATTCTGGCAGGTTGTGTTGTTGATGGTTTTTTTTATTGTTGTTGAACCATTTATTTTTATACTTGTAATTGAAGAACCATGACATATTAGAAAGCAAACCAGCAAATCCAAAATCACCGAATGAAAAATAAGCGAATTCCAGTTACCTCCACAAACTCCTGAGCAATTTACCAATTGGCTTCTTACAATAATCCAATTAGTATTTATCTTTTAGTCCTGATTATAAGCATTTAGCATCCTACTTATGTCTATTATTTGTAAAGTATAAATAATATATTGATTGAAACAGACAAATTTGGAAATGAAAACACATAAATCAATACATAGGAAAGTCAGAAAAGATATTGAAAATTTATACAGTGAATTTTTTCCATAACTATTTTTACAATCAGAGGTTCTCAGCAGAACAGCCAAATTTGATAAGCATATAAAATGTGTAAACACACACGGTATTTTGTTTTATTAACATATTTTTCACTAAAATACTCAGTACATCTTTCCATCATTTGTATTATATAAGTTGTATGCAGTCCTATGATAAATTAAAAAATTAAATCTAACATCATACCATTTATTTAAAAAATTAAAGAATGCGATCAGTAATAGTGTCATTGTTAATAATAATATTAAGCACGTAAAAGTTGTCTTATAATGACCCTACAAGACGGAGGAGAACTGCCCTATAGGGTTTCCAAGGAGCGACTGGTACATTCGAACTGCTGACCTTTTGGTTAGCAGCCAAGCTCTTAACCACTGTGCCACCAGGGCTCCAAGCATGTACTAGTCTCCTGGAATTGAACTGGACATGTACTGCCTTAGTTAACGCTAGTAGTAATCCCATGTGTGCATTAGACATTGTTACTATCCCTAACTTACATTTATATCACTGGTTCTGTTTATCTGGAAAACACTGAAAAGACACGTTGAAATAATTTTCTGAAAAGCAATAAGTAGATAGAAGTAGAATAAAGGCAGAAACAGCAGAAGGTGCCATAGCCCAATCACACTTGAAATGGACTGCAGTGAAGGTGGGAGCTGATTGATCAACAAACCAAAGAGAAGTTCCATGTTCAGAGCTGGTATCATGGAAAGGGTATCATGGAAGGTAGAACTGAAAACAGGAGATAATGGCATGAAGTTCACTGAAAGTCTCTTTAGGCAAGTTTCTCCCACTTTTATGCAAATTAGATAGCTTGGCATTAACCCCTGGCCAAAATAAAGCAAAATTAAAGTCATTTAATGAAGAAAATGAGTTGCAGGGGTAAAATGAAAGCAACTGGTTGTGGTTTAGATTCACCAAACCATAATCTAACTCATTCTGGTAGCTGGATGCCCCTAGCTTAAAACCTAAAATCTTGGTCTCTAATCCAGAGGGAATTAAATCAATCAATAAATCCTTCCTTGTCGGCAGAACTTTCAGTCAGCCTTACCACTGAAGGTGGGGATGAGGCAGGAAACTCAACAGCAGAGGAAACCGACACCAGTTACCTAAAATAATTCCATTTTCATTCTTAAGTATGAGAGGAAAATCAAGGATCTTTGGGCATATGAAGAACCCAGTGTCACAAAAAAAAAAAAAAAATTGGTCAAGATTAAGAATTAGGATGTCTGATAGAAAAAAAAGAAAAAGGTACAATTTAAAATATGAAGTAAAATATTATGAAAAAACTAATCACTATCTTGAGAAATAAATCGACACTATATTGCATTCTTATATTTTTTTTTTATATATAAGTAAGGGACACTGAACAATTCTAAAGAATAATAAAGGACATCCGCTGGGAAATTAAAAAATGCATCTAATCATCTTTCCTTTATAAACATTAACTAAAAAAAGTTGGAAGAGTTGAATGTGGAAGGCCCCGAAGTTCAGTCCTTTTACCTCCTGTCCCTAGGCTTTCATTCCTTTGGGGAGCCCGTGTGTTCCCATGGAATTACATACTAAGCAAAATGCTGACAATCACCAAGCATCCATCTCTGACCTGTAGTTCTCTTCTGAACCGTGGGTCCATATGCCCACATCCTATTTATTACCCTGTAGGTATCTCAGACAACATACTGGGAAGCAAAGCTCAGGACTTTGCCCCTAAACCCGTTTCTCCATCAGTCTTTGCCATCTCAATAAATGGAAACTCCATTCTTCCTTTGATCAGGCCAAAAAGTATGGATTTATTCTTAGCTCCTTTCTCTCACATGCAACATCCAAACTAAAAGCAAATTGATTTAGCTTAACCTTTAAAGAATACAATAAGCCCAAGCATTTGTTTCCAACTACACCAGTGACACACCCTGATCAAAATCCACCAACATCTCTCGCTACAGTTATTTTAATGACCGCCCCAATCCTTGCTCCTATGCTTGGCTTCATACCCCTTTCTCAACACAGCAACCAAATGAACTTTCCTAAAAAGCAATTCAGATAGTCTCACTGCTCTGCACAAAATCCTTCAGTGGCTTCCCACTCTATTCAGAGTTTAAGTCAAAGACATTACTATCTACTTGGTCCTATCACCTCTCTGCTCTAATTTCCTACCACACTCCCCCACCCTTCTGCACCCCCCCCCCCCCGCTCATTCCACTCTAGTCAATTTGGCCTTCGTGCTCCTTGCATACACCAAGCATGCAAAAGCCTAACAGAAAATAGAAATAATAAATGAGATATTGTACAGATAATGTAATTAAAATAATATATCAGGGAAAAAATGACTACAGATTAATGAAACTCCCTTAAAAATGGATTATTTTGATCATTTTAAAATTATACTTTGGACCCAAAATAACCTTGCTTTTACCACTTACTGTTTCAACTTTGGGTTTAGATTAATGGAGTTGTATTCAAAATCTACTAGCAGCTGAAAAGTTGAAAGCAGTACACTTGTAGACGCTAAAGATTATTAATTTAGCAGAATTATGCCATCCACAAATGATATATCTCCACAGTTAAATTAAAAGTGACAAAAATAGAAGGTACCTGACTCATTTCTAATGAGTCAGCATTAAAAAGCTTTTTCCAAGTTCATGTCCTTTCATTTAATATTTATTTAGTGTTTTGTCTTATAAGGCTCTCCCCTCCCCAAGAGGTTGCATCGTAATATGACCATAGCAAAATTACTCTTTAAAAATCAGCTTTTCAAACTGCAATATTTCTGAAAGGTTAAACCAGGCAACTTGCCACATGTCTGGTTTCAGGAATATCTGTCATAATTTGGCTCTGGAGAATTAGCAACATTTTCTGTAAATATATATTCTAGTACATTCAGATTTGCATGCAGTAGAAAATCTTTCTGAAGATGATGTCTAGGAAAAAAATTATATAACTTATAAAGAGAAATATTTTCTTTTACAGATATTATAGGAAAAGAAAAATTCATTTCAAAAGGAACACATAAATGTATCTAAAACACTGTTATTTTCATTTTGCCTCACATTTCAGCCTCCGAAGTAATCTAAAAGGTCTAAGTAGTTAATGCAGGCTTCAAAGGCCTAGTCTTGGTGAGATAATGTGTTGACTATTTATGTCAACATTATTAACAATACAACGTTAATTCAGTCTCCACTAAATATCAAACTCACCATTTCTCCTCTACCTTTCACAAATGACCTTGCCGCTTCCTTCACAGGAAAACAGAAGCTGCATATAAGAAAGACGTTCGAATTCCTGGAACAAAATCTATGAATTTGCATGGCATCTACACAAATCTTTTCCTTCTTCCTACTACTAAGGAACTAAAATGTACCTCCTTGAGTCAAAGGCTAATACCTCCACTTGTGTTCAGGATGTGATACCTTTGGAGTACTTGGAGAACTCAGTCTATGAATTATTCCTCTCCCGTACCTGTAAGTGTCTCATCTTTTACATCTCCCTTTCTTGGTTTCTCCCTCATCCATATTAAATTGGTCAATATTTTCCATTTAGTTTGGGGAGGGAGGTGATGTGAGACAGTAAGGTTAGAGACTCCCCTTTTGTCTCTATTCCTAAAGCTTCCATTTCAGCTGTTTGTTTCCTTTCACTATAAAGTGCCTTAAAAGAGTGGCTTGATTCACATTTCCCACATCTTTCCCTCTTGTTTACTCCTCCACTCTCTGGCTTCTGCTGCCACCATTCTCTAGACTCTCCAACTCAGAATATTCAGCCTTCACCTTACTTGAATCCTTGGCAGAATTTGACATTATTGATAATGCCCTTCTTCAAAAACTCTCTTCCCCTGGTTTATGCAAAGAAAGGGTTTCCTGTTCCCTTCCCCCCCAATCCTTCTACGACTTCTGTGGACTGTCCACTTCTCTATGATCTGCCTATTGCCAATCCTCCAAACCCTTTTTCACTTCATTTAATACTCCATCCGTTGGTGAATTCATCTTCTCCCATGGCTTCAACCACCATCTCTCTGCTCGTTCTTCATATTTACTTTCTGTGCTTATGAATTCAAAATCCTGCCAAACATTTCCACCTCTAACTCAACTTGTTCAGAACTGAACTCACTATCTTTTCTCCTCAAGTTTCTTTTCCTGCTGATATTCCCTCTTGCGTTAATGGCCATTCAGTTGATAAGGCCAGAAAACTGCAATTTCTCCTACTCTGTCACCTCCCTGCCTCCCCACACATTCACAGCCTTCAATTCATCACTAAGCATCTCCATTTCTCCCACCTACATATTTCTCAACTGTCCACATTTCGCCATCCCCACCAAACTTAGTATATTCTATAATTTCTTTGTGAATCATCATGCAGCCTCATAACAATTTCCTCGCCTCCCTCAATCTCTTCCTCACTCTGATGTTTGGTCATTTTCTTCACATTTTAATCTGATTATCTCACTCCCCTGGTCAATGCACTTCGAGGACTCTCCCCGTTGCTTTCATGTTGGTACACACATGTTTAATTTGGTTAAAAAATGAGTAAGAGACCAAGTGTTTAACAGACAGGTTCTGGTAACATCATCACATTCTTACAAAAAGTGAGGAACGTAACAAAGAAATGTGCCTTAATAGAAAGACCCCCAAACGCAGCTGACCCAGGGTTATCCAACAGCAAGATGAAGGTATCAAGTAATTTGAATTAACTTTAAGCACAAAGACAAGGCTCCAAAATTTCTTGCCTTAGATCATGGCTCCAAAAATGTTAGCCAAAGCTTTTTAACATAATTTTTACAAAAGACGCCCAGTTAGCCTTAAAGAATAATAGGAAAGGCACTAAAGAATGTCACCTTTGATTAAGTGAAATATTTATTGAATCCTTCAAGTCAAAATTCAAACGAAAACCTAAACCCATTGCTGCCCAGTTGATTCTGATTCATAGCAACCCTCTAAGGTGGAGCAGAACGGCCCCATAGGGTTCCCGAGGCTGTAATCTTTACGGAAACAGAATGCCACATCTTCCTCGTGTGGAGTGGCTGGTGAGCTCAAACCGCCGACCTTTCCGTTAGCAGTTGAGTACTTAACCACTGTACCACCAGCACTCCTTCAAGTCAAAATAATAACTCATCTTTGCTCTCTTGCTAATGTAGGCTTTACATTTTAAAAGTTTGTCTTAAAATAGTAATAATACATTTATTTAGATTCAAAAAATAAAATGTATAGTACATTTTAAACATTGACATTTTAAACAAAATGGTTACATTGAGCTTTACTGTATCCAATGATATCCAAGAACCATATACATTCCATATTCACCTTTTCAATTTATATCATTAATTTTATTTTAAATTTTTATTTCTATTCCACCTCTTCAAGATTATCATACTGAAACTATGTTTATACTTAAAAATACTTTCACTGTATAGTATACAACAAAACCTGTATATATTTTTTATATCATGACTGTAAGTCTTCAAATGCTAAAAACTTTCTTATGAATTGAATTATTTTAATAATTATGAACGGTAAACAGTTGCTTAAAAATAAAACAAGAGTATAAATTTTGATAATTATTAAGTATAAAAGAATCATTCACTGGAAATGCATCTCTTAATGAGATGAATGGATAAATTTTTTTTCTCAATTAATTTGTGTATCTACAGATGAAATTACTTACTGACAGAATGAGATAGGAATTAGCTTCAGTTTTATTCCTTTTGCGTTAATGTGGGCCTGAGAAAGCCGGGCACACTGGTTAGACAGACATTCATACAATAGATTATATATATATAAAATATCCTTCTAAGTTAAATCACAAAACCCCACTCTGAGGAGAACTGGGGGAGAAGTGATCAGGAGGGAGGAGAATTGTAAACTTATTAAGTTTAAACCTGCAAAGATTAAATTTTCTGCAGTAAACTAGCATGAAATCTTTAGTCAGACATTAAACTGTGTTATTGAAAAAAAGACTAAAAATTAAAGCATCAATGTATAAGGATATATGTACAAGTTTGCTTATTGTAGGACTTCTCACAGGGGCAAAAGTCTGGAATTAGACAATGTCTATCATTAGGGGAATAGCTGAATAAATTGTGGGACTACCACATTACGGAATATTCAAAATATGGATTTACACTATATCAGTTTACTTAGAGTTTATCCTACTAGGTGTTGAGTAAGCAAAGAAAGCTCCAGAAAAATGTTTATAATATTATCTAAAAAAGCATAGAACAATTACAAAAATACTATAAATGTGTACACATATATATGTTTTATGTACACATGTGTATGTGGGTTTGTATATAAGTATACACATATACATATATACGTGTATATGTGTTTGTATATAAACCTGTAGGAAAATAACAGCCTTGAGGTGAGTGATGTAGGATAAGGGGTCTGGGAAGGGGAGGGAAGACAAAAACTGTACATGCAAAACTAAATTCTACACTAAAATTAAAAATAATATAGGATAGCATTTGTGTTCATAAATTCATATGCATATATTTATATGTAATTATTAAAAGGGATAATAAAACAAAAAAGAAACAATTTCTTACATGTAGAATGAAAATGTGTACCTAGCACACAAGGACCAGCTAGTTTTGTTCTAATCCTCGGTTCATTTCTCAATAACTGCTTTTCAAAGCTGTGGGTCGGTGCTTCTTTGGCGATAGAGGTAAGCTGCTCTGTTCTGCATATTCAATGGGAACCTCTGCAATCTTCTACTTGCAAAGAGGAGATATGGGCTCATTAATTTCTCAAATAACCAACAATAAGAGAAATACTTTGAAAAGACTATAGGTCACTCTTCCTCAAATACTCATACTAAATATGCTTAGAAAATGAGAATGGGTCCAAAGGTAATAAACAGAACAGATATTCCATACAAGGTGTTCTTTATTTTCATTTATACTAAATCTTTTAAATCAATTTCAGGTACAAAAACAAATACATCATTATTGTAATTTTAGGAAAACACCATGTAAAAGCATCTTCAAGATACAATTTTGAAAGTAATATCTTTTAAATATATTACTTATTTTTAATATATCTTAATATATTCCTTACAAGCCTTTTAAACTTCATCGAACAATGTTCTCTAAGGTCCCTTCTCCCACCCCCTCCATAATTCTGAGTCCTTTAGCTCAGAAAAAAAATTAAAATTATAGGACATCAAATTTCTCAGGGGGAAAAAAACTGTGTTTTAGATTTTTACTTGTATATAAGTAGGTTTTTAAAGGATTCCAAGCCAAAAAAACCATTGCTGTCAAGTGAATCCTGACTCACAGAGACCTTATAGGACAGAATAGAACCACTCCACATGGTTTCTAAAGAGCACCTGGTGGATTTGAACTGTTAACCTTTTGGCTAGCAGCCCAGCTTTTAATCACTGTGCCACCATGGCTCCTTTAAGGGATTAGTATGATTTCATTCTTAATTAAATATTGCATAAAGCTGCACATAATTGTTGCTGTTGTTGTTAGGTGCCATCTAGATAGTTCGGACTCACAGAGAGTATAAAACTAAGAAACACTAAATTATCATATTTGAGTATATTTTATAGGAGCCAAGCTATGTGATTTAACTTCACCAAGTAAAAAATGAGTGCCAACTTTAGAAATCATAAAGGAAAATCTTACATTTCTACAAAGCCGTAAAATGTAAAGTGTTCTCCTTTGTTTTCAGACTTACTCATTTTCTATTAAGCACGAGATAGTGGTCTCTACTACTGTCAAAACCAAAGTTTTCATGTAAGGAAAAGAGTATTTCAAATTTTTTCATCTCTTGACACGGACATCCATGTTAATATTTTCTTATGAGAAACAGAAAATTATACCTCGTGATTTTTTTTTTTTCTAAATGTGGTCTCATTAAAATTAGCATGATGTTTATGCTTTTTGTCCGGTTGTGACAGAAAAAAACTGCTAGGATAGTGGATTACGGAAATATTTTAAAAACTGACATAAAGTGAAAGAAGCCAATCACAAAATACCACCTATTGTATGAGTCCGTTTATATGAAATGCCCAGAATAGGCAAATCTTAGAGATAAAATTAGAGTAGTGCTTGCTTAGGGTTTCTGGGGCTTATTTTGGGGTTGATGAAAATGTTCCAAAGTTGATTCTAGTAATGTTTGAACCAAAAAAACCAAACCCGTTGCCGTCGAGTCAATTCCGACTCATAGCGACCCCATAGGTCAGAGTAGAACTGCCCCGTAGAGTTTCCAAGGAGCACCTGGTGGATTTGAACTGCTGACCTTTTGGTTAGCAGCTGTAGCACTTAACCACTATGCCACCAGGGTTTCCAATGTTTGAACAACTCTGTGGACATATTAAAAGCACTGAACTGTATACTTTAAATGGGGGGAATTGTAGGGTATCTGAATTATATCTCAATAAAGCTGTTTAAAAAAGAGCTTTGTAAACAGCAAAGATTATTTTTGTCACAAGGATTACAGTAATTATTCCTTCTATTTTAATTTTAAATCTTGAATAGCTTCCATTAGGAGCATTCTTAATTAAAGGACCTATAAGTGTTCACCTCTTAATTTGTCTCACTGGCTCCCTATCTTAGGAAGAATCAAAAGAATACCCATTCCCTTCTCTCTATATTTTGCATTTTAACATTGAGGATGTGGCTCACAAGTGGTGAATTTCACACTTCTCAAACTCTTTTTCTCTCTCTACAATATTGAAATGACAGTTAAACTTCTATGTAGGATAGTACTTACTTTTTATGTAAGTTAAGTTATTCTCAGGGGCACTCCACCTTATATGATTTTTCTCTAATTTGGTGACTTGCTGTTTGTTAATATATTCCTCCTTTCTGCTAACATATGGCTCTCCTGATATCTTTGGGGATAGGAGTCTGAGCTGTGCAAATCTTTCCCACAACCAAATAGCTGACAAAACTACTTTTCTTCTTTGGGACTTTGTGTCTTTTTATGTAAACAATGCTGATATCTAGAGTCAGCAAAAGTCACCTCATGCAGTGCAAAGAAAAAAAAGTCAGATAAATAATAAAGAGGCCAAAAGTTAAGGAGTCACAACACAATCCTCCAACAACTCCATGCATTCATTCTCCACCTCCATTAAGCCCACTTGTAAGTATCTGCTGATCATCTCTCCAGGGTGGCTGTCCTGAAAGTGCCCATGCAATAGAGGGGCCGTGGACAAAAGCCTCTTCAGCTTTTCTATCCCCATGGAGGAGGTAGCTTGTCTTTTCTCCTTTATAGAATCAAAGTGGTTTAGTTCAAAGTTATCTAAATCAACTGTCTCGAGTATCTTTATGTTAGTGCAATCTTTCTTGTACATCTACAAATTCTTTTTAAGTCATACCTACAAACAGACATGAAGAGTGAGTTAAATAAAGTATATATTTCATCTCAAAGTTGAAGTTACTAATTAGGAGCCCATAATTCTGTTGATACCAACACAATTGGCAAAGGAAGGGACAATTGCTGAGTGGGAAACAGCAGGACTTGCAGTGAGTAGACCTAGGTTAAGTAACGGCTCTTTCAGCAAGTGAGGTTGGTCTTTGGGAATATCCACGGTTCTCTCCTGCTCTGTGATTGAGTATTTAAAAGCAGTAGATCAAAAATGGGGGTGAACATTAGAACAATGAGCTTTCAAAACACAGATATCTGAGAAGCACTACTAACCTACTAAAGCAAAACCTTCAAGGAGGAATCTGGACATACACATTAAAGAAAATAAAAATGCTTTCTACATGAGTCTGATAGATTTGGATAATTCAGTACAACTGAATTATTTAATGTTTTATAATATTCCAATTATCCACATGAGAACTTTTAAGAGATTGCACCTGCATCTCATTTTCTGTATCACAGATGTTTTAATATAAATATGGAATTATATATTGTATTGGCTTTGATCATAGCTTCAGAAGGGAAAACATCTCCTCAAGATGATCTAAAATGATAATTAAATCAAACAAAACCCACGGCCATCAAGTTGATTCCAACTCACAGTGACTCTATGTGATAGATTAGAACTGCTCCATATGGTTTCCAAGGCTGTAATCTTTAAGAAAGCAGACTGCCATATCTTTTTCTCGTGGCGCAGCTGGTGGGTTCAAACCACTGACCTTTCTGTTAGCAGCTGAGTGCCTAACCACTGCACCAATAGGGCTCCATAAATGACAATTAAAACCAAGAAAATCAAACCTGTTGCCATTGAGTCAATTCCGACTCAGCCACCCTCAAGGGCAGAGCAGAACTTCCCCATAGAGTTTCCAAGGAGCGCCTGGTAGATTTGAACTGCTGATCTTTTGGTTAGCAGCTGCACATTCTAAAATGCATTTCATAGCTGTTCTAGTATGCAGTCTTTGTGTCTTAATTCCTTCCATACAATCCCTGTAGAAATACCAGCCAAAGGAGCCCTCTGTCTGAGAGTTCTTAACTCCTGTTGAAACACTGCTCCACTGCCTGGAGAAGAATGATGCTGAGTCTCCGCTAAGCCCACCACCTCTTCTGACCAACTGAGCCCCTTCCATCCAACTTGCCATACTTTGTCCTGCAATCCTGCCACAATTCTGATAGTGGCCAATTTAAATGCTGCTATTTTTTTATCTGGAGGGTGGCCACTGGGCTATGAAAGAGTCTGAGGCAAGAATTCAGCTCAGCAGGGTGTGATTAGGAAATAAAGAGAGACTATAAAAATCTGACAGAGGATTTGAATCACAAGCAAATCCGCTGACTGGAGTGCTGATGTGACATGACTATTCTCTTATTCTAAGAACCCATGCTGGGCTACAAAGACAGTTACTTGTTTTCTGTTTATTTTCTGCTTTGTTTTGTTTTGGTTTTGGTTGCTGTTTCTTTGTGCTTGTTGTTGTTCACTTTCCTGAGTGTTTTTACCATGAGCCCCTCCACCAGAGGGAATATGAAGATTTCTCTGTTCCTTGCCACATGCTTCATTTCCATTACTACTCCCACGTAATTCAGTGCCTAGACAAACACTATCTCAGGATACACTAGTGACCTACCCACACAGAAGTTGTTTCACATTTTGTACTTTATCTATCCTATGTAAAACTAATGCCATTTTTATTGGTGATTTTGTTAAGTATGTATTTTGGTGGTTTAGCCAAGCGGATTTGGGTTTTCTTGGGTTTCCAAATGACTTGGAAGGCAGTTAGGCTCTAAGTACAAAGGCAAGTCACTGACGTGTTTTAAGCAAGGGGGTAATACAAATGAATTTATGTTTTTAGAACTATCACCCTTGTTGCTGGAATAAAAAATGAATTAAAGTAGGTCAGCAGTGGTGGTGAAGAGACCTGGTAGGAGGGCACAAGTAAGAGCTTATGATGGCTCTGTTTGGGGAAGTAGCAATGATAGATGAAATGGCATGAGACAGGATTTGGAGGCAGAAATGACAAGATAATACATGAATGTTTAGCCCAAGAATAGCAATAAGAGACAGTGTTTTAAAATGAGCTTTGAGTTCACAACTACACTAATTCTCCACCATATACCTATTTCTAATAAGTACCTTCAAGGACTCTCTACAGATGTGTGCAGAATATGTCCCATCTGCCATGATCTTTTTAAAAGTGAAGTATCAATGTAGTTAACTACATATAACTAGCACTGCTATTCTCCTAAATCCCCCAACTCAGAACGGTCTTCTGAGGGTTAAATGCGCTAATGCTTCAATATAAGCTATAAGCACCATAAGGGAGCCGGTAATGCCTGTGCCTCTATAAATATTTATTTAATGGATGATTAAAGGTCACTGTAAATTGTAAACTACTAGACACATTGTGGAAACTCTGGTGGTGTGGTGGTTAAGAGCTAGGGCTGCTAACCAACGGGTCGGCAGTTCGAATTCACGAGGTGCTCCTTGGAAACCCTATGGGGCAGTTCCACTCTGTCCAATAGTGTTGCTATGAGTCGGAACCAACTCAATGGCAATGGGTTTGGTTTTTAACGGAGTCACACTGTTATGATCACAAAAAGATAAATATCAGAGTAAAATCCATAAAAAGACATCAGGTAAAAAAAAAAACATGATTTTCAAAGAAAGTTGAAAAAGTTATTTTCCATTTTTTAGCATGAGGCCAGTTTTAAAATGTTAGCAGTTTCTCCACACCTGGCGAAGGATGTCTTCCATATAAGGCATCAAATTCACTGATTGTTAAAGCAACGTATCATAATTATTTGTAATCAATATTATTTACATGACCATTTTTTTACTAGACCATGAGATTTAATAGCAACGACAGTTTCAGCATCCTTGGAATTTATAATCTAATTCCAAATCAGTACATACAGACTTGCAAAGGAAAAGCTGAATAAGAATTAAAATCAGCATACAGACAGCATTTTTACCATAATTACCTCTACTACTCATTGTCTTGACTGCATGTAAAATACTTACTTAGATTATATGATTAAAGTGTTATACTTTCTCTATTCTAAATGCCAGTAGCTTAAGAATGATTTCTCTCTAAAATGCGTACCAGACTTTCAAATACATTTTTTAAAATCTTGATCTATTAAGCACATCTGTTTCCATCTCTAAAAATTGCTAATCTTTCCATCAGCACTTCTTACCCAGGCATGTGCTTGCTTTTAACAGTTTCAGACATCTAAAAAAGAATTACAGTTTTATCCAAAATCTTTTAGAGATAGAGAGCTACAGTCAAGGCTAAGGTGAGTTATCAAAATTGTAGGGGAGAGGAGTAAGGGAGAACTCTTATAAAATTTAAAATAATGTATCATGACACTACTTTCTTTCTGATTGTTGATCAGCTACATGAGGATTTGAATATTTTGTTCTTATAGTTATTCGTTATTGCCATATTTAAATATAGCATAAAATCCTGTTATAATCCATTATAAAAGAGACTCAAGACAAGTGTATAATAATAATTACATGTGGCTAAGTACGGCAATGGGGTTTTTTTAAGTATTCTTATTTTTTTAACCTTTAAGCATTTTCAAATTTATATTTTATAAAAATAAATATATGTGCATATCACATTTCTCCAAAAAAAGAAAACAAATTCCTTGTTAGGAAGTAGAAAGAGGTATATCTATATATTTTTTTAATCCAACTTAAATAATTCAAACAATGTTTTATCTTTATCTCTGTTTATAATGTTTCATCATGTATAATAAAAAATTTTTTTCATTTATTGTCATTTATTAGAGACATCCAGCTTTGTCGTTCATCTAACTGAAACATTCACTCAACAGTTTAAATATCTGGACAATTTTTCCACAAAGACGTTGAAGTGCCCTGTTCTGAAACCCTATCAGCGGGTTATCTATTAAACATTATACTTGTATTAATATATATATCTACAAGAACATCAAAGTATGAACACAGTTTACACTGTATAACGCTATTTTGTTATATTTCTTTCTCACCTATAAAATTATATTAAGCATGTTCCCATTTGCTACCAAAAATAAGACTGTTCTTGTATAAAAAGCATCAAACATCTTATAATATACATACTGCTTTGTAAACCATTTCAGAATATGACCTTTTCCAAAACAGTTGCTACATACATGCTAAATAACAGGAATAAAGAGATGCACAGGAGACTGAGTAATATTATCAAGTCTGCACTGCACACTGGTGGCAATATACAGTAAATGCATGTTTCTTTTTTAGTTAAAGTTAAGATCAATGCTGTCTTAAATGTTAGATTTCTTAGTTATGTTTAAAGCCCATTATATCACAGAGCATATACATACACGCTCCAAGCATAGTATGGTTTTTGTGTTGTGAGCCATTTTTCCTGCATATTAACTTACTGTCAATGTTCATGCCTAAAGAAGTCATGTTCAGTTAGGCACCTGTGACTACAAGTACTGTGAATCCATATATGCGTATGTGTGTGTGTCTGTGTCTGTTAGAAAGAAGAGAGATACCTCCAAAGTTTAAGATAGAAACAAAGCCACTTTGACAACCTAGCATATGAACCCATAAAGAAGAAATAAACTTAACTTAGATTGTATGATTTTAATTTACTCCTCATTGAGATATGCTACATTTTCCACACTCCAACTAAATTTTTGCTGTTCTCACTGAAATTGTCTCATTTATGAATGATTTGTAAACATGACATATTTATTTGAGGGTATCAGGAAAAGTTGTTCTTCTACATCTCATTGATCCAGAGGGTTAATATAACTACTTCTGCACCTGTGCAAGATGATAACTATGCTCTAATGGACGTTGGGACACCTGCACATGGCCCAGGATTAAGGCATACACTGGCAGCAAAAGTGTGTTAACATTCCATCATATGATTTCACTAAACTTAGGTAAAGACTGCAAACATTATCACTTGTTAGACACAAACATTAAACAACATTCATATGGGATTTCATATGCAGAGGAATGGTACCACTTTTTAAACAACTGATGGGAGAATAATGAAGGCAGCTCCAGGGATGGTTAAAAAAACACAAAAAATCCAGGGATGGTTACATAATAGATTTAGATAGTCAGCTTCTTTACACAGATATTATCACACTGCCACTAAGTGTTACCTCATTTGCGAGCATTTAGTTTGTCTTACTTATTGTTCTATACCACATACTTAGCTAGCTCAGTATTTTACACAAAGAACATGTACAATAAATGTTTTATATAATAAATATTAATAAGTCATTTCATCTGAAAGATTCCACAACAGCATTTTACTGATAAAGGTGCAAAGGAAACTTATAAAGGCAAGTAGCTGATCCTAAGTAACTATGATGCCAAATATGAAAACAATGTCAATAGGCATGAGATAAGTTGATATTTTCAAAACGTGTCATAAGAGAGTAAAATAACTTTGTCTATGTTAGAGGATAAGGAGCCCTGGTTGCTCAGTGGTTAAGCGTTTGGCTGCTATCCAAAACAGTTAGCAGTTCAAATCTACCACCTGCCCCTGGGGAGGAAGATATGACAATCTGCTTCCTTAAAAATTGTAGCCTTGGAAACCCTATGGGGAAGTTCTACTCTGTCCTATAGGGTCGCTAGGAGTCAGAATCGACTCAGTGGCAATAGGTTTGGTTTTGGTTTAGTTAGGCTGATCATTAAAATATAAGTTATTTAGAACAAGATGTCTTATGACGAGTTTGACAATGTCCACTACTGATGTGAGTTCAAATATTCATCTTATACACGGAAGTCCAGTTTTTTAACCTCTTCAGCTTTTCTGTAGAAGATCTGCCTTATGCCTGCTCTACTACACATTCAAACAGAGAAAACATTCTGTGTCATTTCTTCTTTTACATCTTACGTCTCCATACCTCTTTTGGATTTTTTAACTTCAATTCTCTCAGTTCTTCATACTTCCATTTCCATAAAGACAAAGCTGATTCCAATTGTTCTATTTCTTTTTCCAAAGATGAGCGTATTCTAAATCATTTAAGAAATAAAAGAAAGCAGATTAGATTTATAATGTAAAAATAACTTATAAATGCATTCAATTTTAGCTTTTTTATATTCTTAATTTTTGATATTTGTATATGATTATTGTAATGAGAAAAAAATTTCCAACTTATTTAAAATTACAAATATTGAATAAAACTTGATTTATCTTGTTATTCTGTCA
Source organism: Loxodonta africana (assembly GCF_030014295.1). Taxonomy (NCBI): domain Eukaryota; kingdom Metazoa; phylum Chordata; class Mammalia; order Proboscidea; family Elephantidae; genus Loxodonta; species Loxodonta africana. Next base: position 39,275,992 of record NC_087352.1, read on the forward strand.
ATTAACTCTACAGTAAAATAAGCATATTTAATTTGGCTTTGCCCATATCACAATAATTGATTTCCTGGCTACTTTCTTATACGTTATTAATACATTTCTCTACAATGCCTATTATTCATATTTCCTTATAGAGGAGGATAGTATAAGTTTCTAACTTTAACATGGTTTTCTGTCTTCATAGCGTGACTGCATATGAACAAAGAAATCTTTGAAATGACAGAGAATGCCAAAGAGCCTACCAAACATTTTTAAAAAACTAACCATTTATTGGGAATATAAAAGTAATTTAAAAATATTTGTAACTTTGTTTTAATGAAGCAATTTCACTGGAGTTTCTGCTATACTCAAAATAACAGAAATTAATTTCATAATTTGTAGAATTACTGACAGAACTAGGAATAAAATCTGATCCTTTAATATCTCTGTCATTGATTATTTTTCCTATGCCCACAAAGTCCATTAGAGTGAGTCATTGAAAATAATTGTTTCATTTCTGACTGTAATAAGCAAATATTGACATCTGCAATCAGCTTGTCCTCAGTTCAAACATATTCCTTTTTCCTCTACTTCCATGGACAGAATCGATTTCCCCATTCCTCAATCCTAGGTTTTGGCAACAAGATACTAGCAGATGTAACACAAGTAGAGATTTAAAAATAACTTGTGGGTTTGGGCTTCCTCTCGCATGCGTCTGTCAGGGTTGTGAGAAGAGTTTCCCCAGGTAGCTGCTGTTCCAGAAGAAGCAGACATGGGCGGATCTTAGCCAACCTCACCAAGGATCTGAGCCCTGTTAGATTCAAAGCTTGAAACAGAGATGGGCGGATCTTAGCCAACCTCACCAAGGATCTGAGCCCTGTTAGATCCAAAGCTTGAAACAGAGCCACCTAGCAGAGCCCAGCTGAGATCAGTTGATGCCAGTCTCCTTGCATCCACAGGGGCAAAGTAAATAATGGGTGCTTCAAGTCACTGAATTTCAAGTTGTTGTTGTCGTTGTTAATGCAGCAAAATATAACTGATATAGAAATTGATATCTAAAAGTGGGGTGCATCAATAACAAAAACAAAAGTATGCAGATTACACTTTGGGATCAGATGGTGACCAAAGGCTGGAAATGGTGATAAAATGTATAGGAGGCTGGAAAAATAGTGACCTATGTCACTTAGTGGTGGAGCATGTGGTAAAATTGTCATCTGCAGTATCTTAGAAAATGGAAAATATGCCTGACATTACCAACGGAATGCTAGTGGCACATGGTGGCCATACACTTGAAAAGTGCTTATGCAACTGGGCTGGCTCTCCTGTGTTTCATACAGGACTGTGAGAAGTACCTGCAGGTGCTGGCCCACTGTTCCCAGAAGGAGGATAAGAGACACTGGGCATAACCAAGTCTCCCTTGCAGAGCCCAGCCCCCATCAGCCAATCCCCAGCTGGCTGACAGACTCTAGCTAACAAATGCTGATTGTCGTATGCCACTGAGACTTTGTTAGCTGTACAACCTTATCGTACATGTAATTAACTGATATTCACACATGAGTCTATTTCAGTGATGTTAAACGTCATTAGAAAGCTTAGAAACGTTCACGGCACCATAAAATATATGCACAATCCAAATGGAATATCATTTACATATCTATAAGAATTATGACTCTTCCAGGTAGCAAAACTATGAAAATAATTCAAAGTAGAAATTAGCCTGTAAATATACTAATTTAATCCAATCAAATAATTAAGTTGTCTATTAAAGAGTTACATCATTTTATAACACCAAGCCAAAAAAATTGAAAGAGGTCACAAAAGAATTAGTTTTTAACCTCGAAGCACTCAGGCTGCAAAAACAGCACCATTTATAGGACTTTGATTTGGAAACCCTGATTATTGGCACAGCAAATATATCAAACAAAATCTAACTAACAAAAAGTCTCACTGTAGAAATCTGGGTCTTAAAAACACAGCCTATGAATGTCCACAGCTCAAAATTAAAAAAAAAAAATCCAAAATTTCTGATAGCTAAGCAAACCGAGCCAGCTGATGACATCCAAGTTCCCATTTATAATGTAAATTTTGTCCCTAGTGTCTGCTTTTAGGATACCAAGAAGAATATAATTAGGTACAGAAATAATCAGCAAATCACCAACTATTAATATTTTTTGTTAAGTTTAGAAGGAATGTGCACAAATCATTAAAATACATTAAATATTTGGCATTTGAATACTTTTAAACTTTCACATGATAAAGCATATTTGAATATTTAAGGGGAACTGGGTATTGACTTAAAAAATCTAAATTTCTTGAAAAGTATGATAAAATTGTACTAAGTTTGTAACTTTGCTAAAATATTGTAGATATTTTTATCTAAAGTTTAGATCTTGCTTAAACAAATTTTTACAATTTTATGGATAAGTATTTGAAATTAGCTGATTTTGTACTATAGTTTTTTAATTTTTAAAAATTTACAGAAGACATATGGAATGCTTTATATTCTAACATTCAATAAAAATATGAACAGAAATCTGGCCCTCTAGAACCATGGAAAAAAAAATTTTATTAAAACCATGGAGCAACTATCAAAATAATATTAAAATGAAGGATTTTTTTTGAGGGGGGTAAGTTCAACATTACCAAGTATTAGAGATTCTTCTATCACCACTAGATGCATCGGTCAGGTGTCTGAGGTGGCATTTCAACTGACATTGGAAATTTATCCAGTAGAATATTACAGTGTCCTACCAGGCATGGGAAATTCTGTCTGGTACCTTCATCTCATATACGTTCAACACTTAATATGCACCAGACATGCTAGGTCCTAAAGACAGCAAAAAAAAACCCAAAAGGTCCATGTATATTATGGAGGGAAATTCAAGACATTAAATAGATATATTCATTTTTAAAAAGAATACTGATGATAAGAATCACCATATTTATAATTTTAATTGATTAGATTTATATGAGTATTTAAGAACTTGGAAACATTTCTTGTCAGCAGTTGAAAGACATAGGGATGAAACAGGATATATGAAACTAATAAAGTATTTTATTAAAAGAAATTAATTAATACTGGGTAACAGAGCATATAGAAGCCCTGGTAGTGCAGTAGCTAAAGCGCTCAACTGCCAACCAAAATGTCACTTATCAAAAGGAACCCACCAGCAGCTCCACGGAAGAGAGATGTGGCAGTCTGCTTCTGTAAAGAATGACAGCTTTGGAAACCCTACGGGGCAATTCTACTCTGTCCTATAGGGTCACTATGAGTCAGAATTGACTCAATGGCAAAGGCGTTGGTTTGGTAATAGAGCACATGGAGTCCCTGGGTGGTACCAATGGTTTAGGACTTAGCTACTAACTGAAAAGTTGGCAGATTGAAAAAGTCCTGGGAATCTACTTCCAAAGGATCACAAACATTGAAAACCTCATGGAGCAGAGTTCCACTCTGAAACATATAGGGTCGCCATGAGTCAGCATCTAGTCAGTGGCAACTGCTATCCTGGTGGTACTATGGAGCATATATTTATCAATTGATTCCTTAAGGATAACTTCGAGAATTATTTTATTTATAAACAGAATAATACATAAAAATTGTACTTGAAAATTTGAGAAAGATCTAGATTTTTTAATTTATAAATTTAAAATTATACATGTTAAGAAACCAAATGTCAGGTTTTTTTTTTAATTAAAAACTAAAAAAAATTTTTTTTTTTTTTTTTTTTTAGTTTTTACACGGTAGTAAATCAAATGCTAATTTGAAAAAATCAAAATAAACACAACTTTTTCAGGGTAAAAAAGTTCACATTAACATAAAAACAATTTATAACTACTACAGGCTAAATGCTCATCCTCCAAAATGTCATCGAAATTACCGGGAAACTGTTCCTTCCAGGGTTTTACAAATAGTTCAAGAACATTTCAAACTACATACTAAGTATGCTTTTAATCTCCATTTTATGCAATATGGATATAATCTAAATATAAAGTTACAACTATCTATATCATATCTAAACCTAGAGTAAATATTCAAAAGACATTTTATAAAAAAATTTTTTTTTACCAAAGTATTCATATTCCTTACTTAAAGCAAATTAATAACATTTCAAGGATAGTAATATTTTAGAAATGATATTTTAGATTACCTTTATCTCTTTAGATATACATCTTAAAATAATTGGTAATATTTTTCAAAATTATATATTTTGATTATGTAAAAAAGTTACAATTTGGTCAGGAAATAAGGGACAAGAAATTCATGAAAAAGCATTTAATAAGATGTTTGGATATTGTTAGAATGGCCTATCAAAGAACGTAACTCTATACACCCATGAAGGACAGTGCATACCTAAATTTATGCAGCAGAGGGCACTCCATAAAGCCTTAATTTTCTGACCTAGTTATTTATTTTAGATTTCAGAGAGATTTTTCAAAATTGGTTAATTCTATAGTCAAATTTATAATTGAAATTTAAATCATCATCATGCTATTTAAACAATAAAGCAAAAAACACACTCTAATCTTTATTCCAAAGGATACTGTATATTTTACACATAAATTCTGTAAAATAAACTTAAGCCCAAGCTCAGTAAAAATATAGTATCTTTAAAATGATGTTATGAACTTTAAAAAATCAAATTACTGAACTATATAGAATTTTCAGGGTCTTTTTTTTTTTTTTAAAAGATAAAGTAGGAACCAAAGTTATTTTTATAGAAAGATGTGATTACACTTTATGCAATCTTCTTACACTTTATTAACTATTATGACCTCATAATTGGGCATAAAAATTGGATACGTAGACAGGAATATTAATAAAAATATTTCTCAGGAGTGAAATACCCTGAAATGATAATATCTGGGAATAAATATTAATCATTTTTGAACTGTGGGAAATTCCATAGTAAAAAAATACCTAATTAGTCTTTCTGAAAGAGTCCAATTAATGTCAAAATGTTTTTGCCAGACCAAAATAATTAACTTGTAATAATGTTTGGCTGCCCATAGTTATTTTACCACAAAATGCAGAGGTAGTGTTGAACTATGAATAATAAAGTTTATACAGATTTATTTTTAATGAGCAATGTATCTGTCATTCTGTGACTGCACTTCCAACTATTTATCATTACATCTGGCAGAAGTAAATGTTCTTAGCTGCAAACAGTTCAAGCCACACAGTGTTAATTTAATTAGAAAAGATATGTATTTAAAGAATGCTGTTAAGTTTGGAAATCTTCAGGAGAGCCAGAGAGGAAGGAGATGTAGCCAGGAACGAGGTCCACCTGCATGCCACAGGATTGGTCCTAAGAAGACCCCACTATCTGTCCTTTCCTATCTGTCACCAGTATATTCTTCTGGTAACAATTATATTTCTGGCAAGCAAACATGTCCAAAATTAGCTAGTTTAAGTAGGGAAAGGCATTAGTTGCTCAAATAATCTCTGAGGAAGCAAGAGAAGCAAACTATAAACTTGTGCAATCAGAAAAATCCTCCCCAAAAAATCATGAGGCAGCACCAGGGCCACCACTGACGTCCAGCATCACAGCATGACCTCAATGCCACCAATGCAAGACACTGGGTGGTGTCACCAGAGTTCAGAGACCACTGCTGCCTCTGAAAACCAGAGGTCACTACAGCCATTACTTTCCCTTTACCAGACTGGACGCTGGATACGCTCTTCTTCCCTGTAGCGTTAGCTACTGCTTAAAAGACTAGGGGGCTTCATCTGAATTACTGCCCCAGGCCAAGGTCTGCAACCTAATTGCAAGGGAGACTGTGGTAGACACTTATGTATTAGGATTTGTATAATCTACACACAGCAATAGGTTAGGCCTCATAAGGTGGCTGTTACTGTGTGCCATCAAGTCAACTCCAACGCATAGCGAGCCAATATGCCCACTGGCTTTTCTACACTGTAATCTTTATGGGAGCAGATTGCTGAGCAGATTGCCTGGTCTTTTCCCCATGAGGCCACTGGTGGATTTGAACCACCAACCTCTTGGTCAGGAGCCATCGCGCCACCAGGCTCCTAGCGGACAGTCCATATCTAGAATAAGCAAGTGTATAGAGAGCAAAGTTTATGAGTAGTTACCAGGAGTGGGTGGGAAGGAGGAGGAAAGGAAAACTCAATGCTTAGGGCACACTGAGCTTCTCTGAAGGGTGATAGCATAATCTGGGAACAAATCAGGGTGATGCCTGAACAACATGCTAAGCGTAATTAGTATCACTGAACTGTACATATGAAGATTTTTGAAATGTCAAATACACATTTACCATAATAGAGAAAAATATGAAAAAAAAGACAAAGGCTTATTGTATATCCCACTACTAACAGTGAATAAGTAAAGTAGGCATTTCTAATTTTTAACAATATTACACTGAACGATATTAACCATGTCTATGTGCCAATTTGGAAACCCAGGTGGCATAGCGGTTAAGAGCTACAGCTGCTAACCAAAAGGTCAGCAGTTTGAACCCACCAGGTGCTCCTTGAAAACTCTATGGGGCAGTTCTACTCTGTCCTATAGGGTCGCTATGAGTCGGAATCAACTTGACAGCAGCGGGTTTAGTGTTTTTATGCACCAATTTATTCACTGTGTTAATACAGTAATTAAAAAACCCATGTTTCTATTTGCATGGTAATCTTTGAACCATTTTTAATTTCCTGTAACTTCTCACCAGGATTTTAAATTCATTTTACTAAGGAAAAAATTCAACATTTAGCAAAGCAAAGAAAAACAATTGAGGCATATTTCTCTTCTTATCAAGAAAAACAATTCAGAAAATAAAACCAAGAGAAAGGACTTAAGTTCAGTTTAAATGACACAAAGCAGACAATTTTATAAGGCATACAGTAGTTTAATATGAAGACTAGTTCTGAATGCTAAAACAGTTCATCGTAACATTCTACATCATATTCTCCCTTAAGATTTTCACAAAAATCCTCCTTACTGTTTAGGTGAACCTAGCTCTTAACTGAATCAGATTTCCCATCTTAATCCCAAATATTCTGCCTGGGCAATTTTATATCTAAGTGATCAAAAATATACAAATACTCAAGAGTATGAGAGGTTTCCAGATACTGGATAATTATGCATAAGGCTGAAACAGTACACAGAGTACAAACAATACAATAACTCTTATTTTATTCGACGGGGAGGGTCTAGTCCATGACAACAGTGGAAATGATTCCCTGGCTTCCCTCAGTTTAATCCCGTGCCCCAGTCAAGAGAATGTTCCCACTAGCTGGGAACATAGAAAAATCACATTCACATTTCCTCAACTCACGCCACCCACTTGCTGAGATTCCAGAAGGAAGACTTTAAAAGTTTAGACAGATTTATAGTAATAACACATACTATATCCTTGAGAAACATTCCTTTGTGATGGAAAAAAAGGCTTTTCAGTTGCCTCATGTGGATTGCATGTTGATTCATGGACACGTACACCCTGACTTACAATGTCCGTGGGATCGTTTCTTAAAGAAGAGAGTAGGAAGATAAAGCTGAACCAAAGGCTCCCTTTTCCCCTTATTTTTTTGGCCTATCTATGGTTTCTGTATTGCAGTTTCTGGAACTTGAAAGCTTACTATTTATGGAGATTGTTCATGTATTCCAGGGAAGTTGAAAATGGAAAATACATGTGCATATATGTGTGAGTGTGTAATGAATGTTACATGCGCAGAGCATTAAAACTGGCACCTTAGAGGAAGGTCTATCTAGGACACAGCAGTTTCTAATTACTCCTACTACTCTAGATTAGTGAAGTAAGTAAATGTGTTTGAGAACATTCTATAACCACTAAAAAGTTAATTCCTTCAAAAAATAAAAACACAGAGGTTTGAATGTGATTGTGACATATAGGTGCAGGTAAAATTAATTTTTAGTATGTGTACAGGTCTAAAGATACAGTGGCTGCAACAATGGACTCAAACTTAGCAATGATGGTGAGGACAGCACAAGGCCGGGCAGCACTTCATTCTATTAATACTTATTGTGTTCTTATTACCAGTCACTTTCTCAGACATAATTTGTGATTGATCCTTACAAGAACTCAGTGAAGAAGGCTGTGGCAGGTTGTAGTTTCCAAAGATGGCCACCACAGTTATCCTATTCTTAATGTTCTTCTTATAATATGATTTTGACACTCCTTCCATTGAGCAGTACAGTTTATATCCCCTTGCCCTTGAACCTGAGCAGGCCTTAGAAACTGCTTCGACCAGTAAGTTTGGCAGAAGTGATGCCATGTGACTTTTGAGGCAAGATCATAAAAATGTCCTGTACTTCTGTCTATTCCCTTAAGATGCTCACCCACAAACTGGCCATGATGCTGTGAAAAAGCTAAGTGGCCATACTAAGGGGCCACCTGTAGGTGTCCCAGCTGAGGCCCCAGCTGAAAAACAAAGTCAACCACCAGATACATAAGTGAGCAGGGCTTACATATGGTCTCAACTCTAGCCCTCAAGTCACCCCCAGCCACCGAGCCAGCCCAGCTAAGCCACTTACAGCTGTCGCTGACAAGGCATACTTAAGATTCATGAACAGATTATATGGTTGTTGTTTAAACAACTACCACTATTTGGGAAGGTTTGTTACGCAACAATAAACCAAAAAACCAAACCCACTGCTGTCGCGTCAATTCTGACTCATAGCGACTATATACAACAGAGGAGAACTGCCTCATAGAGTTTCCAAGGTTGTAATCTTTACAGAAGCCAACTGCATATCTTTCTTTCACGGAACGGCTAGTACATTTGAACCACTGACCTTTTGGTTAGCAGCTGAACTCTTAACCACTACGCCACCAGGGCTACTTAGAAAACTAGATAATAGGCATAGCTGCTCCTAAGTCTACAAAGGAAAGCACAGTCTTCCTAACCAATGTCACATGGCTAGAACTTGTCAAAACCAAGGTGCCTGTTCAGGTTTCTGAATCACAAGTCTAGTGTTCTTTCCTCTATACACACGTGATCAGTGTCCAAGACATCTTTTTCTGTGATCAATAGCTCACGACATTATGAGTTGTCTGTTACTAATAATAACATGGTTGTTCACTTTTACCGACTCATCTGAGTCCAAGAATGTTGCAAAAATAGATAATACATTTGATATTTTAACCATATACGTTAGGAATTCAAATACAGTTGAGGTGAATATGCTGGAGGTGACAAGAACATGGTTATAATTAAAGTCATGTAAAAGAAAGATAAGAACTAACAAGTTTTCCATTACTTTTTGAAAAAAAAGTAAATATTTATCAAACTCAGTTTTAAAATCTTAAAACTTAATGACTATTTGTGGGTAAAATACATTCTCAAGTGACCATTCCATCAGGGTGAACAATTTTAAGAAGTTTAAAACCCAGACTTGGTGAAGGGGGACAATGATTAGCACTTACTCTCTTTCTTTCCATAAGACTTTTTTGAGGTCATCTGAAGGCACCTGCAAAGCGGACATTTCAGGCGCTTCACTCTCCAAAGGTGGATTTATCGCATGCGGTCTTAGTTTAGGCTTTGTTGCAAAGTTTCCAGAACCACCATTATTGAATAAATCAGAAAAATCAAGATTGAGCTTCATATTCTCATTTAATCCTAATGGATCAATAATCACACCTTCTTCCTGAAAGGAAAAAATAATAAAACAAAATAATTATTGGTGAATTTTTAAACCTTTCATGAGAAAAATCAGGGGGAAAAAAGACACAATTTGAAAGGAAATAAATGTATTGATGTAGAATCAAGTCCTTATTTTCATTTCATTATCATAAGACTGTTACATCGCCAAACTTCAACTACATTCTTCTTCAAAGTGGTTTTTCTTTTCTATGTTCCATCTTACTATGATGAAATTATTTTCTCAAAAGTTCTGCTTTAACTTTTAGTTTAAGTTTTCTTTTTCTAATAATATCTAAAAATAACCCTGACTAAACTTAAATATCAGTAAAGAGTTATTTAATGAGCTGAATTGCTCTTTAAAGTTTTGTCACAAGTTTGAAAGTGAAGTCAACTGATTATTTTTTAACAACTTTGGAGGACAAGGTAAAAAGAATTTTCAGGAAACTCTTGAATATTTTAACAGGCATGTGCATTGAGCTATTTAAGTTCGCTAGTTGAATCGCAAGTAGAATTTAATTGGACCTTTTAATATATATGGACATCAATTACCAGAGAAGCACACTGTTTCAATCATCCTTTATCATAATTCCAAAACTGCACTGAACTCATGATATAGATATCTGTCTATAATTTAAATTTGCCATGATGTATGGGCTTTAAATGAGATAATGCAATTTATAGTAGCCAAGTTCAAATAAAATCTCAATGACACATCATTATTAGTGTTTTATTTTTAAAATAGTACGCGTGTACTGGGCTATGTAGTATAATTTGCCTCTCCTTTTTCTCAAAAAGTTAGTATTTTTATTATTTATACCATTTTGAAAAACAATAAGACATACATAGTTCTACATGAAAAATACAGTGGTCAAGCAATCCATACATCCATGAATATTTTTCTCATTAGGCCTAGAGTTGGCAGGGAAATTGGTCAAAATAAAAAACAGCGGATTGAAGCTTCTTCAACATTCAAATATTAACTCCCCTATCATCAGAAGGGATTTTTACTATATTTTTTCCTAAATAAAAAAAAAAAAACTTTTAATAAATACTCGCCATCCTGGTGGCTCAGTGGTTAAGAGCTACAGCTGCTAACCAAAACGTTAGCAGTTTAAATCCACCAGCCACTCCTTGGAAACCCTATGGGGTGGTTCTAGTCTGTCCTATAGGGTCACTATGAGTTGGAATTGACTCAGTGGCAATGGGTTTGGTATGCGTGATTTGTTCTTGACATTGATGATACAAAAGATATTCCAAGTGAAATCCCAAGATACTGAGAATTTCCTAGCATAACAAATGTGAAGGGAAGCCTTCACATTTTCAAATGTGATGTCCAGTGACTCGTACATAATAAAGACCTTTTTTTATTCAGTGCACATCATGTTAGCTACATTTCCTCATCCCAATCACTAGATTCAAATACACACAATTAACACGACTGAATTTTGGTAATATGTAACATTTACCCAAAGATGCACACAAAGAGAATATAGATACTATGGCCTAGATTCTCAAGATTCCAAAAAAAAAAAAAAGGCACACTTACACACACACAAAACCAAGACCAAATAAGCAGAAGTAATTGTGTTCATGTAATCTTTTTAAGACTTTTCTTTTACGATTGATTCTAGATTATATCTACCATACGGTCCATGCTTCATACAAAGGCTAAAAAATTTTAGATAGAATTATAAAGGTATAAGACATTAACATGATTTTACATTTTGAAAGATGGAATTAAATAGAAAAGGATAACAATATAAATTGAAACTGTGATATGACATAACGTGATTACCTACAGTTTCTCAAAGTATTTTCCATGGGACGTTAATTGTATTTACCAGGTTAAAGAAAAGGGGGTGGGTCCATGGGTAAATAAGTATGTATGAACTGCTAGATTAAATAAAATTTAAATAGTTTCTTTGTTAGAGCATTCTCACTAACTTCACGATTCTAAACTATACCAAGAAGTTCCAAGAGCAGGTAGTGTGACCTGTTTCCTAAAAGTATTTGCATATGGAACCCATTTTGCAAGGAGTTAACTGTCAGACCAGAGTTTCACATCTTGGGAAGTGTAAAACTACTCTACGGATCCCTTATTATTCATATAGCAAGGATAATGAGAGAATTATCATCAAAATTTTCTTTTTTATAAACACTGGCTTAATTTTCACTAAAAATACCAGCATGGTCACTGTTCAGCTTGCCACATATCCCTGCTTCCCTATCACTATTAAAAAAAAACCGACTGCCATCAAGTCGATTCCAACTCATAGAGACCTTACACGATAGAGTAGAACTGCCCCATAAGTTTACCAAGGCTGTAATCTTTAGGGGAACAGATCTTCAGGTCTTTCTCCCACATCCTCTGGTGGGTTCTAACAGCAACCTTTCAGTTAGCAGCCAAACACTTAATCATCATGCCACCAGGGCTCCTTCCCATCACTCTATACAGCATTAACACATTTACATAATCTCTAGGACCCTCTGTGGATTTTTTTTTTTTACCTTGCTATTTGTGTTCTCTTTTGCAGAAGATTGATTTTTTACCAAACACTCTCTTGTTTGTGAATGAACTTGAAATTGTTCTTCTTGTGCATAGGCTTCTAAGAAATAAGGACGCTCCAGGTCCTGGGTAACTTTAACTTCTAGAGCTTCTTTCTCATGGGGCAATCTTTGCTTCTTTTTCAGTGTACTTAATTCTTTCAGTGCCATCTCTAACCTTATTCTTAGCTGTCTTCCTTCCTCCCTGGCACTGTTTCTTTCGGCTCGAACTTTACTCCATTTTTCTCTCCAGTTGGCAGTGCAGTCTGACCACCACCGCATGGTCTTTTCCATCTGAGCAGCTCTGGCCTTCACCTCTTCAAGTTCCCGCAGACGAAGCTCTTCACTGATGTCCCATTCATTGGTGCTGTGTGAGTGTGCACAGACATTTTGGGTGGCATGAGACTGGAGCCCATAAAGTGGCAAATAGGAGTGGCAGGCTTCCCTGCGGGGTGAGGCAGGCACTACTGAGTCACAAGGTGATTTCAGTGATGACTGCTGCATCTGGAAGATTTGTGCTTCCGCAATTAATCGATGAATGGAATCTAAATTCATACCTTTTCAGGCCTAAGGAAGACAAGGAACATAATTACACATTTGAATTTCCCTTGCAATTACAAGAGCAAGACCTAGTTGGGTTTTTGTTTGTTCATTTGTTTTTTAAGTTGATGAAAACAATGCATATTTTCCATATTGCATAAATGCGCGTTGTCTTTTCCAGTGTAACCAAAAAATATACAGGATTTTGTGAAATCGTAATTATCCTCAAAGAAAGAAAAATTTCTCACATTAAATCTTGCCAAAAATATAAAGAAACAATTGGGAGTAGTATATGACATCAATAATTTATTTCAACAAATAAGATTATATTTAGATAATGTTTACTGTCATGTGTATTGTCCATTAACTACACAATAGTCCCTTTCTTCCCTGCTAACTAAATCCCGATTTGTTCAAGTGGAATACAGAATTCATTAATCTCTGGGAAGATAAATCCCCATTGCCATCCCAGGTGCTAAATCATAATTGGTCTAAATCTGCCATGTTGACCGCATCTCATTGACCATCCACTAGTTTCAAGGCACAAATATGGCCTGGTTCTGGCTGATGAGATATAAAGAGACATCCACTGGGAAAGGCTTCTCTTCCAGGAAAATATGAAAACCGCAGAATGAGACACCCCCTTTCCTCTGTTTTCTTCCTACCTGAATGAGGGCATGAGTATGGAAGAAGAAAGTGTACCAGTCATCTGGTAGCATTTAGGTTGGTGGAGTCAAGTGGGGAAAAGATCCTGATTTAATGATGACGTTACTGCATCAACTCTGGAGTACCTATCTCTGGTCTCGTTCCTACGTAAGAGTGATTACCGGTATTTATTTAAGCTATAATAGGAGCCCTGGTTGTACACGGGTTAAGCACTCAGCTACTAACTGAAAGGCTGGTGGTTTGAACCCAACCAGTGGCTCCGAGGGAGAAAAGACCTGGAACCTGTTCTCATAAAGATTATACAGCCTACGCGTACCACTATAGGGGTAGTTCTACTCTGTCACATGGGGTTGCTATGAATCAGAATCCACTTGATGGCACATAATAACAGCAGTTGGTTTTTCTGTTACTTACAGTCAAAAACATATCTAACTGATACATCAATTAATTTAGTATTATTTAGTATTTAGTACTAATACTGTTATAAGCTCTGAAAATTGGTTATTATAAGACATGGCCCTTTTCCTCAAAGATTTTACAATCTAATGGATGAGGCAAGCAGGTATAAATAAAAAAATATATTATATTTACTGTAACAAAAATATTTATTGATTCACCCCGTCTTTTTTTTGTATGCGTTATGGGCCAAGTTGGTGTTAGGTTCCTTGGTGCTCTGAGGAGTAGAGCTCCTTATAGGAGTGATGAACTCTGTCTCCTAGAAATGAGGAGGTTTCACACAGCAGATGACACTCGAACAGAATCTTAGCAATTTCAAAGCTTTTAAGACAGCTTTTCCTATAAATGGTAAAAGGCAGATTCATTTATAAATGCAAAGCTTTCTTAACAATATGTACACCCATTACTTTATTCAGTGTAAATGTAACCACAGAGCTATTTTGACAACAAACCAAGTAGAATTTCTTCTTCAAAATAATTGAGTTAAAATATACAGTTCAATAATCAAATCAATATGGTTCTGTGGCTGTATAAAATTACTCATTATTATTACCAGGTAAGTTTTTATGGTGTAAATAATCATAGGTGACATTTTATGTGGATGACATTAATTTCTTTCACTTTTTTCATTTTTAATAATTATAGATCATAAGCTGCCTCCTTATACCCCATCTATTTTATCGACTGTGTTTCATTATACCAACTAATTTGCAAAATAAGCCTTTACTTATTTTTTTTTAAAAAGGACTATATAATACTAAGTGTATATTGTTTTCAGGTGTGAAAAAAAATTTTTTAACAAGTGTCCTGTAGAGAGCCCAAACCAATATACTCATTATAATCCTTATTATAATAATACAGACTCATGATTGTAATTACTTTTATTAGCATTGGTATATGGCCGATCATATTTGAATTAGTGCTGATTTGGAGTAAACAATCCTTCATTTTCTGTAATTCAGAGGGCAATAATAATAAACTGACCAAATTTCTTGGACCATTACTAAACCAAAATCAATGTATATATAGAGTTTTAACATAGACTCTTAAAAGAAGAAAAGAACAAAAGAAACTCTTAATTAGAAGCACACTAAATATTTTATATCTATTTTTTTCCTTTTGGTTAGAATTCTAAAATGAAGACAGATTTTTTTTTTTAGCACATTAAAGTTAAATTTATCCTTTCCATTTTTCAAAATAAATCAGAATCATGAAATTGCAATGACTTTAAAAATCTCTTATTAACTTTTATCTCACTAGCATTTTGAAGACTCTGTAATTGGATTCTGGTACATTGGGATCTTGCCTACCAATTTACTATGTATTTTTCTACATCTGATTAAACAAAAGTGAGTTGGGTTTAATCATTCAGTCCTTGAACTTGAATAGTATTTCCTGTTCTGAGGAGTTTTCTCAATCAAGGGTAAATGGGAATATTTAATACATATGTATATTTACTGAAGCAATCCCTTACACATATGTGCATTCTCTTCAGGGTTTATTTCATACAACTATGAAAGTCTTTGCCAATGGTTGTAACACAAGGCCTTTGATGCATGCAGAAAATATTTTAATGCCATTGACTTTTGGTTTCTTACACTGAATTTTTGCTTTGAGAAAAATGCTTATATAATCAGACTAAAATAATTCTTGCAAATAGTTTTGAATATAGGATGCAACCAAATAAATAAAATGTTACAGCTTTATAACGTATATATAAGATTGCTAAACATATTGCTTCTTGCCAAAGAGGAGCTTGATGTGTAAAACTGTGACCTCCAGAACCACACTCTATTGTTCAAGTCCTGAGTGTGACACTTTCTAGAGAGATGACTTGGAAAAATTATATAAACTGTCTTTGACTCAAAATCCTTATATGTGAAGGGGAACAGAAATAGCAAGTACCTCATTGAATTGTGAGCATTAAATGGGAAAATGCCTGCATACTGGCTGTCTTAGTCTGTCTCTTAGACAAGGAGACAGTTTTTCTCAGCAATTGAAGTCTCTATTATGTCACATTGGGCTAATGTGTCATTTAATTTTTTTTTTTTCGTTTTTCTCTCTTTTTTTAAATCAGGAATGGTGTACTTAAACAGGGAGAGTATAAGAATAAATGATATTTACAAAAATGCTTTGAGTTTTATGTGATAAAAGTACAGTATTAATTTTTATATAGTACTAATATTAAAAAAAACTAATATTATTCAGTATAAATTCAAAATAGGTTACAGGTTTCAAAGCAAGCAAGCATAGGAGGCATGGATTTCACCAATCACAAACTCAGATATTCACAAAATAAAATATACTTAATTTTCCTATAACTAAATTTATTTTCTAAATTGATCCCTGACATCCTTGATCACGGACACTTCTCATCTTTTAATTTGCTGTTTATTCTCTACTTTTCTATAAGGTACCATATGAGGCCCCATACAGGAAGGACAAAGAGGGAAGAGAGCACCAAACTGACAAGTGCTCCTTGTTCTACTATATTTTTAAGTGCCTTGAATGTGGAAGCTCAAAGGTCAAGCATTTTGTGTGCGTGTGTGTGTGTGTGTGTGTGTTTGGAATGGTGGTCTTTACATTTAAATTTTTCAATATTTCATTGTGTTTTCAGTGAAGGTTTACCCAGAAGTTTAGGTTCCCCTTCAAACAATCTATACACAAGTTGTTTAGTAACACTGGTTACATTCTTTACAATGCATGAACATTCTCATTATTTTCCTTCTGATTGTTCCATTTCCACTAATCTAGTCTCTCCTTCTTTTTAAAATAATTGTTGGCCATTTGGTTTCATATAGATGATTTTTTAAAGGAGCACAGTATTCGTGGGTGATATTCATTGTTTTGTAAGCCAATTGGTTATTTAGCTACAAGGTTACCTCAGGGGTTAGTTTCAGTTCAAGATTTAAAAAACATTGTAGGGCAATAGTCTCAGGGAGTACTCCAAGTCTCAACTAGCCCAGTAAGCCTATTTTTTGTTTTGTTTTGTTTTGTTTTGTTTTAGGAATTTGAAGTTCTGTTCCACATTTTTCTCCCCCCCATCAGGGTCCATCTAATGTGGCCCTGATTAGAACAGTTAATAGTGGTAGCCAGGTACCATCTAGTTTTTCTGGTCTCAGGGTAGATGAGTCTTTACACTTCTTTTTACTAACCTTACTTTGACTTCAAAAAAAAGTGAAAATAATCTTTTTGTTTGTTTGTTTGTTCTCTAGACAAAGGGGTAATTTCAATTACTGACATTCATTGAATGCTTTCTAGGTGCCGGGAATTTTGCTAAGTGCTTTTCATTAATTAACCTGCCCTGTGAATTATTTACCATTATTCCCTCATCCTGAAGTCAAGAAACTACGACTCTGAGTGCTAATGCAACCAGCCCAGGTGTACCATGAGAGGTGGCCAATCTACTTTTGGAATTACGGAAATTTGAATCCAGAGCCACTGCCTCCCCATATCAAAAATATACCACTCCCAGATATCATCTATTTTCATTTGCAGTGAGATACCTTTCCTATTACTTGAGAAATACATTTGGTAGAATCTCATTTTGGATATTTCTATGCTCAAATATTCTCTATGTATCACACCATTATCAGTCCCCCAATTCTGACATCGCTGTTCGAGTTAATTCAATCCCCTTATCTTGGTTTAAATGAACTACAGGGTCTGGTGTCTGTCCATCCTTCTGGCCTCCTCTATTTGTCATTCCAGCTTTCCCATCCAGACTTGAGCCACAGTGGGTGTATCACTGCCTTGTGTGGGCCTTACCTCTGTTTTCCTTTGCGCAATCTGATTGCTATGCAGGAGCACGCTTCCCTCTGTCCACATGCCCTTCTTCCCCTGGCTTCTTATCCTTCAGGCAGCACCTTATACCGCCCCGCTAAGGGGCCCATCCCCTGACTCTCCTAGGTAAGTAAGAGGCTCTTCCTCTGAGAGGTACGCCTACTCTGTGTTTGTCTCTTCTGTGGTTGTAAACAACATAGACATGGGCCCTTGCTAACATCTGCTATCACAAAACCTTGCTAATAACCATAAACAATAAATAAAACTAATGATCAACAATTTCAATTAAGCCTTCAAAAGGAGCAACAGTGTGCTGTGATCTAAAACATACCTATTTACTTGAAACAGGGAAGGTTTGCTCAGCTGATATTTTATGTATTATTCAAAAAATGAAGGGGAACAAAAGAAAAGCATTTTTTCGCAAAAGTAACACAATCACGGCAGAAAAATAGAGAGACTGGAAGGATTTTTTGTTTTATTGTTTATACTTATTGCTTTCCCTTAACCTATAGGAAATGCTTTCTAAATGAAACCCTGCTTGCATTTTTTCCTAAGAAGCTTAGGATCTCTAATGCATAAAAAAAATGCATACGCAACAATAATAGCAAAAGCCATATGCAAAGAGAAAATAGATTAATGCCGATTTGTAGCACAATGTTAAGAAACAATTGTAACTATAGATAAGATGTCACACATTCTGATAGAAAAAGAGAAGAGCAACAACTAGTTTTTAATATTCAGGAAAGAAAAACATCATACTGTACTATATAATGTGGCCTGTCCATCAAGCACGCACAAATGATCTGCATAAAACTTAAACGTTTTGTTATGAGTCTGACGCAGATAAAGTCATGTGCTTCGGGGGAGTGTTTCACAGAGAAAATACAGAATCATTAACGTGAAAAGACCAGTTGTGACAGTGAGATAAGTGAAACAATTACAGTGGAGGGTCACGTGACATCACTTCTATATAGTCTGTTTTGCCAATTAAAAAAAAAAAGAAAACCACTGTTGTCGAGTTAATTCCAACTCATAGTGACCCTATAGAACAGAGTAGAACTGTCGCATACAGTTTCCAAAGAGTGGCTGGTGGATTTGAACTGCCAACCTTTTGATTAGCAGTCGAACTCTTAACCACCGTGCCACCAGGGCAATGGTTAAATATTATATTTTTTAAATCCAGGCACTCTGGCAAGTTAAATGGACAGTTACAGTTTACATTTGTTGATGCTGAATTGAGATTTTGAAACTGCATAACGGCAGGAAATACTTGCACGGAACAGGCAATTAAATAATGTCAAATAAATCTGTACAAACTGCCAATTAGTTAAAGCTTAGATCTTTTACTTTCCAAAAGTATTATAGTATAAAATAAACACAAACTTAACATTTTAAAAGCCTATATTTTTTTTGGTGGGTTACATATTTATGTTTGGCCAAATTCATTGTTTAATTATAAAGTACATTATCTGGTCCGATAGAAATTCTTTTTTTTTTTTTTTTTAACTGGCATGGAGTTCATATGATAAGCCCTACCTTTTATTAGTGGGATCTTCATTGCTTGTGCTAGTTGCCACCAGGTCAGTTCTGATACACAGGGACCCCATGTACAACACAGTGAAACATTGCTAGGTCCTGTGCCATCTTCATAATCATTGGTATGCTTGAGTCCCTGGTGGTGGCCACAGTGTATTTTGAGTGCCTTCCAGGCCAAGGGGCCTTCCAGCACTGTATCAGACAATGCTCTGTTGTGATCAATAGAGTTTTTATCAGCTAATTTTCAGAATTAGATCGCGAGATCTTTCTTCCCAGTCTTCTCTTTGTCTGGAAGTTCACTGAAACCTGTCCACCATGGGTGACCCTGCTGATATTTGAAATACCGGTGGCATAGCTTCCAGTATCATAGCAATACACAAGTGGCCACAGTACGACAAACTGACGGACTACCTCGTTAAACTCTTACTATTGCTTAGTATTGTTGAAGCTATGTATCACTGTTTCAAATCAATATCATGTTTTTATTGAGTCTAGGTTTTAAGCTAAAGATTATTGGAAAAAAAAGAAAAATAATATGTTTCTTAGAAAAAGCTCAGTGACAGATAAAATGAATTCAATTTCTTTTAAAATCAACTATTTCAGAATAATCTCTCCACATAATAGCTTGTTGTTATCGCTACCATACTCAGACATTACCAATGTTTTACAAGCTTTAAGAGGAAAAAACTTCAACATTAAAATAATAACCTACTTATAGGTTAGACAAAAAGTAACCATTCTGATCTGATTTGGAATATGAATAGAAGAATAAAGAGAGATCCAAAATCCACAATCCATTTTATAAAGTGTCAATGCATCATTTGTAGTGGGTCTTAGAAAAATAAAATTCCTGTTTTCTGGCAGGCCTTGAAATCTTTGTAGTGGTTTGCCTGCCAAGTACAAATTTAGGTTCAGACAATCTAGAATTTCTTGGTGGATATAACATAACTATTCTTATGTATTACTTCAGGTACCAAACAAGTTCAAGGAAGTGCTGTATTAAAATATTCCTGAAATTTCTCACCAGCATGTGAATTTTGAGAAAGGTATTTTAACTAAAATTTGAGTTTAGAAGCTTAATTGTTTCTTGCAGCAGTTTATAAAAATGTATACTTCTTTTTGCCTCTTTGTATGAAACCTGACACTTGTTGAATTCATCCACATTTTCCAATAGTTGTGCTCATTTCAAGGTTTCAGTGAACAAAACCACAAACTGTCCCAATTTTCCTATGCAATCTAATCCAACTTAATAGTGCCAAATAAATAAGCCAGAATATCTGCTGAGAACTTAAGCCAACCCTGAAAGTACTATTACTAGTGATGGAACTGTACAGCCTTGCTGAGTCTAAGAATTCCCTTACCGCTAGTTCCAGGTGGCTAACAGTCACACTAGGCACTCTTTTTTGGAAAGAACGCTGCTACAGCCTGGTAATGTCAAGGATTCTATCACTTCCCAAAGTTAGACATGGGACCCTGAATCTGGTAATTTCATAGCTATGTTAATATCAGTATATATAATCCCATACAAACTAAATAATGCGTAACCAGTTGTCATCAGGTGGCTTCCTACTCATAGTGATCCCACCTGTGTCAGAGTAGAACTGCAGGTTTTCAATAGCTGTGATCTTCTAGAAGTAGATCACCAGGCTTTTCTTCTGAGGTGCCTCTGGGCAAACTCGAACTGCCAACCTTTCAGTTAGCAGGTGAGGATGTTTGCACCACGCAGGTACTGCTAAATAAGGCCTAGAACAAAATTTCTGTGGATTCTAGTTTAACAGAAATTAAAATAAAATCCAAAGAACACATAGTAAACTACTTTAAATTAGTATTATTATTAATTTATAATGTGAGAGTTGATTACTGTATGAAATAATTCCCTTCATAGTTCCACTACTAACTACGTGGTGGTAAGAGCAGAGGGTCATTTTTTTCAAAGTCATAAGTTTTTTAAATTTAAAAGCAATTTGTTTTTTATAACTTAGTATACATAAATGTTTAATAGAAATAATAATAATTTAAGGTTGATTCATGAACATTTTCCAATATCTATGTTTATTTCAAGGTACCAGTGAACAAAACCACATGCTATTTCAATTTTCCTATGTATTTCCTAAGCAAAATTCTTAAGCCATTTACCCCATTCACACTGGCTTGCAGAGAATGTATGAGGCTAAGTCAGAAATTCTTCACAGATCTAGTGACACTTCTTAGTGAATGAGAAAGCTTTTCATGTCAGTGTGATTCAGTGATATTTTCTCACACCTATTTGATGGAATGTATATAGCTGCCAAATCACTTTATATTAGCTGACTAGAAAGCTTTCTCAGGCTTAAATAATGAAGTTTAAAGAGCACACAGTCCAAGTGATTGTCACGTTTATTTTTGAACAACAGTCATAATTTTTTTTTAATCAAAACAACATTTATTCTCAAAGTCTGTTTCATTTCCCCAAGAGGGCCTCCTTAGATTAATCACCTAGATTGGCTAAAATGTATCCCACATCAAAAAGCTAAGAGCAAAAATGTGATCTAATGTATTTTGGTATTTATGAACTATACTTATGTATAATATTTCCAAATACTTTGTTTCGTCCACCCTACTTCTCACTCAAGCGAAGCAATGTTTATATATAAAAGCATGTCTGATGATGCTTGTTACTCAAGCTTCATTTCCTAAGTATGATCTGGAATTTAATTTTCAGTGTAAACAGCAATAACCATATTGGTACCAGAGAGCAAATTCACTCTTCTGAAATATAAAGCAGATGAAGAAAAAGTGATTTAAGAACCCTAGCTCCCCCCAAAATCATAGGATCACTGGTTGCCCAAATGCTGTAGAGAGCATCTGGAAAAGATTGGGCAAGTCAGGCTGTTCTCTGGACAGTCAAAAGACCAGGTTGACAGAATCTTCATCCCCCAGAGTTCAAGACTTCGGAACCCAGGAAGGCAACTGCCAAATACAAGCAGCCTATGGATTTGCAGCTACTGTTTGTCAAGGGCTATGGAGAGCCTGGTGACAAAATATCTGCCAGAGGACATCAAGATTTCAGTCAATCTTCAGAAGTTTCACAAATACGCCTAAGAGGTTGGGTAAGACTGTCATCACCATCTTGGTGGTCAAGTGAAGCAGTATTTAAAAATTATAGAAGTTGGCTTTTAATTTATTTATTCATATGTTCATTGGACACTACCATGATGGAACATATTTAACTTAGGCTAAGGGGTTTTTAAAGAGCAATGGAGCTCTGGTGGCACAGTGGTTAAGAGCTTAGCTGCTAACAAAAAGGCTGGCAGTTCAAATCCAGCAGCCGCTCCTCAGAAACCCTATGGGGCAGTTCTACTCTGTCCTACAAGGTCACTATGAGTCAGAGTCAACTCGATGTCAACAGGTTTGGTTTTGATTTTGACGAGCAATACACAATCTTGTGGATAATTAACCAAACTAGTAAAGATAGTGTACTAGTGTCCTATTGCTGTAACAAATTACCACAAAGTTAGTGGCTTAAAACAGCACAAATTTATTATCTTCCAATTCTGGAAGGCAGAAGTCCACAGTCAGTCTCACTGAGATAAAGGCGTCAGTACAACTGGTTTCTTCTGGAGCCTCTGAGAGAAGAATCAATTTCCTTGCCTTTTCCACCTTCCAGAGGCTGCCTACACCCCTTGGCTCATGGCCCCTTCCTTGCATCACTCCAACTCAGCTGATATCCTCACATCTCGGACTACTAACTAATCTTTCTACCTCCTCTTAACAGGGCCCCTGATACTACATTGGGCCTGTTCAGATAACACAGGATAATCTCTTCTCAAGATTCTTAATCATATCTGCAAAATCCTTTTTACTATGTAATTTATTCACAGGTTCCCAGGATTAGGGTGTGGACATCTCTGAGGGCCCACTGTTCAGCCTGCCATAGGTGGCATAGCGAAAGCAGATTAGACTTTGAAACCACTTTAATTTCTTGCTTTCTCATTTAGCATCTATGTGACCTTAGCAACTTAATTTACATTAAAAGGCTTCCTCATCTATAAATGGGAATGTTAGTAACTCTGTAATGTGCTTGTTTCAGGAGCACCACATCAATTTTCCTTCTTCACTGGATCATCCCCTTCAGCGTAACAACTCATTGTGTCGTTACAAACCGGCCCCACCAAGTAATACCCCACTTCTCTCCTCCCACCACAACAGAGACAACCTATTCAAAGTGTTTAATTTCACTGCTTTCATTTTTTCACTCCCCATTCTCTCATCAGCCCATACCACGTGGAAATCTGCACACTCCATTTCACGGAAATCACACTTGTCAAGAACACAAATGACCTCCTTATTGCCAAAGCAAATGTGCACTATTTTATCCTTACCTTACTCGAACTCAGCAATACTCAAAACAGGTGAAAATTCCCTCCATTCTTTTGCTTTCCTCATCATGACATTCTCCTGACTACCCTCTGCCTCCTCCTTCCTGGTCTCCTTCATTCCTCCCTGCTGCTTGTCTCTAAACGTCACAGAGTCCAAGCTCAATGGCACTAAATGTAATGTCTCTGTCACTGACTGCCAAATTCATATCTCCAGCCCTTTTTAATCTCCCAAACTCTAGACTCACTTATTGTAATATTTTCTCAGTATCTTCACTTGGGTGTCTAATAGATATCTTAGACTCAACATTGATCAGATTGAACTCTTGATCCCTAGCCCCCTGCAAAGCTGTTTTTCCCAATTTGAATAACACAGTAAATGGCACCGCTATGCAATCAAACTGCTCAGGTGAAAAACCTAGCTTCTTTTAACCCCATATTTAGTCAGCAAGTCCTAGTTCCTCATTCCTTCAAATTACTTCCTAGATCCATGTACTTCTTTCCACCTTCACTGCTTCTACCCTGTGGAAACAAACCACCATCTCTCAAACATTGCTGTTGTTGGCTGCCATGGAGTCAGCCCCGATTCATGGAACCCCATGAACAACTCAATGAAATGCTGCCCAGTCCCGTGCTATTCGCATGATCATTTGCAGATCAGACTGTTGTGATCCACAGGGTTATATTTCCAGGCCTTTCTTCCCCCTCTGAATTATACTACTAGTAAAATATCTACTACTTCTCTATATCTAGATATCTATATCTAGGAGCCAAAGAATCTTTTTAAAATTTAAACCACATTACTTCACTCCCAAATTAAAGCCCATCAATGCCTCCACATTTAGAATCAAATTTTTAAACATTTATAATTTATTTTATTTTGTTTTTGTTGTTGAGAAATACACAGAACATACACTAATTCAACAGTTTCTACATGTACAATTCAGTGACCTTGACTACATTGAGCTGTTCAACCATTCTTACCCTCCTTTTTTTTTGAGTTGTTCCTATACCCTGAACATAAACTCACTGCATCTTAAGTTTCTTATCCAATCTTTCGATTTCCTGTTGTCACTTGGATCCCTTATGGATAGATCTTAAAAGAGTACAATGCTCAAGGCAGACATTCTTTACTAGTTTAGCTAAACTGTTGTTTGGTTTTAAGATTTCTGGGAATATTTTTGATTGAAGGTTTAAAGACTATCTCCAGGCTCCAGAAAATCTGGATTCCATGAGAATTGGAAATTGTTTTGCATTTTCTCCCTAAAACAAAAGCTTTTAATCACAGCCTCAGTTTCCGAATGTCTCCCTGACCTCCAACCTACCTACTAATCTGTCTTCACCAGCTCCAGCCATGTTGGTTGTCTCCTGTTCTTTGAACAGGCCACGTGCATTCTTGCTGCAAGACCTTGTGTGGACAATGCTCTTTCCTCAGATCTTCATTCTCCTCTCCTTCAGGTCAATCTGGCCTCAGCCCATCTGCCATTTTTCCCAGGCAACCTCCCTAATGATTCATTCACTTTTCTTACGACCATTCACCATTACTTTATAATACCACAATTATTTAATAGATTGCTTTTTTTTTTTTGTCTCCTACTAAAATATGAGAATAAGGATCTTGTCTGTCCTGAATTGCACATGCAAAAAGTTGAATTGGTAAGTTTTTGCTGTGTATATTCTCAGCTACAAAATGATTTTCAAAAATAAGGATCTTGTCTAATATTTTAACATTGCATGCCTCCAATACTGCATGGACTATACTAGCTCAATAAATATTTGTTAAACCTATAATTAACATTTGTAAAAAAGTTCTAGGAATAAAATAAATGCTTGCTGATACGAGTCACAAAAACTAACATTTATTATTTACTATATTCCATACAGTATATTAATTACTTTAAAACATGGTTGATGTAAATACTCACAAAAAATATTTTAATATAGATTTTACTATCCCATCAAACAAATAAGAAATCTAGACTGAGAGAGTTTAAGCACCTTTCTCAAAGGTCATATCTAATGAATGTTGGAAACAAGATTTTAATCAAAGAACTTATCTAATCACAAAGTTTTAAATTCTGTGCTTTTTACATAGTTAGAATAAAAGAAACGGTATCTTTTATTAACTGCTGAAATAAATGGCTCATTTATCTTATGATGGAAGTAAAGGGAAAACAATAATTAATTCAGTCCACAGGGGGAAAAAAGAGAGCCAAAAAAGGCTTCATGGATGAGGAGAATTTTAGCATGTTGAAATCCGGAGAAAAACACAGTATCAGCATAAATGAAGGCCCAAAGGAATGAAAGTATGTGGAATGTTCAAAACACAATAATGATATAATCTCCCCTCCTCTCTAAGCAAGGACGGGGGTGGTCCAGTGTTGCTAGGGTAGAAATATGATCCTACCTGCCCTTCTCTGTTAGTTTCCTATTGCTGCTATAACAACAACAACCCGTTGCTGTAGAGTCGATTCCGACCCGTAGTGACCCTATAGGACAGAGTGGAACTACCCCACAGGGTTTCTGCTATAACAAATTCCCGGAAAATCAATGGTTAAAAACAACACAAAAGTATTCTCTTATACTTCTGAAGCTCAAAAATCTAAAATGGACCTGAGGGTGATCAGGCTCTAGAAGCCCCAGAGTCTAGGGAAGAGTCTGTTTCCTTGCATTTTCAAGCTTCTAGAGGCATCCCACATTTCTTGTCTTATGGCCTCCTCCTCCATCTTTTAAGCCAACAGCATCGCATCTTCTCTCTGACCTTCTGCCTCCCTCTTATACAGACCTTTGTGATTCCATTGGACCCACCCAAATAATCTAGGATAATCTCCCATCTCAACATCCTTTGCCTAATCACACCTGGAAGGTACCTTTTGAACATAAGGTAATATTTTCACAAATTCTTGGGGTTCATACGTGGATATCTTTGTGGGGAGTATTATTCTGCCTACCATAACCTCTACTGCTGTTTAAACTTTTCTTATACATCTCCTCCACCACACTCCTGTCCTATACTTCTTGTTGTTGCTAGGTGCCATCAAGTCGGTTCCAACTCATAGTGACCCTATGTACAACAAAACAAAACACTGCCTGGTTCGGCCCCATCCTCATGATCGAGCCCATTGTTGCAGCCACTGCGTCATTCCATCTCTGTCTTAGTCATCTAGTGCTGCTATAACAGAAATACCACAAGTGGAGGGCTTTAACAAAGAGAAGTTTATTTTCTCACAGTAAAGTAGGCTAAAAGTTCAAATTCAGGGCGTCGGCTCTAGGAGAAGGCTTTCTCTCTCTGTTGGCTCTGGAGGAAAGTCTTTCTCTTCAATCTTCCCCTAGACTAGGAACTTCTCTGAGCAGGAACCCCAGGTCGAAAGGACACACTCTGCTCCCAGCGCTTCTTTCTTGGTGGCATGAGGTCCTCAACTATCTGCTTGCTTCCCTTTCCTTTTTATCTCTTGAGTGATAAAAGGTGGTGCAGGCCACAACCCAGGGGAACGCCCTTTATATTGGACGAGGGGTGTGACCTGAGTAAGGATGGTGTTATAATCCCACCCTAATCCTTTTTAACATAAAATTACAATCACAAAATGGAGGACAACCACACAATGCTGTAAATCATGGCCTAGCCAAATTGATATACACATTTTTGGGAGGACATCATTCAATCCATGACAATCACATCGTGGGTGTTCCTCTTTTTCACTGACCCTCTATTTTACCAAGCATGATGTCCTTTTCCAGGGACAGGTCCCTCCAGGTAACATGTCCAAAGTACACGAGACAAAGTCTCGCCATCCTCGCTTCTAAGGAGCATTCTGACTGTACTTCTTCCAAGACAGATTTGTTTGTTCTTTTGGCAGTCCATGGTATATTCAACATTCTTCAACATCATAACTCAAAGGCATTGATTCTTCTTCAGTCTTCTTTATTCACTATCCAGTTTCACTTGAATATGAGGCGAATAAAAACACCATGGCTTGGGTTTAGGTGCACCTCAGTCCTTAAAATGACATCTCTGCTTTTTAACACTTAAAGATGTCTTTGCAGCAGATTTGCCCAGTGCAATGCGTCATTTGATTTCTTGACTGCTGCTTAAGCTTAGTTTAAAGCAAACTAAGAGTTTAGGGATCTTTGAGTCTTAAAGTTTAATAATAGGGAAGAAACATGTGTAAGGTCCAAATTCTGAACACTTCTCTTTCAATAATGTCTCCTTTTGCTGATCTATGTATGAAAACAACATATAGTTATACTAAGGTCCTTCAAGTTTTCTTCCCTTAAATCCATATAAAAACTGGTTTTCAGATTTCTATTCCCCCAAAAAAGTACAGAACGTCTAAGAATTCAATATGTTTCCTTACCTAAAATTCTAACAGTAGCATTTCAAGCATCACCTTCAAGATGTAATAACTAAATTTGTATAATAAACTTTCATTTGTAAAATGCTTTCAAATGTATGTTTTGTATGATGCTCTCAGCAATTCTACCAAGTAGATATGGGTGCCTGGACTAACATCAGAAAACCTGATTAAGTGACAAAAACAGGACTTAATTCAGATCTTTCACCTCAAAGATCAAAGTTATTGCCACTATATGAAATTGTTTCTTTACCAACCGTACAGGAGGAATATCAATACCCTGACCAAAATAGCAGAACATTGTGTGGTCCCACTGAAACTTAGAATGAGGGCCAAGGAAAAGAATTTAATTACAACCCCAGCTCATCCATTAAAACTAAAGAATTTAACAGCCACCACTACATTCTTATTTTTCTTATAAAAAACAAAAGGCCAAGTAAATTGGACAAAGCAGAAAGCAGTGGCACAGTAGTTAAGCACTTGGCTGCTAACTGAAAGGTGGGCAGTTCAAACCTACTGGCCGCTCCATGGAAGTAAGATGTGGGTCTGTTTCTGTAAAGATTACAGCCTAGAAAACCCAACAGGGCAGTTATACTCTGTCCTGTAGGGTTACCATAAGACAGAATTCGACTACATGGCAATGGGTTTGGTTTTTGATTTTCAGTAAACAGTGGCACCAACACTCCATGGTCCCTCCATTCTTACATACTTTTGGCCTCAGAGCAAGATACTCTTAGGGCCCAGATGCCATTAAATTACTTGTTCTAAGGGAGAAAATAAATAAATAAAGGTCTCAGTACTCCTACACTGTCTTCCTCAAGCCACCTTAAATACATATATACCCATAAAAATGTACCATGTTTTAAAAAGGATTATATATTTAAATCAGGGATTAAAAATAAACCATGTCTGCCTTGAGCATTATG
Source organism: Loxodonta africana (assembly GCF_030014295.1). Taxonomy (NCBI): domain Eukaryota; kingdom Metazoa; phylum Chordata; class Mammalia; order Proboscidea; family Elephantidae; genus Loxodonta; species Loxodonta africana. Next base: position 39,304,742 of record NC_087352.1, read on the forward strand.
CTTCTTAAGATTTATCTATATGGGATCAAACTGACAACAGCTACTTGAAAGATTAGATGGGAACCTTTGGGGCAGTGAGTTTGTTAATCGGGGATGAACAACTCAGAAAAGGACGGTGAGAATGGTTACATCACTTGAAGAGTGCAATCAATGTAACTAAATTACAATTAGAAACTGTTGAATTGGTGTGTGTTCTGCTGTGTATATTCTCAACAACAAATACAATTATAAAAAATAAAAAAGATTCACACATATGTATATGTGTATATATATTATTTTTAACTGAGTTGTATATGATTTTTATACTGTTAAGCAGATTGAGCTGATATTTTGTGCATATTTAGGGATGTCAGCAGTACTTGGAGAAAATACATCCCTAATCTAAAAATTACTTTTCCTTTCAACTGATTTCACCACAATTACATATGTGCAAAGACTTAAAGTAAAATAATAATTACTTATTAATGTATTTTGAACATGTATTTCCAATATTTCTTTATGGTTTCCAAGGTTCATGTCACATGCTTATAAAGTCTTTTTTAAATTCAAAAAATATACAGCTTCTGTGTATATTATCAGTTATCGATAAATGTTAGATTCAAACTACACATTATAATAATAAATTACCAAAGAACATTAAGATCATATTTTTACATTCAAATCATGTACATTTACCAAGAAGATTTTAAACCATGATAGAAAAAAGCAGGGATTAAAGGTTAGACGTTTAAAAATGTTAAACAAATCTGGTCTAGTAAATTGAAATGTGCTGTTGAAATAGTTGAGTGTTCATGTAAAAAGTAAATATTAATAAATTTAAAAAATATTTATATTAACATTTTCCATGATTAAGTATTTATACAATTTAAAAATAATTTTGTTGACTCTGGGTTAACATTAACCAGAATTACCTTCAATATCCTTCAGTGCTTTTTTAGTAATATTTAACTCTATAGTTACTTTCTGGCATTTAGATTCAGAATGAAAAGACTTCTTAGGGTAATTCAGAATCTACATCTTATTGATGTATGCGAATTCCAAACTAAAACTTTTCATTTGTGACCCAGTCTAATCTTGCCAAAACATTCCTGAAAGATGTGACTCAAGAGAGTTGTTGGACATCAAATAGCAAAAAGAAAAAATAAAAAGCCTAACATATTAAATTATAAACATATGTATGGAATTTTCTTTGAATTACTCTTGGGTCTAAATCTTATGGGTAAAGAATTTAACAAACACATTTGAGGTTTCCATAACACAAACCATTTCAAAAGTTACATAGGGAATTGAACTACTCCAACAATCAGATGAGATTTACAATCTAAGACTGAGTAAACTGAACATTATTCCATATTATTTTGAATTATCTGTCCCCCTACAATCAAAATATCAATCTTTATAGTCTACTTTGTAATAAGTAGTCATGAAGCTATAAATTGGGTAGGTGAGAAGAATTTTTTTTTAAATGCTTTTTTATATTTTGGAGTCATTTTTAAAAATCAAAAGAAAACACAAAATAAAAGTGGTATATACAGAAAAAGCAGTTTTCCTAGTGCTTTGACCTCTCTCTCACCTAAACCATATGAAATTTTTCAAGTGATTATGCTTTTGACTAGTGAATACTTTCTAGTTTGTGGGTAGAAAACAGGGGAGATCGAAATATTATAAGACGAAATAGAAAATTTTGAGTTCTAGTCCACTGACTCATGATGAATTATTTTTTAGCATTATCCTGAAAACAACCATAGTTTTAAAAAATATCACATACCAATTTGTATTAATAATCTAATTTTCAATGTTAAAAAATATAAATATTAATGTATAAAAGCTGCATAAAATATATTTTCATCTAATATTTAAAAGTTAGGACTGCAGTAAGGCCAAACTTGAATATTTAAAAGAGATTATATCTAGATTGTGTAATTTTCTTCTTAATACTGATGCCCAGGATATAGTGCATTTTTCATACATACATATAAATATGCATATTATATATGACCATTCAATGACAACATCATTAAAATACAACATAGACATTTTTTAATCAAATTCTAATTGTGTGTACATATACATGCATCCAAAGCACTTAACCAATGGTCGAGTTGAGGTATACTGTGAGAATCATCAAGAAGGACCATAAATATGAGAAGATACAGATATTAGACATTGCAAATCAATGATATATCATAAATGAATACCATGATAAGAAAACATACAGCAACATAATGAATGAGTACTATAGAAATAAAAGCGAGGCTAGATCAAATGTAAATCTGCTCTATTTCCTAAATTCTCTTTGGGTTAGAACATTTTTTTCTATAGAAAACTTACTATGAGCCTCACTGATGGTGAGGCAACAGGACTAAGTATGGGTATATATGTATGTGGCAGTATTCCAGACACTCATGGACTATGTGGGATTTCCAGCTCTACCACTGTGAGCTTTATATAGACCACATTTTCATTTTTATTTGGATAACAGTAACCATTTTATTTCCTGGTCATTGAATAGAGCACTTTTTTCTTGTATAATTACATCAGAGGCTTTAATTATTTCAATAGCAAAACTAACACTCATTAAGACCTAACAAGTGTTGATTTTAGTGTGCTTACAATTGGATTTTTTTTTAAGTTAATTGTATATTCACATGCAGTTTTAGGAAATAATACCAAGATATCCCATGTACCCTTCACCTAGTTTCCCCCAATGATAACAACTTCTGAAACTTATAGTACAATATCACAACCAGGATATCTGGTCTCACACCAGGATATCTGAGTAAGATTGGAGAATTGGATCAATACAATATTTTCATGATGTCCAATATTTTAATTTTTCCTTCATGAATTGTACTTTTGGTGTCAAGTTTAAGAATATTACTAGTCCTAGATCCTGAATATTTTCTTCTAATTTTTTTTCTAAAAGTTTCATAGTGTTACATTTTACAATTAAGTCATATACATCAAAAAAAATCGCCATTTTAACCATTTTTAAGTGTACAATTAACTGTCATTAATTATATCCACCATGTTGTATAACCATCAATTCTATCTAGTTCCAAAAGTTTTTCATAACCCTTAACAGAAACTCAGTTGTCTTAAATCATAAATTCAAATTTCTTTAACGGTTACAGGACTATTTAGATTATTTCATCTTGGTTGAGTTTTAGTAGTTCCTGATTTCGAGAAATTGATCCATTTCTTCTATGTTGTAGAATTTACAAGCATAAGGTTATTTAAAGTATTCCCCTATATTTCTTTTAATGGTTACAGGATCTGTAGTGATATCCCCTTTTTCAATCCTGATATTGATGATTTATATCTACTCTTTTTTTTCTTTGATCAGTCTTGCTCTAAGTTTAAACCACTTTTTTTTTTAAGAACATACTTTTGTTTCATTGATTTTCTCTTTTCAATTTAATCAATTTCTGTTCTTACCTTCATTATTTCCTTCCTCTCTCCTCTCTTTGGGTTTATTTTACTCTTATTTTTCTAGTTTCTTGAATAGAAACTTCTTCAGAAATGTGACAGAAAATATAAACCAGTCTGTGAAAATGCCTCTAACAACTGAAAATTAGAAAATAAGAATTTACAGATTCACTTCCCTAAAATGTTTCTAAATTGTATAAGACTACATATAGCTGTTATAGTATATAATACATTTAATTCATTGCATACGATTTTCCTCTCTAGCGATATGTAAAGAATACTAAATGCATGCTTATTTTTACATTTTGTTATTCTAATGAATTAATAAAATATTTTGAATGCAAAAAAGTATTTTTACATTCAAAATACATGATCCTGTTTTGCTTTTGGGAAGATAAACCTTTTAACTAATTATTTAGACTTTTTTCACATTTTTGAACATCAATTACAACAGTATAAGAAAATCTTTTTATTCAAACATCATTTAAGTTCAGTAGTGTTAATTTTTAACACTGAAAGTGGAATTAAAATTATAAAGCTCTTCAGTTTCATCAAAGTCAATTTCATTTACTAGGATAATTAGTTTGTTTTAATGCTTCTTAATACATTTGTCATCTTTTCCTTTCTTCGTATAAAAATAATTTTTGCAAATCAAATGGCAGATTAACTGCACTGTTTGGCACTTTACAATAAAATCTGGGAAGACACAGAGAGTGAGGGAAATTATCAGGAATATTTGTGAACATTTCACATATATTAATCTATTTTTTTCTCACCATAACCCAAAAGGTATACCTGATTTTATTTCTCTCTCTATCCCTCTCTGCTTTTTGTCTATCCTAATTTTTTTTTTCTTAAAAACATGTGTGTGAGTGGATGAGGGTGTGTGTATGTATAACAAATAATTTCTTCAGATCACGCAAAGTCCATTCCAATTATTTTATTATAAACATTTTCATTACTCAACTGAAATTTCCAGAGCCTTTGTCCTAAATAAAAGTTTTCCAAATATTTATAATGTCATTTTAATCTGGCCATTCTGTATTATTGTGATGAATTGTATACATTTCAGTATTTTCATTTCTCTGGCAATATTTATCCCAATGAAATCTACTGGAGGAATGTGATTATATTACCATAGTTTTTAATTTCCTAGTTCAAATGAACAATTGGACACGTTAAATGTTTTTCCATTTGTGTCTGTAATATTCCAGTCTTAAACAAACAAACAAAAATTCCATAGATGTTTTAAAATTTCATAGCAGGTGTTCATTATAATGGAGTCCAAATTCATAGCTTTATAAGTTTCTAGCCCAAAGTGATGCTTAACCTTGTACATTTTGTAAACCCTCCACACTTGTTATGTCTCAAAAAGGATACAAATCTTGAAACTCTTTGACAGTTGTTTCCTAAGGGAATTTTGAAATTATTTTGAATATTGTATTTTTTTCCTGCAGTTACAGCGAATGATATTTGTATCCTTTACTCAAAATGTTTATTTTGTGTTTTCTAAAAATATTTATTTCATTTTCCCATTAAATACTGATTTTTTCCTAGAAGATTTTTAACTAAAAGAACTTAGCAACATATTGCATATATTGTCCTGCTGCCTACATTTGGCATGATTTAATATTGCATGAGCTAGCTTCTCAGATAAAATAAAACTCAGTATGTTTCATTACAGAGAAGAACTTCAAGGATTCAGGGTTTGTTTTCTTTCTCTGGCATTCAATTGTTGGATTTGAGCACAATAAAAGAATTAGGGAACAAACTGTAATAGCATACCCCAATGACATTTAAGCAAAGTTAAGGAAAGAAAAAGTTTATAAAACATCCAGAAACATACAAACTTTCATATATTTTCAAACAAGTAAAAATGGTAAGATAAACGACTGCAATGAATTTAAGACCAGCAGCAAGTATTTATTTTAGTCACTGCTATTATGGCCCCAGGAAGGTTTATTTTCAGTGTTTTTCTTTTTTGACTCAAATATTTAGTTTCTGAGCCAGATTTTCACGTAGTGTGAAGGATATGACATTCTCTATAAAATGTATACAAGTAAACCGGACAGCCAGTTATCCTCATTTAAACATTCAACCAAAAACTCAGATGTTAGTTCAAATAAGAGAAAGGAAATTAACTGATCTATTTCTGACTACTGGCTTCCTCAGGGAAGCCTCCATAATCCTCTCTTAGCTCAGGTTCCCCTGCTGTGGTCTCTGACAATGATGACCATCCTTCATAAATTTTTATTAGCATTAGTTCCATGTTTTAAAATCATTGGATTACTGTCTATCTTACTCACTGACTACCCTTTAAGCCTAATGGAGAAGGCCCATATCTACTTCTGCTCATCTTCCCATGCCCATGGATGAGCACTGTGTATGTGTTACAGTACACACTAAGTAAATATTTGTTGTATGAACCAAAAAAATTGAGAGTCTCTCAAATCCGGCAAATATTATTTATAAAGCATTTAGAAAGAACATACTTTCATACCAGGAAGAAATAATTCAATTACTCACAAACTTTTCCATGTTAGAGAAAAAGAACGAACACACCCCAACTCATTTTATGAAATGATCTTAACCTTGATACCAAGACCTGATGAGGACTTCATGACAAATCTCTCTCATTTATACAGACGTAAAACCATAACAGAAGCATTAGCAAGAAAAACCTCTTGATTAAAAAGATTCAGATAACATAAAGTTGAATATATTCCAAGAATATATATTTGCTTCAGCATTTGATTATCAGTCAGTGTAATTTACCTACTTCACCTCATTAGCAAAACAAAGGAAAAATTCTCATTAAATAAACTTCAATACCAGCGTATAACAAAAAAAAAATTTTTTTAATCAAAAATGGAAGGAAAATTACTCAATATGGTAAAAGGCGTCTGTAGAAAACCTAAAGCAATATTCCTTAATGAACAAGTGCCTGCTAATATCACTACTGTTTGATATTATACAAGAGAGGTCCCAGCCAGTGCAATATGACAAGGCAGGGAAATAAAAATAATAGAAATAGAAATGAAAAAATAAACCTGTCATTCTCAGACAACCTGACTGTGTAATTCAAACCAATCTACAAACTGTGAGAATAAGTAAATTTAGTAAGGTTGCTAACTATAACGTCAATATAAAGAATCATATGTATTTCTATGTTCTAGAAACAAATACTCAGACATCAGATTTTGATAGCCAATATCATTTTATAACAGCATTAAATATATCAAAATGCTTGGGAATAAATATAGATGTGTAAACTTAAGCTCTATAAACTAGGATATGTTAGTGAGAGATACTGAAGAGTATCTAAATAAATGGATAACTCAATTATGCTTATGGATTATAAAGTCCAAACAGTAAAGATGACAGTTTTCTACAAATCAACCTCTACATTCAAAACCTCAGGCTTATTTTGTGGAAATTGACAAGTTGATTTTAACATTCATTTGGAAATGCCAAGAGTCAAAAACAGTCAAGATAATCTTTAATAAGATTAAAGAAGAACTACACTACTGGATATAAAGACAATATTAAGTTACAATAATTGAGGCAATGAGATATTAGGACAAGGAGAGATAGATTAATGGTAGACAATAGAGAGTTCAAATGCAGACCTAACCTCTATGGCACCTGATTTACGACAATGCAGTAAGGCAAAGTATTTTTACTTTTGTCAACAGATGGAGCAGGCTTACCTGTTTTATCTATATGGATCTGCTACCTCACACTATATTATAAACAAATAAATAAATCAGTTCCAAATAGAGCACTGACCTGAAAGTGAAAGTTATTTTCAGAACCTTGCAGTAAGGAAAGATTTCCTAAATGGGATACTAAACATTACCCAAAGTAAAATATTTATAAACGGAACTTCATTAAAATTAAGAATTTCTATTCATGAGAAGATATTATCAAAAGAATAGAAATGCAAACAACGGCATGGGAGAGGATATTGGCCATACATATATTTATTGAGTACTGATACCTGGAATGTACAAAGAATGAGTACAGATTGACAAAATCTTTGCAGTAACTATGTGGAATGTTCTCAACATTATTAGTTATCAAGGAAATGCAAATTAAAACCACAACATGAAACCACTATTCATAAAAATTATCATATCCACATTATTTCTAACAGCTCAAAACTGAGAGTATCCATTACCCATAAACTGAAGAATGGATAAGTAAATTTTTCAGTAGTCATACAATGAAATACTATGCTGCAATAACAATGGATGAACTATTGCTATAAAAAATAGATAGATGAATTCGTAAACATAATGTTAAGCGAAAGAAGCTGGCACAAAATAACACATCCTTTATGATCCCATCTATAACAAGTTCAAAAATAAGCATGATAGAGGTCAGAACAGTGGCTACTCTTTGATAAAGTGGCAATAACTTGGAGAAGGCATGAGAGGGCCTTCTTGAGTGCTAACAAGATTCTATTATTTGACCTGGGTGGCGGCTATGTGGGTGATCTGTAAATGTTCACAATTCGTTCACTTTATGGGGAGTCTTCAACATTGAACATCATCCTTTAAATAACTGGAAAACTGCCAATGGCCAGGTACCGTCTTTACAAACACTAAATGGTTCTAGATTTCTGTATGTCAAGAAGCTTCCAGATTTGGCAGGAGAATGGACATGATGAACGGAACATTGTCACAATGTAGCAATGTGTGTTGTAATGGAGGTACAATCAGAGTGCAATGGCAACAGGAGAGGGAAAATGTTCTTCTGCTTAATGGATAAGGGGATACCAAAAAAAACCAAACCTATTGCCATCGAGTTGATTCTGACTCATAGAGAACCTACAGGACAGAGTAGGACTTCCCCATAAGGTTTCCAAGGAGAAGCTGCTGGATTTGAACTGCCGACCTTTTGGTTAGCAATCGATCTCTTAACCACTATACCACTAGGGCTCCAGATAAGGGGATAGATATCCTCAAAGAGTGAGTAAGAATCTTTCAGTCATGCGAAAAGGAGAACCACATGATAGGTTGTACTGGGGTCTACGCAGCTCAGAGTCCTCGGCAAATTATATACAATCAGCTCTGCTTGAAAGGAGGTATATTCCCCAAAGGTCATTATCTTGATTGAACTCAATGAGTCTCAGTTAGTTTTAGTGAGATAATGTGGCTTATTATGGATATTATAAATGGGCCTAAAATGTAAAAATTATCAGTGATTTCTGTGTGTTTAATTATATTAGGAATGATGAAATTTATATATGATAAAAAAAAAAAATAAAGCTTTAGCTTTTTCTAATCACGTCTAATACAAGGGAAAACCAGTTGCCATGAAGTTGATTCCAACTGATGGTGGTCCTCATGTGTGTCGGAATAGAACTGTGCTTCATAGGGTTTTCAATGGCTGGTTTTTTAGAAGTATTTCACCAGGCCTCTCTTCCAAGGTGCCTCTGGGTGGGACTGCAAACTCCAGCTTTTCAGTTAGCAGTCAAGCACATTAACTGCTTGCACCACCCTGGGACTCCAATAATACAAGGGAGCCTACCATAACATAGCAGGCTAGTTGATTCGTGTTTTAGTTATTCAAACACCCAGATTGAATTTTTCAGATACTTCCTTGTCCAGTGGAAGTAATGCTTATTAAAATAATGTTCAAATTATCAATTTCATGACCAGGTATAAATAACTCCTCTTGATGTAAAATAAGGCAGGAGTTTCAGCAAACGAATGGTTTGTAAAAAAGTTAACATGTCTCATGACAGGGTAATCAATTGTCCCACACTTCCCCTTACCTAAACACAACTAGAAACACAAGCACACTCTTAATTCTGTATCACTTGCTTAACAACACCTCCCTTCACAGTTATCTCTCATCTATAAAAGGAAGTAATTTACATAGACAAGCAACAAGGTGCTCTGGGTCTGCTTCAAACACTAAAAACACAAAGAGAATTGGACTTGGAAACAAAAAGCAACCTCAACCACTTCCTCCATCTCCTTTATATTTCCATTAGCAAAAAGCCAGAAGACAAAAAAACAGAATCGATAATAATTTTGCTATTGGAATGCTAAAATTCAAATTGAAAATGTAAAAAACAAAAAGGAACTGATATTTGGAATGAGACTAAATTCAAATATTGAGTTCTACTTGTTCAATTCGTTTTCAAAAGACAAATCTACTTCTCAATCTCTAACAATGTTTGGCAACAGGAACCATTTGACCTCAGAGGCTCAAGTCTCTCACTGACTTAAGTCGCATAAGACCTAAAACTCAATTTCAAATTTCTTTTATGCGTTAAAATAATCTGCATCCTTACAGGTCAAAATAATTCCCAGACAAAAAATAATCATCAGTTAATTAAACATTTCATAAAAGTAAATATAAAACCGAAAAACATGTAACATTTTATAACAGCAGATTTTCTTCCAAATAGTAAAAGAAAGTGAAGATAACAGAATCCTTTTTTTTCCCTCGTAAACAGCAAAAGCATTCTGTACCACCTTGGGACACTTACGACCTAAATACAGCTCCTGGCTTGCTTTCTCCCACAATGTAAAACAATAGAGTACACAAGAACATCTTATTAATCATAACACAAAGGCATTTTGCTTTATCATTTTACTATACATTAAAAGCAGAGAAATTAATCTTTTTTTTCTATTTAAATCAGCTCTCATTCACTATGACTGATTTTAAAATAACACTTCAAGAGAAAATATGTGCAAGCTTTCCATTTCCCCAAAAAGTGGAAGAAAAAAAAATTAGGCAGAAGCGTACGCTGAAGAGAGACTTGACTTAAATTCTAACCAGGCGTGAGACCTGGAAGAAGTTATTTAATTTTCCCAAACTCAGTTTTAACCATAATATTGGAATGATAATATCGACCTCATCAGTTTGCTGTGGGAATGCAATGCGATAAAGTACATAAAGATGCAGGCACACTGTAGACCTTAATAAATGGTAGTTATTACTTTATGATTCTTTTTACTACCTGAAATTCCCATCTGTACATCGTGAATTTGTGGCTGAAATTAAAATGCAGAGTATAAGACCAACGTTCACACATTTTTATTGCTATTACCAAACCTTCAGTGGAGGTAGAGGGTATTATCCAAAGGATCAGCTATCTGAACAACCTACTCTATTTTCTACTCCTCCTTTGGACAGTAAAAAATCTGCCAAAATGAAATCAGGAGAAAACAAGATTAATAAAATTTACAAGGCAAAAAAGCACTTAAAGATAAAACAAAGATATAGGAATGTAAACAATTCCACTTTCCAAGTTATCTAAAGCTAAAAACAGTACAATGACAAATTTTAAGTAAACAATTCAAACTGATTTTTTCCTTGGTACCTGTCCAAATGGAATATGCATTTCACAGAGCCCATATAAATAGAGGCAAGTTGCTGTATTATTCTACTCAAGTCATGTCATTAACTCTTAGCTTAAACTCAGAGTATATGAGGTTCGCCTTGTTGTGTTATTGTCAGGTGCTGTCAAGTGGGTTCCGTCTCATAGCGACCCCGTGTACAACAGAATGAAATGCTGCTAGGTCCTCACAATCATTGCTGAGTTTGAGCCCACTGTTGCAGCAACTGCATCAATCCACCTCATTAAGCGTCTTCCTCTTTTCACTGACCCTCTTTTTCACCAAGTATGAAGTCCTTCTCCAGGGGCTGGTCCCTCCCAATAACATGTCTAAAGTATGTGAGACAAAGTCTCACCATCTTTGCTTCTAAGGAGCATTCTGGCTATACTTCTTCCAAGACAGATTTGTTTGTTCTTTTGGCAGTCCACGGTATTCTCAATATTCTTTGCCAACACCATAATTCAAGCACATCAATTCTTCTTCGGTCTTCCGTATTCACTATTCAACATTCTCATGCACATGAGATGACTGAAAACACCATGGCTTGGGTCAGGTGCACCTTAGTCCTCAAAATGACATCTTTGTTTTTTAACACTTTAAAGAGGTCTTTTGCAACAGATTTGACCAATGCAATACTTGGTTTGATTTCTTGACTCCTGCTTCCATGGATTTTGATTGTGGATCCAAGTAAAATGAAATCCTTGACAACTTCAATATTTTCCTTTTATCATGATATTGCTTATAAGGTACACAGACCAGATAAAGAGACATAGATTTTACAACTATAAAATAATATTGGTGCAGAAATTATTTGAAAAGCAAAATAGAATTCAGTTGATGTATGTGTGGTATGTGGAACGGAGGTGGAAGATGGTTAGTGATGAAAGAAATCATGGATCTATACTCTGTTCTTCTTCCGTCATCTGTGGTCCCATCCATTGGTTAATTACTTTACTTGGACTTATGATGCTGCATAATAATTTTAATATCTCTTTCCACAAACAGTCTATGAGCCTCTAAGGGACAGAGCATGTATTTTATTTATCTTCATCCTCACAGTGACTAGAATATAGAAGATGCTTAATTAGTGAGTTAGAGGAAACTACAACTGCAATTCAATTACAACTGCCAAATGTATATGCATGACATCATGTATACGCTTATCCACTGAGATATAACAAGTGAATTTTATTTCTTCAATTTGGAATCTTCAGGCTTGTTGAAGATGAAAAGTATATTTAATGTGTATGTGTCTATGTGTGGAAATTTGAAAAAAAGAAAGAAAAAGTGAAAGAAGAGTAGGAAATTATCAGTAGCTTATAATATTTCAGGGCTGGTGACAAAGGAAGTTTTAGATTTTCTTGATTCAAAATCTCAGAACTAGTATGTGAAAAAAGCACATTTATCATAATATAAACTCACATGAAATAATACTTACCGCTTCAATATAGAGGAGTAAAGCACTGTCTATACTACTATGCAAAAAAAATCTGCATTTCTCTGTTTATTACAGTTTTTATTTACTCTGTTATTATTCTACTGAATACAATCTTAATGACAATCTGCAGTTGATTAGAGTTTATCAGCGATATAGGTTGTATCAGAAAAATAAAATCATTGTAATGTTTTTCTCATTAAAGCTAGTGTTTGATCATTAAACCTATAAATACACTGTAGGGTTTTTGTTGGGTTTTTTTCTCTCTTCAGCTTTCTTTCATTTCAAATGAAATATTCTGGAAAACACACCCATTGTTATTATCACTATTTCATATATCTCTGGGAATACTATGAGTTGGCACGGACTCAACGGCAGTGAGTTTGGTTTTTTGGTTTCCTGGGACTACTTACATTTTCAAAATGCAAGTGATCTTACAGATACCATTTTTTAAACATGAAAAGAAGAGCTTCCATGATGTGATAGTCTACCACTTATCGCTCTACCTTTAAACAATTTTAATAAATCACAAGAAATGTTTAAAGACATAAAATTGCTTTGTATTTTATCTTTGTTCAATTTTCCTTTGAAAAAATATGATTATACATGACATAACAGGGGAAAAAAGCCTCAGGTAACGTCTGCATATAAGTGGGTGTTCAATGAAGAACTAACATCTCCCTGGTCCAAAATTCTACGATTATGTTTCTAAGAAGGTAGAAGTAAGAATTACCAAAATCTCTCCATGTTATTTCCTAGTAAAACCAGTTTATTTCTATTTAAGTCGCTGATTTATTGTGAGTGATGCTCTAAATTGAGTAAACATATATTTTTTTGTAAGAGTGCCCACGCCTGTTACTAAGAGACAAAGCCTAGGGGAGAAAATTACTAAATTGCCAAACAATAATGTGCACAGCTAGAAAATTCCTCCCCCTCAAAGAGGGCGAGAGAAACATATTTTACTCCTTTCCAAGAAACTGGAATAGGGAAAATACTTCCTTTGTTTTCTAAAGGAAAACATGAATTTTGCTACTTCAGGGATTTGGGAGAAAGCTCTTTGTGATTACACTTCTCATTCTACAGAATATTAACCCTGGTTTTCTTCCATTTTTCCCTTAATAAAAGGCACCATCATCCTTTCAGTTTGTGTAAGCCAGAAATTTAGCAGCCTTCCCCTACTAATCATTCTTCATCATGCCCTTTAGCGAATCAACTGCCAAGCCCTGTTCATCTTAGTTTCTAAAACATTCTTGTCTGGGTTCACTTTTCTCCATCTCAGCCAACTTAGTCCAAGCACTCTCTCACTTCCCGACACTGAAGTACTCTTCCAGCTGTTCCCCCTTCCAGTACTACTCTCTACTCAACAACTGGAAATTTTTTTTATATATATTTTAATTTGATTATTTCTTCTTTCCTGAAACTCTATAAAAATGCAATTGTTCTTAGGATGAAGTTCAAAGTCCTTATCATGACTATAGGGCCCAGCTCTCATCCTCCCCTACTTCACCAGACCCACCTCCTAGACTTTCCCTTCCTTTCTTTTCCATCTCAGCATCTCCACTGTTTCCTCTGCCTGGACCACTGGATATCTCACCTCTGATTCTAGCTGAGCTTTTAGTCTTGGATTACCAAAATAATTCAGCTTCAATTGGCTGTCATTACTGAATTTATATTTGTTAATTCTTCAGAAGAAATATTTATTCTAAGAAAATACAGAAGTATCAGTTTCAGCCCAACTTTTCTCCCTTGTGATTTTCCTATGAGAATCAGATTGCTGTCTTTCACACTCATGCCACCCCCGGCTCATCACCTGTCATCCTTGCTACATCACCATGTTCCTGCCTTCCTAAATGCCTCTGCCTTTTAGTCTGTTAATTACCTTGCCTAGCTGTTTCAAACTCACCCTTTATTAAAACCTCTCCTTTCTGCCTAAATTGCTCACTTTAAGTTTGCATTTCATCATTATAGAACGGGAACCATTTTCTTGAATGTTTCCAAGGAGACCCTATATTGTTTTATATCTAGTCTTCCTAATTAGAAAAAATCTTTCAAAACAGGGTCTCCCTAAAAATCACTATATTTACTAATACCCAAGAGAGTAACTTGCACTTGGAAAGCATTTGAAATTGAGACAGACTAAGGCCCAGAAATAAGAGATTTTATTTTCTAGATTGTTAAGGCAGACGGGAGAAAATTTCCTTTGAATTTTTACTAATGACACTGTAGAACTGCAAAAACAAGTTACACTGAATTTTTGTTGTATTTATAATTTAATCAGATGGAAGTCATATGTGTGATACATTCCTACCTTGGCAGGGCTTGACCACCTAATGAGTATGTTTTTTGCAAATGATTATTTTATTAAAGTTCTTCACCAAGGCTTTCAAATAACTTCCTTGGTTAAAAAAGGAAAAGTAAAGATAAGAATCAAATCCATCTGAAAAAAGTTAGTTTTTATAAAACAGCTGTTCACTACCTCTTTCAAAACTTCGTTTCTATTAAGTTTTTTTGTTTGAGTGTTGTCTTTTTAAATAATATCTTTTAAACATAATGCACTCTTTTGAAAGGCGAGCACTCTCTTGCAAATACCCCTATAGATGTAAATTTGACTGAGAAATCATTATTCAACCTAAAATACACCTAATTAAAAATAAGTGGTAAAATACAATCATTTTTAATTGAGTACTCATATTTATCTCCCTTTGTCTTTACTTCTACTGGCATCCAGTTTAGAACATTTAAAAAAGATTTCAGCAACTCACGTGTAACAAAGGCAAAATTAAAGAACACACAAGCCAGTATATGCATGTAAAACCATGTATTTTGATGATCATTAAAAATATCCCTATTAGTTGCCATCAAATCAATTCCAATTCATGATGAACCCATGTGTGCAGAGAGCTGCTCATAAGGTTTTCAAGGCTAGGTGGTACAGTTTGAACCCGCACAGCAACACTGCAGAAGAAAGGTCTAGCAAACTGCTTCCATAAAGAAGCCAAGAAAATCGTGTGTACCAGGTCTTCTTTGTAGCACATGGGTTTGCCATGAGTCAGAACTGACTCAACGGCAATGGGTTTGGTTTTGGTTTTTATTAAATACGTGCATAAACATATACAATAACATGTACTATATATAATGCCTGCCCTCTGTGTTTGTTTGCTGGCCACGCCCTCCCCCCAGCAAGCCACCCTCACAAACACCATCATGCCAATCTCCTTCCACATGTTGCTTTAAAAAAATTAGCATAAGAGAACTTAGGAAAACACATCACAGAGGGAAGCGCACAGCCAGCAAACAAACATAGAAGGTGCACACCATTTGTGTAAAAACATCGTACACATTTCTGCATGATGTTAAAATACAATAAACATTTCTTCACTTCTGATGCTTAAATTTATTCATGTATTCATAAAACAAATACTAACTGGACATCTACCATGTTCCAGGCACAGTTCCAGGGGCTCAAGATACATCAAGGAATAAAACAGATGTGAAATGTCTGCCCTCATGGAACATACATTCTGATTATACATGAAATCTCACTCAGAGAAATACAAGTGTATATTCAAAAAAAGTTTTCCCAAAGATTCACTTGTAGCAAATTATGTAACTGTTTTAACATTTTTAAATGCAACAAAAAGTATGTTATGAAGGAATCAAAAAAAAAAGTAATTTTGAAAATATTGGAAGAACTGGAAATAATAGAATTGCATAAATTATAAACATACTTTATACAACTTAAAACAACCCTATTTTTGGACTTTGTCACATAGTCCTGATTAATCTCCTAAATATAAATACCTGCACATGTCAACTCTCCTTCCTTATGAAAAATGAAGGAAATCCTGGACTGAGAGAGAACTGAACTTTCTAAAAGTTCTCAAAATATTTTAAACAGTAATTCAGTGACCTCCACCTCTCCATGGCAATGTGTTCAAAGTACAATACCGCCGGAGCTCATTCAAGACCTTGAATGCTCCAAATTACTACATCTCTGATTTGGTCCTTGAATTATGTGCCTTTATGAGTGCGACTGCAAAGAACGTTGAGGAAATAAAATTATTGGTGAATATTGACCTTCACAAGTTTCATAATTATGTTTTTCTCTTAAAATACACAATTCATCTATTTTGAAATTACAAGGCTACTTATCTTTGAATAGGAATAGCATAAATTTCAGAAAACATATTGCAATTGTACTAGCTATTACATAAATGGAAAAAATATTAAACAAACATGTAAAATTGTGTATTTAATTAAAATTATATTCATTTATTTGCTGTACTACAAAGATATTAAATAATTTTTCTCTTGATGAAGAGTATTTTAATATGCAAATAACCTCTAAAATAAAAAGGTATAAAAAAGCAAAGGAGGAACAATGGATTGTTTGAAAATGAACATTCTTGTATTATGTAACAAAAAGGGTATACATATATATCACCACAAATAGTTATAATAGTACTTAGTTTTAGTAATATGTTGATGTCTAAACATATTTTGAATTCCGTATCTCAGTCACTGTCCATTTTATTCTCTGGAGTCTTCTAAGATGATTATAATTACATAAGACAACTAATCAATTGTCAGATACATCATTTAGAGGAAAATGCTTCAGTCCAGGCAAAAAAAAAATGTAGTATAATATTTAAGTTGAATGCTGAGTTTAATAATATTTAATAATGAGACCCAACTCAGTATCACTGGGAAATTTTCACCTATAAAGTATATAAGATACACTTAAGGAAGAAAAGATTTGAAATTTTCTTAAAAAAACATAAAGGTCAGATTTTGATCTGAAGATCAGTTGCTATAAATGCTAATAAACCTGTTTCCTGGTTTTGATCCCTGCCCATACTTGCTCCATTTTAGCAAAAATGAATTAGTAATTTGTTTAGACAGAGTTTCCCAGGCTCCAATCATCTTTTTACGTGTTGATGTTTCTGGCTTTTATCCTTTGGCTTAAGAGAAGATAACATTTTGAGAAAAACAATCTATAAATCAGAGTTCTTAACACAATTGCTAACTGATCTGGAATCAGTTTTCATCTGTTTTTACTGTAGGTGTAGTTGATTTTATTTTCCCAGTAAAGACAAGAAATTGGATTAAAAATCTCAAAATAACAGGAAATGAATAACCTGTATTTATATTTCTCAAAAGAACTAGCTTTCCTGTCCCCGAAATAGAAAGCTACAGAGAACCAAAGACCAGATTAACTCTTAACATTTTGAAAAACTTGCCTGGTTTTTATTTATCTTTCACATTATATAAACATTTTCTTCAATTTTCTCCCCATAATTCCTGTCTTAGGCTGGGTTCTGTAGAGGAGCAAAACCAGTGAAGTATATATATATATATATGTATATATATATATATACATATATATATATATACACATACATATATATGTATATATGTTTACGGACCACCACATGTCTGTCAGTTTGTCCTACTGTGGGGGCTTGTGTGTTGCTGTGATGCTGGAAGCTATGCCACCAATATTCAGATACCAGCAGGGTCACCCATGGAGGACAGGTTCTAAGACAGACGAGGAAGTCTACTTCTGAAAAGCATTAGCCAGTGAAAACCTTATGAACAGCAGCAGAGCATTCTCTGATATAGTGCTGGAAGATAAGCCCCCCAGGTTGGAAGGCACTCAAAAGATGACTGGGGAAGAGCTGCCTCCTCAAAGTAGAGTCGACCTTAATGACACGGATGGAGTAAAGCTTTCGGGACCTTCATTTGCTGATGTGGCACGACTCAAAATGAGAAGAAACAGCTGTAAACATCCATTAATAATTGGAACCTGGAATGTACGAAGTATGAATCTAGGAAAATTGGAAATCGTCAAAAATGAAATGGAATGCATAAACATCGATATCCTAGGCATCAGTGAGCTGAAATGGACTGGTATGGGCCATTTTGAATTGGACAATCATATAGTCTACTGTGCTGGGAATGACAACTCGAAGAGAAACGGTGTTGCATTCATCGTCGAAAAGAACATTTCAAGATCTATCCTGAAGTACAATGCCATCAGTGATAGGATAATATCCATACGCCTACAAGGAAGACCAGTTAATACGACCACTATTCAAATTTACGCACCAACCACTAGGGCCAAAGATGAAGAAACAAAAGATTTTTATCAGCTGCTGCAGTCTGAAATTGATGGAACATGCAATCAAGATGCATTGATAATTACTGGCAGTTGGAATGCAAAAGTTGGAAACAAAGAAGAAGGAATAGTAGTTGGAAAATATAGTCTTGGTGAAAGAAACAATGCCGGAGATCGAACGATAGAATTCTGCACGACCAATGACTTCTTCATTTCAAATACCTTCTTTCACCAACATAAACAGTGACTATACACATGGACCTCATCAGATGGAACACACAGAAATCAAATTGACTACATCTGTGGAAAGAGGCGATGGAAAACCTCAATATCATCAGTTAGAACAAGGCCAGGGGCCGACTGTGGAACAGACCATCAATTGCTCATATGCAAGTTCAGGCTGAAACTGAAGAAAATCAGAGCAAGTCCACGAGAGCCAAAATATGACCTTGAGTATATCCCACCTGAATTTAGAGACTACCTCAAGAATAGGTTTGACACATTGAACACTAGTGACCGAACACCAGGCGAGTTATGAATGACATCCAGGACATCATCCATGGAGAAAGCAAAAGGTCACTGAAAGACAGGAAAGAAAGACAAGACCAAGGTGGATGTCAGAGGAGATTCTGAAACTTGCTCTTGAGTGTCGAGCAGCTAAAGCAAAAGGAAGAATTGATGAAGTAAAAGAACTGAACAGAAGATTTCAAAGGGCCTCTCAAGAAAAAGTATTCTAATGACATGTGCAAAGAGCTGGAGATGGAAAACCAAAAGGGAAGAACACACTCAGCGTTTCTCAAGCTGAAAGAACCGAGGAAAAAATTCAAGCCTAGAGTTGCAATAGTGAAGGATTCCATGGGGAAAATATTAAATGATGCATGAAGCGTCAAAAGAAGATGGAAGGAGTACACAGAGTCATTATACCAAAAAGAATTAGTCGATATTCAACCATTTCAAGAGGTGGCATATGATCAGGAACCAATGGTACTGAAGGAAGAAGTCCAAGGTGAAAAACAAGGCTCCAGGAATTGATGGAATATCAATTGAGATGTTTCAACAAACAGATGCAGCGCTGGAGGTGCTCACTTGTCTATGCCAAGAAATATGGAAGACAGCTTCCTGGCCAACTGATTGGAAGAGATCCATATTTATGCCTATTCCCAGGAAAGGGGATCCAACTGAATGTGGAAATTATAGAACAATATCATTAATATCACATGCTAGCAAAATGACACATTGCATTGGGTAAATCTGCTGCAAAGGACCTCTTCAAAGTGTTGAAGAGCAAAGATGTCACACTGAACACTAAGGTGCACCTGACCCAAGCCATGGTATTTTCAATCGCATCATATGCATGTGAAAGCTGGACAATGAATAAGGAAGACCGAAGAAGAGTTGAGGCCTTTGAATTGTAGTATTGGTGAAGAATATTGAATATACCACGGACTGGCAAAAGAACGAACAAATTTGTCTTAGAAGAAGTACAACCAGAATGCTCCTTAAAAGCAAGGATGGCGAGACTGTGTCTTACATACTTTGGACAAGTTATCAGGAGGGATCAGTCCCTGGAGAAGGACATTATGCTTCGCAGAGTACGGGGTCAGCGGAAAAGAGGAAGATCCTCAACGAGGTAGATTGACACAGTGGCTGCAACAACGAGCTCAAGCATAGCAACGATTGTAAGGATGGCACAGGACCGGGCAGTGTTTCCTTCTGTTGTGCATAGGGTCACTATGAGTCGGAACCGACTCGATGGCACCTAACAACAACAGCAAGATTTATGGAAACCCTGGTGGCATAGTGGTTAAGTGCTACAGTTGCTAACCAAATGGCTGGCAGTTCAGTTCCACCAGGCGCTCCTTGGAAACTCGGTGGGGCAGTTCTACTCTGTCCTATAGGGTCGCTACGAGTCGGGATCGACTTGATGGCAGTGGGTTATATGCGTTTACGTTTATAATATTACAGAGAAAGAAGTTTATTTCAATAAAATGGCTCACGCAGTCATGAAGGCTGGCAGTCTTAAATCCGTGGTTCAGGCTTCTCCTGACTCAACGTGGTTGCAGGGGCTAGTGAACCCAAAATTGGCAGGTCAGACGGCAGGCTGCTGGTTTCATGGGGCTGTGGGAGCTGGCAAATCCCAAAATCTGCAGGTCAGTTGGCAGGCTGCTAGTTCATGTCCCAAGAACCAGAGCTCAGAGGATAAGTCAGATGCAGGATGCAGAAAGAGTGAGCTTTGCCAGAACATTCATATATACCAGATGCAGGCCATACTCCCAAGGAAATTTCCCTTTAAACTGATTGGCTGCTCACATCACATCATAAAAGGGAGGATGATTACATAACTATCTGCCAAACCACTGAGCCTAGCCAAGTTGACACATAACTTTAACTATCACATCCTACAACTCCACGATTTTAAATTTTCATCAAAAAACTCTATTTTTCACTTTTTGTCTCTTAAATATCTCATGCTTTCCCAGATTTGTATCATTAATTTATAAAAAAACAAAAATTAAGAGCTTTGTGGGTTCCTGAAATTGGAATTCATCATTTTCATCACTGTCTGCTTTTCACAGCAATTATATTTTCTTAAATTAGAGCAAGCAAATAATATATTGGTACAGATTATTTACCCTGGTCACCATATTTCACACACTTTTCACCATATAACACAAATATATGACTATAACAACATCAGAATGGTATGGTGGAGAAAACACTGTGTTAAGATTCAGAAAACCTATAGTGAAGCCCCAGACCTGTTCCTTATAAGGTCACCCAAACTTGTATGGCCTTATTTATAGTAAGGGATAAGTCCAATGCCTTCATCATGACCTATGGTTGTTATAAGAATACGTTGTAAATGTTTATACCCCGCGCTGTCCAATACGGTACACACTAGCCAGTGAGCACCGGAAATGTGCTACGTAAGTTGAGACAAAATGTAAGTGTAAAATAGGCAGTGTAAAAACTATAAAATATCTCATTAATAATTCTATAACAATTACATTTTGCAATAATATTTTTTACTTTCTGGGCTAAGTAAGATGTATTATTAAAATTATATCTGTTTCTTTTTTACTTCCTTAATATACCTGTTGCCATCGAGTCAATTCCGACTCTTAGCGACCCTATAGGACACAGCAGAACTGACCCATATGGTTTCCAAGGAGCGTCTGGTAGATCTGAACTGCCAACCTTTTGGTTAGCAGCCATAGCTCTTAACCACTACACAACCAGGGTTTCTTCTTTAATATAGCTACTATAAAATTTAAAATTGTAAACGTTGCTCAGATCATATTTGTCTTCAACAGCACTGCTCTAGAGCACCCCCCAAAATTTAAGAAGCTATTTTTTATTACTTTTCACAGAGATACAAATCTATGTTTTTTGTTTGTTTGTTTTTAACTTGTTCAGTATGGCTTGGCAGTGTTTCTGACTCTGTCTCTCAGAAGCTGATTATCAATACTTCAAATTAGGATGACTGCAATAACATTCATAACCATATGCTGAGAAAATTCGTTCTACTGATAATGAAAATACACACTGAAGTACCAGTGCCTGCTCTTCAAATATAACTAAAGGGGACATTTTCATTATCTGCCCCATGGTCACATCATGCCGAAGAGGTGATACTGCAACGGTCAAACCAAAACAAAATGTGCATCATTCAAAAAATTGATGTCTGCTCAACATCCTTTCCAAACTCTGAGTAATCCCATTTTGAAGCTATTCAGGAGGTAGCATAGGCTTTTAGACAGAATTATTACTAAAATAAAAAATACGTGTAATTTTTTAAATGTTATAAACAGAAACCCAAGAATATCATTAGTTTGTTTCCCAAATATAAATTCTAATTTTCTTCTATTTTTTATAACAAAAACCTTCAAAACACATTTCCACTCAACCCATTCTCAACTGAAAACACTGTATTTGTATCAGTGTTCAGCTTTTTTTTTTCCAGCTCTAGTATTCCATAAAAACACTGAATTCTACACTGCCAAATCTAATTAATGGTTAATTCTATATCATGTCTTATTTGATCAATCAGTAATATTTTATATAACTGGTTATTTCATTTTCCCAGAATCATTCCCTCACTTGGTTTCTGAGAAACTTCCTTCTCTAGGTCCTCCCCTTACTCCAACTGATTGCTCCTTCTCATCCTATTTTAATGGGTCAACTCCTCTCCCACTTCTTACAGTGGAAATGCTTCACCAGGGAGTCTTCAGATCTCTTGACTTCTCCAGTGGGAATCACTCTGGATGAACTCATTTAGTCCTTTGCCTTCAAACCCACTGATTTGCTGATGTTTCTCAAAATTGTATCTCCAGTCTGAGACCTTGCTTTATCTCCAGACACCACTTGGCCATCTAATCAGTATCTCAAACTTTCCACATCCAATAACAAACTCTTGAACCTGCCTCCCTCCACATCTAAACCTGCTTCTCTGAATCTTCCCTGAGTCAACAAGGGGATGGCAGGGAAATATGAAATTTATACAGTCTCAACAACTCCATCACTACTGTCTACTTCAAGTCACCTATCTCTCACCTGGGCTATTGTTAAGGCTTGGTAACCAGTCTCCCTGATTCCACCTTTCCTCTAATCTCTATACACAGCAGGAGTGATCCTTTTAAAACTACTGTCATTTCTAGGAGCAAAAGATTTAAATGGCTTCCCATTATACTCAAAAAAAAAAAAAAGGAAGAAAAAGAGAAAATTGTGACCGTGGCTTACAACAGTGTCACGATCTAGACACAGGCTATTTTTCCAAATTTTTCTCCAGGATCCAAGGTTTCTAGACCTAAGACTCATAGTGTTAGAATGATGTACAGGGAGAGAGGCACCTTTTTTAAATAAAAAAGTATCTTGCTGAATTAACTTCACAGGAAACCTGCCTTTGACTGTAGCTCTCAGTCTTGCTCACTTACCATTCTTTGAAGAGATACTCTCCTGACTCCAGGCTTGAACACTTGTTTCCTTTGCAGATAACTCTCCTCCCCTATATTCCTCATGAGTACATTCCTTACTTCATCAACCCTGATGGAGGGGAATTCCCTGATTTTATCATTGTATCCAATGGACACTCTCTCCTTCTTAGCCTGTCTTTTCTTCCTTCATAGAGCTTACCACTAGTTAATATATGCTATGATTATGATTAGATGCCACTGAGTCATTTTCAACTCACAGGAACCCCATGTGATAGAGTAGAACTGCCGCACAGGGTTTTCTAAGCTGTAATCTTTACAGGAGATTTCCAGATCTTTCTCCCATGGAGCCTCTGGGTGAGTTTCAACCACTAACCTTCCAGTGAACAGGCAAGCTCTTAACCATTGCACCGCCAGGTTTCCTTACTTAACATACAGTTATATAAAACTTGTGGATTCTATTGCTTTATCAGCTAGACTATATGGTTGATGAGAGCCAGACTTTTTAATTTCTTTCACATCCCTATTCCTCGTTCTAAACAGTTTCAGACATATTCATTGCTGAATGAGTAAAATCTGAATGAAAACAGGGTAACTTAGGCTTACTCTTTCTCTCCCAAAAGATCAAGTAATACAAGCTCTAATATATTTTTAAGGAGCCCTGGTGGTGCAGTGGTTAATAATCAACTGCTAGATGAAAGGTCGGTAGTTCAAACCCACCCTCTGAGGGAGAAAGATGTGGCAGTTTGCTTGCATAAAGATTACAGCCTCGGAAAGCCTATGGGGAAGTTCTACTCTGTCTTACAGGGTCGCTACGAGTCAAAATGGACTCGACAGCAATGGGTTTTTTTTTTTTTTCTTTTTTAATACATTTTTATTCAAATAATTCAGACTCCTTTAAAGAAGATGACTTTCTGAAAATTGTCTCACAGGCTTTTTAAATTACCCTAAAAGTCAGTTGTCAGTGAGATTCATTTCCATTTTAATTATATCAGGGACTTTATTCTTCCAAGTATCTAAATAACACATATGCATTTTTTTTTTATGCTTACAGTGAATATCTGTATCTACAAACATTTTCACTTATTTCACCACAGATATTCTGAAACAAAAGAGCCCTGGTGGCGCAGTGTTTAAAGCACTCAGCTGCTAACCAAAAGGTCAGCGGTTCAAACCTACCCTCTGTGGGAGAAAGATATGACCGTCTGCTTTTATGAAGATTCCAAAACCCAGTGGCCTCAAGTCAATTCCAACTCAGACCACCCCTACAGGGCAGAGTAGAATTGCCCCGCAGAGTTTCCAAGGCTGTAAATCTTTATGGAAGCAGACTGGCACATCTTTGTCCCGCAGAGCGGCTGGTGAGTTCCAATCGCTGACCTTTTGATTAGCAGACAAGCACTTAACCACTGCGCCACCAGGGATCCTTCCGTAAAGACTACAGCCTTGGAAACCCTAAGGGACAAGTTCTACTCTGTCCTATAGGGTTGCTACGAGTCAAAATTGACTTGACAGCAATGGGTTTTGTTTTTTTATTCTATTCTCAAACTGTGGAAAATGGATGGGCTATTAGACAGAAAAGAAGTATAAAAACTCCTTCCACAAGACGAGGCAACTGAAGAGCCTCAAAGGACTCAGAAGCAGAGGGTGGGGGTGAGTCCAGGGTATTGCCTCCTGCACTGTTTACACGTCTGATATTACCGATACCAGCTGCCTTCAAGTGATTCTGACTCATGGTGATCCCATGGGGGTCAGAGTAGAGCTGTGCTCCACAGGGTTTTCGATGACTAATTTTTCAGAAGAAGATCACCAGGCCATTTTTTTATGTGGCACCTCAGGGTGGATATGAACCCCCAAGCCAAAAACATGAGCCATTTGTTCCACCCAGGACGACTCAATGGTTGACTTCTGATATTAACTTTCCGATAAATGTCTAGGTTTCTAGAATGAGTCATCTTCATTAATTCAGATAGATAAACACCCTACTCAGTAACATGGACAATGACTACCCACCTCACGTGACTACGTTAATGCAGGATCAAGGAGAAGAGCTTTGGTTTCAGCCAGGCTTAGGCTGTGGCCCATGTGAGAAGCCTACGTCTGAGACAGCATTCCTGCTTCTAACCCTCTGAACACTCTAATTTCTCCTGTTAATTTGCACTATTAGGCCAAGTTTACAGTAAGGAAAACATCCCTTACAGATGGAGGTTTCACTGTATGCCCACTTCACAAGTTTAAATTCCAGAATATAGATTCACGTGGCATCAACACCTTTCAAGTCCACTATAACATGATGCAATTGCAACAATCAATATTTTCAATTCACACAATCATAAGTTTTATAAATTAAGCTTTGTCATTTAAAAATAATAATAAAATAAAGTGTCTGGGGCAGCAGCAGAAAATAGGGTTGAGGCAATTCTCAGCCGCCTGGCTTGGACCCAGCTCATTCCTGCCACTGACTGTACCCACAAGAAGGTTCTGGATTAAAGATGGATGAAGCAGACCTGAACCCTTAGAAAACCCTGGCATGCTCTGGCTCCTAATTTGTAACAGGTTTAAAGCTGTTGTAAATAGAAATCTCCAGGGCTACAGTGAACTTCAGCAGGTTACCTGGCAGTCCCTCTCCTCTCCTGTGCCACTGAGAGCTGTCACCCAACCCAGTGCTTATAGTCTTCCCTCTTCATGTGCAAATTACAATTTCCATCTCATCCAGAAGATGAGAAAACAGGGGATAGGAATCTTTGAATGTATGTTGAATAATAAGGTCATTGGGTCTTTTCAGCCACCATGCATTCAACTTTTGACATATCTTTATAACTCTAAATTCACTAAAGGAAGAAATGAAGGATTATATGAAAAAAACTAACACTATTTCCACATGAAAACTAAAGTTGATACAAGTTCTTCTATACTAAAATACTGACACATTACCTTGTGCTGTGTTTCTAAACAGTTACTCATTTTAGAAGCAGGTGCTCATTCCTGAGCTGGTGACTAAAAGACTCATTTTTATTTTTTTTTCAAAATCTTAATTTCCCAGATTAAAAGCAGACACTATGATAAGGTACCATTTTTAAGTTCTGCAATGAGCATATACTTTTTGACTTAACACTAAGGACATCTCTGTCTTCAACTACATTAAAAAAGAAAGGAGAGAAAGAAAGAAGGGGAATCTTTCAGAATTTTAGCATCAAATATCTTTCCTATCTTTGTAAAATACAACCAAAAACACTGAAATTTAAGACTTCTTTCCCTCAAAGAAAACTGCACATAACAGCAATTCTTAGGCTATACCACCAGATATAAATCAACCCAGACAATATTTAAGTATATAATAATATTAACAATCCTTTACAAAACTAAGACTTCAATGAAATGGGCTTAGGCACAGCCCCATTCTCTTTGCTGAGCAACAGTTTTTTTGCTGAGACACTTTCCTTCAGTGTAATCTCCAATTTTCCTTTTTACAACCGAGGTATCAAGCTCATACTCATCATGATGAGACCTTGTTGTGCATCTCCAGTGGGTCGGGGCACGGTGGACTGGACCCTGCATATACAAATTGCCCCCTGTGGTATATAGTCAAGGTCTGTTTAATTGTAATAAAATGTCAAAAGGTCAATACCAAAAGCATTTAAAATGCAAATGCATTCATCATTTTAATGATGATAAATTTAAAAGGATGAATCTTTGCATCTCGACCTCCTCATACGTTTGGATATATGGCAAAAATCTATTCCTCCAGTAAAGCCTACTTAAATGCGAGTAGGCTTATAAAATAGTAGACAGTAGGTTTCTAAAATGATAGCATAGATACTATCTACTGTATGAGCGTGTATGTATAACAAAAAAAAACTTGTGATAATATAAGGTAGTGTTTTTATTTCAGTGAAAACACTGAAAAACATAAAAGAAGAAAGTGAATACTATTCAAGACACTACTACTATTCTTCAAGAAGTAAAATCATCTGTCTAAGATTTGAATATGTGAAGAAGGCAGTGTTAATAAATGGGCTATACTTTCTTTTAACTTTGTGTACACTGTAATCTGTATTAGGTACTTGAAACATTAATTTTGGATATGCTCTTCACCCACTCAAATAAAACTGTATGATACTTGTTTTGATAACAATTTAATCTTTCCATAAGTAAAAAAAGGATGTGGTCACTAAGCATTCAGACACATCGTACATCAAAAAGAAACAAAGAAAGGCAAATATGTTCCCAATATAATTTCCAGTCACCTCATGTATTTTATTTGTGAAAAAATAATGTTCAGTGAAAATCAGCGACAGAATTTCTTTTGACTGGGGAAATCAAAAGATATATTCTTTGTCTATAATATTCAAGAAAATTAAAGAGAAAGTCATAAGAGTTGAACATAAGAACCCAGAAACCAACAGTTAATTTAAATGTAACAACTATTCCTCCTTGGCAGTATCAGTTTCTTTGCCCTCACTACCAAAAGAAAGGGTAGGACACCTGAGGGAATTATGATTAACTTGTACAGAATATTGGCACCAATCTTTGGATTGCTGTCTCACTGCCTGCAACCTTCTGCCTCCACACCCATATCAAATCATTCTGCTTAACTTCTGCCAGATTCACATTCCTAAGATACCAGTGCGATAGAGTGGAAACAGTTCTGAAGCCAGAAAGACATTGCTTTGAATACTGGCTTCAGCGCTTACTATATTTGTGCCTTTAAATAAATCATTCGATGCCTCTGAGCATCAGGTTCCTTCATGTGTAAAATGAAGATAATGCGTGTGACGAAGTTCATTGTACTACACAGCTATGGAAACTGCAGATCTGTATGTAAGTCATTCTGCACAGAGGAAATCTGTCGGCAGTGTGTTGATGACAGCGACGATGATGATACTCTATCTCTTCTCACGAACTCCCCATTCCCCCTGCCATACAATCTATAAAGACAAATTACTCTGCACGAATTTTAATATGCTCCACAACTTCG
Source organism: Loxodonta africana (assembly GCF_030014295.1). Classification (NCBI taxonomy): domain Eukaryota; kingdom Metazoa; phylum Chordata; class Mammalia; order Proboscidea; family Elephantidae; genus Loxodonta; species Loxodonta africana. The sequence goes on from NC_087352.1 coordinate 39,332,991, forward strand.
TCCCACTCTATCTAATTGGGCACAACATTTGCTACTTACAGAGATGTATTTTTTTCTGCTTCATCAGGCTGATGACTTACCGTTATCTTTCCCCACATTATGATAACTCAGGCCTCCAAACCCTTGGTTTCAACTTCTTCACTAAAGTAGAATACTCTTTTTTTTTTTCTCACCAACTATCCAATTTCCACTGATTTTTCAAGACTCAGTTCAGGAAGTCAGACATCTCTTTCAACGTTTCTCAAATTTCTCTAGCCCTAAAATTCCTTATAAAAAGGGAATTTTTGAAGATTCTGCATAATGGCAAAATTCAACTGACATTGTAAGGTCAGCATGGGAGATGTTTCTTTAAAAAGAGCTCGGTTGAGATTATTGTCTGTATTTTTAATAATTATTATTATCCTTGTGGCTCTAATGATTAGATGAAAAGTCTTGTAAGTTATTTTGAGGCCACATCCACAGTAAGGCCCCAAGAAGCTCTGTCCCAGTGGTCAGGGACTTACTGAATCCATTGAAGACATATGAAGAATGTACTATTTCACACGAATACTATTTCTTTAAATGTTTTTGAAAAAAATTAACATAAAGCATTTTTCTAAATGTCATTCAAACAGATTTACTAGTATTTCAAATCAATACACAAAATCATCCAAAATTTATATACATATCACTAGCCTCTCAAGATTCCTTTCTAATTTAATACCTTCATTAAAATATGGGGGGGGGAGTTAGAATTTATGAATTTTTATGTATATATGAGGATCTTTATTGACAGCAAAAGAATTTATGAACAACAAATCATTTAATCAGTAACTGTTACAACACCTTCTCCCACAAAAAGATTATCAGAAGTTATTAAAAAGATTTTAGAAAACAGAAAAACTAGTGTTGACATACATGAGAATAGCAAGAAATGTCTTTGTGTATTTCAATGCCATATGTTACATATTTCTAATTGCAATTTTTTGTTTTAAGAATTTTTTTATACTTCCATTGAATAGACTTACCTGCTCAACGTTCATGCCACAATTTATCTTTGCAAAAAACATAAGCAAATACTTCTCCATAATTTACAGCATTTTTCCTTCAGTTCTGTAATTGCCTTCTACATAGTTAAATGTTCATTTATTCCTTATTATGCATAGGGCTTTGTTCTGTGTCCTTGCCTCCTCCATACTACCCCAGAAATTTATGTAAAGAAATCAGTATTAGTACTAAGTCTGAAGTATCACTTTCTGTAACAGTGACAGGAATGCAGCATGAGGACAAGCAGAATAAAAATGCTAATTGCATGAGGCATACCTATGAGGGTTGCATAAAAATTTCACTTCTTTTTTTCTTTAAACTCTAAGAATATAGATTACTTAAAACATATTAGCACATATTCATTTGAAACTATAAGACAAGGTTTTAATAACAACGTCTTATTATCACTGTCTAGATTTAGAGTTGAAATTCTTACCTGAGTTTGTTTAGTACACAGTTATTTTTTAAAGACAGGAAATGTGTGACATGCTGTCAGGATAAATAACACCAACAGTGGAGAAATGGAAAGGGAAGGGCAGAAATCAAGTCCACTTGAAAAAGAACACCAAACCCTTCTGTTTCACAGACCTACAGTAGTTTTGCTCTGCATCTTACAAGCAACTGGCTTTTTCCCTGCTCTGAGAACAACATACACTCTGCCCCAGCAGGGAAGTATAAAAATTAAAAAGAAAACCACAAGGTTATTAAACACTCTTACCCTCTGGGCTTGCTGGGCGGCTCTAGCGGCTCACTGTTAGACACATGTGTAAACAACAGAATTTCCTGCATCCTTTTCTCATCTGTATAGCTCTGGGGCCCTGGCCAACAGGATTATTTGCAGCATTAAGGCCATTCCACACTAAATCCAAAAGGATTCCCATTGGTTCTAAAGTTTTATCAAAACCAATACCGCAACACCCTCTTTGGAACACAAGTGAGCGAACCAAAATAAAATCATTTTTAATGTCTCCCAACTAAGTATAAGTACAGCTATCCACAACTTTACATCCCAGCCCTCTAAAACTATGGGCAGTAAATGAAAAGGGAAGAAAACACCCATGACTTCATTCACAAATTTGCTTATGTTTAATAATGACAGGTATAACTTGCAATAACAGAAAAAAAATCAAAATGGCAAAACAAAAATACGATAAAGTACCTGTCTGCAAAAGATTTAAAGGAAGATTTTACTGCAGATCACAGGAACAATAGAAAATATCACCTGCCCGATCTAATTTTTATTAGATTGTCAAGAAAAAAACAAAACAGGTAGTGTTTAATACAAAACTTGAATACAGACACCATGGCTCAAAAACTGTATGTCAAAACGCTTGATCTCAGTCATGTTGGCAGGAACTGTGAGTTGCCGTCCCCAGGGCCCCAGTGGGAGTTCTCTGGCCCCTTTCCCCAGGGAAAAACACCAAGTGGCTTTCCAGCGACATGATTCAGCTGTCAGGAAGTGTTCTGACAAAAGGGTGATGGCAGACCACATAAAACAGCTTCCCTGGTTAAAACAGCACAAACGCCCAAAGTAAAAGGGAAAAGGGCAAAAGAAACACAATCAGTATGCTCCTTAATAATAGCATGAAGACAGCATTTCGAAGTTAGGGAGTAACCCAAACCAATCAACCAGTTGCTGTCCAGTCAATTTATTTTGTTCCTCAGTTTTAATTCGGAGGGTTGTTCTTAGCCCATTAGCAATTCTATCATCATCTATGTCTACTTAACAGTATCCTTACCTCACTTCTGATACAATTGGACAGGGTGAAAACTGTCACGTAAAAAGACGAACATTTTGAACTCAGGTTCTCTTTCTGCCTTATCTTTTCTAGAAACATGCTATATCAAGATTTTCTCTCCTATGTCCTTGAACGCACCCTCTTTTCTGGATCTTCCCCACGAGATTTCAGTCTCAGTAAGTGCTTCAGCCAAAAAAAAAAAACAGCAAAACAAGCTTCCCTCAATACCATATTCACTTCCAGGTGCCACTGTCCTCCCCTTCATGGTCAGATGATTCAAAGAGCTCTTCCCAGACAATAATTCCATTTCATCTGCCTTCCACTTCCTTCACTGCACCAAGTGACTCTCTCAGTAAACACACATGCACACACACAAACTCTTTGTTTTTTAAAGTCTGTAAGGGACTCTCAGTCCTCATTCTACTTGACCTCTACACAGCTTTGATGCTACCACCTCTATCAAGGCTCTTCTCTTGGCACAAAACTCTCTTGGTATTCCTCTCAGCCATTGTCATTGCCTCGCCTCACTGTCTGGTGGTACCCTTTTACTCCTCTCATCCCTTGGTAGACATCAGGGCCTTGTTCCTGTGTACAGTTATATCCTCTCTCTGGATTATGTCACACAACCTCGTGGTTTCAATTGCCATCTCTTTTTTCAGATGACTTCCAAATATCTACATTTGGGCTAAATCCTCTTCTTAATTCCCAACGCTGATACGTATCTACACACTACATCCTTCCACTAGAAAGCACTGCAGATACGTCCAAATCGACACATCTAAAACTGAAGCTATCATCTCTCCATGGGCCTGCTGTGTTGTTTATTTCAATAAATGCCAACCCAATCTTAATTTGCTAAAGAAAAATTCTAGAAATCATTCTTGACTCTTTCTATCCTATATCCAGTGAAGCACAACTTCCTTTTTATTTTAATTCAATAAATGACCCAGTCCTCTCTTTTCTCACTACTAATTACCCTTATTCAGACCACTGTCAGACTCCACCTGGATCACTGCTGTTAGTTGCCACTGAGTAGGCTCTGACTCGTGGTGAGCCCATGTAAAACAGAATAAAATGCTACCTGGTTCTGCACCATCTTCACAATCCACAGTATGCTTAAGTCCACTGTCACAGCCACAGTGTTTTCTGAGTGCCTTCCAACCTCAGGGGCCATTTTCCAGCACTACGTCAGATAATATTCTGTTGTGATCCATATGGTTTTCATTGACTATGTTTTGTAAGTTCAATTGCATGGATCATAAAAAATTATGGATAATACTGTGAAGAATGGGAATTCCAGAACATTTAATTGTGCTCATGAGGAACCTGTACATAGAACAAGACACAGTTTTTTGAACTGAACAAGGGGTAGTGCATGGTTTAAAATCAGGAAAAGTATGTGTCAGGGTTGTATCCATTTACCATATTTATTCAATCTGCATGCTGAGGAAATAATCCAAGAAGCTGGACTATATGACGAACACGGCATCAGGACTGATGGAATATTTATTAACAACCTACAATACACACATAACACAACCTTGCTTGTTTAAAGTGAAGAAGACTTGATGCATTTACTGAAGATCAAAAACTACAGCCTTCAATATGGATTACACCTCAACATAAAGAATACAAAAATCCTCACAAATTGACCAATAAAGCAACATAGAGTTAAATGGAGAAAATATTGAAATTATCGAGGATTTCATTGTACTGGGACCCACAACACCTATGGAAGCAGCAGTCAATGATGTACCGCATTGGGCAAATCTGCCACAAAAGACCTTCTTAAAGTGTTAAGAAAGCATAGATGCCACCTTGAGGACTAAGATGCCCCTGACCCAAGCCATGGTATTTTCAATTGCTTCATATGCATGCAAAAGCTGGACAACAAATAAGGAAGACAGAAGAATTGACACATTTGAATTACAGTGGTGGTGAAGAATACTGAATACACCATGTACTGCCAGAAGAATGAACAAATCTGTCTTGGAAAAAGTACAGTCAGAATGTTCCTTAGAAGCAAGGATGGTGAGACTTCATCTTACATACTCTGGACATGTTATTAGAGGGCCCAGTCCCTGGAGAAGGACATCATGCTTGATAGAGGGTCAGCAAAGAAAAGGATGACCCTCAACGAGATAGACTGACACACTGGATGCAACAGTGAGTTCAAACATAACAATGGTTCTGAGAATGGTACAGGGTCAGTCAGTGTTTCATTCTGTTGTACACAGGGTCGCTACAAGTCAGAACTGACTCAACAGCAACTAACAACAACAATTTTTGTAAGCGGATTGTCAAGCCTTTCTTCCTAGCCTATCTTAGTCTGGGAGCGCCACTGAAACCTGTCCACAATGGTGACCTTGCTGTTATTTGAAATACTGGTGGAACAGCTTCCAGCAACATGGAAGTCAGAACAGTACGACAAACCAATAGACAGGTGGTGGTTGGATCACTGCAGTGTCCTCCTGAATTACATGCCTGCCCGAAATTTGTTCCTCTCAGACTTCAGCAAGAGTTACAAAGTATTTCCAATCATAGATATCTGGTTCCATGCCCCATTTACAGTATTCACACTGCTTGAAATATCTGAAGGTTTTATCCTTCCTGACAAATATTTTCTTTGCAAAACATGCTCTTCTCGATCTTCGTAACACAACTTTCCTGGGTTTTTTTTTTTTTTTTTTTTTTCCTATTTTGCTGATAACTTCAAGTCCTTGACACCCTCCTTTACTTATTTCCCCTCCCATCAGTGGTGGAATACCTTCAAGGCTCTACCACTGGTCCATTTCTCACTCTGCATCTTCTGTCTCTGTGGCTTATTTTGCCATACATACAATTCCCAGGTACATATGATCAGCACACAGCAGTTTATCAAGCTTCAGATATGTATTTCTAACAGTCTTACAAAAATATTCACCAGGAGCCATTTAAATCCACAACAATATCCAAAAACTGGATGTATTAACATTTCTTCCAAAATCTCTACAGTATCTTGTATTCCCAATCTTAAATGATACTCTTTATCATTCCTGAATCTTTATTTCTCTTCACCCTTCAAATATAATAATTCACTTCTAGGGTCACTATGAGTCAGAATTGACTCGATGGCGCTGGCTGGCTGTAATACTTGAAAGAATTGGCTGTGTAGCTCTACTTTATCTCCTCTCATAACTTTTGAACCCACGCCCATCATGTTTTTGTCTTACCATGTCATTTTTTTGCTGGCAAGTTTATAAAATACTGATCAGTAAAACTTAGTATACATGGAGAGCTTTGTCTCACTGACAGCTTTCTCAAGAGAGCTTCCAGCTCTTTGTCCACCCATCACCCCACTTCCCTTAGAGTAAGATAGTGGAGTAAGTGTCCTGCCTGGTCTTTATTTTCAAGTCTGGCTCACAAATTGTTGATTGATTCATGGTACCTTCCGGCATCACAGAAACAAGATTAACCAGTGTCTCCATCTATTCAAAAGTTACACTAATAAACCAGGGCTTATACCATGTACATACACAAAAATCGTAATTATCTTAATGCTTCATATTTGATAACAAGCAATGAGGGGTGTTACGGGTTGAATTGTGACCCCCAAAAAGATATGTTGAAGCTGTAACCCCTAGTACCTGTGAACGTGACCTTGTTTGAAAATAGGATCTTTAAAGGCCTTATTAGTTAAAATGAGGTCATTCTGTCATCAGGTGGGCCCTAACCCAGTAAGACTAGTACCTTTATAAAAAGACCAGAACAGATAGAGACGGACACAGAGGGAAGACAATCACGTGAAGATGAAGGCATTCTCCAGCTGCCCATACCAATTAGCCACAAGTAGAAGTCTAAGGGGCATTTTTGGAAAAGTTTTACTTTCCTGATACAGACATCATTCCGTTCATTTTCACCTTTTTCTTCTTTTTCCTGCCTTGAACAAGGATGGGAGGCTGGAGGTGGAGAAGCCATCTTTAAATATGAGGTGGCCATGAGGATAGAAGCCACCCATTCAGAATGGCAGAAGGTGCTGTGGGCATTATTGGTCTGGTGATGCTGTTCCAGCCCTGGCCTGCATGGCTCTGGAGGCTTTTGGATATGGACGGAAAAGCACCTTAATCTGGTTAATCCCCTTTCTTCTGGTTTCTTCTTACTATTTAGAATGAAAGCTACAGGCTAATAAAAAAGCTGTAACACAACAGGAAAAACAAAAAAACTAGTTTTACTCCAGATCCCAAGCATGGATTGGAGGCATCCAGAAGAGGTCATGTAATTGAAGACTCCCACAGAAGACTTTACCTAATTCTACAGTTATCTCTCACCATCTCTGTTAGGAGGGTCCTAATTCCAAGAGAAGCAGTTTCTGCTACAGCCAAAGGCTATATTCATGCAATTATTTGTTTCCTCAACAAACTGTGCATTTCTTTAAAAATACTATCCTATTTGTCTCTGAATTCTCAGTTTTGCAAATAAGCAAGTAAATTAATGGATAAGTGAACGAAAGTATAGATGGATAAATAAAGGGTCTAGAAAAATATTGAATAAAATAATGAGAATACATCAGAATTGCATAAGTTGTAGAGAAAGTAAGTTGGAAAGATGTATCTTTAAAATATTGAATAATTGTATGGTGGTTACTAAATTACTCATAACACTGGTTTTTTTCCCCTACTTTTGCCAACATCAGACACATGAAACTCTTACTTGAATCCATAATACCCACAAAGACAAATAATTTTCTGTGAACCTTAGTAACTATTTGAGTTCAGATGTACTTTTAACCGCTACACTTTTGATGATTTTAACAATATTGTAGAATTATTCTAAAGCTACACATAACTGCCTAGGTAACTCAAAATTTCCATCAAGGCAATTTTGGTTTTGATTGAAACATACTAGGTGATTTGAAAGGACAGTACATACATAAAATCACTGAATACAGCTCTGACTTAACAAATACATCCTTCATTAACCAAGAGAGTCCCAGCTGGAAAAGTCAGTTTCTTTTATTAAACTAACTTATGCCTACCCACACACATCAGTCACATAAATCCAGACGTCAATGTATGAGTTTTATACGAATTATAGGAAGTTATATTTTCTTCCCTCTTACTATTACAGGAATTATTGTCTCCCAATGTCTTTACAACTTCTTTACAAACGTAACATATATTTCCTATTAAAATGTATAAATTGTAGCACAAAGTAAATTTTATTCATGTCAACTGAGGGAAAATTTCAGAGAAGTTTTTAAGAAAAATAAATCTGATCTACGATATAACATAGTGAGACAGAAGAGTCCCTGAGGTCAGATCTGGGTTCAAGCACCAGTTCTGCCTCTCACAGGTTATGTGCTCAGACAGATACATTTCTGAGCCTCAGTCCCTTCAATTATAAAATTAATATTATAACCTATGGAGATACTCAAAGTATTAAGGGGCAATGGATATAAAGTATCTACAACAGTGTTTAACACTGGCACTTAGCACTTATTGTTGGCGGTAATTATTTTTCAAAAAAGTTGCTATGTTGGCCTAACTATAATGCCTAGAAAATAGTTTAAAATCAGTTTTTCTTATTCTAAATATGAGCATTAAACAAATAGAAGCATGATGATATAGCTTATTTTATCACCTCTCTAAGTCACACAGCTTCATGGTTGAGATCTTGTCCTGGTATCTACCACTTAAAAAAACAAAAACCAAAGCTGTTACCATCAAGTAGATTCTGACTCAGAGCCACCCATAGGACAGTCTCATAACTGCCCCACAAGGCTTCCAAGGCTGTAATCTTTACAGAAGCAGACTGCCACATCTTTCCCCCGCAGAGCGGCTGGTAGGTTCGAACCACTGACCTTTTGGTCAGCAGCTGAGTGCTCAACCACTGCACAACCCAGGCTCCTTATCCACCACTTAGGCCCCAACAAAACCAATGTGACATATTGCTTAGGCTTACAAGCAGGTCTGTGAACTCAGCTTTCAACATGTCAGGAGCTTTACTTGGGAATACATACTTATGAGATAATGGCCCAGCAGAAAATGTTTTGTATTAACCGTAAGATATTTTACACAATTAGGGTTAAAAAAAATTAACCACTGGATTTCAATCCAGCTCATAGTAGAACTAAATGGTCAGCCATTTTTCCCTTAGTTAATAACAATATGATGTACTTCTCTTTTCGAAAGAGTTTCTCAAATCTCAGCACTCAGGTGTTTAGTACCATCCCTGGGCTCTACCCAGTAGGTGCTGGTAGTATCCGCCTCCCCACCCCACCCCACTGTTATAACCAAAAATGTTTTCAGGCATTGCCAAATGTCCCCCTCCATTTGAGAACCATACAAGTTGAGAATCACTATTTAGACTGATGGTGCAATGGAAAGATGAGACTAAGACATGGCTTAGCTTTGCTAATAACCAGCTGTCAGCTTTGTGATCCTGGGTAAGATGAAGTGACTCCATCTTTCCAAGCTGTATTTTCAGGAAATTGGACTAGACAATCTCTAAGATTTATCATGCTAAAACTAACTCTTTCTCTCTCACACACACACGCTCGCAACTCACGTCTTTCAAGCACAGTCACTCATGTAGTCTGTATGTATTAGCATATCAAATGCATAAGGAAATGTGAATACATCAGAAGTCGACAAGTTGCAGAGGAAGTTAAGTTGAAAGGTACTATCTTTAAAAGATTGAATAATTGTTTGGTGGCTTTTAAATTACTCCTAACATTTTTTTTTCTATTTTTTTGTTTTGTTTTTTTCCCCATTTTATAAATTCAGACAATAGTGCTGACATCAGACACACAGGCCTCTACAAAGCACATTTCAAATGCAGGGACGTAGTCTTTGATTTTTCTTAGTAACTGTAACTCCAGGATTAACACATACACAGAAACAAAAAGATCTCCTTGATACATATAAACTGATAAAAAGAAGCACTGTTTTATTTCTTCAAAAGAACACAATAGTCACTGAATTAATAAAAAGTGCTTTATGCTAGTCAAGAATAATATTAAATTGCAATTTTATTGTCATCACTAAGGAAAGACAATCTACATACTTATTACATAAAAAAATACTACAAATAAAAAAATTTATTGAGCTGATTTAGAAAACATCACATTTCTGAATCTTTACACTACAACCATTTAAACACCCTTTGCTAAATAATCTCTTTCAAAACAGAACTAATCCTTCTCAGTGCATACTTGTTCTGATTAATTTTAATAAATATTCTGGGTACCAATGTTAAACCACTACTTGCTAATGTTTATGAATTACTTTTTTCCACAAAGCACACAAGTTTTCTTTCACTTTTTTGCGTGTTCCCTGTTGTTTACTTGTCTATTTGAACTCTTATGAAACAGAATTTCCTATAATCTGTGAAAGAATAAAAATTCTTTCCCTTATATAGTAAGTCATTGTCATTTTTGGGTAATGTACTACAGCTATGGGCAGAACACAATAAAAGTTTCTAAAATAGTAATGCTTTATAGGGTCGCTATGAGTCAGAATTGACTCGACAGCACTGGGTTTGGTTTGGTTTGGTTTTATAGGGCAGTTCTACTCTGTCCTATAGGGTCACTATGAGTCGGAATGGACTTGATGGCAGTGGTTTTTTTTTTTTTTTTTTTTTACTGCTTTAAGGTAATGTGAACCAAGCTCTAAGAGATCCAAGCTTGGTCATGGCCCCAACATGTTACCCATGTTAGGCCATTTACTTAACTTCACTAAGATTAAAAAAAAAAATTTTTTTTTTTTTGGAAAATAAGACACATAATAATGAACGTAATAATTATAATAAAATTAGGAAATAATATTTTGCATGTTATAAGAATATAACTTTTTAATGACAAAATATACTCTTTAATAAAAATGGTATCAAGTCTGACATGAATTCTTAAATTACTGTATTCTATTAGCCTTTAATTTATTAGTAACTTGCATTATTATCAAGATATTACCCTTTAATTTATTAGTAATATGCATTATTATCAAGACATTAACCAGGCTTGAAGTTCCTTACTAAATATTAGAATTTTACAGTATATTCAGGGTAAATCAATGTAGCTCAAGGATTAAAAAAAAAATTTATAAATAAGACAGGAAAAAAAAAATCACAATTCAACGAAGCCCCATTAGAATAGCTATAAAATTTCCTTTGAGACAGAGCAAAAAAAAAAAATATTGTAATTTAGTTTTGAGTATCAGTTTTCGAACCCAAAACAAGGTATTACACAAAACTCATAAATGGTTTCAGTAGACTTCAGTTTAACATAGTAGGCTTGACATATACATTTTTCTCTCCTCACACCTCAATTCTCAATGACAAACATAAAAGTTTTATTGTTGTTATTTAAAAAATAAACCCCTAACAGGGCTAAAATCAAGAAAGAGTGCTTGTATCAGAGAAGGCATTTTTGGAAATTTCTAAACATCAAAAGCATTGGGTTTCTGTTTATGGTGACGGAAAATCTGGCAACAGATATTGGTGATGGTTGCACAACGTGATTAGTATAATCTCTTGATATTAAAATTTGAAATTAACATATATTATCACTTCAATTAATATACAAGGACTCACAGATAGATTGTGTAATAAAAATCTTTTCTAATACCCATAACCCAAGACATTTGTCTGCAATCTACTCCCCAAATCACTATACAGGCCCAGCTCAGATGACATACTAAGCAATTTGAAAAATAACAAAATAATAATTATACTGTAACATTTTCACAGCATATAGTCAGAATTACCCTTAGAAATTCTGTAACACCTTGGGTTTCAATTTTTTTTTTTTTTTAAGTAATGGAATCCTAAATTTTTCACAAAAACATTTACTCTTCAGTGTCAAAAGAGGAACTTCTCCACTAATAACTGGGGGAGGATTTGGATGCCAGCCCACTTGGAAATTTTCCTCACATTTAATTTCCTTAAACAAAGTCCCTGGGGCATAATCCACAGAATCCTCAGACCTTAGAGAGTACTTTGCCAAGCAACTGATACAGCAAAATCTTTATTTTATAGATAAAGAATCTTGATTTCGGTGAGAAAAAATTGTCTGTCCAAGTTCTTTCTGTCCACTCTCTCATTCTCGTATTCATTTCCTGCAATCTTAAAAATATTTTGTGTAAAAATATTATTATTGAGTGCTAAATGTTTAAGACATTAGAAAATATAAATAAGCACAGAGCAGACTACCAACCATGATCCCCATGATCGTCTAAGAAATTTTTTTTTGTTTCCAGATATTGTTAGCTAATTACTCCAGATGATAAACTTTTTCCAGTTGCCATGAAGTCAATTCCAACTCATGGCAACCCCATGTGTGTCAGAGTAGAACTGTACTCCACAGGGTTTTCAATGGCCTGTTTTTTACAAGAAGATCACCAGGCCTTTCTTCTGAGATGCCTCTTACTGGACTCAAACTTCTAATCTTTCAGTTATCAGTCAAGTGTTTAAACCATTTGGACGGCAGCTACGTGACCAATCAACTGGAAGAGATCCATATTTATGCCCATCCCAAAGAAGGTAATCCAAAAGAATGCAGAAACTATCAATGCTATTAATATCACAAACAAGTATAGTTTGCTGAAGATAATTCTAAAACAGCTGCAGCCAGACATCAACAGGAATTGACAGAAATTCAAGCTGGAATCAAAACAGGGTGTGGAACTAGGGATACCACTGCAGATGTCAGATGGATCTTGGCTGAAAACAGAGAATACCAGAAAGATGTTTACCTACGTTTTATTGACTATGCAAGGCATTTGACTCTGTGGATTTTAACGAGATATGGATATCGCTGAGAAAAATCCAGAATATTTAATTATGCTCATGCAGAACCTGGATGTGGATCAAGAGACAGCCGTTTGAATGGAATAAGGAGATACTGCATGATTTAAAATCAAAAAAGGTGTGTGTCAGGGTTGTAGCCTTTCGCCATATTTGTTCAATCTGTATGCTGAACAAATAATTTGAGAAGCTGGGCTACAATGAGTAAGAATGTGGCATCAGAATTAGAAGAAGAATCATTAGCAATTTCAAATATGCAGATGACAAAACTTTGCGTGTCCAAAGTGAAAATGACTTGAAGCACTTATTGATGAAGATAAAAAACTACAGCCTTCAGAATGGATTACACCTCACCATAAAGAAAACAAAAATCCTCACAACTGGATCAATAAGCAACATCCATGATAAATGGAGAAAATATCAAAATTTTCAAGGATTTCATCTTCCTTGGATCAACAATCAATTCCCATGGAAGCAGCAAACAATAAAAAAGTACTGCATTGGGCAAATATGCTGTAAAAGACCTCTTTAAAATCTTGAAAAGCAGAGATGTCACTTTGAGGGCTAAAGTGCACCCTACCCAAGCCATGATCCTTTCAATTGCCTCGTAGGCATGTGAAAGCTGGACAATGAAAAAGGAAGACAGAAGAAGAACTGGCACATGTGAATTATGGTGTTGGCAAAGAATGCTGAATATACATGGACTGCCAGAAAAATGAACAAATCTGTCTTGGAGGAAGTGTAGCAGAATGCTCCTTAGGAGTGAGGACTTCATCTCGCTTACTTTGGACACATTATCAGGAGGGACCAAACCTTGAAGAAGGACACCATGCTTGGTTAATCAGAGGGTCAGCAAAAAAGAGGAAAACCCTCAATGAGATGGACTGACACAGTGGCTGCAACAACGGGCTCAAATATTGTGAGAATGGTGCTGGACCTGTCAACATTGCATTCTGTTGTACATACGGTCAACATGAGTCAGAGCTGACTCAATGGTACTTAACAACAACATACAGAAAAGTGGCAAAAGTCCCCCCATATCAATAATTACTTTAAATATAAATGAACTAAACTGTCTAAAGAAAAGGCAAAGACTGGCATAACAGATTTTTAAAAAGGTCCATCTATATGCTGTCTATAAGAGACTCACTTTAGATTCAAAGATAAAAGAGATTAAAAGGAAAAAGAAAAGATATTTCATGAAAATAATAACAGAAGAGAGCTGCTGTGGCTATGCTAATATCAGATTGGGGTGGAGTGGGGCTGGACAGATTACTGTCATGTACAGTGATAAGAACGTATATACATATCAGAGCCATTCAGCGAAAACAGAATAGGCTTTGTTAGAGATGTAGCAAAGACCATAAGGCCACCTGAGCTTTGGTTTTCCTTCAGAGAGGTATGTTTGAGCTAAAGAACTAGATGTGCTATGGAGAGTACTCTGATAAAGGGATCCCACACCCGTAACACTACATATTTACAGGAGCCAGAGAACCTGTGTGCAGATTTGTGACAATGGCGCTTTCCTGACTGAGGAATTGGTCTCGTTAGAGCAAGAGCCTCACAAATCCAATGACTGGCTCACAGGACTGTGAGGGCTGGCATGTTTGAAATCCTGAGAGGTGGGCAAGCTAGAAACAGGCAGGAGATAATGCTGCAGCCTTGAGGCAGAGTTTCCTCCTCTTTGGAAAATCTCAGCTGTTGCTTTTTAAGGCATGCAACTGATTGGATGAGGCCCACCCACATTATCGAGGGTGATCCCTTTTACTTAAAGTAAACTGACTACAGATGTCAACCATGTCTACAAAATACCTTCACAGCAACACCTAGATTACTGTTTGATTAAGTAACTGGGTAGCCAAGCCAAGTTAATACCCAAAGTTGACCATCACAGTTTTCTAAATTATTAGAAAATGCCCAGCCTCACAAGTCTTTCAAAAAACCCACACCCCTATTTTGTAGCATTACATGACACACAATTTAATTTTTCTACTCTCCTTGCTAAGGAACCCTGGTGGCACAGTTGCTAAGTGCTCACCTGCTAACCAAACGGCTGGTGATGTGAAGCCACCAGTCACTCTGGAGAAGAAAGGACCTAAAATATCCCTTTTAAATTCCCTACCTGCTTACATTTTAAATTGTTTGAACTAATGACATTATGATCATTTTTACCTGACACATTAACAATTAATAACCCCTCCCCAAAAAACCCATTGCCATTGTGTTGATTCCTACTTACAGTGACCCTGTAGGTACCATTCAAAGAAAAGGTCTACATTTTTGTTAACCTTTGTTTTCTCTCTTAAACACAATTGAAATTTCAATGATAGGCAAAATTTATGACTGAAATGATACAGTATTTGGGTAGAATAACTATGGTATTATTATTGTGTTTTGTTCAAAAAAGGAATGTCTGGACATTTTATCAAAACTATGTGCTGTGCTAATGTGAAAATCAGTTATGTCATCTTACTGTTTTCTCATTCAAATATTTTAATGCCAGACATCAAACATTCTTATATTTCATATAGTTATCTTGTAAAATAAAGAATATTTCACATCTCTGAAAATCTTCATCCTTAATGATAGCTAATAAATAATGTATTTTACAATTTGATACATTTGAAAGAATAGTTTTTATTAGAGAAACATTGCATTTGTTTTTAAGAAACAATCATTTAAAGCAGAGCTGTCGAAAAATAATCATACTTAGCATCAATTAACTATTAAGATAAATTTATATTAGGATGCTAGGTAACCGAAAACAAAACCTATCGCTGTCATGTCATTTACGACTCATAGTAACCTTACAGGACAGAGTAGAACTGCCCCACAGAGTTTCCAAGCCTGTAGTCTTTACAGAAGCAGACTGCCACATCTTTCTCCCACAGAGCAGCTGGTGGGTGTGAATATCTACCTTTTGGTTAGCAGCTGAGCATTTAAGAACTGCACCACCAGGGCTCCTTGGATGCTAGGTAGCAAGGCTTCTTATTATTGGCTTTTTTTTTTTCTACAAGTTCCAATGAGTATATTTAAAATAGTATTGTAAAAATTAACATATATAAAGATTATTTTTGAAAACCTGTGTGTTCTTTAACAAAAAAACTTTTATTGTAAATAAATTTTACCTGCCGTCCACTACATATGAAGTATACTCACTTCTTGGATACTGTATGACAGGTCAAAATTCACCTTCCGCTTCTCTCTGGTTCTCCTACAGCTGTTACTAGTATTTCACTCAGCCTTCTTGTAATGTTGAAGTGAAAATTATTTACAGCTGCAGATATCCTCTAAACACTGAAAATAATGACCAGCTTTAAAATTAAAGGGAGAAGCTCAAGCTGGTTCCCTTGCCTTGGCATTTTTTTTTTTTTTTCCTAGTTTTGAAGAGTTTTTCTAGTATATTTCCAGAATGAAAATATATTATTCTGGAAGAAGTTCTTATGGCTAAGGGTGTATTTTTGGGTGCATACTGGTAATGATTTAATCCTTTTCTTCACTTTGTAACTTTTCCTTTAGATTTCACATTTCATGGCAGATGTCCCAAAAAGCAAAACTTGGTAACACTCATTTGCCTTTTTTTCACTTACCAGAAATCTTTAACTCCTTTTCCCAGACTCATACCAGTTTGCACTCTCTCTCTTTAATTTTTCATCTTCTTA
This sequence comes from Loxodonta africana, assembly GCF_030014295.1. Lineage (NCBI taxonomy): Eukaryota > Metazoa > Chordata > Mammalia > Proboscidea > Elephantidae > Loxodonta > Loxodonta africana. The sequence continues at coordinate 39,349,198 of NC_087352.1, forward strand.
ATATTCTTTCTCCCAGAAATTTTATCTATTAAGCTATAAAGATCTCTGGGAGTGAGGGCCAGCTAGCTCTCCCAGAGAAAAATATTAAAGCTTTTCTTTTAATTAGTCTGTTTAGAGTTATCAAGAAAAATCTGGCTAAATTCCAGCATTAACATTCCTTCTTTTCCTTGAGCTAGAAGAATTACTTCCAGATCTCAATTTCCAAATAAACACAAAATTAATATTTTGATTATTTAACCCATTTATTAAGAGACAGTATATCTCAATGAATAATAAACAACTTGTTAAATACTTCAGCTTTATTTTACGAAATTAAGAACTAAAAGTATCCAGTTTCTTTAGTTCAGAAGATTTTGACCACGCCTGTAAAAAAGCAAAACAAAATGGAAAGTTGGCCTTACAGCTTGTGGAGAGAGCCAAGCCAGACAGTTTGGGTTAGAAGTAAAACTTCTGCCCATTGCTTAAATATTAGAAGTTGTCCACAGCTGCAGATAATTTGTACTCTACAAGTTCTAAGAATATGGTGCTGAGTACAGCTTTGTCCTAATTATCTGGTTTGGCTGCCTATGCTGACCAGCTTTTCAGGATTATTTCCAACTTTCCACTTCACCTTGTACTGACAACAACCAAAAAGGATTTCAGTAAAATAAACCTTTTTGAATGAACAAATCCTCATTCAGTTGAATAGTACTAGATAGTGTGTGATACTGTAGGGCTCTGACTTTGATAGCAGAGCCAAGGTGTTCAAACTTGGGGTCAAGATCTTGGTTCTTTGACTGATACCATGGGAGAAAAATTTGATTCTGCTCATTACATTTGATTCTGAACTTTGTAACATTAATCTCTACCCTTAGAAATGTGTGGAACTGAAATAATAAAGATCAAAGCTACTGCATGGTGAAACAATATTTCTAAAATGTCATAAAACAGAAGAGAGACCTATTTACCCTAACAGACTCTGGCCAGACACTTAAGAACTAAGCATCTTCAGAATTCTTACTCCCAAAAGATGTGCATGTCTTTATGTTTCAGAATCACAATTCACATGTGTAGAAGTGTAAATCGCCCTCTAATGAATAAACTGAACTTCTAGGTGACCTCCGCTTTGACCCCTACATGCATGGATGGCAGAAAGTTTTTTTTTTTTTTGCAGATCCAATATAACTTAGTAACTTCCAGGTTGAAACTTTGGATTCTCTTAGTAAATATCCAAATGTTTTCACAGCCACAGGTCTGTGTAGCTCCAAAGCCCATGCTCTCCCAACTTCACCATCCTCCTTCTGCAGTGCAAGGGGCTCCACCACATTTTGTAAGTTTGCCTCATGTGACCCAACCATTAAAAAATGTATTGAAGATTTCCCCCCACCTCCTTTTTTATAGGAGTTACCTAAATGCCTAGCCCTGATGGCACAGTTGTTAAGCGCTCAGCTGCTAACCAAAAGGTCAGTGGTTCGAACCCACTAGCCTCTCTGGGATAAAGATGTGGAAGTCTGCTTCTGTAAAGACTTACAGCCATGGAAACCCTATTAGGCAGTTTTTTTACTCTGTCCTATAGGGTTGCTATGAATCAGCATCGACCAGATGCCACTGGGTTTGGGTTTATTTATTTATTTATTTTTTACCCAACTGCACACAACTCTTCACCAGAGGCCTCTGGGTAGTGCAAACAGTTTGCAACTAGCAGCTAACTTAAAGGTTGGCAGTTGAAACCCACCCAGTGGCACCATGGAAGAACGTCCTGGTAATCTGCTTCCATAAAGATTACAGCCAAGAAAAAGCCCTATGGAGCAGCTCTACTCTATCACACAAGGGGTCACCATGAGTCAGAATCAACTTGACAGCAATGGGTTTAGTTTTTTTGTTTTGTTTTACTCTTCACCAGAAGCATAGCAATAGCCAACTAACTGGTTTCCTTATAGTGTTTTTTTTTTTCTTTATACAGTTTTATAGAAAAAAAATGCATTAGAGGAAAGGGCATAACATAGTTTGATGAATGATAGGAAAGAGTCACATAACTACCCATTACCATTGCTGTATGGTCAATTCTGACTCATAGCAACATTACAGGACAAAGTAGAACTGCCCCGTAGCGTTTCCAAGGCTGTAATCTTTATGCAAACACACTGCACATCGTTTTTACACGGAGCAGCTGGTAGGTTAGCAGCTGAGTACTTAACCACTGCATCACCAGGGCTCCTTCACATAAGTGCAAACCAAAGAAGAGAATATTGCCAGAACTCTAGAGTTTCTCTGTGCCCCTCTGAAATCACAACCTTCTCCCCCCTCCTTTTAGCAAGCAGCATCCAAAGATTTAGGATAATCACACTTGCCTTTCTCAAAACTTTTAAAAATTTTAAGAAGTCCCTTCTTCTGTTACATTCTTCTCGTTTATTCCAGTTAGAATTATGCCTCTATAATAACTTCTCTGGATTCTTTATGTTGTTTTTGTGTGCTATCAAGTCAATTCCAACTCACAGCAACCTTACAGAACAGAGTTGAACTGCCCCATAGGGTTTCCAAGGAGCAGCTGGTGGATTCCAATTGCCAACCTTTTAGTTAGCAGCCGAGCTCTTAACCACTGCACCACCAGGACTCCCTAAAATATACACAGGCATCCTTAAACAATTTAGTTCAATTATTTTCTAGTTTGCTAACTTTTACATAAATAGAACCATATCACATGTATTTTGTGTCTTCCTTCTTAGAATCGACATTTTATTTTATTTATGTCATTGATCTGTGCTGCTCCATGATGTTATAGTTTATTTCTGCATAGAAGTCAGCTGTATGAATATGCCTAAATGTGTTGATCCTTTCTCCTGTAAATGGACATTTGGATTGTTTTCATTTTTGTTAGATGACTAAGAAAGCCGCTATGACTATTCTTATGCATGTGTTCTATGGCATACATGGAAAAATTCCTCTAAATTCTTAAGTGTATGCATAACTCAAAATTATTAGATAATATCAAATTGCTCAAAAATAATGACACCAATTTACCCTCCACCAACTGTGTATAAAATTCCTATCATTCTTCTTTATCAAGATTTGGTGCTGTCAAATTTTTAATTATTGAAAATGACAGAATTTTAATAATAACACATTTATCACTACTTTCCTTTTTGGCTAGAGATTTTAATAATTGTTTAAGAAATCCCACTCTGAAGTCATGAAGATATTTTATCTATTATCTACTAAATGCTTTACAGTTTTGTCTTTTATATGTATGCCTATAATTCACCCCAAAATTTTAAGATGTAAGGCATCAGTCCAATTTCATTTTTTTCCCACATGGACAGTCAACTCACTCTGGTTTTTACACACACACATACACACCCTACACCCTGATCCAGAAGAATTTAGTTATAACATAATTCTCACCAGGTCCTTTTGCTTAACAACACTGAATGGCTCCCCATTACTTACCAAATAAAGTCCAAGTTCCTCAGCATTTCACGTAAAGTTGATTACAGTGTCAGCTCCCATTGTATTTTTTCCAATTTCCTGTATCTCAGCTAAACTTAATTACTTACAATTTCTCAAATACAGTACATATTCTTTTCTCAGCCAATTTCTCCCTGGCTCAGCCTCTGCATTTTTAGCTTACACTTGGTGTGTGTTATCTTCTACTCTAGAATAAAAAAAACTAAACTCACTGCCGTCGAGTCGATTCCGACTCATAGCAATTCTATAGGACAGAGTAGAACTGCCCCATAGAGTTTCCAAGGAGTGCCTGGCGGATTCGAACCGCCAACCTCTTGGTTAACAGCCATAGCACTTAACCACTACGCCACCAGGGAATACACATCAAATTTATCCCCTTTGCTTATGAAAATCACCCATCAAGTCCCTTCTGTTACCTTCCTCCCCTTTATTCCAGTTAGAATTGTATCTGTATAATAACTTCTATTGCATGTTATGGTGGATAATGATTCTTTATGCATATTTACCTCATTAACTTGAAAGCAACTTGAAGGGATAACATCTATTCATGCTCACTGCATATTAATGCAATAAATATTGATTATATTAAGCCAGAAAGTCATTTATAAACAAAACTGAATGAATCTAACAGTTGAACCTAAGAGTATAGTTTACATGACATTTTGAGTCAGGAAAAATAACTTGTTCATATGTATTTACCTTGCATTGAACATAAACATCAAATCTCTCCTCCTTGAACTTGTGCTTTTGATTTTGTTAACTAAGTGCTTTCATTTCCTATTTAATAGCCACATGGCAAACAACGTATAAAAATTTTCAGTGCTCTAAAGTAACCGGTACCACAAAGTAAACCAAAAAAATAGAAAAAACAAACCTGTTGCTGTCAAGTTGATTCCAACTCATAGCAACCCTATAGGACAGAGTAGACCTGCCCCATAGGGTTTCCAAGGAGCGCTTGGTGGATTTGAACTACCGACATTTTGATTAGCAGCCGAGCTCTTAATCACTTCACCAGTAGGGCTCCACCACAAAGTAAGGGGAGATACAAGACCAATGAGGCCCTGAACTTCATGAACCTGGATAAAAGACAAAGAGTAGAGTTGTGACGGTGTATGTTTGAGTATAGGAAGGTTATCCTAAGTGGTATGCATCAACTGTCTGTCCTTCCTATCTGAAAAGGAGCATATGAATTTGGTCAGACCAAAAACAGAATTCTTTAGCTACACGTGATTAAGCCCTGGGAAGAGCTATCATCAGGGGAGTAACTACTGTCTCTATAATAATAAAACCCATCTGTCTTTGCTGGCTTACAAGAAGAGTTTAGAAGCCGGAAACTGGACCCTTTACCCTATTATGCAATGAGAAATCAACAACTTCATCTGTAAAGTCTTTCTTTTCAGAATATAAATCCATTTAGACTCCTGTTATGATGCAGATTTATAATGATATCAATGCAATTACCAGTTTTAATAAACTAGTCTAATAAGTTAAATTGTATATTGATGATTACAAACCAGAAGAGAATCAAAAAATTGCCAATTCCAAAAATAAATGCTTATTCAAGTAATGTCATTTTTATTTTGGTTTATTCTAAAAATATATTCAACTGTAATTGTGATGACTTGAAATGCCAAATTTAATTCTTGATTCAATATACTAAAGATAAATTAATAATTTTAAAAGTCATTGTACACATTTTACCAAAAACATTTCTCTTTTACCAAGATATTTTATTTTGTAGAATAAACTTTAATATATCTAACATCAATACTGACAATTTTCATTTAAAATTTTAAATGACTGTAAACAACTGTTACTGTTACACTAACCTGGTTGCCATCCAATCAGTTCCTATCCATAGGGACCATGTAGGACAGAGAAGAACTGCCCCACTGGGTTTCTTTTTTATGGAAGCAGACTGCCAAATCTTTCTTCCATGGACAGGCTGGTGGGTTCGAACCATAGACCTTTTAGTTAACAGCTGAGTGCTTAACGATTTCACCACCAGAGCTTTGTAAATCACATATAATCATTAGAAAGAGATTTTCAGAGCATTATTATGAACTTTTGATACTTCCATGAATTTTAACAGATAAATTTTTATAAAAAAAAAAGGGTTCTTAATTTCCCACAGGTACTCTGATCATTAATACATGAGTATACTAAATTAAAATGAGTTGCCTAGCTTCAACAAATTAACAGCAAAAACAGAAAAAGAATGCAGAATTTTCAGAACAATGAATTTTACCCCATTTTTTATAACAGATGAGGAACCCTGATGGTGCAGCATTTAAGAGCTTGGCTGTTAACCAAAAGGTCAGCAGTTTGAACCCAAACAGCTGCACCTTAGAAATCCTATCAGGCAGTCTACTCTGTCCTGTAGGGTCATTATGAATGGGAATCGACTAGACGGCAACAGGTTTGGTTTTGGTTGGTTACAGCAGATAAGACTATCTTGAAAATTTCAAGAAGCATACGATTTCTGATTCTATAATCTTTATCTAACATAATTTGTAACACTATATTCCTTGGTGTTAATATTCTCATCCATGAAATAGGACAAAGCAGCCTATTCAACTAGTATTACGTACAGTAATGAAATAATGTGATTACTAGATTTTACAAAAGAATAAATTATAAAAATTTAAAATATTATCATTCACCTAAATGACTTCGGCTTTAATTCCTAAGATTATTTTTTTGCTGAATAGGAGCTATTGTTTCTTGTCTAATCATGCCCAAAGAACACGTTAGTTCCAACTGAGGCCCTTCTGACACACCAACACAGATTCATAACCTTTTGATTTTCTTGGATACATATTTCTCAGCTGGTAAAATTAAGCACGCAAAATAAAAAGATTTTTTAAAAAAGGAGGCTTCAGACTCACAAATTACTCTGACTCAGAACAGCATTTGCAAACTCCTGTGCCGTATGATCCGCTGCCAGTTTCATCAGATTAGAAACACATTATTAGCTTTATGAAAAACTAAATAAATGGCTTTCTATGCATTCTCATGGACCAGATATCAAATAGTTAACCACAATCTCAACCCAGTGTCAACAAAGAGTCCTCATCTGCACTTGATATGAATAAGAATTTCAACCTACTAAGGCCACATGGAGCCCTGGTGGTGCAGCGGTTAAGAGCTCAGCTGCTAATCAAAAGGCCAGCAGTTCGAATCCACCAGCTGCTTCTTGGAAACCTTATGGGCAGTTCTACTCTATCCTACAGGGTCACTATGAGTTGGAATCAACTCGATGGCAATGGACTCAGTTTTTTTAAGACCACATATTCAAGAACATGTGCACAGATTAGCTAAACCTGTAAGATTTTGTTCATACATAATCATACCATGCATATCACTTGGTGGGAGGCGGAATCTGTCACTGTGTCCCTATTGTGGTACTTTTTTTATACGTCATATTCTTTGTCAGCTGATGTCCATAGAGCCAGAAGTAGCTTAATTCAGATTCCAACATAATTTTGCTCCTCTGTCCTATTTAAGCACCCATTACTATTTTTTTTGCATTATTTTAAGAAAAGAGAAAGATAAATGTATTTTAATGTTTAAAAATAAACTTACATATTTTGAAAATAGAAATCAAAATAATTGGCTCCTCAAACTGGTGCCTAAATGTATTTATCTCTAATAATTAAAAAAAAAATTTTAAATAATTTTTATTGTGCTTTAAGTCAAAGTTTACAAATCAAGTCAGTCTCTCACACAAAAACCCATATACACCTTGCTACACACTCCCAATTACTCTCCCCCTAATGAGGCAGTCCGCTCTCTCCCTCCGCTCTCTCTTTTCGTGTCCATTTCGCCAGCTTCTAACTCCCTCCACCCTCTCATCTCCCCTCCAGACAGGAGATGCCACCATAGTCTCAAGTGTCCACCTGATCCAAGAAGCTCACTCCTCACCAGCATCCCTCTCCAACCCATTGTCCAGTCCAATCCATGTCTGAAGAGTTGGCTTCAGGAATGGTTCCTGTCCTGGGCCAACAGAAGGTCTGGGGGCCGTGACCCCCGGGGTCCTTCCAGTCTCAGTCAGACCATTAAGCCTAGTCTTATGAGAATTTGGGGTCTGCACCCCACTGCTCTCCTGCTCCCTCAGGGGTTCTCTGTTGTGTTCCCTGTCAGGGCAGTCATCGGTTGTAAGCGGACACCATCTAGTTCTTCTGGTCTCAGGATGATGTAGTCACTGGTTCATGTGGCCCCTTCTGTCTCTTGGGCTCGTAATCACCTTAATTTTTTAAAAAAATTTTTAACACAAAATTTTGTCAAAATTAACTCTTCAATCTTTTTGCTAATCTGCTGACACTGGTATGTTCTTAAGAAATATAATCTTCCATATGGTGGTTAGAACACAGAAAGGGTTAGATTTAAAACTTTAAAAAGAAAAAAAAAAGCTGTAACAGGAAAATATTATCAAAAGAAGTAGTTACATAATATCTGACAAATAGATCTTAAAGTACAAAGCAACAAAGATATTTGAAACAGAATGATAAAATCTCCATCTCACCGGAAAGGTATGAGAATTCTAAATATGTGGAGAACAAACGATGAGGATAAAAATATATAAAATAAACAAGGAAAGAAATAAAAGAAGCTACTGATAAATCCACAGTGTGTGAGACGTAAACACATCTCAATTCTTGATAATCCATAAATTAGACAGTATATTGTATTCTGTGGACAAAATACACTGACCTCTATAGACTGCTTTATACAAAAATTTTAAAAAATCAATTTTATCTTTGTAAACATTCTCTTAAACTCTCCTCAGATTATCCAATACAGACTTGCTGACTCTTGACTAATAACAATAGCGTAACATTGCAGAATTCGTTGTGATTAGGAGAAAAAGGAAAGCAAAGATGCCTTATGGAACATAATAGAATTCAAAAATAATTTTTGGAATGTACTGCACAAAAGCTACATTAAACTTTCAAAAATTATACAGCTCATTTAAAAATGTTCTACTTTTAAGGCAGAACCAAATATAGCACCAATCACTTTTATTTGTTAAGATTATGATTTAGTTATAATATTGATTCTCTGCTAAGAATAAATAAGCAGCTAATTTAGGGGTTAGTACCTATAGAACTGAGGTATAAAACCAAACATTCCTAAGAGGAATTTCAGAAGTCAAACGTTTCCCAAAAAGGTAAAAGTTACAAGATTATATTTATTCTTAGGATCAAAGAAGACATTGCGCTATTACTAGTGCAAAAGTCATAAAACCACTGTTAACCAGGAATTCTATGACTAGGGATTTCACCGTTCCTTTGTGCAATCCTGGTATGGTTTTTATTATGAAAGATGCATATCACATTGGGTAACAAACGGATTAAGACTCCTTTTGGAGAGAAAGTTAATAAATTTCCCAACAGCCCTCTGAAATTTATTTTTGGTTGAAAAGAATTCTCAGCTGAAAACATTTAAGATATTTTTTAGTAATTTCCAAATGTTTTATCACCTCTTAGGGTGATGAATTGTATTCGGTAATAAAGTAAGGGTAATCTCACAGCCCGGAAATTATGTAAAATAAGATCTTTTAAAAGAAGTTCTTAATGTGGTGGTAATATATCGAGAGACCGGTTCCATGCATACATCTGGAGTCCATTTCTAAGTATTAGAACAAGATGTCATACATTTTATATACTTTTAAAATTTGGTATAAGTTAGTAAAGGTCTACTCTGTCCTGCGGTTAGATAATTCACATGACAACATACTTAACATGATTGAGTATGTGATATAAATACAGAGGAACTGACTCGGCATCTTAAGAAAGCCCAATAAATAGCACCCTTTATCTCCACATGAGTTCTGAACATAATGGGAAATAAGGCTAGGGGTCAGGCACTTGGAGGATGTCATCTTTATTCTTCCTAAAAGTAAACTGTAGGAGGTTGCATACAGTGAAGGATGAAATAAGCTCAGTAACTGACCTACAGTCACAGAGGAAGCTAAACCTCCACAGGCTTTCCCTATAAGAGCGGGGCATTGGGTCCTAAGCTCAGGACAAGGTTAAACCAGCAGAGACTGTGTTAAAACATCACTTCTATTTGTTACAAGCAAATCATTAAATCAATCCTAATTCAGGGCAGGAGACACAGACCTCCAGCTCTCAATAAGAGGGGTTGTTGTTGTTAGGTGCTGCTGAGAATAAGAGGGATAGCGAAGGCTTTTCAGACATGTTTTAAATTTCCAATAGTTGTCCTCATAAAGCTCTGAGATTAGTCAGAAGAATATATTAACGCCAAGAAAAGTCATCCAGCCTGAAAATCACCTCTCTGTTCTATTTCCTACCCACATTATGTTCAGCTAAGTAGTTCAACAGTTTATCAAAAGATCCTCTGTGAAATTAAATGACAACAATAAGATAGTCCACTAACAAACTGCATAAAGATACCCAACAAATAAAATTTCAACAATATAGAAACATCTTAGGTAATGAATATAGTTTCTCATTCATGAAATTCTCAGGGAGAAATTAAGGGAAAATACTAGAAGTGTTCAAATCCAAAGACTTCAACATCCAAAGAAATTAATATTCAAAACAGAAATGTCTTGCCCTTTTAAGTTAAAAGTTAGAAAAAATTAACTCCTCCCAAATTTCTTTTTTCTGCTCCACCTCAGCTAAAAAAAAAAGAAGGTTCTTCATAACTGGAGAGATTTGAGGTTCTTTCAGCATCTCTCACTGAAATGACTAAAGTTCCTTCAGGGACTCCAAGATTGTGTTAATCCAATCCCAAGTCTTCCATAAACCTCTGCAAAGGTTTCATAAGTTCTAGAATTTGAAAGGTCTCAGAAGACTCCACAGAGCCTATTCACACCAGGGTTTTATTTAAAAAGTGTCTGATACAGCAGAGAAGGAGAATGGAGCACAGAGAGCACTAGGGGGTCCTTATTCACACAATGATGTGCTCACTGGATGGGGCCACCAAGGTCTGTGCACTGAATCCTGGCTTTCAGAGAGCTCACGGCAGAAGTGCCACTGATCACGGAGTCAAGGCAGGTTGTCTAATCCATTTGGTAGCTGAAAATCATCAGTAGCCAAACTGGCCCTTTACCCTTATCTTGGCCATGAATCAAGGCTGGAGAGACATCCAGGCATCCCCAGAAATAAAGCTAGAGTTAGTCCAGTCCAGCTGTAAATTACCACAATCCTTCAGAGTTTCTTTTTTTGAAAGAGCTCAAAGATTATCACAACACTGTTTCTATACCCAGCAAATTTAGAAAATCATGCAATCTGCAGCCCTTAAAACAGTTACCAGGCAAAAGTTTGTTCTTACTCTCCAGCCCTCAGGGATGTCAAAAATCACAGCAGAAGCTCAATGGTACCAAAAACCAAACCAAACGCAGTGCCGTCGAGACGATTCCGGTAGGTGCAGAAAAATGCTGGTTTCAGCTCTACCAAGACCCATCAATCTGTACTAGGAATCCATGACCAATTAACTTAAACTTATAATAGAGAAATCAGCCATCAAGAGGTTAATTTCCACATGTTTACCTTCTATCTGGGCATAATCCACTTGTGTCAGGGGGACAAGAAATTTAAGAGTCTGACACAATTTCCTGGTGTCTGCTGAGTTTTTAAGCCTCACTCTGCTTCCTCCTCTTCTACACACAACTGCGCATCCTGGTGAGAAGCCCAGGTACTCCCTTCTTTGGGGTCAGCAGGAAGTTCAAATGACCTTTAGGAACCCTCTGCCCAGTCTCACCCACCAACCACAATAAAAAAAAAAGGCAAGAAGTCTCCTTTCCCTACCCTCTCAAACCATTTTCAGACCTGTTTGGGAGCCACCCTGCTCTCCCCAGAAAGCTCCACTATCTGAATAGTAAACCCTTCCTTATCCCTTCAGTGGCTGTGGTGTTTGGAGGCCAGGCCCATCCTGTTTCCCCATGGAGCCCATGTTTCTGTTACCCTGGGGCTGCATTTCAGATTGGTCTCCGTTTAGTGAAAGAGACATCATGTTCTCCTGGGAGGAAGAATTTTAATTCTCTCACAATATCTGCCCCTACTGCTTCTTTCTGTGGAATCCCTTAGGGCTAGAATCTGTCTTATAGGGGAGTTTTCCCCCTACAGCCACATGAGATACTTGGAGAATCCTCCTCCGCTGATTGTGAATCCACAGCTGTTACTGCTTCTGACACTCATGCCCCTGGAGCATACCTCTGCCCTGTGCTCCTCAAGACAGCGTCTTCTTTCAGCTTTTTAAGTGTCAGTCCTTGCCAAAAAAAAGCTACTGCTGTCCAATCGATTCCAACTCATAGCGACCCCATAGTACAGAGCAGAACTGCCTCCTAGGGTTTCCAAGGCTGTAAATGTTACCGAATCAGACTATCACATCTTCCTCCCTCCGAGCAGCTGGTGTGTTTGAAATGCGAAACTTTCCCTTAGCATCGAGGTCCTCTAACCCTGTGCCACCAGAGCTCCCTCCTTAAAAGAAAAACTTAGGCACTAGTTTTTGCTACATCTTTTTCTAAGACTGAGATATGTACCCCAGCTCATTTTCCTCTGCTGTCCCCCCTACTCCTTGCAGCTTAATCTGTTTAAGTGGATCCTGTTCTTCTCTACCATAACGTAGGCTCATGCTCTTAGATGGGTTTGAGTGTCTTCTTTCATTTTTCTTTCCAATTTATTTCCAACCTAGATATTTTTCTCCCAAATACAATTTAGATTTTGTCTTATGACATCTCCCAAAATGAGGGCCATGGAAACATTAAGCTCTATGTCTGCTGGAAAACACCCTTTGTTCAAGCAAAGATTTTCAACTTGATCTCTAAGAATTTGATAAACACATCCAGAAAGTACCTCCCACAGTCAGTGACCCAAAACTGGATGTGCTATGCCAGTGCACAGACATGTTTGTGAAATGGCAGGCCAGGATCGAAGGGGAACGAAGATCAGGGGCATGAGAGTGACCAGGGTTACTGCACTCACCGTCCGGAAAGGTACACCCATAAAAGCACAGAGAGCACGGCCAGCGGGTGCAGGGCAATGCCAATGGAGAGCCATCGAGAGCAGGCAAGGAACTGTGGCAGCTGCGTTTCTTGGGGTGTCAGGGTGGGGTAGGCAGTTAGCTATCCTGGTGGATTTGACAAGTTAAAATTTTAAATTAGCAGCTGCTGTTGTTGGGTGCCTGAAGACTATATGTCCCTGTTGGAGTCAGGTTGATTCCAACTCACAGCAACCTTATGTGACAGAACAGGACTGCCCCATGAGGCCCCATAGGGTTTTCTAGGCGATAATCCTTACAGGAGCAGATTGCCAGGTTTTTCTCCTATGGAGCCGTCTGTGGCTTCCAACTGCCCAGCCCATTAACTAGTGTGCCACCAGTGCTCCTTTGCACGTGCCTGTTGTTAGGTGCCCTGGAGTTGGTTCCGACTCACAGCGACCCTATGTACAACAAAACCAAACACTGCCCAGTCCTGTGCCATCCTAACAATTATTATTACGCTCACACTTGAGCCCACTGTTGCAGCCATTTTTGCATCTACTGGGGAAACAGCACAAGACAACGACGCCAGGCTGCCTATCACGCGAGAGTGTACTATCAATCACGCGAGACTGCCTATCACGCGAGACTGCCAGTCATTAGAGATGTAACAACGGACCGCGGGGAGAAGAGAAGGGCGTAAGCCCGAGGAAGACTGTCTAGTGGGGCCACATAGGGAAAAAGACGGGAGTTTCTAAGGGGCTTAGCACAGAGGACCAAAAACCAAATCAAGCTCACTGCCATGGAGCCAATTCTGACTCACGGTGACTCCACAGGGTTTCTGAGGCTATAAATCTTTACCGCTGCAGACTGCCACATCTTTCCTTCGCAGAGCGGCTGAACATCCCACCTTTCCATTAGCATCCGAGCTCTTTAAGTACTGCGCCACCAGGGCTTCTCCCGCACAGGGAGCCAACAGGTGTCTATTTCAGTATGCCAGAGGGAGCTTGAAACTAGGGCAGGGGCTTGTTGCAGGGGTTGAGCCTTAAAAGTTTGTGCTCAGAATGTTGGCTCATCAAGGAAAGCAGTTTAAGCCCTTGTGCTGAGGTCTGGCTTCCTTTAAAACTCCTTAAGCTTTCAGAGCATCCCGCTAGACCTCGAGTTCCCTAAAGCTCTTGGGGCATAGGCAATGCCTATGTCTCCACCAGTGATGCCTGTGGCATCTTCAGTCCCTCCCAGTATTTTTTTAGAATTTATGCTGCTCATCTGGTCATCTACTAACATCTCTCCCTGTTCTCTACTGGAACAGCTTTCCTAATCATCAAGGCATGTTTCCCAAATTGCCCTAACTGTGCAGTCCCTAAGGAACCCTGGTGGTGCAAGTGTTAAGCGCTAGTCTGGTGACCAAAAGGTTGGCAGTTTAAACCCACTCAGTGGATCAGCGGAAGAAAGACCTGGCAATCTGCTTCCGTAAAGTTTAGAGCTTTGAAAATACTATGGGGCAGTCCTCCTCTGTCACGTGGATCACCATGAGTGGAAAATAGACTTGATGGCACACAACAATGTGCAGCCCCTAGCTTCTCCTTTAAGAGGCTGCTCACTAATTTCTTGGATCTTGGCTCCCCCTGGAGGAGTTCTTTTGTCTCCTCTTTTATTCCACCTTCATCCTTCTTTTGGGCTTATTTAAATGCCTGTTGCATTTCTAATCAATTCACAATTAAACTATCTTCTCTGACACTTTCTTTAAAAGCATGTAGACTTTGGTGCAGCCTCTTCACTTTTGTATATTCTATGCTGGCTTTTGGAAGCTAGGATGGTATGATTTCATCTTGTTTACTTTCGACACCTTGTTAGGAGGGACCAGTCCCAAGAGAAAGACGTCATACTTGTTAGAGCGTCAGGAGAAAAGCGGAAAACCCTCAGTGAGATGAATTGACACAATGGCTGCAACAATGGGCTCAAACATACCTACTCTTGTGAGGATGGTGGAGGATTGACCAACATTACGTTGTGTTACACATGGAGTCAGTTTGAGTCAGAGCTGACTGGGTGGCACCTAACACCACCACTGTACTGGTCTTTAAAGTCTCATTTTCTCCTTTATAAATCCAAGTGTGTGAAAAAAACCCAAACTTCTTCCTGAAGAAAGTTCTCTGTTCTCCTGTTTAATAAGCCCACTTCCTTTATTTTGTCTTGCTTGTTCCACTGCTCCTGTTCTGAGAATAACACTTTTCCAAGCCACTCTACTTCCTGCTTAAGTTTTTTCCTAGGGACAGGTGTTCCTTGTTTTCAAACAACTGTACTCCCTGCTTGAGCTCGTTCCTAGACGCAGGTGTTTCTTGTTTCAAAGCACTCTACTTCCTGCTTAATGTACTTCCTAGCCCTCATTTTTTTAAGTTGCTTTCTTCTCTTTGGAGCTTCAATAACTTCATTATATTTTTCTCTACCTCAATCCAACAAGATGACAGATGGTCTTTATAAGGACTCTGCATTTGTTTTGGCTAACTAAGAAAATCTGTGGCACTTTACTATATAGTTTCATGATCAAAGTTAATACACCCAAATTTGGCAGGACTGGGCAACATCCCACTGTGTTGTACCTGGGGTCACTATAGCTGGATGGCACCTAACAACAACACAGTGGTGTTTAAAATCTCATTTCTCCTTTGTAAATTCAAAAGTGTCTACAAAAAATTCCAACTTTCTCCTAAGGAAATGTCTCTCTTCTTCTTGTTTAATAACCCTGCATCCTTTGTTTTGTTTTGCTTGTTTCACTGTTCCTGTTCTGAGAATAAGTCTAACACATGGTGTTGGGTGACTCTTAAGCTTATAAGCAAGCCTCCTGTATTTAAGGTAAATTCCTTTGCTGCTCTCTCTCTCTGGATTCAGAAGGTCGATAAAAACAACCAGAAAGAGGAACAGATTTGGGGTCAGCCTATCTACACTAAACCAAACCCCTTGCCATCAAATTGATTCTGACTCATAGTGACCCTATTTACACTAAACCCAAAACCAAACCCATTACCATCGAGTCAATTCCAACTCATAGTGACCCTATGGGACAGAGTGGACCTGCCACATAGGGTTTCCAAGGCTGTAATTTTTAAGGAAGCTGACTGCTACATCTTTCTCTTCCAGAGCAGCTGGTGGGTTCAAACTGCTGATCTTTCCATTAGCAGCCAAGTGCTTAACAACTATGCCATGAAGACTCCTTCTATGCTACCTGTTAATATTGTACAGATCCAACTAAAAAATACGATAAAAATAGGTAATGTTTCTTATGCCCTTTAAAATCTGAAAGGCTTGAATATGAAAAATAATCTCTTTTTCCTATCATTTAATCCTTGGCACCATCATGCCTGCTCAAGAAAGTTGTGGCTCATTGGTTCAGCATACACATGTTTGCTAAAGCTGTCTTGACCCTCTGACCTGCCCACACTGACCCTGGGCTAAACAGCCTGAACATCACTTGATTGAAACTGTCCATAAGTAAATGAGTTGTAGCTTTTTCATACTGAAATGATAACAGGAATTTCAAGTTTTATAATCATTATGATTTTATTTATAATTTGATGAAACAAAAATTATACGACGACCTGGAAAGTAGGAGCAATACTGGAGAATTTCTTCCCTAGGTTTTTAAAAATTCAGTTTGTTTTATCAATACTGAAGATTATTCTGGAGAATCAGGTAACTTACGTTAACAAAAACAGCCGATCACTTATGGGTAAAGCTGCCATAAAGCACAGTCACTAGCCAAGGTTAAAATAATCTGTGGTCTAAGGCACAAAACCATCTGCCCACATGGAATTGCCCAGGCCATGTATTAGACATAGACACAAACTGCCAGGATCCAAGCGAGCAGGTCGGATACTAGCCCCAATAACAAAGCTTCTCCAATGTGTTACAAACCATTTACTCTTTTTTGTTGCTCAATATTCTCAGCACTGGCACCAGTTGTTGAGGTCCTTGAGTGGGTCCAATACACGGCAATCATCTTCTGAGTACTGAATAAATTAAGAAATAGACACTTCTAGAGAAAATAGACAAAATTGTACTTTATCAGTGATACAAATTGGGGACATAGATTAGTGTGAGGAGCCAAATAAACTTGAGAACTGAACCCCAGCTTTAGGCAGACTTACTCTCCCCATTATAGGTGGTGCTTGATGGCTACAGACCTACTTCCCTATGCCAAACCCCATAAAGACCAAGATCCTCACAACTAAGCTTATATAGCAAGACCAAGTATAGTAGGGCTGTCCGCTAAAGAAGAAAGAGGCAAAAGCTCAGCTAATCATGCCCTGTTAATCCTCCCGTATTCACCAAACAGGTAAATCACTCCTCTCCACTAGGAATGATCAGCTTCCTGGAGAAATACAAATGTGCTCCTTCTAACAGTTGGCTTTTCTAGATTTCCCTCAAGTTAAAACATTAAGAATTTATCAATATGCTAATTCTAATGTTAGAAGTCATAAATGATTATGGTATGGTAACAAGAACACAAAAACAAAACCTCACATGAGTTGTAGTATCTCATATTGAAACTGTGACAGGAATTTCAAGTTTTATAATCATTATGGTTTCATTTATAATTTGATGAAACAAAAATTTTATGACCACCTTGAAAAGTAAGAGCAATGTTGGAGAATTTCTTTCCTAGATTTTTAAAAAATTAGTTTGTTCCTTTTATCAATACCAAAGATATTCTAGAGAATCAGATAACTTACATAAGCTATTCTCAACTGGGATGATTTTCCTTCCTGCAACTAGGGGCATTTCACAATGTCTAGAGACATTTCTGGTTGTAATAACTGGGATGGATGCTGCTAGCATTTAGTGAGTAGAGGTCAAGGATACAGCTAAACACCCTACAATGCATAGGACAGTCCCTCATGGCAAAGAATTACCCAGCCCAAATGTCAGTAGTGCTGAGGTTGAGAAGCCTTCAATCTCAATGATATCATGGAATCTCTATTAGTTATCTCCTTCTCTGTTGTGTTTGTGGTGTTTGTGTCTTAGTTCTCTAATGCTGCTAAAACAGAAATACCACAAGTGGGTGGTTTTAACAAACAGAAATTTATTGTTTCACAGTTTAGGAGGCTAGAAGTCCAAATTCAGGGTGCCGGCTTTAGGGGAAGGCTTTCTCTCTCTGTCAGCTCTGGAGGAAGGTCCTTGTCTGTTTTGAGCTTCTACTCCTGGGCGATCTTTGTGTGGCTTGGCATCCCTCTCCCCCATCTCTGCTGGCTTGCTAGCTTGTTTAATCTCTTTTATATCTCAAAAGTGATTTATTTAAGACACACCCTACACTAATATTGTCTCATTTTAACATAACAGTGAAAACCCATTCTCAAATGGGAATATAACCACAGGCACAGGGGTTAGAATTTACCATACATATTTTGGGGTGGACACAATTCAATCTATAACAGTTTGTAATTAAAATTTTTGGACTATCCCTTAATTCATTATGTCAGTATTACCACTAACCAATTATCTTGTGACAGCAAAGGCAGCTGGGTTTGAGCAAAACACAGAACAGGAAACCACTCAGCAGCAGCTCCAGGCTGTGGCACTATGATTCCTGCTGCATGGGGACACCTTCTATTTTACAGGTGTCTTTAATACAGACAAACACCAGGTGAACCCTCTGGGGAGCCCCAGCAGGGGAGTTGCAGCTAACCTCCAAGGTCTGGAACGGGAACTGTGCATCACTTAAAAAGCACTTCCTGGTACCCTTGTCGGCTCAAGCAGAAACTGAGCATCTGACGGTGGATTACCAAGTGACCCCGCAACCAAGCATGCTCATCATGAGCTGTGTACTCTCACATACACCAAGTCCTAGGATCCAGTAGGCCCAGCCTCAGTCCATAGTAAATTGCAGTGGGTGCATCTGATATCAGAGAGCAGCAGGTCCAGAGACCACAGTAAGTTGTGTGAACTGATGGCCAGAGCCTCGTGTCAACTGCCATTTCTCACAGATACATTGCCCTCAGCTCAAAATTATGGCATTGTGGCAGCTGGGAATGGAAAAGGGGAGAAGGGGAGGAAAGGATGAAAAGCTCAACCTTGGTACATAAATGGTTCTGCTCGAAATGTGAATGCATACTGGAAATGAGTGGCTGCTGCTTTACAGCCCAACAGACAGAGATTCAGGCAACGTACCTGGTCATGCACTCTGAGTGGCTGAGGTAGGACATCTCATGCGCAGTGCTGAATGACCGGCCAGAGGCCTGGAGGGAAAAAGATGAGAATGTTGGATTCGCGGAGATCTGGGAAGAGTCGTGTGATGAGAGGTACAAGAGGCATCGAGTTGGAACAAAGTGCATAGATCTCTCTAAATCACGTTAACTAAACAGCCAGCCACAGCCTGAGGAGGTTATGGTGAACAGTGAATACCTGCTGAAATATGTCCGAAATATTGTCATTTCAATAGGTAATCAATATTAAAGATATTAATGAGATATTTTGCATTCTATTTTCATACTAAGCCTTTGATACTAAGTCTTGGTCCAATGCTGTAATTTGTACTCAGTCTCCCTCCTTCCCTACCCATCCTAGATCCCCTCCCCCTCTGGCTAGCACATCTGCTGGTTTAGGTGGGGTGTTGTCCCAAACTGTCATTCTAGAGGGGTTTGTGTCCTTGTTCATCATACCCTTCTCAGATGCTTAAAATACCCATTTCTTTCTACCTTCTTAAATGTGGCTGCTCAAAAATTTAAAATTACATGTATGGTGTGTATTATATTGTGACTGAATAGAGGTACTCCAGAACTTTCCCGTGGGATCAGTCTAAAGCTACCCTTCAGCTAAGACCACATTCCTGCCGAGCCTCATGCCCTTGCTCTGTCCTCATTCCACCAATGTTCTCCCCTCTCAACACACTGCTTGAACAAGAATCCCATCTCAGGCTCTTCTAAGAAGCAAATCTAAAACTCTGATGTTTTGTCTAAGTCTGCAATGCTCCATCAATAACTACATATAATATAAATCATCAAAATTGTATAAATTGTATAAAGAAATTATCAGAGCTCTCAGGATTAGGGCTGTGACTGATAAAGTAATATCCACGGTACAACTTGACATTAACAGTGGTTTTGGTCATAATCATAGAAAAACAATTTAAATCACACAGGTCTTAGATTAGGTCATATTTGGCTAATGTTAATTCACTGTCAAGTTGGGGGAGAGACCCTTGTGTTTTATGAAGGCTATGCCTGAACTTGAAGGAGCCCTGGTAGTACAGTGGTTAAAGCACTGGTCTGCTAGCCGAAAGCTTGGCAGTTCAAACCCACCAGCCACTCTTCAGGAGCAAGATATGGCAATCTACTTCCATAGAGATTACAGTCTTGGAAACCCTACGGGGCAGTTCTACTCTACCTTATAGGGCTGCTAAGAGTCAGAATTGACTCGATGGCAGTGGGTTTGGTTTTTATTTTTGGTTATATCTGCACTTAATATTTAAGATTACCACCACAGCATAAAAATTCATCCTTCTTGATAATTTTATGATAAAAATGTGGGAACCCGTAGGATAAGATGTGATTAGTATTTAAATTTTAAATGATCTTAAATTTAAAGCATTCTCAAAAATGACATCCACTGGGATGTGTTTTATATTTTGTATCATCCCATGGCCTAAAACAGCCTTTGGGCTTATTACTCCATATATTAATTTTAAAAACATATTTTTAAAAATCCTGAAAAGGCCCCTCCATCTAAGTAATTTAACGCAGTTATAAAGTGATAAAAAAAATTCTCTGGTATAAAAGGATATGATATTTCATATTAAACAACCAATAGAAAAAGTATATCTGGTGCCTGAAGAGTTGATTTCTTAGAAAAACCAACATTGTTACTTCCAAGCCTGCCTGCATATCCTCATAATGCCACATGATGTCCCTCTAACGTAAGGTTCTAAGTATGGAATAAAACCTTTAGAAGAAATGGCCAGAAGAAATGCTTTGCAAATAAAAATATTCAGTTAGACAGAATTTTTTGCACTACTCTCAGCAACACGGCTCTTACAACATCAGATATTTCTAGCTGATGAGTTTGTGGTGGATCTCACATATCTCCTATCAACAAATGGACCTCTTTGGGATGGTCCTGGCACCTGGGCAGCCTGAAGCTTGGTGAGGATGCCAGGTAAGAAGTCAGAACGGTTCAGCAAAGTCATTGTGTTTGTGCATTTGGGCTTCCTTGTCAGATCTGTCTTCATGCCAAACAGGACATATAAAGAGAAACCTATGCCTGACAACGCAGTGAAATCTAAGAACATCAAAGACAGAGAGAAATGCACAAAGCTCACAGTGAGTTAGCGCAGATCACCAACAAGTAAACAAGGATAAAAAGGACATCAGACATAACAACATAACAAAGTGGATGCAAGAAAACAAGGAATAGTATGTCTGTATGTACTTAAGAGAAAGGCTTTTGGATATAAAATTTTATATCCAATCAAATGTCCTTTTAAATATGTAATTATAATAAAAATATATTTCACCAAAACAAAGCTTTAGAACTTTCTGTATATAAAGAAGTCCTTTATAAACATTAGGAATCCCTGGGTGATGTAAATGGTTAAAGTGCTCGGCTGCTGACAAAAAGGTTGGAAGCTCAAGCCAGAGGCACCAAAAAATCAGCCATTGAAAATCCTGTGGAACACAGTCCCACTATGACATGTATGGAGTTCCCATGCATCAGAATCGACTCAATGGCAAATGGTGATAAATATTACTGAAGGAAATACTAAAATGAGGTGTTTTACTGGGTTTTATCAGAGATATAGACAGTAAGGATGAACAAATGACATAAGTTTTTGTGGTTCAAAAAACCAAATGCCAAAGAACTTAAAAAGATAGAATATCCATAAAAACTCAGGATTAGATTTCTAGAAAATACCAGCAGGTTGAGGAGGGAGAAGATAAAAGACATGTAAGAGTGTGCTAAACTACTCATACCTTTCACAACATGCATTTTATCTTTCTCCTGCCAAACTGTGGAAAAAAAGACAAATAGAGATGGAAAATGTCTAGAGAACGGTATTTTAAATTATCAAGTATTTCTTTTAGGAAATCTACTCAAATGATTGTGATCTTTAGCCTGGAGAAAAACTAAAAAAGGTTGACATTTATAAAATCATGAAAGAAAGTAAGTAGGAGAAACTCATTTCCAGAATACTTAATGAGGAGGCATTGCTTAAGTCTGAAATAGACAACATTGTGACATTTGAGTCATGATGCATAAAACCCTTGACATTTGTGGATTTCTATTTGTGGTTTAAATATGTGTAATGCTTAGTTTCTCCCTTAGCGAGGCGATGGCACTAACACCTGGCTATTGTCATACTGTGGAATTCAATATGTACATTTGGGACTTAAAGATTATATACATAATTTGCTGTTTTGGCTTATCTCTACACCCCCAGTGCAGCAGCCTCTGAGTAATAAAAGCCAAACCTATTGCTGCTGAGTTGATTCCAACTTATAGTGATCCTACAGGACACAGTAGAACAGCCCCATAGAGTTTCCAAGCTTGTAAATCTTCATAGAAGCTGACTGCCACGTTTTTCTCCCCAGAAGCAGCTGGTGGATTTGAAGTGCCGACCTTTCAGTTAGCAGCTGAGCACTTAACCACTGTATGACCAGGGCTCCTCTGAATAATAAAAGTACTTACTAAAACGGGCACTTCTCTAGATGTTTGTCATTTCAGAGCTAGGCATCTCCTGCCGCTCCCCCATCCCCACCCCGTGCTGCCTAATGAGCCCTTGAACCAACTCCCTAGGGGCCTTATCATTCTTTTCTGTTCTTCCCTGAAGACAAGTTTACTTGGGCTGCTATGGCAACCACAGCTAACTGCTTTCTCTCTGACTTTTTTAAGTTTTTAGAGTGTGAATTTCTTCACAAAGATATTATTCTAGAAGATTTTAGCTCTCCTGAAGTCTTAAAGAGCTTCGCTTTCTCCATAACAAATCTTTGTTATCACTGAAGCATAAGACTTGTCATTTCTCCACTTTAACGTGTGTCTGAAACCCTCCCTGGGAAACACAGGCATGATGGGGTCGGCTTAGTCGGAGGCTTAGACTTGGCTCTTGGATGCTGAAACACAAAATTCCAGCAGGTGTCGCCATTCTTATTGCTATCGGAAAATCCCAACCTAAAGATTCTTCCAGACTAATAGAAACAATCTTGGATATTAGGAGACAGATATCATCACAACGTAAAATGAGTAAACGTCGACAAGTGTAAAATTTCCTTTTTTCATAGTTGAATTTATGGAGGAAGTTGGGAGGCCTCTGAGGTAAATTCTCAGTTTATACAAATTACTGGCATTTAATTTCCTAAATCTCGGTGTACTCATCTATAGAGAGATTACCGATTTGTAACACTCGAGGTTCTTGTGAAGACTGAATTGTAACATAGGTAATATAGCATGTCGTATGCCTTCAAAGAAAGTAAATTT
Organism: Loxodonta africana; assembly: GCF_030014295.1. Classification (NCBI taxonomy): domain Eukaryota; kingdom Metazoa; phylum Chordata; class Mammalia; order Proboscidea; family Elephantidae; genus Loxodonta; species Loxodonta africana. Next base: position 39,372,055 of record NC_087352.1, read on the forward strand.
TCTTTGCTTCAAGAATATAAGGGTTTATCTGACAAAGCCAAACTATTAAAAACTCAGCCCCTAGGTATTAATTTCAGTAATTTGAGTTTGAAAGAGTCTAACGAAATGTTTATTGTTGTAGTTGTTAAGTGCCATCGAGTCAATGGATCCTTAACACCATTTTACTAGAAAAACACTATAAGCCCATTGAAATCTGTTTTCAGTGCCCCTTACAAAGAACTTTTTGAAGTTTTCGAACTTAGGATTCAAAGGTCTGCCTTCCTCTCTCTTATCAGATATTCTTCTCTTCCCTGTCCGCCGCCACCCCCAACTCCCACCCCGTCAACCATAATGTAATTCTCAAAGGGACTTACACAAGACTATTTGTAATTTTGGTATATTAAGGAACCAGGATCTGATAAGTATTTCTCCCCCACCCCCACTTCAACTCTTTTTTTTTTTTTTAAATGTGGTTCATAGTAAACAATAAACACTTATTTTAAATTCTGAGTTTTAGGTCTTATCTTTCACAATTTGGCAGAACAAAGACAAAATATGTAAAGTTACTCATCATTGGTGTCTTACTTTCAGATAGGCCTTATTCTCTCTCCGTCATGGCCTGGGGCTGACCTAGCTGGCATTGACTCCATTTCTGACCTGTTTTAGTTCAGAAAGCCTTGCGAATTCACATAAGGTTTGGAACTGAACTCATTTAGCGTCTGAGTCTCTTCAGCCTCTGCATAACCCTTTCCCTATCTCTTACATCTCCTCTGTATCTTTCTCTGTAAATATCAGATGTGTCCCTTTTGTTCCTAGACTAGATCAATTGGTCCAAGGATAAGGAAGGGAGCCCCAACCCAACTCTGTTTAATTCATGTCAAAACATGATGGGATTTGACCTGTAAAGTTGTAATTGGCCTGGCAGGATGACTCAAAATTTCAGTTTTCTATCCATTGTTCAGGGTTCCTGGGTGGTGCAAACACTTAACTTGCTCAGCTGCTAATCGAAAGGTTGGGAGTTTGAGTCCACCCAGAGGCAACTTGGAAGAAAGACCTTTTGGTCTACTTCTGAAAAACCAGTCATTGAGAAGCCTATGGAGCACAGTTCTACTCCAACACACACGGGGGTCTTCATGAGTCAGAGTCGGCTTGATGGTAGCTGATGGCAGCAGATCACAGCTGGAAGGCGTAATGTTCTCAAACATTTAAGAGAAAATCTGGAAAACTTCAACCCTGAATAGATGAAGTCATATTACCTACGGGCAGATGAGGGTAACAAAAGAAAGATAACCAGGAGCGATTTCTATAAAAATCCTTCAAGTGATGCCGAACACCCATTTAGAAGAATAAGATTTCAAGATATGATTACTATTTCCTGAGCCCTTTGTGGCACCTAACCTAGAAATACTAAAAATACATGAGGTACTCACCCAAAGAAACTTTGTGCTCCAGTAAATGCTGTCAGGCCCACATAAAAGGGATTCAGGATTTCTGCCCCAAAGCAGTATATTTTATTGAAATTAATTCCACCAATCTCTGAACGTTAACATGTGAGTAACTGAAAATGTATCAAAATGGAGAAAGTTCCTTAGAGAAGTCTTAGAATACTAAAGCCAGAAGATAGAGAATTATTTTTATTTGAAAGAAAAATAGGAAGTATTTAGTAGATCCTAAAGCTTAAATCTAAAAAACTGTAAATGATTCTCCTTTGATAAGAGATTTACATAATTGCAGTCTTATAAAAAAAATTTCCTCCAAAGAGAACTTGGACTGTTGTAATTCATAAAATTTACTGTTCTTTATTAAAGCGGAAATGGTGTTTAGAGTTTTCAGTCTCAAGAATAGTTTTCTACTGGAGAAAAATGTAGAACAAAATTCTAGCTCAGAAAGAAAGACCAGGCTTGCTGGCCTGACAGAGACTGGAGAAACCCTTAGAATACGGCCTCTGGGCACCCTTTCAGCTCAGTAATGAGGTCACTCCCGAGGTTCACCCTTCAGCCAAAGATTGAACAGGCCCATGGAACAAAACAAGACTATAGGGTCGCACCAGCCCTGGGACAGGGATTGGAGGGCAGGAGGGAACAGAAAAGCTAGTTATAGGCAACCCAGGGTTGAGAAGGGAGAGTGTTGACATGTTGTGGGATAGTTAGCCAATGTCATAAAACAATGTGTGTACTGTTTGGTGAGAAACTAGTTTGTTCTGTAAACCTTCATCTAAAGTACAATAAAAACAAAAATCAAAAAAAGAATAATTTTCTATTTGAAAAGTATGCCTCCAAATGAATTTCACAATTGCTGTATCTGAATTAGCATTATTATATAGCAGATTCTCTTGGGTTGTGCCTGTGTGTGTCGTGTGTCGTGTGTGTGTGTGTGTACACATATACACATGTATTGTTTTGCTGTGGAGTGAATTCCAACACACAGCAATCTCATATGTAATCTTTATGGAAGGAGATCGCCAGATCTTTTCTCCACCGGAGCGGCTGGGTGAGTTCAAACTGCCCACTTTAGGTTAGCAGCCTGAGCACTTAGGCCACCCGGACTCTCTCTCTAAATACCTATTATTGTTTCTCCCTCTGTCTGCTGATATGCCTACAAGCGATGGCACCTCAGACCTCAGATGGGACCAAACTAATATGCACACCTAAAGCCCAGATAGAGTTTCTAAAATCAATTTTCTATTTGAAAGAACAAGATATTTTTGGAATGATAACTGATTCTATGACTGGAAGAGGCAAGGAAATTTAGAACATCTCATTCCAAAAACCAAGGAATTCCTCAAGGATTAATGGAATCAGACCAATACAACCAGGAAACAAATTACGGGGGCTGAATAGTAACAATATGAGCATCAAAAATGGAATAATGATTGTGGTTAATTGAAATACATTAAATCTATGAAAATCTTGAGTCCATTCCATTATACACAAAAAGATAAAGTAACAAGGTACACCAAAAAAAGTCAAGAGAGCAGATTGTACTCCAGCTAGATCTTATTACTCAGTTCCTTTGATATTATCAACACATTTATAATATTGATAAAGGATGCAGAATCTAAGCCCCCCAAAAAAACCAAACCCAGTGCCGTCGAGTCGATTCCAACTCATAGCAACCCTATAGGACAGAGCAGAACTGCCCCATAGAGTTTCCAAGGAGCGCCTGGCGGATTCAAACCACCAACCCTTTGGTTAGCAGCCGTACCACTTAACCACTACACCACCAGGGTTTCCCTGCAGAATCTAGTACATATTAAATGCATCAATTAGAAGACCTTTGCTGACTCAAGGAAATGGCCTTGTAAGTGTGACATTCAGTCAAACGAAGATATGAGATAAGCGTATTTCAATCTTATGTCACTTTAAAATCAATATTTGCATGCTTTTAAAATGATGAAGGAAAATTGCATTTGTGTTTAAAAGTCTTTAAAATTCATCAGGAAAAATGTTTATATATCTTAAGTGTTAATCATTTGCTTATCCTGGGTGGAGCTGCAGACTTCTATGAGCAAACAGAAGTATTACATCAGCGGGCTGAATGTTCATTCTTTCGTTGAAATTATGAAAAAAAATTGGCATAATAATTAAAAATAAGGTTCAAAGTGTTTCTTCAGGGTCATGAAAAAGAGTCTTAGTAATTCTCCTGGACTTACTCTCCGGAAGTGAATAAACTCATTAACTGGGAGACGATAGAATTTTTTTTTTTTTAATAGACTGTATTCTTTAGAGCAGTTTTTGGTTTACAGCAGAATTGTACAGAGAATACAGACAGTTCCGACACACCCTCCTCCCTCCTGCACATCATTGCTCCTATTTTTTGTTTGCTTGTTTAAGTTTTATTTATTTTTGTTGTTGTTGAGAATATACAGAGCAAAACATACAATTCAACAGTTATTACATGTACAATTCATTGACATTGATTACGTTAAGTTGCGCAACCATTCTCACCTTCCTTTTTCAAGTCTTTCCTCTTCCATTAACATAAACTCATTGTCCTCTAAGTTTCCTATCTAATCTGTCAAGTTGCTGTTGTTAATTTGATCCCATATAGATAGTTCTTAAAAGAACATAATGTTCAAGGTAGACATTTTTTACTAGTTAAGCTAGTTTTTAGTTTTAAGAAGACTTCAGGGATATTTTTGGTTTAAAGACTATAGAAATTTTTAAGAAAAAAATACAGTATTACTGTTTTATATTTTTGTATCTGTTTTTTTAATAGATAAGAGAATATGAGTTATTGTGATGATAGCCTTGAATCTAATCTGAAATATCTAAGCAGGTAACTTGTTTAGATGTAATCTTACAATTTTAAGTTTAGTATTAAAACACCGGAGAGCAATTTAAGTTGACTGTACTCATAACTAGGAGCCCAGGTGGTGCACTGGTTAAGAGCTGGGGTGGTAACCAAAAGGTCAGTAGTTCAAATCCACCAACTGCTTCTTGGAAACCTTATGAGGCAGTTCTACTCTGTCATATAGGGTCACCATAAGTTGAAATCAACTTGATGGCAACAAGTTTGGTTTTGGTTTGTTATTCATAAATATAAATCTTACATTAACGGTATTTAAGAATTCCCAATTCAACTCCCAAATGAAAGTCAAATGAGACGTCAGTGAGGTCTTATTTTGAATTTAACAAATTTTAATGAAGTACAGCATCTTTGCATATGATTGATTGATGTTTACATTTCTTTTCTAGAAAATACCTGTCCATGTCTTTTGCCCATTTCTGTTATATGCTTTGCATTTCTTTTCTTATTGATTCTTTTTTATCAGCTAATCCTGTTTTAATTATATGTGTTGCAAATAGCCCTGTTGCTTCTTTTTTATTAATGGTGTCTTTCAACCAATATATCAATCTTTTCTTTTTGACTACCAATTTTTGTGTTTAAGAAATCTTTTTTCTATTCCAAAGTATCAAAGATATTCTCTTACATGTTCTTCTAAAGTTATTAATATTTTTCCTGGTCATTTGTCTTTTTCTCTCTGAAATTGTATTTTGTCAACAGCATAAGTTTTGGACCAAGCTGTTTTGTCTTTATGGATATCAAATTGTTTCAGCACAATATATCCTTGTCTTCAGTTTTCTTCATTGTGACTTCTGTCATATAAGTGTCCATTTATGCCTGGGCTGTCTGTTTCTGAGCTGTCTATTCTACGCCAATGGCAAACTTTTCTCTTCCTGTGCTAATATCATTGTTCTTATTACTATGGCTTTAAGTCTTGATAGCTAGCAGACATTATCTCACGTTATTTTTTTTTTTGTATGAACAGCTTGGCTATACGTTGACTTTTGCTCTTCTACATAAATTTTTAAATCAGCTTGTCAAAGTTCTTGAGAAAACATCTTAAATGTCTTGAAATTTTCATTGACATTTCACTGAATCTGCATGTAATCTGGGGTATAACCAGTATATATGTGCTGTTGAGTTTTCTATCTGTTAAAATGTTTTATGTCTATATTTATTTGGGTCTTGTTTAGTTTATTTAAATAATTTTGTATAGTTTTTTTCCATGAGGCTATCATAATCCATAGTTGTTTTATAAGATAACATTTTTTGTTGTTAATGTGAATATCTTTTTAAAATTTGTTTTCTCCTAATTCCTATTTTAAAGAAATGGATTTTTTGCATATTGATGTAGTATCTACCCACTTTGATAAATATTTCTTCATGCTAACAATTTGTCTGAGTTTTTAAATTTTTTTTAATTAATTTTAAGTCTGTATTTAAGTATTTTTAAATTTTTCAATATATTAAAATGATAAACGACAGTTTGTTTCCTCCTTTATAAGGGTTGCCCTTATGCTTTCCCCTTTTCTCCTTTGCTGTACCACACAGGCCAGGACTTTCAGTGTAATATTTAATAACCCAAACCCATTAATAGACATGGTAATAATGAACTCATGCAACTCTTGGTATGAAAACGTTTTTCACTGTTGAGAACAATGGCTCATGTAAGTTATTAATTCTTATAATTTATCCTTTGATTTCACAACCTTTTAAGCATTATGACACTAGCAAGAAATTATAATAGTTTTTAGACATACTGATGTCAGTAAGTGAGGCCCCTCAAGGCTAGAGGCAAAAGACTAGGTTGTTCTGCCTATTCCAGACCATGCCCAGCCATGTCTAGGGCTGAGGAAATAATATGGTAGCACACTTGTATCATGTTCTTGGTGCTCAGGTTGAAAAGCTTTGCGTTGATCTCAGGAGCTGTAACTAAGAGGCTGAATCGTTGTGTATATACATGTATATTTGAGTATTCAATCCTTCCATAGTATTAGCAGCAGTGCCTTCAGTTACTGGGTATGCAAAGCTAAACCAACAATAAGTGTTAAGCTCTGTCCAGTCCATACAATTCCTGTGGAAGCAATAAGGATCAAGAAAATATAATCTACTTTCTTGATATGTGTTTGTTCCCAGGAATAACTGCTAATGTTGCCTTTCCTGCTGGCATACAGGACAATTTTATGAACATTTGAGCTTCAGCAGAGGCTAGTGGTATATGCCACCATTCAGCTCATCACTGCATAGCATGTACACTTAATTCATGGGCCCAAGTTGCCACTTCACGAGATTGAATTAGAGCATCAACTTGTTGATTCCAATCACTGTCAGAAACTCGCATACGGTTCTTTGAAGAGCAACAATATGTTGTGCTTTGATTTGTCCTCGAGATTGCCACAGCATTTTCCAAAGTTCATTATCCAACACAGGAGCCTCCTTATGGGACAGCTGTCTACTGTCCACTGGCTAGATCAAATTGTGAGCCCACTGGCAGCCGTTCAAAAGTTAGTATGCACACAGATAGTAAGGATTTTTTTTATGCTTTATTTTGTTGTTGTTGGGAATATACACAGCAGAACATAACCAACTCAACAATTTCTACATGCACAATTCAGTGACATTGATTACATTCTTCAAGTTGTACAACCACTCTCGTCCTCCTCTTCCGAGTTGTTCCTCCCCGTTAACCTAAACTCACTACCCCTTAAGCTTCCTATCTAATCTTTTGAGTTCCTGTTTTCAGTTGGATTCCGTATAGATGGATCTTAAAAAATCACAATATTTAAGTTAAGCTAAACTATTGCTCGATTTTAAGAAGGCTTCAGGGGATATTTTTGATTTAAGGTTTAAAGATTATCTCAAGGTTTATTCAGCCTCTATGGTCAAAAAAAAAATTTTTTTTTTTTTTTTATGGTTCCAGAAAAATTGGATTCCGTGAGACTTTGAAATTCTGTTTAGCATTTTTCCCCTTTTGGTCAGAATTCTTCTGCAAAATCTTTGATCAAAATATTCAGTAGTGGTAGCTGGGCACCATCCGATTCTGGTCTCACGGCAAAGCGGACAGTTATTTGTGTCCAGTTCTATTACCAGGGACAGAGCCTGTGATTTAGGCCTTTGCGCTTCTGACTTGTTCTTAACTTCTTCCACAACAAATTCACAATCTGCTGGTCACAGGACAACTGCTTTCCATACTGAGCCGTGGCGCTCCATTCTAGAACTATCATCACTTAACCCAGCTGGTTGCCTGTCATCCCTGGACAGTTGGTAGGAAGTAGGGGCCCATTCAGCAAAAGTAGCTAGCACATCTTCAGGTGGCTTTACAGGAGGTCTTGGTGGAAAGAGGCTACTTCTTCATGAGTATGCTGAGTCAGTCCTTTAGACCTTGACTTCTGTATTAACTATTCCCACTTTATGATGTAACGTCTATGGACATCACCCTCCTTGTTGGGATACTTTTCTGACATTATCCATGTAATTGAGGGTAATTCAGGAGTTGTATAATTTTACTTCCTTCAGTTATTGGAGTTGTGTCAGTGAATGTTCAATAACTAGCCAGCAACTGTTTTTCAAAGGAATATACCAGAGATTAGTATTCATTCATTTTCTAGCAAAAAGCTCAGAGGTCACTGATGAGCAGTATTTATGGGCTTTTTCCAGGGACATGAGTCTGCATGCATGCGGGTGGTTGACACTTGCTGTACAATTTCAGCGTTAGGATCCTATGTTCCTAATGGAGTAGCTTGAACTTCAGCCTTATGCAGCCCATAGCAGCTTGTTGTTCAGTCTTCCAATCATAAATGTTCATTCCCAGGTGATTTATTTCCCAAGAGTATTCCTAAGTGGAGGATATGATTTCTCCAAAAGCTAAATACGCCCACTAGGCATTAGACCTCTTGTTTAGTGTGAAGGGTGGGGAACGATAAATACCCTGTTATTCCTAATGATCTGCAGAGTATCATAAGGAACTCCAGTTTATTTAATCCCCCACAATTCTACATCTGCGTGGGGGCCTGCGTTTCTTCAAGGTTCATTAACCATCCCTGACCAGTCATCAGTAAGGTTGCCTTCAGCTTGATTCTCAGCCTCCAAGACAGTCATCATAACATCAATATAGTACCTGAGAACACTGCCCAGTTGTATTAGGTCTGCGTCTGTCTCATGGGGTTGTGACAGTATGCAGGAGAGTTCAAATATTCTTGAGGTAAGTTTTATATTAGAAATGTTCCACATAAATGCAAATTGTTATCTCCATAGCAACTCATATTGAGAAACGCATCAGCCAGATCAATTACAGAAAACCAGTCACCTTTAGCTTGTTATTCAGTGGAATAGTCCGTGCCATATAGGGAACTGCTGAAGCAAATAGTGTTGCAGCTTAACAGAGTCCCCTATTGTCTATTGCCAGTCTCCATGATCCATTAGTCTTCCTCACTGGCCACATCAGGCTATTCTGCACTAACACTACGTCAGCAGGCATTTTTCTAATTACAGCAGTCACTTCTTGTGGCCCTAGGCGTATGATAGTATTTCAAATTTACTATTTCGGTAGGCTTGGACAACTCTAATGGCTCCCATTTTTCAAATCCAATTAGTACTGGATGAAGGGCGGATCTACAAGTTCTTTCTATTTTACTTTATTCAGTAGGGGGAGGAATTCCCAGCCAGACATTATATCCAATAAATTATACAATCAGGTGAGAGAGATACCACCAGTCTACATTTTTAGTCATATACTTCAACTTTTAATGAGACTTTAATTTTTATTCCTTTCACATTAGCTTCCCCATGTTTCCCTAAATTAATTCCCTCTCTCCTGAGGGGCTCATTAGCAGACCGAGGCAACTCTGTGTCCAACTGACATAGAAGAATTTCTTCTCCATCCCCATGCCATCTCACCTACACATTTTGAAAGGTCTTGGTCCTCCCACAGAGACTGGATTGAGAGGCCCTTTCCCTTCAGGTCACCTTTTTCATCTGTTACTGTCTGTGGTAGTTTAAATTCTGAAGGTAGCCAGCCCCTTAAGATTTCCATTCTCTGCTTATGCAGTCAAAATCTAATCTTGGCATTGCTCTGAAGGAATTTTGCAGATAGAATTAAGGTTATTAATCAGCTGGCTTTAAAATAAAGAGATTATTCTGGATTATTCACTTGGGCCCAGTGTAATCAACATGGCCTCTTAAAAATAGAGGAGGCAGGGAGAAGAGTAGCTTGGAGGGCTATCAAAGGTGAAAATCAGAGAGATATGAAACACGAAGAGCCAACCACCATTGCTGGCTTCGAAGGAGGCCATGATCCAGGGAACGAGCCCTGGTGGTACAATGGTAATAGCTTGGCTGTTAACGGTTGATTATTGTCGATTACTGTTAATGTTGATTAATGTTACCGTTGATTAATGTTAGCTGTTGATTATAGCTAATCAAAGGTTAACCCAGCAGCCGTTCCTCCAGAGAAAAGACCTGGTGATCTGCTCCCGTAAAGATTATAGTCTAGGAAACCCTATGGGACAGTTCCAATCTGTCCTATAAGGTCGTTATGACTCGATAGCAATGGGTTTGGTTTTTATATACATCGCAGCCTAGGAAACTGTACGGGGCAGTTCTTCTCTGTCACATGGGGTTGCTGAGAGTTGGAATAAACTCAAAGTCATCAAACAACAAAAAATACAAGTGATAGCTCTTATAATTCACTAGTGAGGGTTCAAGTTGTTCAACGATAAATTCTCCGTGCATAAAACATTGTTTGGAATAAAACAAAATGAATTTCTGTTTCTCTTTATCACTTCTGTTCCTCTTTATTCTGTTGTTGCTTTTTCCACTTAAGCAGAATGTTTAATTCACTAATTTTCATCGTTTTTTTCTAAAATATAAAAAAAACAAGCCTTTGTGTCTATCCATTTTTCTCAATGCAGTGATTTTGCTGCATCCTACAGTTTTGATAGGCAGATTCTCATTGTTCAGTTCTAAGGATATTTTTATTTCCATTACCGCTGTTTTTTTACACAGATGTTATTTAGACATATGTTTTCAAAGTTCCAAGATTTGGGGATATGATTTTTATATTTTGTTATCAATTATGTAATTATATTGTGGTCAAAGACTATATGGAAATACCATTTTTCAACCTGCTAAGACTTGGTTTATGGTGTGATAAGTGTACAGTTTTCTTTTAACTGTTCCATGAGCGTTAGAGAAGAATATGCATTCCTCACTTGTCAAGCACAAAGTTCTATAACTATCTCCATTTTTTTTTCCTCTCAAATTTTTTGGCCTCAGGACCTCTGTACATGTTAAAAAAAGAAGAAAAAAAAGCATTCTAAGAAGTTTTTTTGTTTGTTTTAACGTGGGTTATAGCTAATCGTATTTACCATATTAGAAATTAAAACTGAAACATTCAAAAATATTTATTTATTCATTTAAAATAACAATAATAAACTATTATACACAAAAAGAAATAGCCACCATAAAATTTGATTTGTATTTATTTTTCCCCTGTCACATATTTTTACGCAAACCGATTTTAAAAATGCATGATATTTTCCAAAGTTCTTTTCCCTCAACCACTAAGTGAGGTCTGCAGGCCAAAAGCAATAGCATCATCCGGCAACTTGTGAGAAATACAAATTCATGGGCCCCACTCCAGATTTACTGGGTCAGATTCTCTAGGGAGTGATTCAGAGTGTGCATTTCATCAAGCTCTCCAGGTAATTGATGTTTACTAAAATTTGGCACAACACTCTACCATAGTCATCTTTCCATTAAAAAAATCAAACTTTTATAAATTTATGTTTTTATTTTTTAATTGTTATTCTTAGAGCATGCTTACAGAAAAGTACACAAACTGTAAGGGTACAGCTCAATGTGTTTTCACAAACACATTTGTGTGACCAGCACCCAGATCAAGAAACAAAACATTGTCTGCCCCCTGATTTTTAACACCATTGATTAATTTGCTGGTTTTTGAACTTTGTGAAGATGAAACCACACACTGAGTACCTGTCTTTTTTTCTGGTTTATTTTGCTCAGCGCTGTGTTTACCACGTGCATCTGTGTTGTTGCCTTTAGGAAAGCCCATTCATTCTCATTGCTACATAGTAGTCCACTAGAGAAGGAGCCTCGATGGCGTAAGTTAAATGGTTGGCTGCTAACCAAAAGCTTGGCAGTTCAAACGCACCCAGCAGCTCCACGGGAGAAACACCTGCTGGTCTGCTCCTGTAACGATTAAACCAACAAAACCCATTGCTGTCGTGCCAATTCCAACTTGTAGCAATCTTATAGGACAGAGTAGAACTGTCCCACAGGGTTTCCAAGGCTTTAAATCTTTACAGAAGCAGACTGCAACATCTTTTTCCTGTGGAGTGTTTGGTGGGTTCGAATTGACAACCTTTCAGTTAGCAGCTGAGCACTTAACCACTGTGCCACCAGGGCTCCAATTCCATAAAGATTACAGCTTAGAAAACCCTTTGAGGCAGTTCTACTCTGTCACATGGGGTCATTATGAGTCAAAATTATCTTAACGGCACCTAACAACAGCACAGTTCACTACAGGAATGCAACACAATTCATCTGTTGAACTACTGGACATTTGAGTTGTTTAACTTTTCACAATTGCAAACAGTCCTGTTATAAATATATTTGAACATGTCTTTTGATGAAGATAATATTTGATTAATATGCAGAGAAGTGCAGTCAAGAAATCAAATGACCTATTGCATTGGGTAAATCTGCTACAAGACCTCTTTAAAGTGTTATAAAGCAAAGACGTCACTTTGAGGACTAAGGTGCACCTGACCCAAGCCATGGTGTTTTCAATCACCTCATACGCATATGAAACCCGGACAGTGAATAAGGAAGACAGAAGAATTGATACCTTTGAATTATGGTGTTAGTGAAAAATATTGAAAATACCATGGACTGCCAGAAAAACCAGCAAATCCGTCTTGGAAGAAGTACAACCAGAATACTGCTTAGAAGCAAGGAGGGTGAGACTTTGTTTCACATATTTTAGACATGTTATCAAGAGGGACCAGTCACTGGAGAAGGACATCATGCTTGGTAAAGGAGAAGGTCAGCAAAAGAGGGAAAGACCCTCAATGAGATGGACTGACACAGTGGCTGTAACAATGGGCTCAGGTATAGCAACGATCTATTTTTTTTTTTTTTTTTTATGCAAGACTAGGCAGTGTTTTGTTCTCTTGAATGTAAGGTCTCTATGAGTCCGAAGCAAATCGATGATGCCTAATGACAACAGCAACAATAAGGAGAACATGCTTGTATGTTATGTAGTTTATTTGAAAGTTTTTCTTTTTTTCTTTTTTATACTTGTCACAATTATTACAGGAACTTTTTAATCTCCAGGAAATTCATCACCACTTGATACAGACAAACAGGGAAAAACAAATGATTTTCATTAGTTCAAAAAAGTTATTCCATAATGTATTATGAACTCACTGAATAGAAGTTTTAACATATGGAAGTTTAGCCTTGTTTTCTATACAAAAACTTGAAACAGTTTATCATTTTGTTTTGATCATTTTCAGATTGTCTAGGTCAACACAAAAAAAAAAAATTTTTTTTTCACAAGCCACGTGTAATTTCTAGAAGTTGCAATGAAAAACAAAAGCAGGTGGAATTTTAATAATCTATTTTATTAATCTAACATATCTAAAATACTAGCATTTTTACATATAATCAATATAAAAATTGAGATATTTTACGTTCTTTTCTTGTAGTAAGTTTTCAAAATCCAGTGTCTATTTTACATATACAGTATATCTCACTTCAGACTCTAAATTTCCACCAGAAGTATTTGATTGGTATTTAGATTTCATAAAATTTACAGTTGAGAAGGTAGATTTACATACCTAGGTTATTCTAACAATACTTAACAGTTTTCCAGTAACGATCAAGTATCAGTATTTAAATTTATTAAAATGAAATAAAATTAAATATACAGTTATTTTGCTACACTAGGCACATTTCAAGAGCTCAATATCCATATGTAGCTAGTGGCTACTCTACTGAACTGCGCAGGTCTAGATCAAGAGGTTTTCTTGTCCTTCACATGGAAATTTAACCTATGATCCAAATTCTAACATAAGTTACATTATTTTACGTGCTGTGGAAGAACGAAAATTTTGAAGTAGATGAGAATGAAGAGAAAAAACAATGAAACTGGGTCATTCAAAGACCTTGCCAAGAAAATGAAAAATCCTCTGCATGAGAGAAAATCAAGTCTTCAGTGTTGACTAAGAAACTGTTCTACAATCATTGATAAGACATTCCTATCATCTTACTAGGTTCCTTATTTTTTAGTGTACTTTTTTAAATTAAGAAAATATTCAAATCTGCTGAAGGCCTGCATTGGCTACTATGGAGTATGAATAAAGGGCTGAAACCTAGGCCCCGCTCACAATCAGATGGTAATTTTATCTTTCTAGTCACCTGGAATAGCAATGTTTTATGACATTTCTGACTGTTGGAATTTTGAAACTAAGGTGAACCAGCTGACATCATAATTCCTTTCTGTTCTCACAACACATGTTTTTCAAGAGTTGAAGTAATCTTAACCCTCTGGTATTTTGTGTCTATAAAAACGTCAGATGCAGCATTTGGTCCAGGAACCTTTATATAAAAGTATACCATTGTTTTCAGAAATCATTTCTTGTGTAGGAATTTTCTTTTTATATAAAGTACTTTACTTATTTCAAAAGTAATAATCATAAAATTATACATTGCTGGTGAAATTGTAGAAAGGTACAACCACTATGGAAAACAGTATGGTTCTTCCTCAAAGACCTAGAAATAGAAATATCTTATGATCCAGCAATCCCACTCCTAGGTATATATCCAAGAGATATAACAGCAGTGACACGAATAGACACATGCACTGCTACGTTCATTGTAGAATTATTCACAACAGCAAAAAGACAGAAACAACGTAAGTGCCCATCAATGGATGAATGAACAAACAAATTGTGGTACACACATGTGATGGAATACTATCAACTATAAAGAATAATGAGTCCGTGAAATATAACATGGATGAACTTGGAGGACATTATGCTAAGTGAAATAAGTCAATCACAAAAAAGACAAATATTGTATGGTCCTACTATTACAAAAAGTCAAGAACAGATGCACACACACAAAGCACCATTCTTTGATGGTTGCCAGGGATGGAGGAAGAGGGGGAGGAATCACTTTTTAGACAGCAGACACTCATTATTTTTGGTGATAGGAAAGGCAATACCAAATACGGGTGGAGTCAGCATAACTTGACCAAAGTAAACAAAGACACCAAGAAGTACACAAGAAAAAGGGACAATTTCAGTAAATGCTCTAATATATACAAGTTCACAACAACAATAACATCAAAAAAAATGTGTGTGGTTACATAGGCAGATACGTATGCAAATATGTGTATAGAAAGGCATATGTGAGTAAACGTACCTGCATGTATAGGAGTATCTGTAGGCATTTGTGCGTGCTGGATTTTTACCCATATATATAATGAAGCACATAAGGGACACAGTTATGGAAGCTTCCTGAGCATATCCAAACAACTTGTGGGATTGGTTTACTGGGTTAAAAGCAAGGCTTCAAACTGGTTCATTCCAGTTTGAACCCTACTGAGAATTTACATTTCCACCCCAGGTATACTGAATCAGAATCTACATTTTAACAAGAACCCCAGGTAATACTCATATAATAAATCTTGAGAACCACTGCTCTGCTAGTGATTCTCATAATTGGTCCCTAACCAGGAGCATTAGCATGGCCTGGGAACTTGTAAGAAGCCCTGGTTAAAAGACTTAGGACCATAGTCTAGTGGGACAAATCAGTCAATTGGCATAACATAGTTCATAAAAATAATGTTCTACATCCTAGTTTGGTGAATAGTGCCTGGGCTCTTAAACGCTTGTGAGCAGCCATCTAAAATACAACTATCGGTCTCAACTCGAATGGAGCAAAAGAGAATGAAGGAAACCAAAGGCTCAAAGAAGAAACTAGTCCATAGGACTAACAGCCCACAGGAACCACAGCCTCTTTTAATCAGAGACCAGAAGAACTAGGTGGTCTCCGCCTACTACTACCGACCATTCTGACCAGGGACATAAGAGGTCTGAGACAGAATCAGAAAACAATTCAGAACAAAATTCAAATTCCTAAAAAAAGGCCATACTTACTGGACCAAAAGGGATTAGAGGAATCCCTGGGACTGCTGGCCTAAGATACCCTTTGAACTTGGAACTGAAGCTATTTCTGAAGGTCACCTTTCAGCCAAATAATAGATTGGCTTAATAAAATAAACAATATTATGCATGTATAATGTGCTTCCTCGAGCAATCAACTATACGAGACTAAATGGTCGACATTTACCCAAAAGCAAAGATGACAAGGCAAGGAGGGGAAGGGAAGCTGGATCAATGGAAACAAAACAAACAGAATGGAAATAATGAGAATGCCGACATATTATGAAAATTATAACCAATGTCACCAAACAACTTGTATAAAAATTGTTACATGGGAACCTAATTTGCTGTGTAAACTTTCACCTAAACCCTAATAAAATATTATTTAAAAAAAGAAAATATAGAGGAAAAAAATCATTACAAATGATACACGCCATTTTTTCAGTTTTCAAGAGAAACAAATTCTTAAAAACGGACTCCTTTAGTTAGCAAAAATGCATTAAAAGAACTTAAAAAATGCCCAATTTTGGAAACAGGTTCAAACGGCTTCCAAACACGTTTTGGAAATGTAGGCAGTGTCACAGAACCCGGTGATCCAGGGCCCGTTTTTCTCCCCACACTAAGGCGTGCCTCTCTTCACGAGTGTGATCCACCAACCAACGCACTGGTGGGCTCACTGAACAGGTGTAGCAGGTAAATGAGCAGGCGAGATTCAACCTCAAACTGCGTTTTCGAAGCCTACCTCATCCTCAGTACAAAGCTTAGTATTAATTTAAGAATTTGTATTTCAGTTTTTCGTCTCCCCTTCACACACACACACCTCTTCGCCCAAACCGCAAGAAGCCCGCGCCACCAGGTTCCCATAGCCCCCAGACGCGGCCAAGGGCACAGACGCTCCGCGATAAGGCGACTGCGCATGCACGTCGTCTCGCGATTGCAGCCCGCTAAACCAAGCCCAGAGGGGGCGAGAAAGGAGGCCCGCCAGCCCCGCCCCGCCCCCCGCGCAAGCCCAGAGGAGAGGCTGGCCGGGTCCACTAGGGAGCAGAGGCTCGCCCGCCCCGCCCCCGCGGTCCGCGCATGCTCAGAGGCAGGGCCGGCGGGGTCCGGGAGAGAACAGAGGCCGGGTTGCCCCGCCCCCGCCTTCCGTGCCCGGCTTCATTCCGCGTTCGAAGGGGCCCGCTTCCCCTTCCGGAGAGCGGCGGCCGGCCCCTGCGTCTGTCCCGGCCACTGCGGAGTCGCTACTGCGGCGAGCATGGCAGCTCTGAGCAGTGCGACCGCCTTGCGCCTCTGCGCCACAGGTATGGCCGCGCGCGAGACAGGAGAGCCGGGGATCACCCCTGGGCCGGGGGTGGCCTCTGGACTGGGGGTTACCTGCGGGGTCCGCGGGGACGTCTCCGGGCTCCCGGCCTCCCCCTTCGGACCCCGCGCAGTCCTGCGGCGTCCTGACACCTTAGGGTCCTCCACCCACTCGGCATTGCAGTGCATACCCGGTGCCAGGCCCCAAAAGATGCGCTGTCCCCCAGGAGATTCCCTGTCCTCGTCTTCGTCTTTTGTGGCAGGGGTACCGTCGCCCTGGCTTCTCAGACAGGCGAGCAGGTGACACTTTCCCAACGTGTGGCCACATTTTGCTTTGGCTTTTTAGGGGCCAAGTGTTGTCGTATTTGGAGGGTTTTCACCATCCATGGGCAAAGGGAAGGATGGTCAAGGACAGATCACTATCAGACCGCTGGAATTGTGCAGTTACGGCGACAGCGGTGTGGTGACCCTTTTGGGCCTCTTCCTGCCGGCCTCCCTGCGTTCACTTACTCAGCAACCATTTGTTGCCTTTCCACTATGTGCCAGGCACTGCTCTGTCATAAGTACTAGAGTGGTAGCTCAATTTTGTTTCTATCTAAATATTAAAAAAATAATAATATTTTGGATGGCACTTGAAGTTAGAAGTACTAAGGAAAGGGGAGAAGTATAGAACAATTTCTGTCTCTGCTCCGAACAGGTGGAATGCTAAAATGGAAAAATAGGATCAGAGGAAAGATATGTTGAAAAAGAGCTTTTATATCTTGAATTTACTATCCTACGTAGGACTTACCTGTCACAGGGAAATTACGTTGCAGAATAAATATCTATCAAACAAATGAACTCCTTGTGGTTTTCCTTCACTTGTACCCCGGGATGAATCAGTGATAGAGTTTCTGGTCAGAACATCAAAAAAAAAAAAAAACGTTTTATAGATGACTAAGCGTCAAGTGTGAACGAAATGATAAATCAGAAGTATACATTTAGTCTCTTCTTTCTGTTTTTCAGTTATTTTTCTTGACATGGCTTTTGGTAAGAGTGTGGTGCCAGATTTAGATGACTCGTGAGTATACGTATTTTGTTTAAATAGTATTTTAATTTCTAATTCTGTTGTTAACCTGAATATTTACATGTTCACATCTTAATAATCTAATTCTAATCTTAATAAAAATAATAGACACTATGCTCATATATTACCAATTTTATCCCAGGAGTTCTAAGTGCTGTTTATATATGAGATAGGGTTATGCTCAAAAGAGTTTTACTGATATTTACAAGGTCAAAAACGTGGCAGACCTTTCAGTATTCTATTTTACCATTCTATAGCACCTGAGTGAGTGCCGGAATTTGGGACATACTATATCTTTTACCCCCACAGCATTAGTCCCAAGACCTTGCTTATAGTAGCTGGGGAGCCTAGCTCCAAGCCAAAATCCTGTATGTACTCTTTCAGGCCTGACCATAAGCAGTTACTGGCAGGCCTCATGGGAGAAGCTGCGCTGCCCACACCAGACGAGTTGCACAGCTGGTGCCCTGTGGTGTCTGGAGGGAGTTGTAGTCAGGCTCTCAGGACCCCTCCCCCCATAATTGCCAGCCATACTCATATGCATATCTGCATTCTTAGCCCAGGCACCTCCATTTGTTACTTGTTACTTCCCTTCACTTTGACCTTCCACCCTCAGGCCCCCCCCCACCCCACCCGCCCAGTTCATGAAGAGGCAGAAGCCTTTTGCTTGTGGCTCCTCGGCAGCAAGAGGATTCCCCATCTGCGCTGCATACTTACTCGGGTGCTCTGCATGCAAAATTGCGTCCAGTGGTTGCTGTTAGCTCCCAGCATGTCCTTGTGCCAACAGACCTTCTTCAACACAGCAAGTTATTGAATCTCAGGCCTTCAGTAAAAAAGAATGTAGGGCCTGTCAGGATCCCTTTGCCCAGCAGCCTGAAGAGACCTTAGAGCCTCGGTTAGTTGGCTTCCATAATGAAGAAGGTGATCTTGTTAAACTTAGTGAGGGAGTGGTGCCTTGTAGGGCATGTCATTACAGACCTCTTTGCAGATGCACTGACAGGAAGCCTTAGTTTGCCTAAGGAGGAGGTGGCTAGTGAGAGGGCATGAACATGGAGACTCTCCTTCTGCAGCTGGGTACTGTTTGGGCTCTGATAGGTCTGTCCCACCTATGAAGAGTTTCCTGCCACTGAAAAACATGTCTGGGCCACCCTCTCAGACTGTAGTGTCCCTGTGAACCACCCTGGTGGTCCGTTGGGTCTATAATGAGGGATTGGGAATAATTGGGTCATGAGACTGTTAACCTGACCCAGATTTCTAGGTTTTTCCGTACTACTCTCTCTGGTTACCTGGCCCAGTTAAACCTCCTCATGAGGTCAGGTCATTTGGTCCATGATACAATCTGAATCTTAACTGACATTCCCAGACGTGGAAAAAATGGCTACTGCCAAGATAGCAAAGATCGACCAACAGAAGAGTGGTAACCGGGTGCCTTTTCCTGGGCAGCCCGGCCAAGGGCCTTCCTGAAAAGACTCAGTCTAGTTACTTGAAAATAGGGGTCTCAAAGGAGGAGATTGATAGGCTTTCTGCCAAGGAACTACTGGCCAAGTACTTTGATATGGAGGTCTGACAGGCAGCTTCATTAGTATCTGGCCACTGATAGTCCCTTGTGGCTAATACAAGTGTTGTCCCCAGTGGAGTTGGAGACCCCTGCCAACTTTACTTGGGTGTCATGAATTGAATTGTGTCCTCCCAAAAATTCTTGTCAGCTTGGCCAGACCGTGGTTCCCGGTGTCATGTGGTTATCCTTCATTTTGTGATCTGATGTAATTATGTGTTGTAAATCTTAGCCTGTGGGGAAACCCTGGTAGCATGGTGGTTAAGTGCTGTGGCTGCTAATCAAAAGGTCAGCAGTTCGAATCCACCAGGCGCTCCTTGGAAACTCTACAGGGCAGTTCTACTCTGACCTGTAGGGTTGCTATGAGTCGGAATCGACTTGACGGCAGTGGGTTACGGGTTTTATGCTTATGGTTATGGTCCCATTTTGGAGTAGAGTTGTCCACTATGTTAATGAGGCATGATTAGGTTATATTAATGAGGATCAGGGTGGGATGTACCACCCTTGCTTGAGTCACAGCTTTACCTTACAAGAGATAAATGGAGAGAGAAGGAAACAGAGAGGAGGGAACTCCTACCACCAAGAAAGAAGTACTGGGAGTGGAGCACATCCTTTGGACCTGGGGTCCCAGCACTGAGAAACTCCTAAACCCAGGGGAAAATTGATGAGGACCTTCCCCCACAGTGGACAGAGAGAGAAAGCCTTTTCCTAGAGCCAGCACCCTGATTTGAGACTTCTAGCCTCCTAAACTGTGAGAGAATAAATTTCTGTTAATACCATCCACTTGTGGTATTTCTGTTACAGAAGCACTAGATAAACTAAGACACCGGGCCTCTCATCTTTAAAAAATACACAAGACTAGGGGTTAGCCGGAGGTTCCTTTGTCCTCAAGGGGCACCAGAGGTCTTATGCCAAGATCATAGTTCTGAGAGAAAATTGCAGTTCTTGGGCCTTTTGGATACTGGTACACAGGTGAGTGTGATCACTGCAACTCCTGGCACCAGCATGAGAGGGAAACAGATCATACCATCAGGTTTTGAGGCCACTGCCACTGATACCCTGGCCTAAGCCCAAGTAACCTTCAGGTTCTTGCATACCTGCGTTTATTGGCCACTCTGCTGAATATATTACTGGTATTGATGTATTGTCAGGGCGCAGAACTACTCACCTTCACTCTTAAGCCCTGATGGGAATTATTGTAGTAGGGCCATCTTAGTGGGGCATGTGGAAGACTGTAGTCCCCCTGGCACCTGGGCGGTACACATGGTTAACTGCTCGACTACTAGCTTTACTGCTAGCTCAATTACTAGCCCCCACAGAGGTGCCTTAGAAGACAGACTTGGCAGTGTGTTTCTGAAAGGTCACAGCTTTGGAAACTATATGGAATGGTTCTACTCTGCACACATGGGGTCACCATGAATCAGAATCAACTCAATGGCAACTAACAACAACAAAACCAATGTCCAGTGCAGTTGTCTCTTAAAAATAGTATCAGCCACCTGGAGGAGAAAAAGATAGAACCTTCCTCATTGCTGAGCTTAAGGAAGCCTAGCCTGTCTGGCTTGTGCAAAAGGCCTTGGGTGCCTGGACTCTTTCCATTGATTATAGGCACTCAGTGCTGTAGTCCCACCCTTGGCACCAGTGATACCTGATATTGTGATTGTCACAGAGGCTGTCACCCAAGCTGAGAGAACTTGGTATTCAGCAGTTGACATCACAATTGCCTTTTTAGCATAACCTCTCCATGGGTATGAACAGGCTTGATTTGTCTTCATTGCAGAATGGGTTGCAATCCGCATTAAAGGGTTCTTCCACAAAACTACCTGAATTTCCCAGCTGTCTGCCAGCAATGGGTAGTCCATGATTGGAAAAAGTCTCACTCCCAGTGGGAGTACTAGCCTTGATGACATCTTCCTGGTGGACCCAGACAGTCATCACCCGATAAGGGCTGGAGGTCCTGATGACACACATGCAGTAACACAGCTGGGCCATTAACACAGACAAGGGACAAGGGCCTCTAGTATGCAGGTGAAATTCCTGGGCATAATGGAGTCACAACGACTCGTTCCAGAGAAGATTGTCACACTTTTGGCTCTCTCTGCCCTAAAAAATAAAAAAGAAGCACAGCGATTTCTGGACCTATTCAGCTACCGGCATCCACCTACTGGGCTGTTACCTTTAAGTGGGGCCTGACCAACAGGGCACCAGGAGTTCTCTCCAACAGACCAACCTGGATCCCCTTCCTTTGGGTCGCACCCATCCACTTTTGCTGTTTGACTTATAGGTTTCAGCAGCTTCTCAGATTGGAACCTGTGGCAGAAAATCATTGCCACAGGCCAGCAGTGCCCATTGGGCTTTTGGACCTCTGAGTTCCTGGAGTCGACTGAAAGATATACACTTTTTAACAAACAATTATTGGCCTCTTAGTGGATGCTGAGAACATGAGCCATGATCATGAAGTAGTCATACAACCAGAAATCCCAATCAAGTCAGTCTGAGCAGAGGCCTTGGATTACTGCATTGTGGCAGTTCAGGGATCCTTTCCAGTCTCAGGAGTGCCCCTACCCGTCCCAGGCGTATTGACCAAGGATCTGCTGCCTCTACTGGCCCATTAGGGACCCAGATATAGAGACCTTCCAGACCACACATGGGCCTGGTTCACTGATGGCTCTGCTAGATTAATTTGTACTGGGGTGAAATGGGGTGCAGCTGCCAGTTAACCTGAGAAAGACCTGCCCCTTACTGAGTGTGGTAAAGGAAACTCAGCATGATGGGCAGATTCATGCAGTATGGATTACTACTCTGGCTAACCCAACAAAGGAGCTCTGCTGTATTTTAACTTACTCATGGGCTGTGGCTGTGGCCTGGGCATTTGGTTGGGCCACTGGCAAGCCTTAGATTGGTGTGTAAAACAAGCCCCCTGTGGGGACAAGACATTTAGATAAAAATCAGCATTGCTCCTAGTAAGCTTTGTGTTACACATGGGAATGCTCACCAGAAACAGCGCTCCACTGAGGAAGGGAAAAATAACCATCAACCAGGTTGCACCTGTCAGCTAAAGGAGGAGACTGGCTGTCCTTGGCCCTAGAGCAAATAGATGTGTGATCACGAGAGGACGGCCATGGAAATTCAGACACCATCCCAGACACGGACTGCAGCTGTCACGAGAAGACATTGACACAGCATAGAAAAGCTGTCCCTTCTGCTAGACCTTGGCCAAGGCTAAGGTATTACCCAGGAACAGATCTTTGAGCCAGCAGGCCAAGGCGTTCTTGGTAGATATATCATATTAGGCCCATTGTCCTCCTGAAGGTTCTGCCAGATCCTGACTGCAGTTGACACTGTCTAGATTTGGCCTAGGCATTCCTGTGCATCCCACTCAGACCATACTGTCCAGGCCCTACAAGACCATATTTCTTTCCAGCTTGGGTTCTCTGAACACGTTGCATGTGAAATGGCCCTGGGTTTGTGACCTAAGTGACACATCAGTGGACATAATCATGGGGCATGTGATGGAGTCTTCATGCTCCAGGGTGACTGGACACTTTAATGGATGGTTAAAAGACAGGCTTACATGGCTGTGGGGGGGAACAAGATAACCCTAGCTTGGACCACACGTCTCAGGCAAGCAGTCAGGGGTCTCAAAGCAACAGTTCCTTGGAAGGACACTTCATCTGCACCCTTCCTTCAGGGTGTATACCCTTCTTTTACAATTATTGAGACCTTGATTTCTTTGGCGGGCCCTGCAAGGGCCTTCCATTCTCTTTGACCCCCTCCTGAAGATTCAAATCAATGGGAGATAAGGATGACTATTAAATAGCAAGGAGTGGGTGACAGTATGCTCCTTCCCCATTCACCCCTGTGTGCAGAGTCATGAGTTTTCCCTACATGGACCTCAAAAATACTGACCGCCAATTTGAGATGTCTGGTTCAACAATTTCCTTAAGGTGGCCCAGCTGCTTTTCTCTGGTTAGCTCCATGGGATGGATATGAATATATGAAATAGAAACCACAATATAAAATACTAAACCACAAGAAGATCCAAGTCAAAAGATTTGGGTTAACCACCCTGGGGGTTTATTTGAGGGCACTCTCTTTGCTTATACAGTACAGACTATGCATATCACAGTTGATGGAGACAAGCCCATCCTTGATAATATCATGTGAGCACCTTGGGACTGGAGAGCCCCGATATGAGGGAGGGAAGAAAAGGAGACCTAATGGCTCTTCTCTGTCTCACAGGAGGGCTCATGTGACTCCATCTTGCCAAATTTGTTGATAAGCTTGCCCCAGGCAGTTGCCACAGCCCTGACTTTAACGAGCTATTGGGTATGTCTCTCACTGCCTGATCCCACAGGTGAAAATCTGATTGCTGTGCCACTGAAAACCACAAATGGACTATTCTCTAACCATGGACCTTTCTGGTACTTGAGGTACCCCAACTTTATTAACTTGGACCCATGGCATTGTTGCAACTGAGCCTCTGACACTACAAAAATGAAATGCACCCCTAAATGTCAGCTTGCTCCTATCACAGATGGGGCAACCTAAATATCTGGAGAAGGAGGGCACCGGATTGGCTGTCAAGCTGTTTTGACTGTGATGGTGGCAGCTTTCTCTTCCTCTCTGCTCACTCCTGCCCTATGTAGATTCTTCAGTTACACTCAAGGACTCTGCCCACTGGGCAGCTTCTAGCTGGTTAACCACATGGTCGTCGGTGACTTTTATACTCTTAGCATTGTATCTGCCCCCTTGAGTTATTTCTTTTGTGGAAATAAGCCTTCATCTGTTTTCCTCCTACTAATGTAACATTCCATGTGGAACATTGGTGAGAGTGGTTTGGAAATCATGTTGTTGGTTCCCATTGATTCAGCTCCAGCTCATGACCGCCTTATGTATAACAGAACAAAACATTGCCAGATCCTGTGCCACCTTCATGATTGTTGGTATGCTTGAACCCATTGTTATGACTATTGTGTCAATCCATTTTATTGATGGTTTCACTTGTTTTCACGGACCCTCTGCTTTGCCAGACATTCTGTCATTTTCTAGCGTTGATTTTTCCTGATGTGTCCAAACTAAGTGAGCTAAAGTCTTGCCATCCTCACTTTTAAGGAACATTCTGGTTGTATTTCTTCTAAGACTGATTTGTTTATTCTTCTGGCAGTCCACATTATATTCAATCTTCTTTTCCAGGGCCACAATTTGAATGTATCAATTTTTCTACCTTTTTGATTGTCCACTTTTCATATGCGTATGAGACGATTAAAAAGATCATGGCTTGGGTCAGGTGTGCCTTAGTCATCAAAGTGACGTCATTGCTTTTTACAACTTAAAGAGGTCTTTTGCAGCAGAAAATTATAGGCTACTGAACACTTGAGTGGAAAGATAAGTTGGAGCTAGGTAAGTTTAGGAGTTTGGACTTTTTTCTGTAGGTTATAAAAAAAAAAACCAAACCCAGTGCCATCGAGTCAATTCCAACTCATAGCAACCCTATAGGACAGAGTAGAACTGCCCCATAGAGTTTCCAAGGAGCACCTGGCAGGTTCGAACTGCTGACCCTTTGGTTAGCAGCCATAGCACTTAACCATTATGCCACCAGGGTTTCCATTTGAGTGGAAAGACAAGTTGGAGCTAGGTAAGTTTAGGAGTTTGGACTTTTTTCTGTAGGTTATAAAGGGGACCACAAACCAGTTGCCCTTGAGTTGATTCCAGAGGTCATAAAAAGTGTCAGATAAGAGAATAACATGATCAGAATGGCGCTTTAGGAAGATATTTTACCAGGTTGGTGTCGTGTGGGAGTTCCCAAGACCACCCCCAGGTTCGGCCATTTGCTAGGAGGACTCCAGGACTCAATCTAGTCGAAGTCACGGCTATGATTTTTACGGGAAAAGACACAAAGTAAAATCAGCAATGGGGAAAAACAGGGCTTTGAACCCCTTTGTTCTGGTTCAAACCCTTTAGTTCCAGTTCGAACCCCTGCTGAGAATTTGCATTTCCATCCCCTACCTGTTAAAACCCTGTTGTCCTCGAGTCAATTATTTCCAGCCCAGATATACTAAATCATAGTCTACATTTTAACAAGATCCCCAGGTGATTCTGTTGTATGATAAATTTTGAAGCATCCCCCCCCTCCCCCGCCCCCGCCACTGCTCTACTAGTGGTTTTCAGAATTGGTTCCTAACCAGCAGCATTAGCATCCCCTAGGAACTTATTTGAAATGCATATTCTCAGCTGGGGCTCCAACCTGTGCAAACCACTCAAAGCCCTGGGGAAAAGATACTTGAGGCAGTCCTGAGGAAACCTGGCACAGCCTCCCCTGAGTCCTCCCAGTGAAGTCATATAATTCCTTCAGCATGAGTTCTGACAGCATGTGTGAAACATTATCTATCAGGGAAGCACGTTGGAACTTGGTACTCAGGGTTTTTTATTGGGGGCCGGCCCTACAGGCATCCTCTGCCTAGCATGAACCAAAATTTCAGATGCCCAGAAGGAAAGTAGGTGTTTGGCATAAAATCACATTGTTTGCACAGATTAGGCACAGTGAGCCACCCTTATCAGGAAATGGCAGGAACCCTCCTGAAATCCAGGTTCCCAGACACCAGCCAAGGGCAAACCTTGCAAGCAAGCCTGTCTAAGGATAGCAGTCTCAGGCCTGATGGGTTAACTTATGCATAGGTATGAAATGTACTAGAGGGGAAGGGTGCTTGGCATAGATCTGTGTTGCCACCAAGTCCCACTTTGATTTTCTTTTTTTAGATTCTTTCCTCCTAGTTATTTTATCCCTTCGCTCTCTACTTTTATTCTTGAAGTGTTTAATGGATAGGATAAGATTTAGAGGTAGGTCACTGTGTAAAAATTTTACATAAAAAATTATTGAAAAGAATTTGTTCTAGGCTCATATATTTATCACCAAAAGCTTGATGGTTCAAACCCACTTGCCGCCCCATGGGTGAAGGATGTGGCAGTCCGCTTCTGTAAAGATTACAGCCTTGGAAACCCCATGAGGCAGTTCTCCTCTGTCCTGTAGGTTGCTATGAGTTGGAGTCAATTTGTTGACAATAGGTTTGGGTTTGGTTTTATACCATATAATTGTGAAGTGTATACAAATGTACAATCAAAGATTTGTTTCTCTTGTTTTTATTTTTAGATTTAAACAAAGTCGAAAAGATGACATTTGGCTTGTAGATGTAAGTAATTACTCCTCTACTAATTTAAGTATTATTTTCTGTTCTCCTTCACCCACAGTATGTGTTTATGTATTACTCAGTCTGTTTTCTCAGTTATGGCTATTTTGGTTCATGTATTAAAATGAATCCTTGAACCTTGAGGGTCTTGGCAGGGTGACCTGTTGGTGAGAAATTCTGAGGGCAAGGGCATTAGCAGGGAAGCCAGAGCCCTACCTTATGATGAGGTTGACTTTTGGATTGTGTCTGAGGGAGATTATGGTGTGATTTTATCATAGAATTCACTTCATAGTTGCCAAGAGATTTAGTATATTAATATCACTTAGTAGCCAATATCATATTTTTATCTTAACAAAATGGAATTTTCGTCTCCCTTTCTTTATTTTCAAGTTTGAAATACATTTGAATCTTAAAGGTGTTTGGTACTCACTTTAAAATGCCTTAGCAAAAAGAAGTAGAGTAGCACAAAAGAGGTGGAACAAAAATGCAAAGTCTATGATTATTGAAGCTAGGTTATGATGGAGCACAGGGGCCCATTGTTTAATTCTCTCTCCTTTTGTGCATATTTGAAAATTTCCATATTATAAAGTTAAGAAATAAATTTTATTTCATGGAAATAAACAAGCAGATTGAGATACCATTGTACTAGGCAAGCCTAGGTACCATCCTAACCAGTTAGTGATTCAGAAGGAGAATGAAGGTCTGTGATTTTAGTTTAATCATCCTGACTTGTGCCAAGTTGATCATCTTAATGATCTCCCATGTCTTACCAATGGCTAGGCTGAAAGTCAGAAAAGGCACCAGCTGTGTTGGAATTTTTGTAGTAGAAATGGATTGACGTTTATCATTAACACTCACGAGGTCTGCACGAGGCGTGTAGATGTATATTTTAGAGGCTTCATTTTCTATAGAACATGGGAACATTTTCTTGGAAGCAAAAACATTTTACTGTAAATTGTTTTATCTGTGTAAAATAAATTTCAGTAGTTAAAATGAATTTAGAATAGTATCACCGTTGAGCTATATTCTAGGAGTTAACTTGTTTAGGTTTATGTGTGTATATTTTATCCTGTGTAACTACTTTAAAACTTATAGTTAAACTTTTTGTGTAAAATGAGCTATTAGACCATTTAACCAAAGAAGTTCTTTAAAAATTAAGATTGATGTTCACTGTGGCACAACATTCTAGTGGTTGTCTTTTTTTTTTTTAACCAGTTTTATGCACCGTGGTGTGGCCATTGTAAAAAACTAGAACCAATTTGGAATGAAGTTGGTATTGAGATGAAAAACATGGGTTCTCCAGTTAAAGTTGGGAAGATGGATGCTACTTCCTATGCTAGTAAGCATTTACTCTGTTTTATTATTTTGCTGTTGTCATAAGAAAAATATTTAGATTGTATGCAGCAGTATTCAGGGTGAGAGGAAATTCTTTGCTCATGTAAAGTAAAAGTTAGTAATTAAAGATTGTATACTTTATGAGTTAAATAAATTAGCCATTGACTATCCAATGTATTAATACAGCTAACAGAGGTGTGTAAGTCATTGTTCCTGTTTTGAGCCCACCTGAAATGATCAGCTTACGTGAAGAAATGACAGACAGTTGAAAGTTACACTGTTGATATTGGTATATGAGTTAATGTATTGTCTGTTAGAGTGGCCTGTGATGTCTTAGTGGAGGAATAAAGGGGAACTTATTTTAAAGGATGAGCAGAACCAGGATAAACAGACATGAGAATGAGGAAGGTATTCAAATTAGGTAGAATATTGGGGCAAAATCACAGAATGGAAAATGAGCTTAATGAGTGTGTACCACAGGATAAAATGTCTTTAAACAGAGGTTGGCAAACTATGGCCCATTTGCCAAATCCAACCTGCCACCTGCTATTATAAATAAAATTATATTGGGACACAGCCACACTTACTTCTTTCCTATTGTCAATGACTGCTCTTGTGCTATAGTGGCACATTAGGTAGTTGTGACAGAGACCACATGTCCCACAAAGCCTAAAATATTTACTGTCTGACCCTTTGCAGAAAAAAATTTGCCAAGACCTGACTTGAAGGATTTGAGAAAAGGAAAAAGTATGAAACATTGTAGAAATTTGGAAAGAGCATGGCTTCAGGAAGCAGACTTGGATTCAAATCCTGGCTCTGCCTATTGCTTTCCCTGTGTAATTCCAGGAATTTCTCAGCACCGCTAAGCTTTGGTTTCCACATTGGTAAATATGTAATCGAATTTGAGATTTGAATGATGTAGCCCATGTAAAGCCCCTTGTACTAGTAATAAATGTAGATTCCCTTTCCCGTTAGTTAATGTAGAAAGTGGAAGTATACAGTGCATATTTCTTTTTAGGAGATCAGCGTTACACTCTATACTTTGGAGGAAGACAGACCTTAGTTTTGATACTAGCCATGCTATGTCCCACTTTTGTGGCTTTTGGAAAGTACTTAACCTTTCTTAATCTTAGTTTCCATGTCTCTAAAAGAGAGAGTGATAATCCTCAAGGCTGTAAGGATTGTATTAATTTTTTATATTCAAAAACCCATAGCACAATGGCTAGCACATATAAAAGGCTAAAGGTTAGTACCAGATTACAAAGGATCTTTCAGGTAAGAGAGTGTTTTTTGTTTTACTAGTTGTCAGTAGGTAAGAAATACACATTTTTGAAAAGGCAGGTGACTTCCTACAAATGTTTTTGGCAGTCACATGTAGGGTGAACAAGAGAGTGGTTTGAGGCATGAAGATAACTTATGTCAGTTTTATCTGAGTCTAGGATGCTGGGAGCTCAGGATTGAGTGGTGGCAGTGGAATGAAGAGGAAACAGTAATTGTTAAAGCCATTTTTAAGGATTAACTCAGACATGATGGATTGGCACTGTTGCATAAAAAAGAATGATTAAAAATAATAGTACAAGATTCTTAGTTTAATTTTTTGTGCATTTGCATGTTAGTAACTGTTTTGAATTTGTGGTATTATACTTAATAATGTCTGGAATTAGGGAACGAGAGTGTAGGTGAGATGTTAGAGCTGGGATCATTGAGTCATACAAATTAATTGTTGAACTTTGAGAGGAGGCGAGATCAATGGCAGGAACTTACTATAGAGAGAAAGGGAAGAGTTGATCTTTCTTGAAATATGCTTTTAATGATGTTTAGGGAACAATTTATTAGATTTCTTTCAACCGTTCCACATAAAAATAAGTTCTTATGTCTAGGGAAAAAAAAAATTTTTTTTTTTTTTTAACTGACTACTTAACCTATATCCATGTATAAATTTTACATTTATTCACTCAATCAATATTTATTTACTAACTACTGGTTTTCAAGCTCTGTGCTAGTCTCTAAAGATAAAGACCAAAGCAAATACTGCTTTCCCTGGAAATGCTTACAGTCTTAATATTATTGAGGTAAAAAGGTGAAAAAAATAGAAAAGTGTAAGAAAGTCTTAAAATGATAAATCCTTAGAATCACTTGAATCGCCCGATGAGATAATAGAGTAAGGCATCAAGGAATGCAGGGATGTAAAGAAAAATAGTCAATGACAGAAATCATGCATGTAAATAAAAACAACCTTAGTGGTAAGCTACTCATGTGATGCTTTGGTAATAATTAACAGTTTACATTAAGCCAAGAATTCTTTATTAATGTGTATAGTTATTTATTATTTATTAAGTGCCATTATGTGCCACTATTTATTAAGTGGCACTAGACTAGGGAAAAACAGCCAAGATATTTTTTCTGAATAGCTTAGAAAACAGTGTTCTACATGCTGTGAATAAAAACGAATATTCTTGTGGGTCTTGGCTTCATATGTCAGCTTTTTTTTTTTTTTTTTTTAATTTGGGTACAATTTTTGCTTGTGATGCCATGATTGTTATAGGTTTTATTTCTTGTCTGCTTAGCATAGTGTTATACATTATGTGGAATTAAGAGCTTAAAAACCCCTTTGAGGAGTTTGCAGTGTAGGGGGCATGTACATTAACACATTATTTCACTGAAACTGTCTAGCTTGGAGAAAAGGGAACTGGTATATGTGGAGTTCTACCATATGCCAGGCACATGGTGAGTGCTTTATGTAATTTACTCCTTGAATATGGAATACTGTACCTCCTGTACCCCATTTTTTACCTTGCACCCCGGCCTATAAGGTGCCGCTTGCTTGTTGAACCTTGTGACTCCTTGAATATCCAGATATGTTTGTTGAAAAATGATTCTGTTGTGGGCATGTTGCAGAGTCAGCATTTGTTCACAGCAGATATTTAAGGAGTGTTTACTCTGTGCCAGGCACGTTCTGGGCACCGGTCATATATGAGTGAGCGAGGAAGACAATCATTTCTGCTCTCATGCAGCTTATGTTCTATTGGGGAGAGATGAACGATAACCAATAAACCTAAGTAAATATTGTAATGTTCACAGTGTTTTATTGCTAGCTTCTGTTTGGTGTTGATGATGGATGAATTATCCATTCAATTATAGCATCAATGAGATGCTTCATGTGCTGTGGAGAGAAAGAATATTATCTTGCCAGCATTTAAAAACAGAAGTTGATAAGTATTCAAATAGCTACTGTCTATAAACTACCAAGAGATTTTTGGTCTGTGACTTGGGGGTCCTTAATATATCTATAACCCAGGCTTTGTTCTTTGCTGTTTTATTATAAAACCATTCCTCTCTGGGGAAAACTAAGACTTAAGTTTGGGAGTCAGTGTCTAATCGAACTTCTATCAGAAATGAAGATCAAGTAGCCAGGGGACTGTAAGGTGGGTGACATTGTCCCCACCTTATAGAGATGGAATTTGAGGTCAAGGAAATGAAGTGATGGGGTTAAGTCTGGAGCTGGGATTTTCTCTCTGAAGTCTGTTATGAGATCCACCACATCAGGTTATAAAATACCACCACTGTATTTTCTTATTGATTGCATATTTCATTTTCTTTATTTACTTTGTGTGTAAATAAATTTTAAATTATACAAGGGAAGTTGCTAGTGGGATATACTCACTCCCCCACCCCCATCAATTGCATTACGCTTCGTGTTTCGGCAGTTTTTAATGAGTTAGTTTATAGTAATAAGGGTTTGTATTTACTTGCTTCCTTAATTTGAGGAAGCGTTGTTCAGAACATGCTTTACTCACATAATCTCTCCCAAATCACATTTGTTTTTTGGCTTGGAAAAAGACAGTCTCCACCGTAACAGCATTCCTCTCCAATTAGAAAATACTTGACAGAGGTAAAGTCTTAAATTAGAGATGGGACACAAATAAATGATGTGATTGGTCTCAGTTAATATGACTAATCAGAGGCAGAAACTGTCTTCAGAACTTGAGTTCCTGTTTTTGTTGTCTCTGCTGATTTTGTTGCCTGGAATAAAAATATGAATTATTTTTCATTTTAATTAATGTGAAGATTTCAGAATAATCTTTGAGATAATGGGAATTATCCTAGGTTATTACAAAAGCAGAAGCCCCTAAAACAAGTAGATGAAGTTGCTTTTAGATCTTATGTTAGCTACAGAAATTTATGGATTTTTGCAGATACAATTTATTTAAAATTAAAATACAATGCAGTTCTTTTACAACTCACCAAAGGAAGAGAGAGGATCCTTGTGGTGCAAGTGGTTTGTGATTGGCTACTAACCTAAAGGTTGGTAGTTCGAACCCCTCCAGTGTCTCCGCTGGAGAAAAGACCTGGTAATCTGCTTCCATAAAGGTTACAGCCAGGAAAACCCTGTAGTGAAGTTCTAGTCTGTGACTCATGGGGTCACCCTGAGTTGGAATTCAATCGACAGCAAAGGGTTTAGGTTCCTTTTTTTTTTTTTTAAAAGGAGGCGATGGACCATTTTTTCAAGGAGTGGACAGAACTTAGAAATATTTGGAAATAAAGTGAAATGAGATGTGGGGCTTAATTAATTTTTCATAAGAATATATATTTTTAAATAAGTACTATGAAAATGGCACAGAGGTGGCTTCTGACCTCCTCTAACTTCACAATGGGGAAGGAGAATCCAGATCAACAGCCCAAGGCTGATTCCTGTGAGACAGGTCAGACATACCTCCTCTCTCCCCCATCTTTACCATTTCTGTTGCCAGCCGTCCCTCCCACACACTCTCTACTTCTCTGCTCATTGCAGTGGCCGCATAGAACTCACAAACAATATTCATGACTATGGGGTTTTTTAGGAAAGTAACAGGTTATAATTCAGGTTGAGGAACACTCGGGTTATGGTTCTTGCATCAGGATAGCCTCTCCCCAGCTGTGCTCACACGCAGGCCTCTCTTCCTGGCCCTGTGCCTCTGCCCTGCTCAAACAAGTGTTAAAAAACTTTTAGATCTCCCAGTGAGTACTCGCGAGGCACCCCGCTCCACCAGTAAGCCTTGGCCCAAAGACTCTCAGCATTCTAGCTCTGTGGGCTGGGAAGCCCACTGTGCTGTCTCCTGCCGCTGTTCCTCTGCCACTGCTTCTCTGGCTCTCCTTCCTTAGTGGTAGTGGGAGCCTCTCTTGCCCGCCTCTGGGGTGACTCATTTCAAGCTCAGCGAATTTAGTCATAGTATTTCATGCAAACCACGGGTTAGGTTATATTAAGTGAAATCATTTTGTATAAGAATCTCGTTTTGTGTATATATTCTTTTTTAGGACTTAAAAAAAAAATCTTATGTGTTTGTATAAATATTTAAGTTTTAAGTAGCTCCTTTGTTTCCTAGTTTCTTGTTTTAATAGAATTTAGAATTATTTGTTCTTTTTCTTATCAAGGCCTTGCTGCAGAGTTTGGTGTCCGAGGTTATCCAACAATTAAGCTGTAAGTCGTGTTGTATGTTTATATGTATATTTTTTTATTAGTTCACCCTACTTAGGTTTGTTATGTTAATTTCTGGTAGTTTCCTTAGGCCATTGAAGATTTGGGTTCAGCAATTCTTTTTAGGTGCAGTATGTGATCAAAAGAGAGAGACTGTATTCACATTGAAATAAATGTGTTGTTTACTATCCAGTGCTTACTGTGCGATAGGCACAGGGCTGTGTAGGCCGAGGCACACAATCTTTATGAAAAGGCTTTGCCCTCAAGGCACTCAAGAGTGTATTCGACTTTATCTGTGTAAATGTTGCCTTCTGACAAATTTTACTTTTATGTAAACTAGGCTTATTCATTAGGGATAAAAGGAGGAGAATCAAAATTGATGGGTGTTAATTGTAATCCCTTGTAATACAAGGTAGTGCAAGTTGGAAGGAGTGGCGTGATAATTCTCAAGGCCTTATTTTATGTCATGATTACATTGAATTTTCTCATGCTTTCTATTAACCTTATTTAGGTAATCTATTTTTTTTTTTTAGTGAGCCGAGGAATTATTTTGAAACCTATTTTATGATAATAAAATAAGCTTTTAAGCGCTAATTTCAAAATTTGGCTAATTTTTTTTTCTTTCTTGAGTTTTATATGGCCCTCCGCCCACTTTAGAAAAGTGTTTGCTATGCCCCTTTCACTTTTTTGTGCTAGGTAAATTTTTCTT
Organism: Loxodonta africana; assembly: GCF_030014295.1. Classification (NCBI taxonomy): domain Eukaryota; kingdom Metazoa; phylum Chordata; class Mammalia; order Proboscidea; family Elephantidae; genus Loxodonta; species Loxodonta africana. The sequence goes on from NC_087352.1 coordinate 39,406,113, forward strand.
TCTATTCATTCTGTTTAATTACTGATGTTCTGTCTTACTTTCTCAATTTTTATTATTATTTTAAGTTTATTAGATGTATAAATTAATCCCTTGGCATGCTTTTGGAAAATTATGTACTTTTCTAGAAGAGTTGTTTTTATGCATTGTTTTATTCTGTAATCTTGGAGTGTCAAGGTACTATTGCTTTTAAAATGTGTTTTGTCTCTATCAAAATGCTTTGAATTTCCTGTCCTTTAGGTTTTGATAGGGAAGACAATGACAATTAAAGGGCTTTAATTTTTCCAAAGTCTTGCCCATGAATGTGTAGGTTATTCACTTAGCAAGAGTCATAGACACACTGTAACTATCCAATGCACAGTAAACTATTTCTGTGTATTAATAGAATACAGGCACTTTTCTTTATATTTTGAGTTGCCAGTTTTCTACTGTATGTTACATAGGATTTTGTTACTTGGGTATGCTACTTCTAAAACTGCATTTAGTAATTTTGTGCAGTAATACTGAATGATTAACAGTAAATATTAAAACAGGTTGATAATCCAGGCTTTTATCCCCCCTTTTTTTCTCTTTTCTTTCTTTTTAAGATTAAAGGGCGACTTAGCATATAACTATAGAGGACCACGAACTAAAGATGATATTATTGACTTTGCTCACAGAGTATCTGGGTAAGTTCTTAGGAACAGCCTTTACTATGAGACATTAATATTCGAAAATTAAGTATATTTTCATGGACCACGTTATACACACATATATTAGGGACTTAGCTAAATAAACTGTGCTCGCTTGCTGATTTATTTATTTAGAAAGATAAGGTCATCCAGAGGAATACTTTAAAGAAATAAAAAAGCCCATGAACAGACGAATGGATAAACAAATTATGGTATATACACACAATCAGATACTACACAACGATGGAGAACAATGAGGAACCTGAGAAACTAACTAGCTAAAAAAAAAAAAGATAGTAGACAAGAATTATCTTAGTTTAAGGGAAAGACAACGTACAGTACGGGGGAGGTCAGCACAACTGGACTAAACCAAAAGCTAAGAAATTTCCTAAACACAACCAAACACTTCAAAGGACAGAGTAGCAGGGGTAGGGATCTGGGGCCTATGGTTTCAGGGAATTTCTAGGTCAATTGGCATAGCAAAGTTTATTAAGAAAATGTTTTGCATCCCACTTTGGTGAGTAGCATCTGGGGTCTTAAAAGCTAACGATTGGCCATCTAAGATGCATCAATTGGTCTCAACACACCTGGAGCAAAGGAGAATGAAGAACAACGAAGACACAACGAAAATATTAGCCCGAGAGACAGAAGGGCCACATAAACCAAAGACACCATCAGCCTGAGACCAGAAGAGCTAAATGGTGCCTGGCTGCCAACAATGACTGCCTTGACAGGGAATACAACAGAGAGCCCCTGACAAAGCAGGAAAAAAGTAGGGTGTGGAACTCAAATTCACATAAAAAGACCAGGCTTAATGGTCTGACTGAGACTAGAGGAACCCCAGAAGACATGGTCCTTGGACTCTCTGTCAACCCAGAAGTAAAACCATTCACGAAGCCAACTCTTCAGACAAAGATTGGACTGGACTTATAAAACATAAAATATTAATTGTGAAGAGTGTGCTTCTTAGTTCAAGTAGATACACGGGACTAAATGGGCAGCACCTGTCTGGAGGCAGGATGAGAAGGCAGACAGGGACAGGAGCTGGTTGAATAAAAAAAAAAAAAAAAGGTTGACACAGGAAACCCAGGGTTGAAAGGGAGCATGCTGTCATAGGGATTATAGGGATTGCAACTAGGGTTACGTAGCAACATGTATATAAATTTTTGTATGAGAAATTAACTTGAGCTGTAAACTTGCACCTAAAGCACAATAAATAAAAAATTAAAAAAATAAATAAAAAGGGACCAGAATTTGTATTATCTGTACTTAACCTCATTTAAATTCAAAGAAAAAAATTTTTTTCCAATGAATTTTTAATACGTTTTAAAATTTTTCATTGATACTAACAATTTTATAAATCTTTATAATTTTGCTTTTGTACTACCTGCTTTCATGGATTTTTCTCATTACCTCATTTCAGAGTTTGAAAAGAAACCATAGGTTATTATTGTTCTGAATAAAGTTGGACCTCAGTGTCTAGCCTGTGATACTGAAAAATGCTTTTGAGATTCAGCTAAAATACTTCTCTTGTGCTACCTTACATATCACATGCCATTTGATGCCAGCTGTGAAGTACTACTGCAGTTTATGCTTAGAACATGACACATTTAGAACCCAAAGATCTCTTTGCGTTATAGGCCTTTTGAGGTTTTACTGGTAAGGAAACATTTTTCTGTAAGCATTTCTTGTTGCTTTGAATACAGTGATTTTTTTTTTTTTTTTTTAATCTGCATCTTGCTGGAGTAAAAAGACAGGCAGTGCTTGTAATTATTTAATGTGACTATGTGGAACTTCTTGAAGAGGATGGTTCTCAAAATAAGTTAATGTATATAGGCTTTGAAACTGTACTTGCAGAATTATGGTTTTGACAGTATATATTATATATTGCATATATAAAATATTGGGGTGGATTTGCTAGGTGGCAGTATACTAAAAAAAAAAAATTTTTTTTAACTGGCTTAAATTATTTGAGAAACGCACAGAATTAGGAACAGTATATATTAAAGCTTTCAGGGCTTATTAATATTCTTTTTACTGTGTTTTCTCATTGTTTGCATGGCATGTTTCATTTTCTGTATGTGACTTGCATGTAAGTAACTTTTGAGAAAACATTATATGAAAAGATTGGTAGTGGAATGTAATTTCCCCATCATTTATGTTAGCCTTTATGTTTTAACAGTGAGTTTTAGTTGGCATTAAAAAGAGTTTCTCCTGATGTAACTGAAGGTGACTCTTTTGCAAATGAAATTTTCAAGAGTCAGTTCTGGAGTTACATCACTTACTGGTTAATTACTGAAGTATTAAAATAGAAACTAGAGTAGAGTAGACTGATGCAATACATCTTCAGCATTGTGCATTTTGAAAATCGGTTGCTTTTGTAAAATTTATACTGTTCCTTTTGCAAATTTGGTGACAGACTAAAATGCAATAATACAGACCATGTTCAACAGAAGCCTGCCATATCTTTTAGATTTTAATTTTGTAAGTAATATCTGTAATTCATTTCTCAGTTTAGTCTGGTTGCCTTTGAAATAAGTGCATTTAATAAAATTCTTTGTAGACTTTTTTATTGCAAAAATATATAAAACAATATTTTCCGACTCAACATTTTTGAAGTGTGCAGTTTAGTGATATTGATTACATTAATCGTGTCATGCAATCATCGCCTGTAATCATTGCCAAGTTTCCCATCACTATAAACAGAAACCTCACTGCTTCCTAAATAATGACATTCCTTTCTGTCTCTCTTACCTCTAGTAACCATTAATAAACTACCTTCTCTGTACATTTGCCTGTTCTTGTTATTTGATGTGAGTTAGATCATACAATATTTGCCCTTATTGGGACTGACTTACTTTACTCATACCCTTTGACTGTTTTGAATAGTGCTGCAGTGAACTTTGGTGTATATATGTGTCTGTTAGCGTTGTTGCCTCCAGGTCTCTTGGGTATACACCTAGGAGTGGAAATGCTGAGTGATATGGTAGTTCTATGTTTAACTTTTTAAGGAACCACCGCACTGTTTCCCACAGCGGCTGTGCCATTTTACATTCCCACCAGCAGTGGATGAGGGTTCCAATTTCCCCACATCTTCAACAGCCTTTGTTATTTGCCATTTTTAAAATTTTTTTTTTTTTTTTTAAATCTTAGTCATCCTAGTGGGAGTGAAGTGGTATTTATCTTATTGTGGTTTTGATTTGCATTCCTCTAATGGCTAATGGCTTTAATGGCTAATGACGTTGAGCATCTTTTCATGTGCTTGTTGGCCATTTGAATATCCTTTTTGTTGCAACATCTGTTCAAGTCCTTTGGCCATTTTTTGGTTGGGTTGTTTGTCTTTTTGTTATTAAATTGTACAAGTATTTTGTATGTATTTTGAGTATTAGACCCTTATTCAATATATGGTTCCCAAAAATTTTCTCCCAGTCTGTAGGTTGTCTTTTCACTTTTTGATAAAGACCTTTGATGAACAGAAGTATTTACTTTTTATGAGGCCCCATTTATCTATTATGTCTTTTGCTGTTCATGTTTTTTGTTTTTTTCTATTAATGAGAATTTTATGTTCTAATATTATGTCTACCATCTTCTATTTTATTTTTCCTGAAAAAATTTAATAACATATTTCTGAAACATTTTGTTTTAGCCTCTATATTTTAAAACTATATAGCTTTTAAAACAGCATAAGAAATAAATATTCTTAGTATAGCATTATAAATTCTTGGGATAGTGTTTCACAGTATGTTTATGAGAATAATCTTTTGAAAGGGAGGACAGAAAATAATTCTCATGTGAATTGTTTTGTTTTCAGCTGAGAACTCTAAATCGACTATAATTCTCTTTTGGCCTATCACAATATTGACAAAGATGGTACTCTCTGAAGGGATGTATTTAAAGCTAGTTTTTAAACTGATGGATTAAATTATGGGTAGGCATGGTTGTTTCCTTTTACATATATGGGTTCAGTAGTAGTCATAGGCTGCTACTACATTAAAAAAAAAAATTAGCTTTACATAATTTGGGCAGTACACTTAACATGCAATTAATATAAATTTACTAAACTTTAGATATGATAGGCTATCATATAAATAGGAAAAATTATGTAATATATCTAATTCATAATACATGTTTGTTTTGTTTTCAAACAGGGCTCTAATCCGGCCACTTCCGAGTAAGCAAATGTTTGAACATGTGCAAAGGAGGCACCGTGTGTTTTTCGTTTATGTAGGTGGAGAGTCACCTTTGAAGGTAAAGCATGGTTTTATTTTTAATCCACAGAATTCAGATATATTGTAATTTAATTTGCTACATAGCTGAGACTAGACCAAAAACTCAAAACTTTCCCTACTCTTATTGGACATAGTTTAATGTAAATATTTTTATAACAGAAATGATTTCTTGTGTAGTGTTTGCCTTCGTGAAACAGAAGTGAGTAAAAAGTGGGTACGTGATGTTGCCTGCCTTGGTAAACCTTCTCTTTTTGTCCTGGTTATTTGAATCTTACGTTGTTTCCTAACGTTGTGGGTGCTTTGAGACTGCATGTTGCAGTTCAAGTGTAAACTTTTTAAAGCCAAAAGACAGACTGGTGTCCTAAGCTTATTTTATATATGCATGTGTGCGTGTGTGTGTACACTCATGTATTTATATGTGCATGTATGTATATGTGCACGTATCTCTTCTGATAAACCAAAAAAAAAAACCCAAACCAGTTGCTGACCCTTCAGTTCCGACTCATGGTGACCCCACGTGTAACAGCAGAACTGCTCCATAGGGTTTTCTTGGCTGTAATCTTTATGGAAGCAGATTACCAGGTCTTTTCTTTTGAGGCATCCCTGCGTGCGTTCAAACCACCAACCTTTCAGTTAGTAGTCGAGCACTTAACTGTTTGCACCACCCACCTATCACTTCTGTATTCTTCTGAAATCATCATCAAATTGAGTTGATAAATATGAATTGAACTTATATTATATTTAATGAACTTTATTTGGAGAAGGATAAAAGCACTTAATACGATGGTCTTTTGCCTTACAAACAATTTATTTCATTCCATTATATTCCCTCTTTTCACATAAAAGTGTAGGTAGCAAATTGGGATAATACTGCTTGTTGCGTAGGCTGCTCTGAGTGTTTAATGAGAAATGAACTTGATATTTAATATTTAAAAATGACCTTTTTTGTTTGTATCTTTACAGGAGAAATATGTAGATGCTGCTTCAGAATTAATTGTGTATTCATACTTCTTTGCTGCCTCAGAAGACGTGGTTCCTGAGGTAATATTTAAAATTGGATTTTAATGACACAAATTTTTTTTTTTTAAATTTATTACTGATTTTATCTTTCAGATATATTTACTCTCATATTTGTGGAACTAGCAAGCATGTTAACTCCTTACTGCTGGTATCAGAATGCTTCTTATTAATAAGGAAATATTCCCAGATTTGTAGCATTTAACAGTTAGTACTTTTTTCTGTTTAAAATAATAACAGTGGTGACAAGTGATAGCTCAAATCCTGAAATGCTGAGTTACTTAATATTCTGTTTTTTATTCAACAGCTATTTATTGTGTTCTTACCATGTGCTATGCTTTTTTTAAAATCCTGGCTAATGGATGGCAAACAAGATTGCCCTTATGGAACTCACATTTTAATGGGATATCTTAGGTCAGGGGCCCTAGAACTCAGAGGGTCTGGATAGGTACAAATAGCATGTGCTACATGGATATCCTTGGTTATTATGCATTAATTTTATTATTATTAGCTTTCTCAACTGGTTTTTTTAAGCATTCTTTAATTATTCCTGCAAACACCAGTATTTTTCATCTCTTTGTTTTAGTTCTGAGTATGAAGTTGTAAAAGTCTGCTGGGGAAAACAGTTGTTTTGTAATAATATGGGAATTTTTACTCCTATAGACAGTATTCAAATAAGAGACAAAGCCCATAATTTTATGGTCTCCCTCATATGTTGAATTTTAATGTTTGGTTATGGGAACCTTTACTAGCTTTACAGCTAGAGTTTATGAACCCCGGAGGTAAAAAAAAAAAAAAAAGAAGTTCCTGACTTCAGGATACCTGAAGATGAATGGAGAAGCTTGGCAGGTACACAAATAACTAATACAAGCTAATGAGTTTAAAACAAAACAAGAGAGAAGAGCAGGGATTTAGAATGTGTGGAACTAGGTAGCTACAAGGTTTCAGACCATTTCCTTGGTGTTACAGGAATATGCCAGCAATTGTCCTTGAAAGAGAGAGAGGTGAATATTAAAAAATACTTCCCGAGCGTTAGATGAGCTGCCAGGAGCAGGTTAATGGAGGCGTCCTTGATTTTAAAGCCTTACTGCTTAAAATAGCCATTTACATGGTGCTGTATCATTTTTTAGTAGCTATGTAACCAAATAATTCTATTTTATTTTCTCTGTCCTGAGATATGCCTACCTCCCTTCCCTCATTTTTAAATTTTCCTGGAACATCTGTCTATAGTTTTTTTAATCATTATTGTTATTTTTATTGTACTATTTGTTTTATTATTTTATCTATTATCCTATTATTTATTGTTATTTTCAGTGTTAACCACTCTCATGTAGTAATTCTATGTGACTTACCCTAATTATTTCTCTTCTGCTCTGATACTGATTGTCCATGGTAATTTTACTATTTTGAAATAATTGCAACACAGGTTTAAGAAGAGGGTACCTCCTGAGTGAATCTCTTATTGTTAACCACCATTATAATTTGTCATTTATAAAACAGTTTATAGTTTAAACAGTGCTCTCACATACACAATCTAATAAATTCCCATAACCCGCCTGTGACACAAGCATTGTTAGTGCCCTCATTTTATAGAGGAGGAAGCAGATGAAGAGTAGATAGGCAAACTGATTTACTCACTACTACCCAGAGAGTAAGTGGTGGGGAGGACTGGAGCCCAGCTGGGCTAATACCTCAGCCCCTGCTTTTCCAGCACCTTGTGGGCCCCTCCCATCTCTTACTTCCCGTGGTACCTTTAGATCTGTTTTCTTTCTCTAACAGTAATCCATGGTGTTCACCGTAATAGACGGGACCCTGTGCCAGGGCTGCAGGACAAAGAGTGATCAAACTTGACTCTTGGATGAACATGAGACCCACTGTGCTCTTTTGAACTGTTTCTAACACTTTGGTGGGGCGGGGGGGGGGTTTCTTCTGGTGTCCTTCAGTACCTTTGCAATCATAGCTATCATCTACATTTTTTCCATGATAAAATGTTATTTAAACTTCTAATTTTTGCAGTCTGTGGTGCTGAGAGAGGTGCCTGCTGTGCTTGTTTTCAAAGATGACACTTACTTCATTTATGATGGTAAGTTGCAATGTTTTAATTCATATAAAACATCTTAAAATGAAAATGCTGTATCTTTTGTAGGACTTAGGTGTTGATGAAAGATTAGCAAATGGAGCTACTGCTTATAATCCCCATTAGTTGAATGGCTAATGGGGATTTGTGGTTGTCTTTCAATTTTAGTTTTTCCATCTAGTGTTCTTTAATTGAGTTTTGCCTAAAATGAATTTGTTATATTTTTGTCAAATTATTTGTGTTTTTGAGAAGTGAACCCTATGCAATTACTGTACAATACTGCCCTGAAATGTTTACATTAATTAAAAAAAAAAAAAAAAAATCCTAATATTCCAAACACCCAGAAAGGTGAAGGAACAGAACATCAGTGGTGGTAAAGCCTCCACGCATCCCTCCCTAGGTGCTTCCCTTTCCACCCCTGACACAAGTAACCATTCACCTGCTAGCCATTGTTTCTTCATTGATGCAAACACTGGCTTATTTTTAAAGTATTTTTATTATGATATCAAACATATGCGGTAGGAAAGGGGGTAGTAAAATAATAAAACCTTGTATAGCTCAGGCTAAACAGTTAGCAATAGCTAACCATGTTTGCTTCAACTTGTTTTTTTTTCCTTTGAGGTATTTTAAAGCAAACCCTAGACATGATATCATTTCTTAAGTATGTACTTCAGTAGGCAGTCTTAAAAAATATGCACTCTTTTTTAAGATAACCACATGCTATCATAACACCTCACAAAGTTAACAGTAATTTCTTGGTTTCATATAATACCTACTCCTGTAGTTCCCAGGCCGTGCCCTGAGGTACACAAGGGTGGTGCACCAAACTCACAGGGGCACTAGGAGGTATTTTAGATTTCAAGGGAAGCATTGAAGCTTGACATCTGTTAAGTGACCGCTCGCTCAGAAGTTATGTGAGCCTGCTCAGAAGTTAAGTGAATGCAGCGTCTTGCCTAATAGCAGTCTTGATAATCTTCTACATTACAATTTAATAAAAAAAATCATTTCCTCATTTGCACTGGCCACATTTCAAGTGCTCACTGCAGTCATTTGTGGGTAGCCGCTACTATCGGACAGCACAGATTAGGAGCATTCTCTTCATTGCAGAAACAGGCTCTAGAGTGTGGTTCTTTCTCTTTCTGAATTCTGTATCAGAGAGAGGAACCTAGAACAAGTTGAGAGCAGTAGATTTTGAATTGATTAAATAATTCAAATGCATAGAGGGTTATCCAATAAAAGCATCATTTTGATTGTTTTAGTAAAAGGAGCATTTTAGTTGTTTTTATAGTCATGTTGTGAAGACTAAGCATTTCTACAATCTTGTATCTTCATGGTCTTTAAATGTGAGGACTGAATTTGAATGCTTGCTGTAAAAAAATTGGCATTTATTCATCGTTTTTACAGCAGGTACTGTCTGTGTAGTTGACTTATATTTTCTTGTTACCCTCAGAATAATCTGTGAGGTAGGCAGGAAGGCAGATACATTAATGTCCTGAGGTTACAAAGGAGGTAATAGAGGTTGTTAGAGAAGTAAATGGTGTGTCATTAAGTAGCAGATTCATTCATTTGCTCATTCACTAATCCATTGGCTGTTTGTTGAATGCCTGTGTTAAGCATCTTCACAAAAAATTAAGAGAAGCTTGCCTAAAAGAAAATATGAAGAAACTAATCCATCACCACTTGTATTCCATCCACCTGGTCTTTGATGACGGCACTCCGTGTATGAGCAGCACTTTGTGTAGATTGTCTTATTTGATCATTGCTGCACTCTTTTGAGATCTGTATTCTTACTATTTTACAGTTAGAGAAACATGATTAAAGAGATTTTTTTTCTAAGTTAAAATAGTAAATATTATAATGAGAATTCCATCTTCAAATGTCTGACCCCAAATCACTGGTTTTAGTTGTGTTAGGAGTGTTTAACAACTCAGAGAACCACTTCGTTTCATTTTTGAAAGAAACCTGACCATTTCTGTTTAAACTCAAATATATTATTTGAGCCTGCCTAGGAAGGTGCCTGTTTATTGCTCAGGTTTCAGACATGGCCTACAGTGCTGAAAAGGCAGGAGTAATATAAAGTGTCAGTAGGGATCATCGAGGCTGAATTGCCTAAGCCGAAATGGTTTGTATTTAGGACCTGCCTGAGGACTTCAGATAAAACAAAGGCTTTACCTTGAATTCTTATGCTGATATTTAATTATTGTTAATAAGTTTATTATAAGCACTGGCACAGGAGTTCAGGAGGATGGTTTATTATCTCTTGAGTTTCCAGTTTTATCACTTTTTGGAATCTTTAGAAAATTTGGTTTTGACTTGGAGTGGGGAATGTGGCCAGTTTATATATGTATTTTTAAATTGTGAATCCATAAATACTTTCAGATTTGATGTATCATATATTTAAAATCTACACATGGATGTAGATAAGTGTGTATGCATGTTGATCAACATGTACGTCTGGACATAAAAACTTATTTTCATGAGGAACAATTGAAAGGAATTCTAATTAATAGTTCCTTAAGCATTGTTAAAAGTTTATTTCAGGAAGGATCAACTCTTCCCTGTCTCTCTACAATAGGTTCCTGCCATTGATCTTGTCTCCTCTCAAAGTTCAACAATTAGTTTGTTTGACTCAATAATTCCAGCTCTAACATCTCACCTACACTCTAGTTCCCTATTTTCGAACATTAAGCATAATACCACAAATCCAAAACAGTAGTTAATATGCAAATACACAAAAAATTAAACTTAATCATTCTTTTCCGTGTAACCTGTGGTTGTACAGTTCTGTGCTAGGCTAAGAATCTTGTACTATTATTTTAGGTCATTCCTTTTTACGCAGCAGTGCCAATCTATCATACCTGAGTTCGCCCTTAAAAATGACTTTAAGAATTATTACTATTTCCTCTTCACTTCACTGCCAGCACTCAATCCTGGGCTCCCAGCATCCTAGACTCAGATGAAATTGACATAAGTGGTCTTTCTGCCTCAAACTGCTCTTCTTGTTCACCCTGCATGTGACTGCCAAAAACGTTTGTATGAAGTCATCTGCCTTCTCAAAAATGTGTTATTACTTACCTGTTGACAACTAATGAAATAAAAAACACTCTCTGACCTGAAAGGTCCTTTGTAATCTGGTATTCATCCTTATATATGCTAGCCATTGTGCTGTGGGTTTTTGAATATGAAAGTGTTTTGTTTGTCAGTGCACTTGGTAGAAAATGTATAACTTTCAAGAAATCCATAAAAATCAGTCTTCAGACGTATTGGTAGACTTTTAAAGATGCTGCTTTACATCAGTTTCCTTTTCATGCAGTTGTAATAATTTTCCAGAATTGCAGGAGAATTTTGTTTCTAATCAGGATATAATATTCCTCTTAGATTTATTTCTATCTGCTTAGCAGAGTAAGGATTTGATGTTGGAAAAAGGTCAAAGTATTAAGGTTTTATATGTGTGTGTGTGTGTAATTGCTAGGAGCTGCACATAAGAAAGAAGATAAACTTAAGATAGAAATGTCATAAAATAAGAAGAGCAAATAAATTTTAATAACAGTTACCTGTTGTTCTATAATCCCAGGGTAGCCATCAATGCAGGATAACCATTGAGGAGCCATATGCCTTCATTTTATCATCTATCAATCAATTTCTTCATACTTTAGATTTTACAGAGTTACTGTCATTCTGCAATAATACTTTGTAACCTGCTTTACAGTTTAATTATTTATCGTATTTTTTTTTGTTCTTTAAATTGTCTTCCTCAACATGTCCCATAATTTATTTAAATTATTTCCTATTTAGGGCATTTCAGTTATTTCCCTGTTGTTATTTTTTTTTTTCTATTTTTAATGGTGCTACATTGAACAGTTGCTTTGTGCATGGATCCTTTTGTATCTTTGATTGTGTGCTTGGAATAAATTCTGAAAAATGAAAGTTAGAAATTTCAGATGATGATCTTATGTCTGGCTTTTTATACATGTTGCTAGGTTGTGAGATGTAGACATTTTGAGCTCATATTTACACCATCACTTACCACCTTTGCTTTGTTTTTAGAGTTTGAAGACGGTGATCTGGAATCCTGGATCACCAGAGAGAGGTTTCAGAATTACCTTACGGTGGATGGCTTCCTCTTGTATGAGCTTGGAGACACAGGTAACAGTCATGTACAATTCTCCGTCACACTACAGATTCTTTCCTTAATTGATTGCTTAAATCTGATTGTGTAGGAAATTAATTTTAAGCTGTATTTAAAAATTTTATTCCTTACTTTAGATTTGAACGCCAGCTCTGCTTTATGAGAGTACAGACTAATATTACCAGAGTATATACCTTTGTGTGTGGCTTAAAGACAAGCTACCATTTTACTGATAGAACTTATTGGCACAATGACGACAGAGAGCCTGGATAATTAAAAGAAATGAGAAAAAATAACCAAGAACTTACACTGAGGAGACTTATTTTGTAATAGGAGTTAGAATACAACTTATTACCTTTTAAGGTCTGCTTTTTACTTTTTTTTTTACTTGTGAGGGGAAGACATGGGAATGAAACTGGTAAAGTTATAGGACTGGAAATGTTAGGCAAAGCAAATATAAATATGGATGCAAAAAATGAAAGCTATACAAAGGCAACTATATGGTCCTGTGTAAATTTTAGAAGGAATTGTTTTGTGAATTGACAGTGAATTATAAGTGAGAAATAAATCATGAACATTGTTGCTGCATTTGCTTCCATTCACAACTTCATGGTAAGTATAGTAAAAGCATAGCTCTAGAGTGAAAGAATGGGAAGATTTTCTTTGTCTGGAAATGTGTAGTTAATACAAGTACTTCTTCCTTAGGAAAACGTCCCTTACCCCTTCAAACTACGTTAGTTCCCTCTGTAATACTCTTTGATAGCACCTTATTCCTTCAGAACTCCTCTAATTTTTAACCGTACATTTATTTGTGTGACTATTTGGTTAAATTGCCTGTCTCCTGGCTGGTCTATGAGCTCTCCAAGGGCAGAATTGTGTCTGAGTGTGCTCATCACTGTGTCCTCTATAACTCGCCCAGTGTGTGGCACATTATTTGGCACTAAATGCTTGTTAATGCATGACAAACTGCCCGTGTTTCTTTTACCCTGCTGGCCGCTGGGAAGATGCTCTGTATGTGGTAGACATTTTGAAAATAACTCATGAGGCATTTGAAAATTAAAGAAGCACATAAAGTCCAAGTTCTAAACAGTAAATGAGATAATATTTTGAAAAGGAAAATAATCATTGTGAACTACTGTTTTCAGCAGAGGGTTAGAAGAGTTGAGATTGTGTAGATTGTGTAGAAGAGTTGAGAGCTGTTTAATCGGTATGGTCTTAGGGGAAGCAGCATTAAAATGTGGGCATGATAATGAAAGATTCTTGAATTAAATCTATATTCTTGTACCTGGTCTAAGCTAGATACTGTTCTAGTATTTGTGTGCGTGTAATCTCATTCCGGGAACCCTGGCAGCATAGTGATTCTCTCAATAACTCCTTGAAATCAGTATTAGTTCCCTAAAATAAGTTGATGTTTACTGAGATTATAAGTGATGGCCTTCCTTGTTGTTCTCCTAGGGCTGGGTACACTACCCAGGATGTAGTAGATTCTGCAGGATGGTGGTGTCCAGTTTTCTGACTCCAATACCGATGTCCCAGCTACTTTTGTCATGATTTATGTCCTGTTCAGGGTTAAATAAATGTTAGTTGATGGCAAGTAGTGATCTCTGGAACTGAAGAGAACAGCCGTATAAAAATCATTTTTTGTTGTTATATACCATTCTTTTAGAACTATAGTGATTACTTTAGTAAATTTGATATATTAGCTTATTCCATATGACTTTAGTTTTCGACAAAAGAGTTATTTTAGTCAATGTGTAGGTTGTGTGAAAACAAAAAAAAATTTTGTGTATAAATTATTATAAATATTTACCATTGCTTACATTTTGGAGGTCAGGGATGGGAGGTAACTTATCACCTGGAGTGAACTAATTCATTATTGATTTTTTATAAGCATATATTGTACCAGAATGTGTTGATACAATTATTGAGTTTAACTTGTATAGGATGATTGGAATTAAATTCCAGAACCATTCTTTATTAATTCCCCATCCACAACAAAAGCATAATTGAAAAGTTCATATAATGAGTGTTACTGAATTTAGATGTGTCATTCTTAATTTCAGGAAAGCTTGTCGTTATTGCAGTTATTGATGAGAAAAATACATCAATTGAACATACCAGGTATAGTACCTTGAAATAGTTTTAAGCTTCAAATGTCATCTAATTCAGACTTTACAGGGGTTCAGATAAATTTTACATGGTTTCTTACTTTTCCTGCAGCACTTAGGATAGGGTAGCGGACATTAGAATTGAGCTATTTTATTATGTTTTTCAAGAGAGATGAAAAATTCATATGTTTGTTCTTCTGCAGATTAAAGTCAGTTATTCAGGAAGTTGCCCAAGATTACAAAGCCCACTTCCGTAGGTAGGTGTTTGGATTCTGAAAGAATCTTTTGTCTTTAATTATGCTTTGTAATTTAATAAAGCAGCACTAGTAATATTTTATACTTTCAAAGGTGAATTAAGGAACTGAGAAAATTACAGCCTTTGTTTAATTCTGTTTATATGTATTTATGATTCAAAAGTCAGTAGACTTCATATTCTCTTTTCTACCTTTATTGTACGTGATTTACATGTTAAATATATAGTGTTTCCATGCTTACTAAGCCCAAAAGTTCCATTCTTTGTATTGTTTACTGTTTTGTGTGTGTGTTTAATCACTCTTTCTCTCGTTGTTGATTAGGGATTTTCACTTTGGCCATATGGATGGAAATGAATATATAAATAGCTTGCTGATGGAGTAAGTAAACTGCTAAATGATTTTTGCGATAATTTTTTAAATCTCTTTCTGAGAGACAGAGGACCGGTAAATATAAAACAAAAACATTTGATATATTCTGATGCAGATATTCTGTCGCTAAATATTTTACTTTAGTTTTTAAATGCCATATTCAAAAGTTACTAAATTTTAATATTGCTCTCTACTAAAAAACAAATTATCATCTCGTAAGTCAATGTTATAAAGTAGGAAGCTTGATTAAAACAATAAAAAAAAAGTTGGGATGCAGTTAAGACAGTGCTGAGAGGGCAATTTATAGCACTGAAGCCTTACATTAAAAATCAGAAAAGTCCGGAAGAAAATAATGCAAGACCTACCTAAAGAAACTAGAACAAAAACAAGAAAAGCAAAATAAACCCTGAGTAAGCAGAAGGAAATAAGGATAAGAAAAAAAAAAAAAAAATCAATAAAATTGAAAACAAGAAAGTGGAAATAATAATAGAGAAAAACAATGAAACAATAAACTGATTTCTTACCAAAAAAATCAGTATAATTGATAAACCTCTAGCAAGGCTGACAGAGATATGACACAAATCACCTGTAGCAGGAATGAAGTGGGATTTTGCTGTGCAGCCCTTGCAGCCATTAAAAGGCAGATAAGAAAACACTAAAACAATTTTGCAATCATTAGTTTGACAGTATTCTCAAAAAAAAAAAAAAAAAAAATGAAGCATCTGCTGGAAAACAACAAACTATCAAAACTAAAAGTGATATAAACAATCTTGAGTTATTTCAAGGGTTTGTAGTGGTACTTAGCAGGAAGAACAGGGAGAGACTAGTCTATGCCATCTTGTTCAGACCAGAAACCCAGAATTTATTGTTTTAAAAATGTTAGAATAGACATATATATGTATTTTTTTTTCCTTCAAAATTATCGTCTTAACACAATTCATTGAATTGGTCTGTTCCCAATTATTTTATCATGAAGCAATTTTCCATTCATTTCTGTTGATTCTTTTTCTAAACTTTGTTTCCATTCTAAACTCTGGTTTCAGTTCAATTCCAGCACCAATATCACACTATTGTCATTTTACTATATGTTTATAACATCTTATGTTTGAATTAGAAACTCCTTGGGTGGGACCCAGTAATTTGTGTTTCAGCAAGTTCTCCCTGTGGTTCAGGTAGCCACCAAGTTTAAGATCCAGTGCTCTAGACTTTGTAGACAGGGAGTGCAAATGAGAAGTTCTTGAATAAAGGAAAATAGCTACTGACCCTCATTTTAGCCACTTGTTTATAACTAGAAGTGATTGAGTGAAAAACAATGAAATGGAAGGAGTTTTGTTAGAGTACAAGCATAGATGTAATATGGAGGTGAATGCTATATACCATCACTTTCTTAACTATTGTGTCTTAAATCCTTGTGTTATATTGAACCTTCTTAAAAGATAAAAAAGCTGTTGCAGGTTCCCAATGTTGTTTTAAATTATTCTAATATTTTAATTTGTACAAGTGACTCAGTTTTAATTTCTTATGCTTAGATTTTTACAGCTATAAAAATGGATTTTACAAATGAAATATGGACACAAGTCTACACAATCAATAACATTCAAATTCATTTACATTTAATGCGATAGATGATTTAATATTGCTGAAACTAAATTGCTGCTTTTAGTGAGAATATAATAAAGGCTCTTAATGTGTAACTTCTTTGGAGCTTGGCATGCCTGTGGTATGGTGTGCATTGTGATGATTCATTTCTTCGATACCTTTTCTTAATTGTTACCACAAATCCTTCATTTTTTACCTTGCCTTGGTCTTCACTTTGCACCACTCTATCAACTACGTATTGAATACACCTCTGTTTTCATCAGTCTCTGATAATTCAAATATAACGTTTTGGCACCAGCAAAGTTTCCAAACACAAATGTGAGTAGTAAAACAAGAATTGAAAGCAAGAATGCAAACAGATGCTTGTACACCAGTGTTTATTGCAGCACTGTTCACAATAACCAAAAGGTGGAAGGAGCCTAAATGTCCATCAACAGATGAATTCGTAAACAATATGTGTCACATGTATATTGTTGGCAATGGTAATTACCATTGGTAATGAACATTATTCATCCATAAAGAGAAATGAAATCCTGATACATGCTACAACATGGATGAACCTTAAAAATTGTGTTAAGTGAAATAAGTCAGTCACAAAAGGACAAATATTTTATGATCTCACTTACATGAAATATCTAGAATAGGCAAGTTTATAAAGACCAAAGTTTATTAGTGGTTATGAGGGGCAGGTGGGGAAAAGGACTTCATTGCTTAGGGGACACTGGCTGAGGTTTTATTAAAGGTGATGGGAAAATTTGGAAATGGATAGTGATGATGGTTGAACATATGATGAACTTAGTCAATGTCGCTGAACTATACATGTAAAAAATTTTGAAATGGCAAATTTTTGTTATATATATTTACCACAAGAAATGATGTATAGGTGGTCATCTTGATAATGAATATATATATTTTTTGTGATATTTCAAATCAGTTTGGATTGTGGCAGTTACTTTGAGGAGTAAGGATCATCTGACTTCAGAAAAAGTTAATTTCATATAGGGATGTGGCATTGGATGAGGAAGGTAATGAGAAGGCTTTTCTCAGAATCATCGGTGTCAGTAGAGTTTCACGTGGAGAGCTACATGTAGAGTAAGGCATGTGAGTAATAGCAATACAAAGTTACCATGGATTTAACAGGAGAGTACTTTTTTGCTTGGTATTCTGCTGGTTACTATAAAATTCTGTTATCTCTAATAAAAAATACATAGACATAATTTTACTGTAAATTCTAAATTCAGTTGTGAAATAATTTTGGCAGTTTTATCCCACTGAATTAAAAGTACTGACCAATTTACCTGACTAGTGGTGATATTTAGCATGACGTTTCAGTAATCTGTCAGGCGGCAGATGCCTGAAACATGTTTAAAATTAAAAAAAAAAATAATTGTCTTTTATGCAGTATAATTTTAACTAAAAACAAGTGGCATGATGTATTTTTTAAAAGTCTTGTAATTTCAGAGTACCAGTGTTTAGAAGATAATATATTTACTGGCAGATAAGTAGGACTGGGTATTAGAGTATATATAAACCAGGGAGTTTACGCAGAGGATTTTGAATTAGATACATTTTAGGCAAGGATAGCCTGACAAGTGATTTTGACTAGATAGTAGCATAGATTCTGTTCATTTTCCACATTGTGGTAGGCAAAATGGCCCCCCAGAAATGTGCATGCTCCAATTCCCAGAACTTTGGAATATATTACATTACAGATCGAAAGACTCTTTGCAGGTGTAATTAAGTTTACGGACCCTAAGATAGATTATCTTCAATTACCACCATCCATTTGTCAGTTTGTCATCCTGTGGTGGCTTGCCTGTTGCTGTGATGCTGGAAGCTGTGCCATCAGTGTTTCAAATACCAGCTGGGTCACCCATGGTGAACAGGTTTCAGACTAAGATGGACTAGAAAAAATGGAATAGGAAGAGAGGCTTGGCAATCTACTTATGCAAATTAGCCAATGAAAACTTTGTGCCTGACAACAGAACTGTCTGGCTCACTTGCTTTGGACACGTTATCAGAAGGGGTTAATCACTGGAGGAGGATATCATGTTTGGTGAAGTAGAGAGCGAGTGAGGGTGAGGGAGACCCTTAGAGATGGATTGGCGCAGTAGCCACAGTGATCATGATTTTGTTCTGTTGTTCATAAGATTGCCTTGTGTCAGTTGAGTTGAAGGCAGCTGTCTATCCTGGATTAGCCATGCTGCAGGGTGGGGAAAGGCCTAATTCTAGTCACATGAGGTCTTAAAAGCAGAGAATTTTTTTGGCAAAAGCAGAGAAGAGGTGCAATAAAAGGGTAGATCAGAGAGATAGAAAGCAAGAGAAGGACTCCACCCACTGCTGCAGGGTTCCAGGAGCCAGGGGACTCTGTGGCCTCTAGAAGCTGAGAACAACCTCCCAGCCAGCAAGCAGCAAGGAAATGGGGACCCAAGGCCGGCTGCATCATCTACAGAATGAACCTGGAAATAGGTTCTTTCCCAGAACCTCCAGTAAGGAACACAGCCTTCTGACCTTGATTTTGACCTTGTGAGGCTCTATAGCAGAAGAACCAACTGAGCCTACCGAACTTCTGACCAAAGAACTGTGAGATAATAAATGGGTGTTGTGGTAATTTGTTATGGCCACAATAGAAAACTAATACACACATTAAATGTATCTTGTTTTTAGCTTTTGTTCTCCCAAAGGGTGGACATTTTAAAGATTATTTAACTGAAAGAAAATGACTTCACATGCTAATAAAATGCTGTCATAGTGTTACAACTACATGAATGATTTCACGTAGGAAATAATGAGTGGATTTTTTTGTCTCTGGGGGAACAGAAGATAATTCTGCTTTCTTTTGTGTAGTTGATTTAAAAGAAATTTGACTGTCTTTTAAAGAGATCTATTTTATTAGATATTACTATATAGTTAACTATTACAAAGCACAAGAGGAAGGAGAAGTGAAGGAGCTTTGGAATAAAAGCAGGTGGAACACAAACCTCCCCCTCTACCAACCCACCCTGACAGTTTTTTGTTTGTTTTGAGAGAGAGAGAGGGGCGCATACTCAAGGTTATGTAATAATAATTGAAAGTCCTTATTGAACACTTACCCTGTGACCAACACTGGACTAAGCGGTCAGTGTGTATTATCTCATCTGGTTTTTATAATAACTCCGTGAGGTGTAAGTACTATTATTATCTCCATTTTATATAGATGAGGAAATTGAAATTTCTTAGAAGAAACTCAAGGATGTTAAGTAATATGCCCAAGGATGCACAACAAGTAAGTTAAAGAGATCCAGTCCTCAAATCCAGATCTCTCTTACTCCAAAGCTCTTAACTACTGTAGCATTAATATTGGCAGATAACTTAGTGAGATTGAACAGGTATTGATACCTAGAATGTTTTTAACTTACGGCGAGTGCCTGATACTATTATCTAAGATAAAATTACAGTATTGAATATGTTTTTTACTTTTTTCCAAGACAAATGGTGTACTTTCAGGTCTTTGGGCTATTAAATTATTTTGTATTGGGTTTTTGTGAATCTAATTAACAGAATAAGGTGTTATTTCCCATCATTCATATTGAATTCTTTCGAAACAAACATTTGTTTCAATTGCGTATTTATTTTTTTATAAAAGGTATTTTTATGTGGTTGCCAGGTTCTAATCTATTCCATAAGAAGGGATTTTTTTTTTTTTGTGACTCATGCCTTATAACTAATAACTAAAAATCTATAAATAACTGCATCCCGTTTTTGTGCGTAAGAATGGAGCTAAGTTGTTTTTTGTTTTTTTTTAATTTTATAATCAGCTGTTTCTTAATAACAACTTTGGGTACCGTACAACACTAGTGGCTTAAAACGGTAATCACTTATTTTCTCTTACGTGTCTGGGGTTGGCTGACCTTGGCTGGGTGCATCTAGATGTGACTCCAACGTGCCAGTGATGTTCTACTTTGCTCCACATGTCTTTGGTTGTCCTTGACCCTGGAAGAATATTCCCATGGGAATTTTCTCATGACAGCCATAGAAACACAGAGAAAAGCCCAGCCACATGAGCACACTTCAGGCCTCTGCAAGTCCATCCGGGGTCAGATGAGTGTATTTTGCCTCCAGTAGGAACAACTGCAAAGTACCCGGAAAAGGATGTGGTATGGGAAGGGATTCTGTTCTTAGAAAATAATTAGTGATCCTTTCTCAGTAATTTAGGTAGTGATAGTATATAGAGATAAAGGAGCCCTGGTGGTGCAGTGGTTAAGTGCTTGGCTGCTAAGTGAAATGTCAGCGGTTTGACCCCACCCCGCCACTCTGTAGGAGAAAGACCTGGTAATCTGCTTCTGTAAAGATGACAGCCAAGAAAACCCTAGGGGGCAGCTTTACTCTCTCACATGGGATCGCTATGAGTTGGAATCAACTCAAAGGGACACAGCAACAATATACTGATGTAAATTGTTTGTGTTATAAAGTTTTATACTTTTCAATAATGCTTTCATGTAGACATACAAATAGCCATAAAGTAACGTGTTTGTGACATAGGAATTAAGCACCTTTTTATGATTAAACAAAACCCTATCCCTGAAAGAAACAATAAAATTTAAAACAATTAAATGGCACATATTGGTGTTGTTACATCATTTTTCACTCTGCAAGGTGAACTAATGCTCGGGTAACATCACGGAAACATTTCCTGAGAATGCGATAGAGTGTATAGTGAGAGTTAGAGAATTTGCGGGAGTGTTTATTGCAAATGTATTATGTACGAGGTACTGTGCTGTAAGTTTAAGTAGAATTCTCTCATTTAATTTGTAAAGCAAGATCGCTATTATTGCCGCTCCCCCCTTATTAAAAAAAAAAAAAAAAAGGCTAAATTATTTGCCTGACATCTGGTTTGAGGACAGATTTGAACACAGGCAGTATGACTCCAGAGAGACCATGCTCTTACCTAGTTACCTGAGTACCATTTTACTGAGATGTGACTGTGTATGACTAACACTCTTGGTATGTATTTAATTTGTGGCACATTGCCCAGAAATTGATAATTCATACGTAATAATTTTAGCTTTACGTTTAATAATGATTATTCAGCTATGTCTATTGTATCACACATCAGAATGTTTTTTTAATATAATGATTTGAATACTTTTAAATTGATGTGAAATTAAAAAATTTCTTCATGTAGGCAAACGGAGGCAAAGGTTTTGGTGCATCCTTTTGTAATTATAGTGACTGAGCTACAGTGTGAAATAATGTCAGAATGTTTGTTATCTCTGTATTTAATATGTATTTTGAGTTCTTTGCTTTTATGTTTTTCAGTGAATTGACGGTCCCAACTGTAGTTGTACTGAATACTTCTAACCAACAGTACTTTTTACTGGATAGACAAATTGAGAATGCCAGTGACATGGTCCGGTTCATTGATAACATTTTGAATGGCACAGTAGAAGTAAGTTGTCAGTTTCTATTTTAAAGTGATAATGGTGAGGATGCAGAGAAGAAAACAAGTTCATCTCTTTACTCCTGATTCTAAAAGCAGTTGTGGGCCATCACCTGGGGTGAAGGGTGGGGGCAGACTTTATACATTGTTTCTCTCCTGGTATAGGCAAAGTCTCCCTGACATGGAGGACATAGAAGGCTCTTTTATGTCAGAGGCAGCTAACTGGTGGAAATGCTCCTTTAGGGGTCATTTGGAGAGTGGTTTTTGTTGTGACAGTGATTGGGAAGTGTTTCTGGCATTTGAGGGAACCAATAGCAATCATCGGTTTTCCTGGCTGTTAGGGCCTTTCTAGGTTCAAGAGTACAATTGGATTACGTTATTAGGACCAGAGTTTCTTCAGAGAGAAGGAAATGAATTGAGAATCAGAGCCTCAGTGAAAAGTTTTAATTACAGTCTGATAAAGTGTTTCTCAGAAATAATGACTGCATGTCTTAATTTTCTTTTCTATAAATCTTACTCTAGTGCTTTTTCAACTGTGGTTCTGAAATAGGTTCCATATTAGAGGGTAGTGTAATTACTTGAGTAGGCTGTGAGTTGCATGTGTTTTAATTTAATAGAGTAAAATGGAAAATACGAGACTTCTTTGTTTTTATTAAGTTTGATGATGATTTTATGAAATTTTGTGAAACTTTTTTTTTTTTATCTGTTTTACACTAACTTTATTTGAAAGTTGGTTCATACCATAACAAGTATTTCTCCTTTGGATCCAGGTCAAGAAGTTTGAAGAATACTCAATCACATAGTAGGAATTTTGTATTTATGAAAATAATATTCTTGTTCAAATGAAACTCACCCTGTATTTGTAAATTAGTGAAACGTGATTCAAACTGTTTAATGACAGATTTTGTTGACACTTTTAGCCTACAAATTCAAATTTGGTAAACTTCAAGAGTGGGTAGATGCAGGAATTTGATTTTCATCAGGACTTTTTCTCTCTCTGCCTTTCACTCCTTGCGGAGCTTCATCCTCAGGTGACTTTTACTGCTCAGCAGCTCTAGTTTAGCAATGCCAACCACACACAACACCTGGGCAGGCCAGGCTCAGGTGCTTTAGGCCGTCTTCTGTAGTTAGCTTTTGACCTCCAATTGTTTGATTACAACATAGAAGAATGGTACTTACATAACATTTTTTTTCCCCCTGTTTTAAGGCCCAAGGAGGTGATAGCATTTTGCAGAGATTGAAGAGAATAATGTTTGATGCCAGGACTACTGTTGTGGTAAGTTGTGACAGTTTGTCTAGTGTCTTTTATAATTAAGGGTAATAGGTTTTTTATGTCTGTGATAAAATCTGGAAATTTATAGGTTTAGGAAAAAATACGTCTTTTTAATTTGCAGGATATTTACTAGTCAGTATTAATATCAAGAAAATATATTCATTAGGTGGAAAATAATATTACTGTAGCTCAGAAGACAACTCTAAAGCTGTTGAGCATATAATAACTATCTTAAAGAGAACTATGTGATGTGAGAAAAATCAGTGTCTCTAGAAAAGGCTATATAGTATTTGGTATCCTCTGTTGCCAGTAGTAGTAGCTGGTTACACACATACGTACATACATACAAAATTTGTGTCTCTTACAGTGTCTTTAGTTACTGTAGAAATGTTGGTATTAATTCATGGGAAGTTAAAGCCATATTTTATCAATCCCATATTTTATTTACTTTGAGAACAACTTAGCCAAGAATTTTTTTACAGTATTTTCCTTCTTCTTGTTTCTCTAGTAGTGTAACCCAGAAGGGGGGAAAGAACATACGAAACATGTTGAAAATGGAGTCAAACTTCAATGTTTAAATTCATTTGTGCTTTTGTGTATCAGAATGACATCTGAGGAGAACTGAGTTTTAATTATCATTCCACAGTCTATATTCAAGAGCTCACCACTTATGGGCTGCTTTCTCTTTGGCCTACCACTGGGTGTCATCAGTATCATGTGCTATGGAATCTACTCTGCTGACACAGATGGAGGTTACATGGAAGAACAGTATGAAATATCTAAAAGTGAAATGGAAGGTCAAGACTTCATGGAAGAGAGCAGAGAACAACAGGAGCCAAGCGATGGAGAGCCTGTAATGCCTCCAATGCATGAACCCAAAGATGCATTAGAAAAGAAGAAAGATTGAGACCTTAGCAGTATAAAATGGTGGATAGGATTTCAAATTATTCAAGAGTCTGTTTATTGAATTTAGATACTTAATCATGATCTTGACAGAAGGGAACATGTTATGGGTTTTTTACTAATATTGACTGCGTGGATTAAAGTTCTCCCATAAATGGGGGGATGTTTGGAGCAGAGAGATGGGATGCTGGTCTAAAACATGCAGACAGAAAAAAGACACTCCATCAGAGTTTACATCATAGATGTTATTTTAACAGATCAGTTATATTTGCATGTTTCTCTATCTGAATATTTGTGTCAAAGTTCAGATTCTGGGGCAGAATATTTAAATTGGCCAATCAGGTAGAAGATACATGTTTGTTATAGGAACATAATACCTCCACCCCCTATTATCCATTCTCATATATTTTGGATAAGATTTATATGGACAAAGTTAAGTCTTTAAAAAAAAATTCGGCACTTTAAGGAGAACTAATAATTTTTCCATATATCGAATTAAAATTATGAGGTTAATAATTTGGTTTTGTGTAGCATAGCCATGTTATTTTTTAGCTATTATTTTTAAAGGAGAGAAAATGTTACTTTTTAACTTTAATACTTAGTTATACATTATTATAAAGTTTTCAAATGGACCTATAGAGTGGGACAAAGTAGTCTTTATGTTTGATCTTTGCACTGTAAACAGGGCTGACTTGGAACAGTGGTTTCAAACCATACCCTCGGACACTCTTAACAGATGCCTCGGTGGTCATTGCAGGAACAGAAGGTCTGTTTCTCCTACCCAGCTTTGGCCAAGACAGCTTCATTGTTTTTTTTGGTTTATTTTATGTATTGGGATTGCTTCTAAAATTTTCTTTCATACAAAGCTTCTGCTGCTTTTAAAAAAGTAATATATATGATACTCTTTATTGTAACTTATATTCTAATGTGTGTGAGTGTGTGTGTGTGTATATATATGTGTATATAAAATTTATTGACCATAAGTCTGTTAGGTAATATTATTGCTATATCTATGTTCGTATGAGTAATAGATGACATTGTCAGCACGTCAAACAACAAAAGTCATGCCCAATAAAAAGAGATCTGCCAGTTATCTTTAGTGTCCACTCAGTTCCATCAACCAGTGCCCTCCCATCATCTGTCCACAGTGAAACAAGGTAGGAATTCCACCCCACGTAATGTCTAATAAATTAGTAGTTTTTCCAGTAACATTATAGTATGTTTATTGTAGATTAGTTTGTTGTTTTTCAGGCTTTCGTTCCAGCTGAATTTTCTTAGGTGACTATTTTTTGGGTGGTTATTTCTTGAGTGATTGAGTTATCCAATATAAAGAATTTCTTTAAGCATTTAAAAATGTTTACTTGTTTAAAAATACGTTATTCATGGTCCTGATACTGAAGTTGTCTAGGGCTTTTGTTATTTCTACTGCCTTGCTGATCATGACTAAACTGAAACTCTTACATCTTAGGTACTAAAGAATTATACTAGTAGTTTATTGTTTCATGTGCTCTTGTTTTTAGAATTTAATAATTACTCATTCTTAATGTTTGGGACCCATTACTTTTTTAATAATGAGACATACAGTCAGAGAATTTCAGGAAATACTGGGGTAAGTGTTCTTAAATAGAAATTGGAGATATATGCTATTAGCTTCATCAGGTAGAATCCTCTCCAGAGAGTCATGATGAATTATTTTAGAAGGTAAATATTAATGTTCCTAATGATCAGGCTGGATTTTTAATTGTGACAAGCTTAGATAACTACAGATGCCTCATTTGATACTCAGCTACTATGGAAAGCGAAAGCTGTGTAGTCAGTGAGAGGATACATTTCTGCTACAAACATGCCTTTTTGTTTTCTTTCTTTCTTTCACATTTACCACTCTCAGATGTTAGTCACCTCCATGTTTTTGTATTTGGATTGAATCATTCAAGCATTATCTCTAAATGAGAGGCCTCGATAGGGAGGGGGTTAAAAAAGTAAAGCTCAATACATACAGAAGACAAAAATCCAGTGATCTTCCTGTGTATTCCGAGGTTTTCTTGTTTCTAAATTAATGCCTTCGTTTTCTGTTACACTTTTCACACGTTTGTGCTGTTGCCTCAAAGTGTGTGTGTGCTTTTGAAGTGTGCTCATTGGAAGAACAAAATATGTAGTTTGTAAGTGGTTTAGGTTTACCATTTTATTTCTTTTTGTGTTTATATTGCCAGACTGCTCACAAAGCAAATTTTAAACTTTAGTTCGCTAGTATGCGTTTCCCATGAATGTGATATCAGAGCTTACTAGAAAAGCTATTTTCATTTTAGGAAAATTTCCTTCAAAATAAAGGCAAACCTCTAATAATTGTACCTAGTAGGAGAACATAGACATCATAATTCATAGATAAATCTTAACTGTCATTGCATCTCAGTCACAGGAAATGTCCTTTAGTAAGTTGGAGTTTCACCTTCCCTTTCAATTGCAAAGGTTCTACTTCTGACTTCTATAGTTCAGAATTCTAGATGCTTGCTGTTGCTGAACTTGGTCCTCAGAGAATATATATATTTCATAGAAAGAAATGGCATGTTTTTATCAAGTATCCGATGCACTCCATCGGAGCTTGCATTCCTTTTTATTTCATTGTATACATTAGTATTTCTCTGGCTAATCTTACCTGAACCTTGTTTGAGGTGTATTAGGCCCAGAATTTTCATTTTCTTCTTCCTACACACTTCTCCCTGGTATCTGATTTAGAGACGACATTAAGCTGCCAAATGTCTGGAGGTTGAAGGAGGGCCTGTGTCTTCGGTCTATATGAGTAGTTAACTAACTACACTTTGTTTTAGTTTGGTGGACTTCTGTTCTTTTCTTGTGTTTTATTTCAGGGGACAGTTTTGGTTTTGGTTTTGCAAAATAATTATTTTCATCATAGTTGCATATAATAATGGAGGTAGGACAGGGAAAAATCACTCTGCTGTTTTTGTTATGTAGAAATTGTCCAAATAAACCAATGTGAAATGCTAGGGCTGTCAATCTCTGTGATATGTTTACTGTTTTATTTATATATGTATATTTGTTTCAGAATGTGCGTCCAAGAGTGGACTTTTTTTTTTTTTTTACTTTGGGCTAATCTGTAAAGGTTTTTGAAAGTGTATTACTAACTTGTTGAATTCATGATGTCCTGCTTTATGGCACCAATTGTAAACCTTTGCTTTTCTAAAATAAATTAACTGAAAACATGTGTAATATATTATTACTTTTATTATTTTTCTTTTGGTTGGTTGTGAAACGAATAGTGTTCTGCGCAGAGAGGACAGCCAAGACTGACCCTCTACAAAGTATTTTTTCCCTTTTGCTAAAATGTAAGTCATTCATAATTATAAAAACAATTTTAGAGTTTAAACAGACTTTATAGAGATCTGATTCTAATCTAATCCACTTATAGTTGAGAAACCTAAGATTCATAGGCTTGACCTGTTTTGTATTTGACATATCATGTAAAATCTGATTACTTATAAATATTGATTTTTCCAAGAGGGTATCTTTCACTAGAGTGAGAGAGGGCTGCCTGTGGGCATAGCCAAGATGTCCTGACCGAAGATCTGTATCCTGAGTCATTCCCGGTCCTGAATTGTAATCTGTTACTTCCTTAATAAACCCTGTAACTGTGAATATGGTCTGTGAGTTCTGTGTGCCCACTGCAATGAATTATTGAAACCTGCAGAGATGTAAGGAGTGCCATGGGAGGGACGACTGGTGTCAGAATTGGTAAAAAGGTTGGAAAGAGTAGGTATGTCTGACCTTACCTCATGGGATCAGTCTTAGGCTGGTGTTGATCTTGATTCTCTCTCCCTTCCCTTGTGAAGTTAGATGAGGTCTGATGCTACCATGCCATTTTTTTTACATTCACCCTCCTGTTAAAGAATTTAAAGTTATAAGAATTGGATTTGTGTCCTTAACTACTACATAGTGATCCTGGATACACCATGACCTCGGCACCCCACTTTTGTTGTAAGTAAAATGAGAGTCTGAAGCCTCCTTTTTTTCTAAGCATCATTTGGGGAAAATATGAAAAAACAGTGCTTTATGTCAATGTTAAGTTTTAATTTCTCTTTTTCATATTTTATACCGTGGGCATGCAGTGAATTACTCTGTAGCATGGGAATAACCAAAATAGTTAAGCCACAAAATGGTCCCATACAACTTGTGAACTTGCAAAGACTACCTGGTAAGGACGGGTTTCTGGTAAGACTGACAAAGCGTGTTCAGCCATCCATGAATTCCATGGGGGTGAGACAGGTACCCTGCCCCTGTTGAGAACTGTCTAGCATTGTGTGTGGGAGTCTCCAGTGTCACAACCGCCTGGATCTGAGTTCTTGCATCACTTAACCTGTGTAGAGCTGGGTAAGGAATATAACCTCACCTCTCAAGCTGTCTAATATGTAATTTGGAGATGATGGCACCTATCTCATTGAGTTGTAAGGATTAAATGAGTGATTCATGAGGCCTGTTTATAACAGTGACTGGCAGGCACATAGAGCTCAGGTATCAACTATAACGTTCAATTTCTCCATTTAGAATTTATGTCATCATATACCACAGAGGAAGGCCAAGTCATTAAGAATGAAATCCTAATATGTTTTAATTTGCTTGGCTATTTTTTACAATTTAAGCTCTTAATATTTTAGCTAGAAATGAAAAGGAATTGTTATTTTGCAATTAAACTTATTTACAAATAATTGAGGTTCACAAATACCTGGAAATCCTTTGAGTTTTTTGCTTACAGTGAAAACAAGTATATTAGGATATAAGGATCCAATAGGATCATTGATGTGTGTGAATAGTTGTCATAGATACACATGTGATTTAGACACATTTAGAATGTTAATGGACATTGGAAATTTTTTTCCATACCTTTGTGACTGTAGTCCTAGGCCCTTAACTTTTCTCTAAACCCTTCTGTAAGTTCAATTGGTGTTTTAAACAACTAGTGACAAAGAGTTGAAAATTACCTACTCATGATTTATTCACCTAACAAATATTTAGCAAGTGTCTTCTGTGTGCTGTGTCATGTTCTTCAGCCCTCATGGAGTTTTTAGTCATCTGTAATCAATAATCAGTTTTTACTTGAAATGCTTGCTTGCAGATTTTCTACTTTTCTTACTTTCCCTTCTCACATAATTTATTGTTGAGTGCAAAATTATTGGTAATTATTAGATCTTTGGGACTCATGAGGGCAAGAGGCAAGAGGAAAACAGAAGACTGTTCAAATGTGTGTGGGCTCAGGTTTACTCGGTATGTCTGCACTGGTGGAGGTGCTATCAAGGAGGTAATAAGAGCAAATGCAGCTCAAAGTGTGGAAACGTTCAACGAAGGGAGTACCAGAGACAGAATGGGCTTACTCTGGGAGGGAGGGCACCCACGTTTGAAAATGCTCGAACAAGCCGGACGATCGAGATTGTAAGCTTCTAAGTACTGAAGCCACCCGCTATGCCCATGTATAGGACTGTTCCTTCTCTTTCCACCAAAAAGATCCAAGAAGGTTTTAGCCAATTTTAATGTATCAATTTTAGTTGTGTAGTTGAAACAGTAGTTGTATAGATGAAGCTGAGTGAATATATCATAGAAATTGAGAGTATTTCAGCATACATTCACATTTTTCATTTGAATCCTTGCATCAGTTTTAATTATGTTCACTTCTTGATTTATTTAACCATGGTTCCTTCCATCAAACTTGTTTCTGAATATGTGTTTGGTGCTATCACTGGAAATGTTATCCTAAAACATAAGGACCCAGTTAAAAATATAGTAAGTGGTTAGATTTTAATGACTCATAGTGATAGTTAAAATTTTGAAATTGTACATGCAGAAATAATCTGTGATCCTGAGGTACCTTGATAAACATTCAGAATTGGCATTATGGATGTTTTAAGATCATATGACTTCTCCAAAAATACTTTATTGTTCTAGTGATAGCTGAGAGAGTGACTTCTGCAAATCGGATTTTTTGTAAGAATTTAAGTGAAAGGTGACTCCCTTTTCTCTAAGGGATAATTTTGGAAGGATTAAAGAAATTCACAAAACTCTCCTTGTATTTGGACATATATTGACTCATTTTTCAGTGAAGATCAATTTGATAATTTCTAAGATATTAATATCTCACACCCAAATTACCCAGTGTCAGATATAATCAAAACTTTAATAGAATTGCTATTAACTTAAATTCCATGCATAATGTATTTAATTGGCATTAAAAGAGCATTTAACAATTGTATAGTATAGTATTTTGTGCATGGAAGCACTTGTTTGAATGCCAGTGATTTGGGAGATAAAATTGCAATAAAAGTTTGCTGATTTTAAAGGAAGAATTCATGAATTTCATATAAAGTCTGAATTCTAGAATATAAAATTACAGTGGAATTTTATTATTTTAAAATCCATCGCATAAAACATTTTGGATAGGACCGCTAATAGTTTGCTGAGTATTGGGTCTGTTAAAACTGTATAATAATCACATGAAACTGACACTGGTTACTTATGTATAAATGGATAAATAATGACATTTGAAAATATTTTGAACATTTTCTTCTTTATTTCTCATGCTTTATTTCCACACTTAGTAAAATCTATTCTTTGCCAATTGTGGATTGGTAACCTCCAAAATAATGACTTTTTCTCTGGAGTCCTTATAAATATGCAAAGAGCCATTCAAATATTGATGTGTGAAGCACAGCAGTAATTTTCACAGGGGCCAGACGACCTCAAAAGGGCATAGCCATGAACCCTTTAAGTCCTCTTCTCCCAATAGAAATTCAGCTATGTCCCCTTCCCCTTACATTGGCTCTCTATCATTGTAAAAATCCGTAGTTGCTTATCAAAGTATGAGGCGTTTCTCAGGTATATTGTGGGGGGAAAGACTGTTTAGGCTTAGCTCTTAAATATGAAGTACACCTGCTCCTCACTTACCGACTATCTCCTTATCTGACAATTCTTAGGCAGTGCTTCTGATGGTCTGGGCCCCACACAGGACCACAGCTGGGCCCGGGGTGCCCTCTTTGGGACACCCCAACAATGTGCCGGAGGCCCCGGCGACTAACTGGGCCACGCAAGGGAAGGCAGCCCACCGGCCGTGGGACACCGTCCCCAGTTCGTCTGTGTCGTCTCCATCTGGTCACAGAGGGCCCAGGATGACGGCGGGATGATGTGAGGTTGCAGGCTGGCAGGCGGCAGACTGGTCCCGGGCCGAAGGTGCTGGGGATGCCGGTGGGTGGACGCAGGAAGGGGGAGAAAGGGAAGGGGGCCATGCGGGCCTGTGGGGCCAGGGCAGACAGAGGACGAGCTGGGTCCCCTGCTAGGGTGGGCAGTGGGAGGTGGCCGGCAACACACAACCACCACCACCCCCAACCTTCGTGGGCTCTGCGGTGGTGGGAAGACGTGGTGGGGAAGGGGAGCCCACTAGCCACACACATCCCGGGACAGGCCGGTGGCACATGATTGGGAGGAGGAGAACAACAGCACTGAAGACCGCCATGGCCCCTGACTTTCCCCTAACAACCTGGTCTTTGGAACCTAACCACGTCGGCTAAGTGAGGAGTGGGTATATAGTTCAAAAGACCTTTGAAGATAAACCAAGGTTCAGATCTGAATAGACCCACTCAGTAACTTTAAATCTGAACAAATTACTCTTGCTCATTATCTCATTGGCTGAGTCAAAATCAGACGATAAGCAGGGACTAGACCCCATTTCCTTCTCAGAGAAGTTGGGGGTCATGAACTGTCAAATGGTTGATGGTGTTGCTGCATATGTGCCTACAAAGCCTGCAGTTTTATGGGGCTTAGTAGGAACATGTCTGCATGTGTTGCCTGCTTCCTGTGATCTCCAGGGAGGTCCTTACAAGAAAGCAGCAATACCACATGACCGAGTAGAATTTTTCTTTCTTGCAAAAACCAAAATTCCTTGTCCCAAGCTTAATTTAAGGAAGAGAGGGAGGAAAACAGGAATAAGATTAGTTTTTTTTTAGGAGCTAGAAGACTGAAGGTAGCCTCATCCCCAAGTCTCTAACCCACACCCCTACCACCTCTCTTAACACACTGTTTTCCTTGTAGATACCTCCTCTCACAGGCAGTCTGCCAACAGGGGGAAGATACCTGTCTAACTATCCTATTATTTCATAGCCACATGCAAAGAAATCGTTGATGTGGTGGGTAAGCTGGCAGGCAGAGTCTTCATTCCTCTTGTTAAGTAATAGAACCTATTGGAAGGAAAGTGCAAATCTCTATTTTCAGTGACCATAAATATTAATGTCTTAGATCCGAGAAGAATAAAGTATATAAATGCTTACTGAAGAAGGAAAAGTAATTAACATAAAAGTTATAAGAGTAACGAAACAATTTTCCATCCTTCATATATGATGGAAAAATAAGTAAGTAGCTCTTCTGCAAATGTTAGAAGTATAAAATTTCAGCCTGTGTGGTATTAATTACTGTATTTTAAGTCCGGGACTCTGAATGAGTGGTGCTTAGCAGAATTACCCCAACGTCACCTCGGGCGATTTATTAAAATAGACATAAACCCTAGAAAATCTATTTGGTACACTTTGGGTGAACTTCTGCTTGAAACTAGAACAAAGGAGAAAAAAAAAAAAAAAAACAAAGTAAACCCTTCCCCAGTTGGTTTTGATGTGTACTCCAAGTCGTGAACCAATGTTTTAAATGATTATGGGGGTGGCGGGGGTGAAAGTGTCAGTGCCTTTGGGAGAGGTTGTGTTTTTTGATACTTCCTTCTAAGCCTCAGAGTTCAAAGACAGTACAAGAGCTCGCTATGCTTCAGTGGCTCCAAATCGACACCTCAACCTTGACCAACAGCGAGTAAACTCGCTAGCACAACAGTAGCAGCTCAGGAATGGGATTCTTATTCTTACAAGCAAGAAAGTAGGTTATGTACAGCCAGGGATTATTTACTGCTCTTCTTATTCTGCCATCCTTGCTTGAGAGATGTGCAATGGTTCAACCAACTTAAACCAGCATTTGCTGTGGACAGAGTCCATGGGTTGTGCAAAGGGTTAACACTCAGCTGCTAACTGAAAGGTTGGAGGTTCAAGTACACCCGGAGGTGCTTTGGAAAAAAGGCCTAGCAATTTACTTCTGGACAACCAACCATGGAAAACTGTAGGGAGTGCAGTTCTACTCAGACACACATGGGGTCGTCATAACTCAGAGTCAACTCAACAGCAACTAGTTTTGCTTTTGCTGTGCAAACATGGTGTGGGGCACACTAGTGAGGTATTATACATCTCAGCTTCAGCTTCTGGCCAGATCTCATAACTCATTGGTATAGAAAGTGAAATGTAAAATACAAAAATGCATTCACAGCTCCACTTCTTTCTTCTATACTATCTGAAACAAATGTTTGTAGGACCAACAGCTAGTCCCAAATATAAAATGTGTACCAAGAAATCTATTTAGGAACAGAAGGCAAAAAGCCCAGAAACAGCCAAAGCAATAGGGGAGTTCTCTGCTTTTAGTTCTTAGGTGCAGTTCATTTCTAGATAACTGGACTTTTGTGATCAAACACAGTTTCTTCTCTAGGAAATTGTATTGGATAACTCAGATTGTAGAAGAAGAAGACAATAAGAGAAGAACTTAAATTTCCAGATCCTAGTGGGGCAATGCATGACTTTTGGTATGGGGGCACCATGGTTCTGACCCTAATAATTCTGATTTTAGTCCATTTTAGATGTTCTTAGTTTTAAAAAACAATTAACTTCTAATTGTAGAGTCAAATCTTAAAGTAAGGACCTATCTCAGGACTAAGATTTATACCATTAAACTAAGGCCAAAACCAAAATACCCCTAACCAAGGCTAACTCCAAGCCTCCATGGCATCAAAGTGATCTTCCAGCAATGTAACTGTCTGCTAGAATAAAACTCAACATTCTTCAGTGGCAGATACACTTTAATTTGTATTATCCACAATATTCAGTAAACAATTGAAAACTACCATATACATGAAGAAAAAAGAAATTATACCTGTAGTCAAGAGAAAAAGCAGTTAATAGAAGCGCACCCACAGATAAACCAGATGTTAGAATTAGCATATTTTGTAAAAATTTTACAAATTATAGCCTCAGCCACTCCTAATATGCAAGTGAACTTGAGCTGCCCATGATTTTCAATGAAATTGCAGCTTGGAATAGTTTGTATTTGAAACCTTGGAGCAAACAACTCAAAAGTGATTAATGATATCCAAGCTTAATTATACATTTACCATTCCCAGCAGGACAAGGGAAAGAAGAAATGTCTTATCTCTTTGTATTGAGAGGGCTTTAATAAAATCTGACAATGACTATTTAGCAAGAGTAGTTGAGTAGTTGAGGTTTCAGGATTACTCCTTGTCTGGAATCCCAACATAATCACAAACCGACAGGGTTCTAAACACTGAGATGAAACAGTCAAGGTGTGTCTTCAATTAAACTTGACAAATCAAGCAAGCATTAATGTAATAGGTTTCACTGAATTATACATAAAAAAAAATGTTGAATTGGCAAATGTGTTAAAAACAAAACAAATGACAAAAGTCTAATTGTGTATATTTAGAGGCAAACAAAGCAAATGTGGCTAAATGTTTAAAATTGGTGATTCTAAGTAAGGGTACGTGGATATAAGGCACTTTTTCACCTAGAATTGCCAATTGCACTATTCTTGCAACTTTTCTGTAGGTTGGAAGAGTTTCAAAATAAATGTTGGAAAAAATTTTTAAAAAGCAATATAGTACAAGGCTATTTAATTATGGTGATCTTGAATATACACCCAGAGATTTTTTTTTTTTTTAAACATTAAATGTGATGGAATTATACATATTTGACTTCAGATACAATGTACTATGATAGTGTGGTGTGATTGATTACATTAGTGTGGCTTTTCTAGCCATGGCCTTGTAACTCCCACCCCAGTAATTGGGTGGGACCATGTGATAGGGTAATTGTGGCCCACCAAGGGGATTGGTTAGTGTTGCCTTAAGAGAGAACCAATTCCAGAGTAGAGAGGAGGATCCTACCAGCACCAAGGAAGAACAGCCAGGAGCAGAGAGCATGTCCTTTGGTCCTGGAATCCCTGCTCTGAGAAGCCCCGGGAAGCAGGAGACAGAGGGCTGAAACCCTGAAGATGATGAGAGGCGGTGGCAGGAGACACCTGGCAGCAGAGACCTTGCAGCAGGAGATAGCGAGGTGGGCCATGGAGAGAGAAAGCTGAGTGCTTTGGGGAGAGGCCTAGGGACAGGGACAGGCATGCCTACAAGCACAGCTGGGAAGAGGCTATCCTGATGGAAGAACTGTATCCTGAATGTTCTTGAGCCTGAATTGTAACTGTTACTTCCCTAACAAATCCTATAATTGTGAGTATGGTCTGTGAGTTCTGTGTGGCCATTGCAATAAATTATCGAACCTAGTAGAGAATGCTGTGGGAGGGGCGATTCCTGTCAGAGCTAGTAAAGATGATGGAGAGAGGAAGTGTGTCTGGACTCCACCTCATAGGAATCAGCCTTGGGCTACTGATCTTGGTTCTCCTTCCCTCTTTTGGGGTTGGAGGAGGTCAGATACCTCCCCCATGCCGTTTTTTACAGATAGCATTGTACATGGATTTTAAAAAGTACTGTATTTCAAATAACTTAGATGCAAAATGGATTTATGACTGACTGAGTGGCTTTAGTGAGATGATAACCTTGTTGTTATAAATGCACATGAAAGGTTTGAACAAAATTATTTAGTGGAAATTAGATAAAGTTTTAAATGAATGAATGATACTCAAAACCATGAGCATAGATTGAAAGGCCCATCCCTTTCATTCAACTTAGAAAAATATAAGCAGACACTTGCTTATAATTCTTTTCAAACAAGCATTTAAATAACGTCTGACTACTGTCACTTACTATATAGCAGCGTTTCACTAATTTAACAAAGATAATTTATAAACTATTCACAAATCACCATAAATTGATAAATCATCTCTTTTTGAAGCTTCACTGACTCTTCTTAAAAAAAAAAAACAAAAGCAAACCCATTACCATTGAGTCGATTCTGACTCATAGCAATCCTGTAGGACAGAGGAGAACTGTCCCATAGGGTTTCCTAGGCTGTAATCTTTATGGAAGCAGATCTCTAGGTCTTTTCTCCTGCAAAGTGGCTGGTGGGTTCAAACGACTGACCTTTCAGTTAGTAACTGATTGCTTAACCACTGTACCACCAGAGCTCCCTGACTCCCCCCTACTAAAAAAAAAAAAAAAAAAAAATTTTTTTTTTTTTTTAATGTTAATTGCTCCTTGGACACTGTCAACGCAGAGAGTCAAGTTACTGGTGGCAGCCACAGTCCCTCACCTGACTAGGGTAAGAGGGATGTACTTATCCTAGGGACATACTTACACTAAAATATTCCTCAACTGTCTGAAATTCAAATCTTACTGGGCGTCTGGTATTTTTTCTGTCAACCCTAGTTAATTGAGAGGTTATAGGTGTTCTGGGCTCCTTGTTTCTCTGCTTTAACAGTGTCCATGTAAAAGGTCTAGGTCACAGATGAAGGAGCCCTGGTGACTCAATGGTTAAGCACTTGCCTGCTAACTGAAAGGTAGACGGTTCAAACCCACCAGTTCCTCTGTGGGAGAAAAGACCTGGT
Source organism: Loxodonta africana (assembly GCF_030014295.1). Classification (NCBI taxonomy): domain Eukaryota; kingdom Metazoa; phylum Chordata; class Mammalia; order Proboscidea; family Elephantidae; genus Loxodonta; species Loxodonta africana. Next base: position 39,442,803 of record NC_087352.1, read on the forward strand.
AATATGCTTGCACAAAGATTACCAGCCTAGGAGACCCTATGGGGCAGTTCTATTCTATCCTACAGGGTTGCTATGAGTCAGAATTGACGTGATGGCATACAACAACAAGAAGTCACAGGTGTAGCCCAGAAGTCCTGTTTCCATCCTTTTAGAGCTAATTTCTATTTCACTTATCTGTTTTAGCCCTCTGGGATTTTTTTTTTTTTTTAATGTCCTTTACTTGATGTATTCATTTACAAAAATGTATTACTTCTTTCATATAAATGAATATATGGTAACCTCCTTTTAAGCTATGAAGTATAATAATAAACAAATACAAGTATATTCTCTACCTGCAAAGGAACAAAGGCCCTTACCAAAGAACAAATAAGTGATTTATCTCAATTGGCCCCAGTATATACTTCTAGCAAAGGATGTCATTTTATTCTGGTAATCCATCTTCTCCACGCAGCCATATACATTGAGTTGTATCCCCCTCCAAACATGTGCAAGTCCTAACTACTGTACCATGACCCTATTTGGAAGTAAGGATTTTCTTTTGTTATGTTAATGAGGCCATACCAGAGTCCAAACCTTATCACATCTGAGTGGTGTCTTATAAAAAAAAGCAGAATAAAGACAGAGACACACAGGAGGGAGACAGACGCCAAGTGAGGACCAGTCTATAAGCAAAGGAACCCCACGGATTGCTGGCTGACAGACACCAAAAAGTAGGAGAGAGGTCTACAGATGGAATTGACAGGGCTGAAACCCTAATTTGGACTTTTAGCCCCCAGAGCTGTGAGAAATAAATTTCTGTTCTTTAAGGCCACCCATGTGTAGTATTTTTTTGTTGAGGGAGCACTAGGTAACTAAGACAGCATCCCTAAGTTAGTCATTGAAATCTCATTTCTCTGGCCAGTGATGTATTAAGAAATGAGCAGGGGACACATTTCCTTTTCTCTATTTTTTTTATTGTGCTTTAAGTGAAAGTTTACATCTCAAGTTAGTTTCTCATAAAAAAAGTATACACACATTGTTATGTGACCCTAGTTGCTCTCCCTATAATGTGACAGCGCACTCCTCCCTTCCACCCCAGATTTCCCATGTCCATTCAACCAGCTTCTGTCCCTTTCTGCCTTCTCATCTCGCCTCTGGACAGGAGCTGCCCATTTAGTTACGCGTATCTACTTGAACTAAGAAAAACACTCTTCATAAGTATCATTTTATGTCTTACAGTCCAGTCTAATCTGTGTCTGAAGAGTTGGCTTTAGGAATGGTTTCAGTTCTGGATTAACAGAGAGCCCGGGGGGCCATGTCTTCTCGGGTTCCTCCAGTCTCAGTCATGAGACACATCTTCCATCAACTCACCTCTCAGAATGCTTCCCTTCAGAATAAAAGAACATATTGGAAGATATGCCAGCTACTACTGTCAGGTCAGCATGTGATGACTGGAGCTATGGCATACATCTTGTGGCCATGAGAGACAGTAACCTGAGGACCAAGCAGGCAGTGAATGAAAAGAACCTGGGGTCTTGCCGACAGGTTAAGCTCAAGCTGTTACATGGCCTTGACTTAAAACTGATCTCAGAATTTCTTGTTATACGAGATAAAACATTTTCCTCATTGCCTAAACTGGATTGGACTGTGGTTTTCTGTTACCTGCAGCTGCATGCATCTTAAATGTTACACAACCTTCAAAAGGTTTAATGAAGAACATTCAGAGGCAAATAAAATCTAAACACTGTTTCTTGAAATTTTCCAAACTGCTTCTCACTTAATCTCTATTTGCTAATAGTTATTTTTAGATAGAGAAGGGGAAATAAAAATCCTTGAAGCATGGCATGTTTCAGAAAAGAAATGTTCATACTCTTACTCATAATTTACTGTGATAAGGATGGGTAGTAAAGAAACTGCTGTACAGGATAAAGGTGTAAGCAATCACTGTCATATTGATCAAAGGAGACACTAAGCCATGCATTCATGGACACGCCTCTGCTTTAAGATTCTCCAGGAGGAACTGACAAGCTTAGAATTCTTGACAACTGAGTCAAAACCAAGCAACCTGCTTCATTTGCATATGAATAAAACAAATCACTTTTTTTGCTGGGAGGGCATGCACCTAGCACATTTATTAAATGTCTAACATTATTATTATTTTTTTTAAATAGATCTTTCCAAAGTTCCCTTTTAAACAAACCAGCTCTTGCTCAGGTCTCAATGGAAGGCAGAATCTAAAATTCTCATCGCTGCTTTTGTTGTTTCTATCAACTGGTTATAATTATTTTGAATATGTATAGATGTAAAATGTATATTGTACAACATATCAATTTCCTAACAATGCTGTAGTCTGTTTAAACGGATTACAAAAACAGTTATTTTATGCATTCAAACCCAATGCTGTCGAGTCGATTCCGACTCATAGCAGCCCTATAGGACAGGGTAGAGCTGCCCCACATGGTTTGCAAGGAGCGGTTGGTGGATTTGGACTACTGACCCTTTGCTTAGCAGCCGTAGCTCTTAAGCACTTATACATTAGCACATTATAACAGGAGTCTTCTTTGAAAATGAAGTTTAAACCTGGAAGTATAGGGAGGTGGTTTAAACCTGGACATAAATAGAAGTAGTTTAACACTTCCGAGAAAATAGATCAGCATCATATAGATACATCCTTGCCATAGTCTGGTTTATGCCAAGGGAATGGACCAGGATTATTATTTTGAGTTCCTTTGAGTTAAGCACAGACAAAGTACCACCAGGAACAAAAGCAGACCAATTAGAAGAGGAGTTATCATGAATTGAAATCATGATATGATGGGGATGGAAATAAGGAATTCGAACACTGGCTTTTAAAAATCCTTGCAAACAGGTATAAGGTCAGGTATAAAGAAGACTGGGTAAAGAAGGGCTGAGAAAAATTTCAGGTTCACAGGTTGAAACTTTAAGAGCAAGTGGAGAGTGCCCTGACAGGGAACACAACAGAGAATCCCTGATGGAGCAGGAGGGCAGTGGGACGCAGACCTCAAATTCTCGTAAAAAGACCAGACTTAATGGTCTGACTGAGACTAGAAGGACCCCAGAGGTCATGGTCCCCAGGACTTCTGTTTGCACAAGACTGGAACCATTCCCAAAGCCAACTCTGCAGACATGGATTGGACTGGACTATAAAAAAAAAAAAAAAAGACTATAAGATAGAAAAATAATGCTGGTGAGGAGTGAGCTTGTTGGCTCAAGTGGACACATGAGACTATGTGGGCAGTTCCTGTCTAGAGGGGAGATAAGAAGGCAGAGGGAGACAGAAGCTGGCTGAATGGACACAGGGAATACAGGGTGGAGAGAAGGAGTGGGCTGTTCCATTGGGGGGAGAGCAACTAGGAGTACATGGCAAGGTGTATATACATTTTTGTATGAGAGACAGACTTGATTGGTGAACTTTCACTTAAAGCACAATTTAAAAAAGCACATGGAGCCTTAAAAACTTGGCTGCCCCTGGGCTAGTCTTCTTCATCTGACTCGAGCTCAAATGTTGCTCTTTTAAATCAGTTTGCCAATTGTCTTAAAGTCATTTAACAATTGACTCTTACTTGTGCTTCAACGGATGTTCTAATAAAGTTTTAACAGAGGGTTTGGTGCTTTAATCTGGAATTATTATAGGTAGATGTATAGTTTATTTGGTATTAGGAAACTTTTTTCTAGAAGCCATATGCTACGTATGTAGGAAACACAGGTGTAGTTTTTGGCTGATCATGAAGAAAAAGTCAAGACCGAAAGTATCTGCTTAATTGTGTCAGTTAATTACCTGCTCGGCTTTGATCATTCTAGTTCATGCTTCCTAAAACTATTAAATGTTTTTAAAGATATTCTCCAAAGTTAGGAAACCAAGCGAGAGATTGTTTGTGTTAAAATTAAGAATTGCTACAAATTATACTCTACTTTTATGAACCAGGGGTTATCGTGCCCATTTTATAGATGAGGAAACCTGCAATCAGAGGATTTTAATCTACCTGCCAGACATCTCAAAGCTGGAATGTGGTGGCCCCAAAGCCCATTGTTTTCCCAGTTCCCCAACCCCTCTCAGGGTCGCAGCAACTTGGAGTTGTCTTAGGCAGACCATTTTCAAACTCCTCTTTCCTTTCTGGGCTAACTTCTACTCAGTTTCAGTTTTCCTTCTTGTATTTGATGATTTTAATTCTAATTCATAAACTTTATTTTTAAAACATTTTTGCATAAAAATTGTGGAGAAAATACAGAGGATTTCCATATACCTCTCTCCCGGCTGCATACTGCTTCTCTTATTAACATCTTACATTTCTGTGGTACATTTGTTACAACTGTTGAGCCAATATTGATACGCTATTATTAACTAAACTCCAGAGTTCACATTAGTGCTCACTCTTTGTGTTATATGGTCCTATGAATTTTGGCAAGTACATAATGGCATATGTCTATCATTACAGTGGGAGCCCTGGTAGTGCAATGGTTAAGTACTTGGCTAACCAAAAGGTTGGCAGTTCGAATCTACCAGCCGCCATGTGGGAGAAAGATGTGGTAGTCTACTTCCCTGAAGTATCATGCAGAATAGTTTCATTGGCCTAAAAATGCCTGTACTCCACCTGTACCTGCCTCCCCTTAGGCCCCTGGTCATCACTGATTTTTTTTACTGTCTCTATAATTTTGCCTTTTCCAGAATGTCATAGAGGTGGACTCATGCACTATGTAGCCTTTTCATACTGGCTTATTTCACTTAGCAATGTGCATTTAAAGATCCTCTGTGTCTTTTCATGGCTTAATACCTCATTTCTTTTCATTGCTGAATAATATTTCATCGTATTATTTTTGTTTACCCATTCACCTATTGAAGGATATCTTGGTTTCTTCCAAGTTTTGGCAATTATTAATAGAGCTTTTATAAACATTAGTATGCAGGTTTTTGTGTGGACATACTTTTCAACTCCTCCAAGTAAATACCTAGGTGTATGATTGTTGTATCTATCATATGGTAAGATTATGGATAGTTTAGTAAGAAACTGCCAAACTATATTCCAAAGTGGTTTTTTTTTTTTTTTCTTTTTTAAGTGATGTCTGGGAGCACCCAGATGGTAGTAAAGCATTTTTGAAATATGGCTACTTTTCCATTTTTTACCATTTTGTATTCCCACCAGCAAAGAATGAGCATTTCTGTTGTCCACATCATTGCCAACACTTGGTGGTGTCAGTATTTTGAATTTTAGCCATTCCAATAAGTACGTAGTGGTATCTTACTATTATTTTGCGTGATCTTTTCAGTAATTTTTATTATTGCTCTATCCTAAAGCATTGTTTTATTCCTGTCACTAAGAAGTATGATTGTTTTGTTTATTTATAACTTCCTCCCATGTTTTGTTCCAGATAAAAACTCTCTTGGCAAATAACACAAATGTCTTAATCACTTTAAAATTAAAGTGATAAGGAAATGTCAAATGAAATCTACCCGGTGAATTCATTTATTAATCTATTTAGTAGTTTAATTGAGTGAATAAGGGAAATAATCAATTCATCTATAATGAAATTTTACTGAGTCAGGTGCATGGCCAGCACTGTATTGTATGCTATTCAGAACGTGACAAAATTACTGTACAAGTTTTTAGCCTCACAAAGCTTGCAGTTTATTCTGAGAGTTAAAACAAATAGCGTATATGTGTTATTTAACTGCTAGGTAATACGCATAGGCTCCAAGTTTAGTAGTAGCATGTTGAAAAATAAAAGCAATTTACATTGTTGAAAATTTACATTTGTTAAAAACTAAGCAGAGTTTCTATAAAATAAGAGTTTTATTCATACTCAAAGTTTTGTAAATCAGGAAGCGCCAAAATAAAAGCCCAAAATGGCATTTTGAAGAGGGAGCATAAGCACATGTATTTTATACACAATTTTTTCAGAACTTTATACAGAGCTGGGAAGAGTACAGGGGTACATGTGATTTGTTGGCATTCAATATGCTTTTTTAAGACTGATTGACCAAATATTTCTATTGGCTGCGGTACTCAACCTTAGCCATAGTTTCCGGTGTTCCAGAGCTGGTTCCTTTTATTTCCCACAATATTCTTGGTGGGCCACCTCAGAATGTTGCACGACAAGTTACTTTGGTGAAGAGTGTGGTCATGGGTCATGTACTGAAAAAAGCAGAAGCAAGGACCTAGGACAATATGGAGCTTGATTTAGGCCTGTGTTAGCCATTTTAGTTATGTCAAGTGCCTCAGTTTTAGAGTGCTCTTTCACAACTTTTACTGATTGCTTCTCTTTGAATTATTTTACTGTAGAATGATTTTATACCTGAGAAATATGTATAATTACCACTTACTTTTACAAATGTGAAAACTGAGCCTAAGCGAAATAAATGACTTGCCTAGCATTATAACCTCCCCCCCCCAAAAAAAACCCAGTGCCGTCGAGTTGATTCCAACTCATAGAGACCCTATAGAACAGAGTAGAACTGCCCATTAGAGTTTCCAAGGAGCGCCTGGCGGATTTGAACTGCCAGCCCTTTGGTTAGCAGCCGTAGCACTTAACCACTACGCCACCAGGGTTTCCAGCCTAGTGTTATAGAAGTAGTAAATAGTCAAGCCAAGCAACCTTGAACCCAAGTCTTCCCACTATTGTTTTTCATTGCAGCCTCCTGAAGATATCTGTGGGGTTGTAACAGTTGGTGCAGGTTCATGAAGTGAGTGGTTATTATGTTGAATCTTAAGTTACTGTTAGGATTTAAACGAGCATTGGAAGCAGGGAAAGAAATCCAAGTTAGGAGAATAGGATTAAGGCTGGTGGTAAATCAATGTGTAGTTATTAAGTGATTTAGTCTGCACAGTCTACATGGGTTTATGACTGATAGTAATGTTGAATAATACCCTATTGTACAAACAGCTATCAGTACTGGTGATTTGTAGCTTAAATTTGTAATATTGTGTTGTTCACTGCTTCTGATTTCCTGAGCTATAGTGTTATGAAATCTGGGTATATATAAGCAAATAATGCTGAAAAATGCTAAAGGCATCCTGATCCATAACTGATATATTTCTGAAAGAGTATACTTATAGGTAATTTAGCCATAGGTCACTAGAAAGCCTAGCACAGTCTAAATGTACATTCCATAGAGCCCAGGTCTTTCCTGTTTTTTTTTTTTTAGTCGAATATAAAACATGATTATCTCAAGGGACCCAGAGTTCATGATGTGATATAAAAGAGGAAAAAAATGGCACAGAACCTGCAAAATCATCAGTAGATCAGTGATTTAGTGATAAGTCTGATTCAGCAGAAAGTTAAGCTTTAGGGAGTTGAGTGGAGAAGTCTTACAAGTTTCACATGAGGAATAATGAGCTCAAATTATAGGAAAGTGACTGTTGTTTAATTCACATTATGCTATTTTTCCAAAGTTTTTCACTGGTTTAAATATTAAAACCCTGAATAGTACTCTCAAGCTAATATTGTGCAAGGACATCCCAGTACAGCCCTTATTTCTCCTCCTTAGTGATGTACGGAAGGAACTGGATGGTCACAGAGCACATTTGAAATATGGTTGCTTATCAAAAGTATGATAGCCAAAAGAATACAAATCATTATAAAGTACTATGCAAATCCAAAGTGTTGTATGAAAGCTAAATAACGGGGCAAAGGTTGTCAGGTGGGTAGCCTATAATCTACTAAGCAATTCTGAATGTATTTTTTCTTTAAGAATAAAGAAACAAACGGGTTTATTCTTTAAGAGAGAACCAAATGGGTTTATTCTTTAAAAAGAACCAAATGGGTTTAAGTAATAAAAGTGATACCAAGGTGACCTGAAGAGTGGAAGTGGGGTATGTGTTTGTGTCTTCATTTATTTTTATTTTTTGCTATACCTGTGATAATGCACAAAAAGATAATAAAAAAGTCAATTTTAGTTACCTATTTGAAAAGTTCTGAATCTTATGTTGTGTGCCGTCAAGTCAATTCCTACTCTTAGCGACCCTATATGAGAGAGTAGAACTGCCCCATAGGGTTTCCTAGGCTATAACATTTATGGGGGCAGAACACCAGTTTTTTCTCTTGTGGAGCTGCTGGTAGGTTCGAATCACTGATCTTTTAGGTTAGCAGTCCAGCCCTTAACCATTGTGCCGCCAGGACTCCTTCCTGAATAATATAAGCTAGGTAATTCCAATTGAACTCAATTCAAGTAGCCTTTCTTCAACATCTATTATGCACCAGATACAGTGTTTGGTAACTAAAATTAAAACAAGAAAAAGAAAAAAGATTTACACATTGTGGTTCCCCTTCAGTCTTGAGGAAGGAGAGAGACATATAAATTGGCAAATTACAATAGAATGTGGAAAAAAAACCCAAAACCAAACCCAGTGCCGTCGAGTCGATTCCGACTCACAGCGACCACGTAGGACAGAGTAGAACTGCCCCACAGAGTTTCCAAGGAGTGCCTGGCGGATTTGAACTGCCGACCCTTTGGTTGGCAGCCGTAGCACTTAACCACTACGCTACCAGGGTTTCCGAATGTGGAAAAGACTATGCATGCAATCATTTCCTAGCACTTCAGTAACAAACAGTAGGAAAGAGGTGGCTTATAAGAAGAGACATTTATTGTCTCAGAGTTCTGGAGGCTGAGAGTCTGAATTCAGGATGTCAGCAGGGTCAGTGTTCTCTCTGAAGGCTTTCTTATCTCTCCTGGCTTCTGGTAGCCTCAGGGATTCCTCGGTTTGCAGCTGCAGTGTAACTCCTTCATCACATGGCTGTTTTCCCTGTGTCTCTTCTCTTTTATAAGGATACCATTCAGATTGTATTAGGATCCATCTCGCTCTGGTACAACTTCACGTTAACTGATAACGTCTTCAAAGACCCTATTTAATAACAAGATCACCTTCACAGGCTGTTCTTATTGTTGTTGTTAGGTGCTGTTAAGTTGGTTTCGACTCATAAAGAACCTGTGTACAGCAGAATGAAACACTGCCCGGTCCTGCGCCATCCTCACAATCATTGTTACGCTTGAACCCATTGTTGCAGCCACTGTATCAGTCCATTTCATTAAGGGACTTCCTCTTTTTCACTGACCCTCTACTAAGTATGATGTCTTTCTCCAAGGTCTGATCCCTCCTGATAACATGTCCAAATTATGTGACATGTAGTCTCACCATCCTTGCTCCTAAGGAGCATTTTGGCTGTACTTCTTCCAAAACAGATTTGTTCGTTCTTCTGGCAGTCTGGTATTTTCTCTATTCTTCACCAACACCACAATTCAAAGATGTCAATTCTTTTTTGGTCTTCCTTATTCATTGTCCAGCTTTTGCATGCATATGAGGTGACTGAAAACACCATGGCTCGGGTCAGGCCCACCTTAGTCTTCAAGGTAACACCTTTGCTTTTTAACACTTTAAAGAGGTCTTTTGCAGCAGATTTGCCCAATGCAATGCATCTTTTGATTTCTTGACTGACTGCTGCTCCCATGGGTGTTGATTATGGATCTAAGTAAAATGAAATCCTTGACAACCTCAATCTTTTCTCCGTTTATCATGATGTTGCTTATTGGTCCAGTTGTGAGGATATTTGTGTTCTCTATGTTGAGCATTCACAGGTAGTGGCGGTTAATACTTCAACATATATTTCTGGGGACACAATTCAACCCACAACAGACTGCAAGACGATTCTTTAGCTGTGAAAGCATGGAAACCGGCACAACTGCCCTACACTTACGCTCATCCTCAGACAGCAAGAACTGGGGGTGGATAATGCCTTTGGGTTTGTTGTTGTTGTTAGCAACTTTTTTTTTTTTTTTTTTTGGTGAAAGTATACACAGCTGAAGATAAACCATTTCAAGAATTTTTGTGTGTACAATTTTTTTTTTACAATTCAGTGACATTACTTACATTCTTCAAGTTGTACTGCTATTCTTGCTATCCTTTTCCAAATTATTCCAACACAATTATCTGAAACTCACTGCCACCCAAAGTTTCCCATCCAAACTTTTGGGTTGCTGTTGTCAATTTGATTTCACATAGATAAAAACTGAATGTATGTCTGGTTTCCTCCATGAGCAACAGCCTCCTTTGCCATGAGACCAGAAGAATTTGAGGTGCCATGTTACCATTACTTAACAGTTTGATCAGAGATTCTACAGAAGAATAAAATTTTGTGGGAAGAAAACTGTGAAACAGAATTTCAAATTCTCAATGAAATCCAGACTTTTTCTGGAGCCATTGAGGCTAGAAGAACCCCCAAAACTACCGCCCTGAGATAATCTTTAAATTTTAAGCCTTAAGCCAAATTAATCTCCTAAAGTCTTCTTTGTACCAAGAAAATCTTGTCTTAATTAGTAAAGAATATCTGCTTTGAGCATTGTGCTCTTTTAGAGAATTATCTATGTGACAGCATATGGGTTTAATGGTCTCTTCAAATTCTTAAATTATTTTTAGTTGAGATTGTTGAAATTCTACCTTCACGATCATTTTGAATTTAAAATTCTAATACTTATTTGCAAGTATTAGAATAAATTGTGAGAAGCTTATATTTACAATCCATGTACCTGGCACCAAGAAAACCAGGAGGTACAAAATGTTCACCTCCCCATTACCATGTGACTTAGAGTAGACAGCTTTCTAGAAAGCAGAATGGACCCACTTGTACTCCTTTTGTATGCAACTTAGAGAACACCTTTCACTGTACCGTGTAATATTGTTTTTTCCTAGTTGTACCTTCTTCGATTGTGACACTGATATGTTGCATAGCTTGTTATTACCTTCCCTACTGAAATAGGATAAATAGAATTTTCTCAGCTCTCTGAAGAGGAAAAGAAATGTCTCAAAGGCAATTCCTTAATATTGAACCAAAATTCTCCTAGTTGCTGGTAAGTGATAAGTAATTTTTTTAGTTTGCCATGTTTCGCTCTCTGTACCTGGGAGCTTGAACTTATAATAAAATGCATTATTGTTGTATTATATTCCAATTAATAAGTATATCATTTATTTTAGTCTTTGGTCAATAAATATGATGAGTATTTGATTACTCTGGCATTGGTCTTAAATCATAAAAAAATTATTCTCCTAAATTTCTGCTCTTACTGTAGGCAATTATTTCAGTCTTACCATTTGCCACTCATTTTGATCCTACTTGAAATTTCAGGATCAGCTCTTCACATCTGATTAATTAAAAATCAGAGATGTAGCTTATGTGACGTTCAAAAGAGAAGGACCCCTCTGGTGTGGTAAAAATGTTCTCCCACTGTTTATACTTAAAAAAAAAAAAAAAAAAAAAGGAATCCTTGTAAAAAGACCAGACTTAATGGTCTGACTGAGACTACAATGACCCTGGAGGTCATGGTCCCCAGACCTTCTGTTAGCCCAAGATAGAACCCATTCCCAAAGCCAACTCTTCAGGCAGGGATTGGACTGGACTATGGGATAGAAAATGTACTGGTGTAGAGTGAGCTTCTTGGCTCAAGTAGACATATGAGACTATGTGGGCAGCTCCTGTCTGGAGGGCAGATGAGAGGGCAGAGGGGATCAGAAGCTGGCTGAATGGACATGAAAATAGAGAGTGGAAAGAAGGAGTGTGCTGTCTCATTTGGGGGAGAGCAACTAGGAATATATAGCAAGGTGTTTAAAAATTTTTGTATGAGACTGTGACTTGATTTGTAAACTTTCACTTAAAGCACAATAAAAATTAAAAAAAAAAAGTTTTTCCCCCCAAAATGGAATCCTGGCAGCAAACAATACCACAATCTGTAAGTAATAACCTGTTGGGATGGCTTGAGGGGCAGCAAATTGATGATGAGTACTCACCATAATCAATAGTGTGGGAGTCAGTAATGTTACATGAATTATTTAGCTTTATATTTCTTCCTTAGGAAAAAAACCCAGTGGTTGAGCAAACAAATGTTCTTATTATATCCCGTCACTCATCTTTAACCACACATTACTGGGTGGTTATTTAGAGAAAGCTTATATCTGGAGGAACAAGTACAAACTCTGGGACTGTACAATATAAAACAGCAAAACTTTTAAAGAGCAGGTTTCCAGGGACAAATCAACCCCCCTCAGCTTCCCAGTAAAGTTTATTATCTCTCAGCCATGCTGAGCAGCATTTCTCACATGAAATGGTAGCTCTGCACAGATCCCCTTTAAAAAAGTAAGCAGAATCAGAGGAATGATAATAAATCAAAGTGTGCCAACCTGTGAATAACAAGCTCCATTTAAGACTGTGAGTTCCTCCGTCATGGACGAGCAAACCAGAAATGGTTATCCTTCAGCCATCCCTCTGTCCTCCAACCAGCTCATAACATTCTAAAGAGATCAAAAGAAAAAAGGAAAAACAAATGACAAAGAAAACTCCTCTTTAGACAAGGCTCCACTCTCACCTGCTCTGCCCAAACCAACCAATCAAACATTGGGCCAGCAGCACAGGGGAGGATCATGAAGAGGGGAGGGCGGTAGCATCTTCAGAGTTTGACAGATTAAAGTTTTTTTATATTTTTCTCTGCGTCTTTCTAAATGATCCAGAAGAAAACACAATGGGAGAGGGTGTTGGGAGTCCAAGAAGCCAGCAGAATTAGCTGGATTCAGCTCTGAACTTTGTTCAAAGAACTACACAATGACCACATTCTAGAAATAGAAATATAGGTGTCTAACAACTACAAGGAAACCCTGGTGGTATAGTGGCTGAGAGTTTGGCTGCAAATCAAAAGGTCAGCAGTTCAAATCCACCAGGCACTCCTTGTATACCCTATGGGGCAGTTCTACTCTGTCCTATAGGATCACTATGAGTCAGAATTGACTTGACAGCAATGAGTTTTTTTTTTAACAACTACAAAAGGAGCCCTCGCGGCACTCTGGCCTGCTAACTGAAAGGCCTTTGGTTCAAACCTTCCAGCCGCTCCGCAGGAGAAAGACCTGGTGATCTTCTGCCATAAAGATTTCAGCCTAGGAAAATCTATGGGGGCAGTTCTACTCTCATACAGGGTCGCTATAAGTTGGAATTGCCTTAAAAAAAAAACAAAAACTGAACCTTAAGGTGAAAAAGCAAGCAATGCAGGGCACCATAAATTGCAGAAAAAAGGCAGTTTCCTTTTTTAATGTTAATTTGGTACCAAAGAGAAGTTAAGGGTCTTACCAGGATCTCCATCCCCACCTCCACGCCCAAGTCAGTGTGCCCATTGTGCAAAAAAAAAGAGTCCAGCTGAATCCCTTCAGTGTTCCATCAGCCTATCTTTCCAACAAAATTATGACCCCTGATCCCACCTACAATAAAAATTCTGGAGCCACTACTGCTCCATACTGGATACCACACTCAAAATTCAAAGGATTCTGTATAGTTCTAGGGCGGAGAATAATAGTGAACCAGCTGGATTTTGTTTTAGAACTGTGGGATCAGGCAGCCACTCTGTGGGATCTGACACAAAGCCCACTATGTGTGCCCGTCTCCTGACCCTAAAAAGCTTTTGTTGTTAGGTGTCATTGAGTTGGTTCCAACTCATAGCAACCCTATGTACAAGAGAAAAAAACAAATTCTACCCGGTCCTGTGCCATTCTCACAATCATTGCTATGTTTCAGCCCATTGTTGCAGCCACTGTGTCAATTCTTCTTGTTGATGGTCTCCCTCTTTTATGCTGGCCATCTACTTTACAGTTTAGAAGAATGATGCTCTTCTCCAGGGGTTGGTCCCTCCTGATAACAGGTCCAAAATACATGAGATGAAGTCTCACCATCCTCGTTTCTAAGGAGCATTCTGGCTGTACTTCTTCCGAGACAGATTTGTTCATCCTTCTGGCAGTCCATGGTATATTCACTATTCTTCACCAACACCATAATTCAGAGGCATCAATTCTTCTTTGGTCTTCCTTATTCATTGTCCAGCTTTCTTCTCATGTGTTTGAGGTGGTTAAAAATATCACGGCTCGGGTCAGACATGCCTTAGTCCTCAAAGTGACATCTTTGCTTTTTAATACTTTAAAGAGATCTTTTGCAGCTAATTTGCCCGAAGCAATATATCATTGACTGCTTCATAAGGAAATTAAGTGATAATTGGTAAAATGAAAATCAAGGGGCTAAGGTCAGGAAAAACCCAAAAAAGATCAGGAAAAGATCACCAAAAACCCCTTGGAGGATGCCCATGGAAGGGAGGATGGCAATCTATTTTATGTTGGGGTGGTGTGGTGTAGTGTTGGTGTGTAGGGTGGCAGGTCTGTTGGTCATGATATAATATCACAATCTGGTCTTCCTCCCTACCACATCCCTCAATGAATTGCCACCAAAGCATTCAAAGAAGAGGCCAAGGTTCAACCCAGGTCCATTGACCACGATCAGCTCTGTCTGGCCATCAGATAACATTGATTTAGGCTTAGGGATAGAAACAAGGTGTAGGATCAATGTCTTCTGCATTTAGGTGAGCTCACCTCTCTGGAACAGCAAAATTTATATATTACCAGGCATACCTTGTAACAGGAAACCTATTCCATGATCCAACTAGTAAAGAACTCTAAATTTGTTTCACCTAAAAACCAATCTCTACTATTATACACAAATTCTTAGTTCAAAGTTATAATATTTTTATATTTCAATGTAATCTTATTGATAACACAACTAGATAGAAGCCATTCTTCTCTTGTATTACAAAGGGTGACAATTAGCAGAATGGTATTTGTAGGGACTTTAACTGAAGTACAAAGTAAAAATATTTCCATGAATTTCCTATATAAATAGCAAATATCAAGGTTTTTCCTAAAATGCAACTGGGCAAATCATTTACATATTTGAAAAATGTGCAACAGTGGTTTTAAGGGAAACTGAATACAAATAAATTCTAATCTATTTAGCCTATGTCATGGCATTTCTTAATTTGTATATTGTTGATAAAAATAAGTGCTGAGCTGAAAGACATGCTCCTTATCTGCATTACAAAAACCCAGTTGCCATCCAGTGGATCCTGACTCATAGAGACCCTATAGGACAGAGTAGAACTGCCAGAGAGGGTTTTCAAGGCTGTAAATCTTTAGGGAAGCAGACTGTCACATCTTTCTCCTGCAGAGTGGCTGGTGGGTTCAAATCTCTGACTTTTTGTTAGCAGCCAAGTGCTTAACTATTGAGCCACCAGGGCTCCTTCCCTTCTGCATTAGGAGCTATGAATCTTTATATGAAAGTTATCTCTTTCTTGTGAAATTTAAACTAATACTTTACTTCAGTTGTTGAACTTATGTACATTGCTGTTACGGATTGAATTGTGTCCCCCAAAAATATGTGTTGTAAATTCTAACCTCTGTGCCTGTGCTTGGAGCCCAGGTGGTGCAGTGGTTAACAGATCAGTTGCTAACCAAAAGGTCAGCAATTCGAATCCACCAGCAGCTCCTTGGAAACCCTATGGGGCAGTTCTACTCTGTCCTACAGGGTCGCTGTGAGTCAGAATCAAGTCAATGGCAACGGGTTATGTCTGGGATTTGTTATGTTAATGAGGCAGGATTAGTGTAGGGTCTATCTTGAATCATTCCCTTTTGAGCTATAAAAAGGATTAATTACATAAGTACAGCAAAACCTGTGAAAGCTGGAACCTGTGTAAGGCTGAAACCTGTCAGAGAAAAAAAAAGGGAAACTCAAATATTTTCACCAATAGAGAGCAAAGGAAAAGTGGTAAGACTGCACCTTGCCAAAGGTGGAAAACTTGCAAGACCCAGGAAAACAAAGCAGTCTTGTTGAGTTTCAGCTCTCACAGGTTTCATTGTATCAGCAGTTCAGACTGTTGGAGCCTCCACTATCTTGTGCTACACTGTCTGAAACAGGGGACCACCTTGGTTGTCAAAGCAATGTATGTTCATAGTCAGTTGGTAGGAACCAGTTATATGGAACTGCCTTTTTTCAAGGGGTGGTGAAGAATAATCTGACTACGTACCAATGAGAGGAGAATTGGTATGGGTGAGCACTGGAAGTCTCTAACACTATTTTTAAGTTTAGAAATGAGTTTTAGTGAGATTAGACAATTTCTCAAGTCTATATAGCCAGTAAATCATAGTACTGGAATTTGAACACAAATCAAGGTGAATACTTAATAGGGATCAGGGACAAATATGGTAGGAAAATGTTTTCAAAGTTATTTCTACTGTAGGATTTAAAATGCATCTAATAATACTTTTATATATTTTAAGACTGGGTAATGAAAATCAAAAAGTTCTTCTCCTGTCAAAACAATATGATATTTCTCCAAGGTTTTTAAGCTATTTCCAATGAAAAATATATTCTTTTGGTTAGCTATAGCACATATCTTGGTACAAACCACTGTTCTTAATAAAGGGTCAGAGTTCTAGTTTTTAGTAAGTAGGTTCATGCAAAAAATTTCAGGATATATATGTAGTGTGGCTAACCTAAGTTGGTGACTGTTGGTGGTGGTGTTAGGTGCCATCGAGTTGGTTCCAACTCACGGCGACCCTATGTACAACAGAACGAAACACTGCCCAGTCCTGCATCATTCTCACAATCATTGCTATGTTTGAGCCCATTTTTGCACCCATTGTACCAATCCATCTCATTGAGGGTCTTCGTCTTTTTTGCTGACCCTCTATTTTACCAAGCTTGATATCCTTCTCCAGGGACCAGTCCCTCCTGATAACATGTCCAAATTATGTGAGACAAAGTCTAGTCATCCTTGCTTCTAAGGAGCATTCTGGCTGTACTTCTTCTAAGACAGTTGGTGACTACATCAAGAAATAATAGCTCCCTTCTGCAATATATGATTTTATTTCAGATGACTAATGTCTACTCAATTAAACATGCAATAATTCATTTATTTCTCAAAAATTTAATGAGCTCCAAGTACTCACATACCTTGTCCCCATAGGCTCAGGGGAATTAGTCAAGAACAAAAACAAAAGTCTTTCCATCATGGGATGTATATGTCGATGATGGAAATAATAATGGTATGATAAACAATAATGAGATAATAAAAAATAAGTCAAATATAGAATGTCAATGATAAAAGCTAAAGATAGAAATAAAAGATGGAAAGAAGGCTGTGAAATTTGGGGGTTGAGATGTGGAGGGAGGGTTTGCATTTCTCAGGTAGCTGCCTGTGGGCTGTATGGTTTGATAAAGGCATTAGCGTTTCATGTTTCTCTACCATTTCCCTGGGTAGGATGTGGTCCTCCAGAGCCAACATGATAGCACAATAGTGCCTAGAGTCCTTCCCCAGTGAAGAAAATGCCTAATGATGTTTGTGTGCAATAAAACTATACTGGTATTATCATAGAGGTATTTATTAAAGTCCTAGTCTTCTGCAGCCATAGATTTAGAAAAAGTGTCAATTAGTTTCATGTTTTAGTAGATGATTTTATTGTTGAGCTGTAAGCTGTTGAAGTTACAGTGTCACTTAGGATTATGAAGCAAGGCATCACTAAGAAGAGATAGTGATTTATGTTAATCACAACATATCATCTCAGACTCAGATGTCAATAACAGTTCAACATAGCAGGCTGCAGAGCTTAAAGACAGAGATTGCATTTCTTTCCTAACTGGTGATCACATGCTTCAACAATGATTGCCTTTTGATGAAAACAAACATTATAAAAGTTGAATAGGTTCCTGGAAGCCCTGAGGTTCTTACTTTGCTGTTTCATCTTTTTCTTTGGAATGAATAATGTTATTTTTCTCTTCAAGGTAGATATTAATTTCTGTATAGATGAATTTAAATAGGAAGTATAACATTAGATTTTCTTGAGTCTTGGTGTGGATTTGGAGAAACGGCTGGAATTCAGACAAATGTTTTCCTGATAAGAGATATTATTTCCTGAAAGATTTTAAGAACAAAGATTATGAACAGCACTGGAGGAGATTAAAGTCAGTTAATGACTATTAAAATTAGTCATTTCTACCATCTCCTTTATTATGAAAAATGAAGAAATCAATATACTTAAACTTCCTTCCACATCCATTCTCCTGGACTATTGATTTTGTTGCATTTTTACTTTTAATAAGGTTTATAATTTTTACATTCTTTTTAGTAGCCAAGGTTCTCATAGTTGTTTATTTGTGATTTTATGTATAAATCGATTCAGTGCTCATCACCAATCCCTTCATCACAGATTCGTTTCTTAAGTTCTTTGTGTTCTTTTTGCTCTTGATTGCCTGGATTTCACTTTCAGATTTTTTTTTTCCCCAAGAAGAGCTCATGGGCTTGGGTCCTATGTTTCCTGAGACCCATGTTCTTAAATACAAATGCCTGTTTCTTTAATGCTTTTAGGAGAAAAATAATAATAAAATTTTCTTTTCACACTTTCATTTCCTCAAAACTTTGCCAGTGTCGGAAGTCTGGTGAAAAATCTCAACAAGCCTGATTTTTCCTCCTTGTAAGAACTGTATTTTTCTTCTGCAATTAGAAATTCTCTATTAGTTCTTTACTCCTTTAATCTGAAAATTCAAAGCTCCTCTTACTTCAGAAAAGTTTATTTTTTTCTCTTTCATTTTAAAATTTATTCTCTAGAACTCCAATTATATGTGTATAGAGACCCTTCTGTTCCATAAACATACTATTTTCTCTGTTTTTTTTTGAATCTCAGCACAGAATTAGAATAAGTATGAGCCTCCACAGACCCTCATCTTGATCCCTACACAACCACTTTTATTATTTAATATTAAGTTGATTTTTTTCATAAAATAACTAGCATTTACAGTCAACACCACATTTATGCCTATTCTCAAGAAAGTTGATCCAACCAAATGTGGAAATTATTGAACAATATCATTAATATCACACGGAAGTAAAATTTTGCTGAAGATCAGTCAAAAGCAGTTGCAGCAGTACGTCAACAGGAAACTGCCAGAAATTCAAGCTGGATTCAGAAGAGGACGTGGAACCAGGGATATCATTGCTGATGTCAGACGGATCCTGGCTGAAAGCAGAGAATACCAGAAAGATGTTTACCTGTGCTTTATTGACTATGCAAAGGCATTTGACAGT
The DNA here is from genome assembly GCF_030014295.1 of Loxodonta africana. NCBI lineage: Eukaryota > Metazoa > Chordata > Mammalia > Proboscidea > Elephantidae > Loxodonta > Loxodonta africana. The sequence goes on from NC_087352.1 coordinate 39,461,728, forward strand.
GTGGATCATAACAAATTACGAATAACATTACAAAGAATAGAAATTCCAGAACACTTAATTGTGCTCATGAGGAAGCTGTACATAGATCAAGAGGCAGTCGTTCAAATACAGCAAGGGGGTACTGCTGGACTATAGGAAGAAGAACAGGGCATCAGGATTGGAGGAAGACTCATTAACAACCTGCGATATGCAGATGACACAACCTTACTTGCTGAAAGTGAAGAGGACTTGAAGCACTTACTGATGATCAAAGACCAGATCCTTCAGTCTGGATTACGCCTCAACATAAAGAAAACAAAAATCCTCACAACTGGACCCATAAGCAACGTTATGATAAACAGAGAAAAGATTGAAGTTGTCAAGGATTTCATTTTACTTGGATCCACAATCAACACCCGTGGAAGCAGCAGTCAAGAAATCAAATGACATATTGCATTGAGGAAATCTGCTTCAAAATATTTCTCTAAAGTGTTAAAAACCTAAGATGTCACTTTGAGGAATAAGGTGCGCCTGACCCCAAGCCATGGTATTTTTAATCACCTCATATGCGTGCAAAAGCTGGACAATAAATAAGGAAGACTGAAGAAGAATTGATACCTTTGGATTATGATATTGGATAAGAATATCAAATGTACCATGGGCTGCCAAAAAAATGAACAAATCCGTCTTGGAAGAAGTACAGCTAGAATGCTCCTTAGAAGCAAAGACGGCAAGCCTTCATCTCACCTATTTAGGACATGTTATCAGGAGGGATCAGTCTCTGAAGAAGGACCTCATGCTTGGTAAAGTAGATCATCAAAAAAGAGGAAGATACTCAATGAGATGGATTGATACAGTGGCTGCTACAATGGGCTCAAACATAGCAACAATTGTGAGGATGGTGCAGGACCAGCCAGCGTCTCATTCTGTTGTACATCCAAAAAAACCAAACCTGTTGCCATCGAGTCAATTCCAACTCATAGTGACCCTATAAGACAGAGTAGGACTGCTCCATGGAGTTTTCAAGGAGTGCCTGATGGATTCAAACTTGCCAACCTTTTGGTTAACAGCCGAACTCTTAACCACTACGCCAACAGGGTTTCCCTGCTATACATAAAAAAAAAAAAAAAAAAAAAAAATACATAGGGTCATTATAATTTAGAACTGACTGGATGGCAGCTAACAACAACAACTTCACAAGGAGGATCATGTGTGTGGGCTGACTGGGACATATGTGCATGTTGCCAGCCCAGGGACTGCCACGGAGTAAACGCTCAGTAAATGGTAGCCCACCCCACCCCATTTTCTTCCTTTGGACCTCAGATACATCGAGTTGCATTAATCATAATTCTTAGTTCATGAACATTCTCATTATTGTTCCAAGAATGGCCACTTATTTAGTTAATTACTTAGCAAGTTATTTTTAATCATGTAATAAGCGCCTCCATGCAACAGCCACCTAAAACAAAAGTTAGGACTTAGTAAACTGTATCAAACCATAGGGTCCCACCATTCTACCCCAGTCTCACCCACTCATGAATCCTGTCATCCTGAATCCTGTATTAATGTTTTTCTTGCTTTCCATTTTATAATTTTTTGCATCTTAATAAATTTTTAAAAGTGTATTTTACAATAGTTATTTTAAACTCTATAAAAGAAAAAATCATGGTGCATTTAACCATTATAGACTATATAGGCTCATCTATAGTTAACTGTCGTAGGCAATGCATTTAACCTCTGTATTATATTTCATTGTGTAGGATGGAATTGACTTGCATTTCCTTGACTACTAATAATCTTGATTGTTAGTCATAAATGTATATTAATCATATACATTCCTTCTTCTGTAAAATTTCCTGGTGCTTTATTTGTGTTCACATTCTGTTTGTTAGAACTCGTTTGCATGGCCACACCTACCTGCAACAGAGGTTGGGAAATGAATCTAGCTGTATGCACAGGGAAACGAAGGAAACAGGTTTGATTATCAGCCAGACAATCTCTGCCACAGGAATAAAGCCAAGTTACTTTGGGCTTAGGTGAGAAGAAAAATAGAACATCACAAAGTAGTTGATGTACCAAGTACTCAGTAAATATTTGTCTTATGAACAAATGGACATCTATTATACCCTCTGAGGAGCCCTCATGGTGCAATGGTTAGGCGAAATGGCTGCTAACCAAAAGGTTGGTAGTTTGAATCTACCTGTAGCTATGTGGGAGAAAGGCCAGGTGATCTGCTCCTGTAAAAATTGCAGCCAAGAAAGCCCTATGGGGTCAGTTCTCTCTGTCAGTGGGGTCGTCATGAGTCAGAATTGACTGGACGGCACCTAACAAAAACAACAATTATATTTTCTAGTGTCAGATAAGACAGGCTGCCCGTTGTCAATATTACTACAAGCTATCTTCGTATGTTATTTTGCAGTGTATCGAGTACTTTATGTTCAATTCCTTAACCCTCTACAGTAGTCAGAGCAGTAGCGATAGTTAATTTATGTGAGATTTAGGGAACTTAAATTATTTTCTTAACATTTAATACCAGCCCAATTCTCTTTCCATTGAACCACATTATCACATTCATAAGATGTGTGTAATAATTGCCTAAGTTTTAGAATTCTACCTTAAGAATTGGAAATGAAGGAGGGTTTATTTCTCATCATTTTTAGGGCCTTGCTACATAATACTGGTCAGTAATATCTTTGTATATTTAAATTAGATTATGTAAAATAATAGAAGAAATCTCGATGGGCTCTTTTAGTTCATCTGGAAGAACAAAACATATTCATGGGAACTCAGGTAATATGAGTCGATTGTAAGGGATAAATTGGGAAATAACGAAGTATAGGGCATGATCTCAGCCGTCCTGAGCCCACACACAGGCCCCATGTGCTTTTTCTCTTATTTCTTGTCCCTGCCCTTTGTGTCTTTCAAAGTTATTTAATCATCTGTCAACATGAAGCGCCTTTATTATGGGGCATTCTATAGGGTTTTATGGTCGGTGTCTCACCTCTCATTTGCCGAGGCTATAAATGGCGGCCATGTCTAGTGAGCTGGCAGCTGGCGCAATTGGATAACAAAAATCTGATAACTCACACAGTAGGAGCCTCAGGGTCATCGTTTTCTGCAGGGGACCGTAGGGTGGAACAAGCCTTAAGTCTTATGGATTCCCCCAAGAAAACTTATTTTATACAGCCCATAAATTGTCCTTTGAAATATTTTAGAGCTGAGCACTTTTAGTTTTCCCTTAGTACCTGTTCTTTTGCAGCCTACCTCTGCAAAGACCGACAAAAAAAACTAAAAACAAAACAAATAACCGACAGGGGGCAGCAAACCCTCTTGAGAGAAACGAAATTTACCCAAATAACTGCAACGTTTTGTGTTAGTCCTTTATGGACCGTTCCTTATCTGACGCGTTCTTTTTCTCTCCTTATTTTTAAAAATAGCGCTTGGATTTTAAAAATGATAACCTCTATCCCTTGCCATAGGCACTTAGTTTCAAATGTGTAATGTGAAAAATTATATCCCTGTTTTCTGCAAAGGAGAGATGAGAGAATTGACCAATTTGGATTTTGAACTTTGATTGTTACAGGAAAAGTGTGAGTATAATTTAGAGAATTTCCAGTAAAATTACTTTTATTTTAAAAGCTGGTTTTGAATCATTGATATAACTTCTCTAAAATCATAATGCTTGAATAAAATATTATGATGTGGATTCATGATCTTGATTTCTAGAATATTTTAAATAAACTTAACATAGAAAATACGTTTTGATTAATTAAAAAATGCAAACTAATTCATCTTTCACTTTCCTTTTAACACAATTTGATTATTGCCACAGGTTTTATTATTTTTCAAAAAAGAAAAAAAAAGAGCGCATGTGAGAGAGAGAGAGAGAGAAGAAAGAAAAATGATCCCAGGTAAATACTAAAAAATAGCTTTGGCAATGTTTTTTACAACATATGATTTGATATTAAAAGTACTAAAAGGGAATTCAGAAAGGTATTTCATATTAATAGAGTATAAAGTTCCACACCAAAGTGTAAAACATTTGACATTTCAGCAATCTTCATATGTACAGATCAGTGACACTAGGTTCATCATATTCTTCAACCATTACCCTTACTTGTTCCCAGATTACACCGTCATTCTTAGAAGCTCAGTGTCCTGTAAGCATTGACCCCTCTTTTCCCCCTCCCTCCCACTGACCCTGGTAAATGCTAATAAACCTTGGTCTCTCTACATTACTGCTTTTACTACACTATTACTCAACCATAAATGAAGTCCTGATACATGCTTCAACATGGGTGAACCTTGAAAGCATTATGTTGAGTGAAATAAGTCAATCACAAAAGAACAAATATTGAATGGTCCCTCTGCTATGAAATGTTTGTATGTTTATGTGCAGTATAATATATCAAGCTTAAGTAATCAAAAATCATAAAGATGTTTAAAAGTTATTCAAATGTCAAATGTTTTGTTACATATATACTTATCACACAAAAAAATAAAATAAAAAAAACACAGGTCACACCTATTTCTAAACAAGGATGTAAATTCAGTCACATATTTCAAGAATTGCCTGTCAGTGTGTCATACTATGGTGGCTTGAGTGTTGCTGTGATGCTGGAAGCTATGCCACCAATATTTCAAATACAAGCAGGGTCCCCCATGGTAAACAGTTTTCAGCAGAGCTTCCAAACTAAGACAGGCTAGGAAGAAGGATCTGATGATCTACTTCTGAGAAAAAATGGCCAGTGAAAAACTTATGGATAGCAGCAGAACAGGATATAATGCTGAACAGGACAGCGTTTCGTTCTATTGTACATGGAGTCACTATGAGCTGGAACCGACTTGATGGCACCTAACAGCATCATGGGACCTGGTGGCACAGTGCTTAAGTGTTTGGCTGTTAACCTAAAGTTCAGGAGTTTGAATCCACCAGCTACTCCATGGAAACTCTACAGGGCAGTTCTACTCTGTCCTATAGACTTGATGGCAATGGGTTTGGTTTTCTAACAACATTTAAAGAATTGCACAGTGGCCAAATAAAGCTGATCCCATTAATCATTTACTTCTCATTTCCTGAAATGGCCTGGCCCTTTATAACCACTTTATTAAAACCCTATGCTACTTGCTCAGGAATGCCTTCTCACTCTTTTAGTCATATAAACCATGTATGCTTTATTTACATATCATTCTGTTTTACCTCTAAGTGGGGGGAGGGGGCTTACCATTATTTATTATAGTTTAGATGTTGTTGTTAGGTGCTGTCAAGTCAGTTCCTACTCATAGCGACACTATGTACAAGAGAATAAAACGTTGCCTGGTTCTGCACCATCCCCACAAGCCTTGGTTGAGCCAATTGTTGCAGGCATGATATCAATCCATCTCATTGAGGGTCTTCCTCTTTTTCGCTCACCCTCTTACTTTACCAAGCATGATGTCCTTCTCCAGGGACTGGTCCCTCCTGATAATATGTCCAAAGTATGTGAGACGTAGTGTCACCATTCTTGCTTCCAAGGAGCACTCTGGTAGTACTTCTTCCAAGACAGATTTGTTCATTTTTTTGGCAGTCCACGGTATATTCAATATTCTTCGCCAAAAGCAAAATTCAAAAGCATCAATTCTTCGGTCTTCATTATTCATTGTCCAGCTTTCACATGCATATGAGATGATTGAAAACACCATTACTTGGGTCAGGTGCACCTTAATATCAAGGTGACATCTTGGGTTTTCAACACTTTAAACAGGTCTTTTGCAGCCGATTTGCCTAATGCAATACGTCTTTTGATATCTTTGTTTTTTTTAACTTTTTCTTTTTTATTGAACAAACTAGTTTCTCATCAAACAGTACACACGTTGTTGTATGACACAGGTTAACAACCCCATGACATGTCAACACTCTCACTTCTCAACCCTGGGTTCCCTATTACCAGCTTTTCTGTTCCCTCCTGCCTTCCAGTGCCTGCCCCAGGGCTGATGCACCCCTTGTACAGGTTGTGCTGGCTTCTCCAGTATTCTGTACTGTCTTACCCTTCACCAAAGTTACTGCTTATCGGTTGTCTTTTAAGTGTTTTTCCGTCCCCACTCCTCTCCTCCCTCATAACCATCAAATATTGTTTCTTTTTGTATGTAAACCTTTTCATTAGTTTTTCTAGTAGTGGTCTCATGCAATATTTGTCCTTTGGTGATTAACTTATTTCACTCAGCATAATATCCTCCAGATGCATCCATGTTATGAGATACTTCACAGATCCATTGTTGTTCTTTATCGTTGAGTTTATTCCTGTCAGTTTGTAGTGCTTTTTTTTGTGGTGCTAATGTTTTCTTTGTTCCTCTTACTTGCCAGTGCTGAGTTCCTTTTGTTTGTGGATTTCTTTTTCATTTGTTTTTGTATATTTTGTTTTTATTGAGACTTTATGTTTTTCTTCTTTATTTTAATGAGTGGGTTTGTTAACTTCCTTTGTGGTTACCTTGAAATTAACCCTTATCTTCCTAGGTTTGAAGCAGTATATTATTACTTGGTATCTTCTTGCCTTCCTCTTCATTAGAAGGTTTTTTTTTTATACCTATACCATTTATTCCCTCTTTTATTGTTCTAACATTGTTGTCATTTACAGATTAACCTCTCTGGTTCCCTGTTGCAATTGTTTTATTTTTGGATAGTCCTTGAGACCATATTCCAATTTCCTAGGTTGGTATCTGCCTGGTATGGCCTTGTGTCCTAGATTCAGGCTGTGGTCTGATGTTGTTTGTTCTCAGACCGGAGGACTCCCTTTAATAATTTTTGTAAATTTGGTTTGGTTTTTTACATATGTCTTTAATTTCCGTTTATCTGGAAATGTCCAAATTTCACCATCATATTTGAATCAAAGTTTTTCAGGGTATATTATTCTTGGTTGGCAATTTTTTTCTTTCAAGGTTTTATATATGTCATCCCATTGCCTTCTTGCCTGCATGGTTTCTGCTGAATAATCAGAGCTTAGTCTTATTGTTTCTCCTCTGTGTGTGACTTTTTGTTTTTCTCGAGCTGCTTGCAGGATTTTTTCTTTGTCTTTGGTTTTAGCGAGTGTGATTATGATATGCCTTGGTGTTTTTCTTTTGAGGCCTATCCTATATAGGGTTCACTGAGCTTCTTGAATGGTCGTCTTTTCATCATTCATGATATTAGGGAAGTTTTTTGTCAGCAATTCTTCAATGATCCTCTCTGTGTTTTCCACTTTCTCTCCCTATTCTGGAACTCTGATCACTCACAAATTTTTGCTTTTTATTGTATTCCACATAATACTCAGGGTTTCTTCATTCTTTTTTTTTGATTTTTCCTCAAACAGAATTGTATCCAAGTGTTTGTTTTCAATTTCACTGACTCTGTCTTCTATCGTTTCAAACCTGCTCCTCGGCCCTTCTATGACACTGTCCATTTCTGAAATCTTGTTTATCTTTTGGATTTCTAATTGTTGTTTTTGTATGATTTCTAGTTGTGAATTAATTTTGGCATTACTTTCCTGAATTGTTCCATTTTTTGTCTGTATTTTCCATGAATTTGTCTGCCTTTTCCAAAAATTTGTCTATTTTTTCCTCATTTTTGTCTGCTTTTTGCTTCAACTCTTGGATTGCTCTGGATATTAGAGATTTGAATTCCCTATCAGGTAGTTCTAGTGCCTTTTCTTGTACTGGAAAGTCATCTGTTGTTTTATTTTGGACACCTACTGGACCCATCCTGTCCTGTTTTTTAATTTGTTTTGATATTGTCTGTTGTCTTTGGGACATTCAGTAGTTATTTTCTTCATTTCTTGATTATAGATTTGTTTGTTTCATCCTGCTTTTTTATTTGGTTATGTCTGAGCAGGCAGGCAGTGTGTTCTTTGTTGTTTGCTCATCTGTAGTCATGATACTTTCACATTCTTGTCCAATGGGCAGGGCCAGACATTCAGCTATGCTTCAGCAGAGCAAGTCCAGCTGAAGGGGAGGGGTTGGGGTGGGTTGTTTGTGGCATGTACTAGGGCCAACAGGGTGGGCCAGGAATCAGTGCTGGGGAGGTTCCAGTAGGCCATGCATGCCTGTGATGCTCAGAGGTATGATGTTCGGTGCATGGTGTAGGTAGGCTGGAAAGCGGGGGAGGTTGTGATGTATAGATCTAATAGGGGTATGGGAGAGAGAAGAGAAAAACAGGAGCCAAAAACAAACAAGAAAAAAAAAAGAGTGCTAAGGGAGCTTGCCTTTGGAGTGGAGAGATGAGAAACTGAAAGATGGAGAAAAGCAAAAGGGGGAAAAAGGGAAAAAGAAAGAAAAAAATAACTAGACAAAAATTTGGAAAAGAAAAGCCCCCAGGAGTCCCGGAGTCCCACTGGTGGGGTTGCTAAGACCGTGGAAGTGGCTCCCGAGCTGCGCAGTATAGCCTGGCTAGAGGGGGTATAGATGTCACATAGCATCAGCTATTCAGGAGGCAGGAAAAGAAGGTAAGTGTAGAGAGATAAGAACAGAAAAATGAAGACAGACAGGGAAAAATAGAGAAAAGAAAAAAAAAATGCCCCCAGGGAGCCCACCTACGTGGCTGCACAGATTGAGGGAGTGGTTCCTAAGCTGTGCAGTGCAGCCCAGCTAGAAGGGGCTCCCAAACTGTGAAAAGAAAAAGAAAACAAACAAATAGAACAAAGCAAAAGAAGGAGAAAAAAAATGAAATCCCCAGGGATCCCACCAGTGTTGTATTGTGGGCTGGGGGACTGGCTCCCCAGTTGAACATGGCTTCACAGCCTTTCAAGAAGAAGCAAAGATGGCACACGGAGCCAGGTGTTCCAGAGAAAGGAGCGGGAGGTGGTAGGAGGCACACAAGAAACCAAAAGAGATGGAAAGAAGCAATACCAGCTCAGGGGCACGGCCGGTGTGTGCAGGGCGAATCCGAGCAGCTTGAGGCCAAAGCAGCTGCCTCCCGGCTAAGAGACTGTGGCTGGCGGAAAGCAGAGGAGGCTGAGGTAGGGGGTGGGGGAGAAAGGAGGGCTAGGAAACCACATATCGCTCATTACCAGGTGGTCTGTCTCCTGCTGGGAATTTTGTTAAGCTGCTTTCCTTACTCCCTGTCTGCTGATCTCCGATGTGGGTGGGGCAAATCCAAGCAGCACTGATGCTGCACCTCCCGGCTGGCCCAGCTACTGCAGTCAGGCAGGAAGCTCGGAGGTAGAGCAGCAGCCAGAGAATGAGGGGTGGGAAGCGTGTATGTGTATCGCTGGTTACTGGGTGCTCTGTCTCCTGCTGGGAATTCCGCAAAGCTGCTTTCTGGTGCTCCCTCTCTGCCAATCCCCGACTGGAGTCCAAGATGGCAGATTCGTGCTGTGTTAGCTGATGGGGCCCTGTGCCCCTCTCTCTTCTCACTCTCCATCGTCTGTCAGCTTCTTATTCCATTCGGTGCTTGGCTGAGTTCTCTGTCTCTTCATTTGGCACTTCAGGTTCCAGGAATGACGTTTGTATGTGTTTTACTTAGTTTTTCTGGTCTTTGCTGTGGAGGAAGAGCGCGGTGCTTCTGCCCAAGGCGCCCTGTTGGCCAGAAGTCCACGTCTTTTGTTTTCTTGACTGCTGCTTCCGTGGGTGTTGATTGTGGATCTGAGTAAAATGAAATCCTTGACAACTTCAGTCTTTCTGTTTATCATGAGGTTGCCTATTTGTCCAATTGTGAGGATTGCTGTTTTCTTTATGTTGAGGTGTAATCCATACTGAAGGCTGTGGTCTTTGATCTTCAGTATGTGCTTTAAGTCCTCTTTCAGCAAGCAAGGTTGTGTCATCTGCATAACAAAGGTTGTTAATAAGTCTTCCTCCAATCCTGATGCCGAGTTTATTATTTATTATAGTTTAGATAGTATGGGTATATTTGTCTTCCTATAAAGTTGTATTCTACTTGAGGATAAAGATATACGTTTATTTACTTTTATGTACTAAAAATGCCCAGCATAGAGCCTTGTGCATAGTAGGTGCTTAATGAATACTTGGTGAGTTTAATGCAATTGAAAGATTGCAAAAATATATCACAGGAAAGCAAGTTTGTTTGCAAAGGAAAGAAATGAAGTTTGCAAAGGAAAATTTGCAAAAGCACTTCACAGAAAATAAAGAGAGGGGAAAAAAGTTCATAATGATATGTCTCCCAAGGGCATGGGCTGTATGTTTGCACCTCCAGTGCCTTAAACTTAGTAAGTGTATAAGTAAATATCATGCGGGAGTTAAATTATGTTCTTCTCCCATCATTACCATGGAACATTGACTGTAACTAAAGATGTTGTATCCTTATGTATCTATTTTACTAGAAGATTTTTTTTTTCCTTTCTTTTCTACCAGTATGTAAAGGAGGAAGCTGGAACATGCCAAAAAGGTTGGAAAATATGATATATTTCCTTCATTTCTGAATGCTATTATGGCCGAATCCTACTAAATAAAATGGGCAGGAACCTTGGCAGAAAAACCACTGGCATTAATTGATTTCCCACAAAGAACATGACCTTTGCTTCCAGACCTAATTTTAAAAAGTGTTTCATGCTTTCCAATGTGCTACGATGCTGTGTGTTTTTCAGCACTGTAATTTGTAAGAGAATAGGGTATAGACCCAAGGTCACATCTCACCAAGATGCGATGAGGATCACAGGGTCACCAGGGAAACAGCAACCCAGCCTAGTGGCTTTGCATGCCGGTCCATTTTTCCCTTTCTTAGTTTTCCCTTGTCAGCAAAATGAACTAACTAATTAGGGTTTCATTATAAAACTGGCTTGAAGCCCAAGTTTGCTAGAGATTTTTGCTTGTGATTTTACTGTTTCCTTCCCTTTTCATTTTTGGATCAAGTCCGAGTCAACGTTAGGTGTAACTGGAAGCAGGAAAAAAAAAAAAACTTACGGGAAAAAGACCCATTAGTTTCCTCACAATTCTACCATGAGCAGGAAGAATTGTGTTATGAGGGAAACTTGAAAATTCACATTAAGTTAAGGAGGACGCTTACTGAGGTGTATCAATGTAATTGCACCTGCATCTTATCAAAGAAACCACAGATTAAAACATCTAACTCTTAAATATTAAAAAAAAAAAAAAATGAAAAATAGAACCAGCAACAGAAGCTGGTTCTTTCCAGCCGAATGCATTTGATTTGCAAAGTGTATACAATGTTTTCACAGTCTAAAATCATTTTCAGATATTATATTCAACAATCTCATGAAATGGTTAGCAACTCCTTTAAATGAGATAATCATCAGCCCTTGAGCTACATAGCATAAAAATATATCTATACAAGGACTATTTTCAAAGGGCAGAATGCAAATAAATCTGTGCTCACACATCATTGAAAAATTGCTTTTTCAGGTTTCCTAAAACATCCGCTGTTACTGGGGAAAGGCACATGACTCTAGCCCATCCTATTATATATTTTGGATGACTCACTCCAATCTCAATTTAAAGCCTCTGAAATTAATAACACATTTAAGGGCAACTTCTGAAGTAAATACAGATTTGTACCATCTAATTTTAGTTACAAATAATATGTTTGAATCCTCTGTTTAAAAATGACATAAAATGGAGCCCTTCTTTGGATGCATACACTAACTAAACTTTTGTTTTCTAAAGTGAAAATGGCAAAAGTCCCCTGAAGTTTTCAGGAAAAATACATCTGCTTGCTCTGGGAGAATCCATAGCATGTGGTCCTGTCACTCAATGTTTCTCTTTTTGTTTCCTTGTCTATAACTCCTTGTTGTCAGGTAGATTCCGACTCATATTAACCTTACAGTACAGAGTAGATCTGCCTCATAGGGTTTCCAAGGAGCAGCTGGTAAATTTGAACTGCCGGCCTTTTGGTTGGCAGCTGTAGCTCTTAACCACTCTGCACCACCAGGGCTCCTTGTGGGTATGTCATGGTTGATTTAATACTTATTTATGGACATATTGTGATTTTTTTTATCTTTTACTAACAATTTTGTACTACGTATCTTTACATACATATTATTTTGAATAATGGCAAGTATGTATTTGACATCTTTTTCTAGAAGTGGAATTCCTAGATCAGAGGGTAAATTCATATGCAATTTTGATAGCCATTGCCAAATTCCTTCCCATAGAGTTTTGTATGTTCTGGTTTCGCTCCTGTGTTAGATGGGCACAGCTGCCTCTCCACTGCCTCACCAATGAATTATGTTATCAAACTCAGTTTTGCCATTCTGATAGTTGAGAAATGGTGCCTCAGTGTGGCTTTAATTTGTGTTTCCCTTATTTTGTGAGGTTGCTTATCCTCTCGTATGTTTTAAGTCTTCTTTTTCTGTGAACTGTTCATATCTTTAACCCAGTTGTCTGCTGAATTCCTGGCCTTTTTCTTCTCAGATTTTTTGGTGATTCAAAGTAAAGCGAATGCTTTCAAAAGTGTATTTCTTAGATCGTGATACCCCAGCATGTGATTTCTGTCTTGCAGTTTTGAGATGAAGTAACACACCATGGCTGCCATTCCAACCATCAGCAGTGATATGTTACCAACATCCTGGAAGAATATTGATGTGACCTGTGACATGAGGGGTATACATACTGAGCATTCCTGAGGTTATGAAACAACTGTGACGGTTACATTAGAGATTACTTTTAACTACAGTGAAAACAACGAGAGCTGGAACCCAAGGGGACTGCCTTATTTTTCCGGGTCTCATTAGTTTTCTGCCTTTGACAGGGTGCAGTCTTTTACCACTTTCTGTTGCTCTGTATTAGTGGAAAATATTTACTCTTCTTCTCTGACAAGTTCCAGCCTTACACAGGTTCCAGCTTTTGCAGATTTCGTTGTATATAATCTTGTATTAAAACAATGAGCTGCTATACAAATGTTCATATTATAACCCACAATGTCATATGAAGTTACCACATGTGTCTCCCAGTTTGTCACCTGTCTTTTGACCTTGCCTATGATGTTTATTGCTATGCAAAGATTCTTTGCTTTTGAATTATGTAATCACATTAGTCTACCTTTTCTCTTAATGCTTCTGGTATAACTGCACTGTGATGTGTGTTGATTTTCAGTGGAGAATGGGGCTTTTCAGAATATGCAAGATGTTGTAATATTTAAAACTTGAATTCAATCTGAAGGCAACATATATGTGCACTGAAAGTGAGTGCAGTCTGCAAACAATGTGAAAATTACAGAGAATTATCTAATTTTGAAGATGAGAGTCATGTGGCAGAAACAGTGGGTGAGGGAAATGTCCTTGAAATTCTTAGGAGAAAAAAAAGAAGTAACAATACCAACAACTGTACCTAGGGGCATTGTGAAGTTAACTAACTGCAAAGCATGTTAAAACCATAAATCACTGTACAAATGCAAAGTGTGATAACTCACAATGTCAAGCGAAGGTGGTACCTTGAGAAAGAAATTCTGTTAGTGATTATCCGTGGTGCTGATTGTGCATTTCCTCCAAAGGGATAGAAAATAAAGATAAGGGTACAGATTGCACTCTTTCTATGGTACGTTTTTTGCATGAATCAAATCTCTCAAATGACTGAGTACAGTGTTAGGCCACGTGCAAGACAGCGAGGGAGTATTTGCTGTAAACTTTTATCTAAATTCCATTTAGAGTGGGTTTTAAGAAATAAGAGTATCTATTTTATGGCTTTATAATAATGCCACCAGAGCATTGCTCCATATATTCATGCTCCTTCTTTTCCAGAGTTGGCCTTGGATGAATTTTGACTATCTTGAGAAATCACATCCACTTTTAGAAGATGAGAATTTTCCAATTTCATAGATGCAAAAATACAATTAACACAGACTGTTAAAAAAATGTCAATTGAGAGTTTGAAAAATCAACATTGTTGGAATTCTTGAGGTGTACAAATGACTTTTCTAACATTACCAAGGGTAGGGGAGTTGAATGGCTATTTACAGAGTTTGGAGCAAGCTTCTTTGACTTATTGTGCTTAGGTGTTGTGTGTCTACGTGATCTGGGCAGATTGGCTGCGTTCTCTGTTGTTGCAGATGCCCAGTACCACCTAGAAGACAAGTGCAGAGGCATGAAAGAGATGAAAGTATCTTCAAAGGAACCAAGCAAGGCAGTGGTTTCCTTGCTCATTACAGAGTTATATTTCTGTCCAAGGGAAGGATTCCTTGTAGTCATTTATATTGCAGTTTCCTGAGGAAGGACTGGCTGGGAGATCAAACCGCCTGCGTTTTGTTGGGCAATGCCTTGCCGACAGGGGCTTTGCTGGGCCTCAGGGTTACTTTCACATTCACAGAAGACACTGCTGTCCTTTGCTTGCAGGAGTGTCACGGCACTGCTTCTGCAGAAGAATAACAATGCTCCTTGTCTAGTGCCTGTTCTGAGTGGAAAATCAGGATGGAGAAGGAGAAATGTTTTCTTCTGGACAAGGCAGTAGGTTACACTGATTGTGCAGAACACAAGAAAGAGTAAACAAACAAAAAAAAACCCAAAATGCTAATTCGTTCTGATGGGTTTGAATGTAAGCTTCATTATGGCATGTCTTGGCTAATGTATGCTGGGCTACTGAGCCAGTGTACCAGTTATCAGTTGTCATTGAGTTGATTATGACTCATAGTGACCCTATAGGACAGGGTAGAACTACCCCATAGGGTTTTCAAGGCTGTAAATCTTCACGGAAGTGGACTGCCACATCTTTCTCCCATGGAGCAGCTCGTGGATTAGAACTGCTGACCTTTTGTTAGCAACCACAACTTAATTACTGCACCACCAGTGATGCTTGCAGAACACAAGGAAGAATAACAAAAAACATTAATTCATTTTGATTGCTTTGAATGCAAGTTTCATAATGGCATGTCTTGGCTAATGTATGCTGGGCTACTGAGAGGGCATACTTATGGCAAACCCATCTGTGTCACAGTAAAACTGTGCTTCATAAGATTTTTCAGAAGTAGATAGTCTGATCTTTCTTCTTAGGTACCTCTGTGTGGATTTGAACCTCCACCCTTTCAGTTAGCAGCCCAGGGCATTAACCGTTTGTAACATCCTGGGACTCCTACTGCATGTTACTCTATTTCAGATACCTCCACCACCCACCACAACCCTTCAGGTTTTGGTCAGGAGCCTGTGGTGAACATCGTGATGTTTTCCTTCCTGGAATCTACCTGTCCCCCACCAATGCCATGCAGTTTGGGGGACTGTACTTAGCTCAGAGGTGGACCCTGATAAGCTTAAGTTATTGTAATTCACACTTCAGAGAATGACTCATTGGTTAGTCATGAAATAAATTTAGTTTATGGTGCCGGATTAAGAATGAGATAGAATAGAATAAAAAACGACAGAGTGCACTACACATAATTGTAAGTGGTTTTTCTGGAAACCTTTGTTGAAAGTCACAAATCAGAAATGTTAGTCTCATTCCTCTTGCCAACAGTATTTTTCCTGTTTCTTTAAATATTGTTTTATTTGAACCTGAATCTCAAAACTGCTGTTGCTTCCTTGCTACAAGTCAGAAGATGAAACCAACACACAAAAGAGGGAGAATCATTGAGAAAGGGAGGCAGAATCATGGGATCAAGACAACCATGGCACCAGTCACACCCCTTCACTTCCAATTATGTATGCAGTGCATGTCTTCATTGTTTAAGTCGCAATGATTTAGATTTTCTGCAATTTGCAGACAGAAGATTCTATTGATAAAGGGCTTATTCTACATATTCTGTTATCACCCTGTGCTAGTTCTTTAAGGTATTTGTTATACTGTATGTTTACTGCTGTTTTGTTTGTCTGTGATGTCCAGTAGTTACATCACAGTGATTGGCATGTAGAAGGCATTCAGTTAATATTGGTCACATTAAAAGATGATGCAATGTGGGAAAAAAGAGAAAAATAAACATACTTTATAAGGTACCTAAGATCAATTAAGTTTGGGGACCAAGAATTGAGTTGTAAAAATGCCGTGGCAACGTCTAACCTCCTGTAGCTTCACAAGGGGGTAGGAAAACCAAGATCAACAGTCCAAGGCTGATTCCTATGAGGCAGAGGGCAGACATGCCTCCTGTCTCCGCCATCTTTACCAATTCTGACACGAACTGTCCCTCCCACGGCACACTCTACACTGCTGAGTTCAAGAATTCATTGCATTGGCCACACAGAACTCACAGACAATATATGATCATGAGGTTGATTAGGGAAGTAACAGGTTACAATTAAGGATGAGGAACAAGTTGAGGAATGCTCAGGATACAGTTCTTCCATCAGGACAGTCTCTTTCGAGCCATGCTGCAGGCACACCTCTCTCTGGCTCCTTGACCTCTCGGCTGCTCAGACAAGTGTTACAAAGCCCTTTTAGCTCTGCCAATAAGTGCAAAGAGCTAGAGATAGAAAACCAAAAGGGACGAACATGCTTGGTGTTTTTCAAGCTGAAAGAACTGAAGAAAAACTTCAAGTCTCGCGTTGCAATAGTGAAGGATTCTATAGGGAAAATATTAAATGATGCAGGAAGCATCACAAGAAGGCGGAAGGAACACACAGAGCCATTAAACCAAAAAGAATTAGTCGATGTTCAGCCATTTCAAGAGGTAGCATATGATCAGAAACCGATGGTACTGAAGGAAGAAGTCCAAGCTCCTCCGAAGGCATTGGTAAAAAATGAGGCTCCAGGAATTGAGGGAATATCAATTGAGATGTTTCAATAAATGGATGCAGTGCTGGAGGTGCTCACTTGCCTATGCCAAGAAATATGGAAGACAGCTTCCTGGCCAACTGACTGGAAGAGATCCATATTTATGACTATTCCCAAGAAAGGTGATCCAACTGAAAGTGGAAATTATCGAACAATGTCATTAATATCACATGCAAGCAAAATTTTGCTGAAGATCATTCAAAAATGGCTACAGCAGTATATCAACAGGGAACTGCCAGAAATTCAGGCTGGTTTCAGAAGAGGATGTGGAACCAGGGATATCATTGCTAGTGTCAGATGGATTCTGACTGAAAGCAGAGAATACGAGAAGGATGTTTACTTGTGTTTTATTGACTATGCAAAGGCATTCGACTGTGTGTATCATAACAAATTATGGATAGCATTGCGAAGAATGGGAATTCCAGAACACTTAATTGTGCTCATGAGGAACCTTTACATAGATCAAGAGGCAGTTGTTCGGACAGAACAAGGAGATATTGATTGGTTTAAAGTCAGGAAAGGTGTGTGTCAGGGTTGTATCCTTTCACCATACCTATTCAGTCTGTATGCTGAGCAAGTAGTCCTAGAAGCTGGACTATATGAAGAAGAACGAGGCATCAGGACTGGAGGAAGACTCATTAACAACCTGCATTATGCAGATGACACAACCTTGCTTGCTGAAAGTGAAAAGGACCGGAAGCACTTACTAATGAAGATCAAAGACCACAACCTTCAGTATGGATTGCACCTCAGCATAAAGAAAACAAAAATCCTCACAACTGGACCAATGAGCAACATCAGGATAAACACAGAAAAGATTGAAGTTGTCAAGTATTCCATTTTACTTGGATCCAGGATCAACAGCCATGGAAGCAGCAGTCAGGAAATCAAATGACACATTGCATTGGGTAAATCTGCTGCAAAAAAAAAAAAAAAAAAGGTCCTCTTTAAAGTGTTGAAAAGCAAAGATATCACCTTGAAGACTAAGGTGCGGCTGACCCTGGCCATGGTATTTTCAATTGCATCATATGCATGTGAAAGCTGGACAATGAATAAGGAAGACCAAAGAAGAATTATGCCTTTGAATTGTGGTGTTGGTGACGAATATTGACTATACCATGGCCTGCTCAAAGAATGAACAAACCCGTCTTAGAAGTACAACCAGAATGCTCTGTAGAAGCAATGATGGTGAGACTGTGTCTTACATACTTTGGACAAGTTGTGAGCAGGGATCAGTCCCTGGAGAAAGGACATCATGCTTGGCAGAGCAAAGGGTCAGCAGAAAAGATGAGGACCCTCAACTAGGTGGATTGACACAATGGCTGCAACAATGAGCTCAAGCATAACAATGATTGTAAGGATGGCGCAGGACCAGGTAGTGTTTTGTTCTCTTGTGCATAGGGTCGCTAGGAGTCAGAACCAACTCGAAAGCACCTAACAACAATAAGTGCCAAGATGCATCCTGCCGCTCCACCTGTAAGCCTTGGCCCAAAGACACTCAGCTTTCTTGCTCTGTGGGCGGGGCAGCCCACTGCACTGTCTCCTGCTGGTATCTCCTGCCGCTGTTTCTCTGCCATTGCTTCTCACTGTCTTCAATGTTACAGCTCCCTTTCTCTCTCTCTCTCTGACTCTGTCTGCTGGCTCAGGAGCTTCTCAGCACAGGGATCCCAGGTCCAAAGGATGTGCTCCACTCCTGGCTCTCCTTCCCTGGTGGTGGTGGAATCCTCTATTTTCTGCCTTTAGGATGGCTCATTTTAAGCCCAGCAGAATGGCAAAACTGACCAATTCCCTCGGTGATCCACAATTTCCCTATTTGCACAGTCCCACCCAATCGCTTGGGTGGGAGTTACAAGACTATGGCAAGAAAGGCACACAAAAGTGATCCTTCACAACACAGGCCAACCTCTGGCTTTTCTAGCCATGGTTCTTTCATACTTGGAGGATAACTTCACCTTCCCAGTCATTTTACCAGTCTAAAGTGGTCATTAACAACTAATCCTTCTATAAGGTAAAGAGTCCTAAGGGTGAAGTTACTTATGTACCAGCTATTCAGGTCTGCTGCAGGTGTCCATCTAATCTGGTCAGGTTCTCCAAAAGTCATTTTGGTTTCACCCTTCCTGGTGTCTGATAAAATGTAACTGAGAGAAGATTATTCCCTTGCTCTGGGCCTCACAAGGTATCAGCACAGCAAAGCCTTTAAGGGACTTTAGGCCCAGCCACTGTACTCCAGTCTAGCAATTCCTCCTCCTTAGTCCACTCTCGTACTGACAGCTTCTACAGTTACAGTTTTTATAAACACAATTAACCCTCACAATTGAATCATATAATCCTATCAGCATCTTCATCCAACCCTTCTTCCCCAGACCCATTAGAAAAAGAGGAATCTATTCAGTGGGGATTCTCCCTTATCCCTCTTGTTTAAGGTAAGTGCCTCCACAAAAGCACGTAAGCCAGCTGCTTCATGCATTTATCTCCTCCTCTTTTAGATAGCCAATGTTTAAAATGCCTGCCTCTATCAAACCAGTACTGAGGAGACATCTTCTGTTCTGGCTGGAACTTTGAACATCTGTATCCATAAGCAAAGTCCAGTACAGAGCAAGCCATCAAATTGCAGCAATGTACACCAGCTCATGGTGCCAAACATCTTTCTATTCATTTGGTGGAGTTCTGGTCAGCTCATCCCTAGCCACCCGAGCTAGGCCACGATAGTTAGCAGCCGTAGGCTCAAGAGTTCATACGTACCTCCCAACACTTCAGACAGCCCCTTCACAGTCTCATCCCTAGCCCCCTTGGGCTAAGTCAACGGGTCTCACCCGTAAACTCAGGAGTCCACAAAACTCCCTTTACTTCTGACCAGCCAGCCCTTCCTCTCACTTTCTCATCTCTAGCCTCCATGGGCTACGTCAATGGGTGCCAATGGAACATGTCCCCCTGTCTCTTCACTGCTGCACTTCCTCCATTTCTGCTGATAAGTGGACCTAGGGGGTCACTAAAAGTCAGCATCTTAAGCTGTCTACTTGCCACCTCCCTTTAACTTCCAGTCCTGGATGGAGGTTGTGATGGACACAGACTTTTCCTGCCTTGATGCAGCCAACAGCCAATGGCTTGCCCGAAATTAAAAAAGCAAAAGTCACTTTTTTTTTCTGCAGGTCCTTCTTTTGAATTTAAATCTCCTGTTCTCTCAGCAGTTCTACGTGGTTCTGCATGGCCTTTCAAATGCAAATTCTGGTGGGGCTCAGTTTTTTGACCTAAGTCTCCACTCTCTACACAGGCCTACTGGCTTGAAACAAAAAGCCCATGTTTGTCCTAGACAAATCCTAGTTCCCTTTTTAGTATATCGAATCAAGTTTTGGCTGAAGGAGGAGTTACACACTCTCTTTAATCTATAGTACCCAATATTCATTTCTATCATACATTTAGGTCTGTTTTACAACACTAGATAGGAGAAACATTCAAAATCCATAGTACATTCATATAAAGACATAATCATAAATGTATATAACCCTTTTTAAAATAGTCCAATTTTATCTTCTTTTCCACACACCTAAACTATTTTCCTATTTATATGCATATGACCTTAGGCCTCTGGCGGGGTGGAACCAGTAAACTCTGGCCCCCTATCAATCATCCTGTTTATCTGGCCTAGTTTTTGCCCCAGGCCACTGCAGCTGCAGCATACATTTCCTTTCAGCCATTGCAGGTAACAACAACCAAGTAACATCTAAGAATCGAAAGTTTCATTTCCCAAGCCCCTTTGTTTTTTCTTGTACAAAATCCCATGCTTCCGTGATAAGTCTGGATTCATTACAACAAATCCCACTTCTGACACCAACTGTAAAAAATGATGTGGTGGCGTCTGACCTCCTCTAACTTCACAAGGAGGAAGGAGAATCAGGATCAAAAGTCAAAGGTTGAAAGAGACCTACATAAGTGGAAAAACACTAGGCTCATGGATTGGAAGGCTCAATCAGCATTGTGAAAATGTCAGTTCTACCCAATCTACAGATACAATGCAATCCCAATCTGAAATCCAATAACATTTTTTAATGAGATGGAGAATCAAATCACCAACTTCATCTGGAAAAAGAAGAGGCCCCAGATAAGTGAAGCATTACTGAAGAAGAAGAAAAAAGTGGGAGGCTTCACACTTCCTGATTTTAAAACCAATTATACTACCATGGTAGTCAAAACAGCCTGGTACTGGTACAACAACAGATACACAGATCAATGGAACAGAATTGAGACTCCAGATGTAAATTCATCCACCTGTGAGCAGCTGATATTTGACAGAGGCCCAAATCCTATTAAATGGGGAAAAGACAGTGTCTTTAACAAATGGTGCTGGCATAACTGGATATCCATCTGCAAAAAAATAAAACAAGACCCATACCTCACACCATGTACAAAAACTAACTCAAAATGTATCGAAGACCTAAATATAAAATCTAAAATGATAAAGATCATGGAAGAAAAAATAGGGACAATGCTAGGAGCCCTATTACATGGCATAAACAGAATACAGATCATAACTAACAATGCACAAACACCAGAAGAGAAACTAGATAACTGGGAGCTCCTAAAAATCAAAAACTTATGCTCACTGAAAGACTTCACCAAAAGAGTAAAAAGACAACCTACAGACTAGAAAAAAAAATTTGTCTACGACAAATCTGATCAGGGTCTAATCTCTAAAATTTGCAAGATACTGCAACACCTCGACAACAAAAAGACCAATAACCCAATTAAAAAATGGACAAAGGATATGAACAGATATTTCACCAAAGAAGACATTCAGATACATGAAGAAATGCTTACTTTCATTAGCCATTAGAGAAATGCAAATCAAAACTACAATAAGATACCGTCTCACCCTAATAAGGCTAGTATTAATCCAAGAAACACAAAATAATAAATGTTGGAGATGTTGTGGAGAGACTGGAAGGCTTACACACTGCTGGTGGGAATGTAAAATGGTATAACCACTTTGGAAATTGATTTGGTGCTTCCTTAAAAGGCTAGATATAGAAGTACCATAAGATCCAGCAATTCCACTCCTTGGAATATATCCTGGAGAGATAAGAGCCATCATACAAATAGATATATGCACACCTATGTTCATTGCAGTACTGTTCACAATAGCAAAAAGATGGAAGCAACCTAGGTGCCTGTCGACAGACAAATGGATAAACATATTATGGTACATACACACAATGGAACACAACGATAAGGAATGATGATGAATTCTCAAAACATCTCACAGTGTGGATGAATCTGGAGGGTATTATGCTGAGTGAAATTAGTCACAAAAGGACAAATATTGTATGAGACCACTAGTATAAGAACTTAAGAAAAGGTTTAAACACAGGTTTACATTCTTTGATGGTATCAAGGGTGGAGAGAGAGGGAGAGGGGAATTCACTAACTAAATAGTAGACAAGAATCGTCTTAGGTGAAGGGAAGGACAACACACAATATGGGGGATGTCAGCACAACTGAACTAAACCAAAAGCTAAGAAGTTTCCTAAACACAACCAAATACTTCGAGGGATAGAGTAGCTGGGGCTGGAGTTTGGGAACGATAGTTTTGGGGGACATCTAGGTCAACTGGCATAACAAAGTTTATTAAGAAAATGTTCTGGATCCCACTTTGGTGAGTAGTGTTTGTGGTCTTGAAAGCTTGTAAGTGGCCATCTAAGATGCATCAGTTGATCCTAATCCACTTGGAACAAAGGAGAATGAAGAACATCAAAGACATAAGGAAAATATTAGCTTAAGAGACGTAAGGGCCACATAAACAAGAGACACCATTAGCCTGAGACCAGAAGAACTAGACAGTGCCCAGCTACCACCAATAACCACCCGGACAGGGAACACAACAGAGATTCCCTGATAGAGTGGGAGAAAAGTGTGGAGCAGAACTCAAATTCGTGTAAAAAGACCAGACTTAATGGTCTGAGAATGGAGGAAGCCCTGCACCCATGGCCCCCAGACACTCTGTTAACCCAGAACTAAAACCATGCCTGAATTCAACTCTTTAGACAAAGATTAGAATGGACTATAAAACATAAAATAATACATGTGAAGCGTGTGCTTCTTAGTTCAAGCAGATACATGAGACCAAATGGGTGGCTCCTGTCGGGAGGCAGGATGAAAAGGCAGGAAGGGATAGGAGCTGGTTAAATGGACATGGGAAACCCAGGGTGGAAAGAGGGAGTTTGCTGTCACATTATAGGGATTGAAACCATTGTCACACAACAATATGCATATAAATTTTTGTATGAGAAATTAGCTGTAAACTTTAAAGCATAAAAAAAATAAAAGTCCAAGTTTGATTCCTATGAGGCAGAGGTCAGACATGCCTCCTCTCTCTATCATCTTTACCAATTCTTACACCAGCTGTCTCTCCCACAGCATTTTCTACTTCTCTGCTGGGTTTGAAAATTCATTGCAGTGACCACAGAGAACTCACAGATGATACTCACGATTATGGGGTTTATTAGAGAAGTACCAAGTTACAGTTCAGATTGCACAATGCTCAGGATATAGTTCTTCCACCAGGACATCTTTTTCCATGCTATGCCACAGTCACACCTCTCTCTGGTCCCTTGGCCTCTGCCCTGCTCAGGCAAGTTTACAAAGCCCTTTTTAGCTCTGCCAATAAGTGCCCAGAGGCACTCCACCCCTCCAGTAAGCCTTGGCCCAAAGCCACTCAGCTTTCTTGCTCTGTGGGCTGGGAAGCATAGTGCACCACCTCTTGCTAGTTTCTCCTACTGGTCTCTCCTGTTGATCTCTGCTCCTGCCATTTCTCTGCCACCACTTCCTGCTGTCTTCAGTGTTACAGCTGTCTCTCTTTCTCTGTCTCCTAGTTCTAGGAGCTTCTCAGCACAGTGATCCCAGGTCTAAAGAACGGCTCTGCTCCTGGCTGTCTTTCCTTGGTGGTGGTGGCATTCTCTCGTTCCTGTCTCTGGGATGGCTCATTCCAAGCTCAGCAGGATGACAAAACTGACCAATTCCTTTGGCGGGCCAAAATTACCTTATTTGTCCAAGTTACAAGACCATGGCGAGCAAGGTCACACATGAGGAATCTATTGCACCACATGAGTACACAGAGGTGCTGCTACATTATTAGAGACATGATTCTGAAGATGCAGCTGCACCCAAATCTATGTTTTAAGGCTCTGCTGCAAACATATTGCCCCAGAAATATTGCACTGCCCCCAGTATGGTACTTGCTTTAATGGGATTGGAAGGATGTCTGGAGTTTCTGGATTGATAGTTGTAGATTCTGACACTGTGGTCCTTTCCAGAATGACTGGCTCAAGTATGGGCAATATCCTCCAGAGCAGGACGTGTCACCAGAGGTGGATTAACCAGTAAGCAAGGTATGCATGAGCTTACTGGTGTTTACTTACTAATCTGTAGTGTACCATTTCAGGTGGGTTTCACCACATGTTTGATGTGGTGAAATTGCCCACTACAGATTAGATTAGTAAATAAGCACAAGTAAGCCTGTGACTTCCTTGCTTATTGGGTAATCCATCTGCTTTAGTCATCTAGAGCTGCTATAACAGAAATACCACAAGTGGATGGCTTTAACAAACAGAACTTTATTTTCTCATAGTTTTGTAGGCTAAAAGTCCAAATTCAGGGTGTCAGCTCCAGGGGAAGGCTTTCTCTCTCTTTCTTCTCTGAAGGAAGGTCCTTCACATCAATCTTCCCCTGGATTAGGAGCTCCTCCACGCAGGACCCCCGGGTCCAAGGGACACGCTCTGCTTCCTGTGCTCCTTTCTTGGTGGTGTGAGGTTCCCAACCCCCTGCTTGTTTCCCTTTCCTTTTACCTCTTGTAAGATAAAAGGTAGTGCAGGCTACACTCCAGGGAAACTCCCTTTACATTGGATCAGGGTTGTGACCTTAGTAAGGGTGTTACAATCCCACCCTAATCCTCTTTAACATAAAATTACAATCACGAAATGGAGGCCGACCATACAATACTGGGAATCATGGCCTAATCAAGTTGACGTATATTTTTGGGGGACACAATTCAATCCATGATGCCATCCCTGCATGTCACTCAATGCTTCATTTGCCTAGAGTACAGGCTGAGCTTTGCAAAGCTTCTCCACAGATGCTCCTTGCAGCTCTATTCTTAGCACATGCTAAGCATGCCTGGGCAGCAGAGCTTGACAAATTGGGGCCTGTCTCTGAATCACAGCATCACCACCCCACATCCTGTAGCTACTTGAGCCACCACAGAGAATGGAGGTTCCTCCATTTAGAAAAATAAAATAAAAGTGCAGCAAGGACTTCACACAGTTTAATTCGCATAGTAGCATAAGGCAATAAAATGTCAGATAAGGAATATTTTTAGAAATCAGTGGAAATTTTTCAAATTCTACAGGATTTCCACTGAAAGGATACTCTCAATTACAAGATATATGAGATGTAAATAAAACACAAGTGGTTCAACAAAGATATCTGCACAAAATGTGCCAGTCACTAAAGTCCATCATAGCAGTGACACATTCTATAATGTGATTAGTGTTGTAGGTGTTAAAACAAAAATCATCATAATAAAATAATAGAAATTGATTGAAGCTTACTTAGTATATGATCTGCAATTCAGATCCAAAAAGAAGCCGAACCTGTTGCCATGAGTTGATTCCAACTCATAATGTTCCTGAGAGAACAGAACGTCCAAAGATTCTTATACCCCATCTTATCAACATTGCCATGGAAAGGGGCTGGAACAGTGTATAGATAATAATAATTTAATCTAAAACACAGCTTCTAATATGACCTTGGAATTGGTTTGTTCTATATGTTTCTATATTGATCTCAAATCCTATAAGGTATACTTACTATTATGGTTTCAAAATGCATATATATAAGCATGCAAAATAAAACCAAACCCATTGTCTTCGAGTTGATTCTGACTCATAGTAACCCTATAGGACAGAGTAGAACTGCCCCATAGGGTTTCCAAGAAGTGCCTGGTGGATTTGAACTGCTGACCTTTTGGTAAGCAGCCGAACTCTTAACCACTAAGCTACCATGTGCTTAGAAATATGTCTACCTTTGTGAGGCTGTCTAACACTAACTGTAAGTCATTAGTAACTTGTAAGTTATAGAAAGTTATTTAGGAAATTTCTGAACTTAGACTTGGAAACACAGAAGCATGTGTAATACGTAAAAGAATGTAAACAACCTTTGACTTTGACCTGATATGCTGTGATAAAAAAGACATAACATAGTTAACCTTTGTAAACTAGCATGGAAACATAAATCTAAACAACCTCTCTAATCTCTTACCTTGAAGAAAAGATGCATCATTTAGCTACTCTCTAAACCTGGAGAAAACATATGCTAATTTTTGACTTCACACTGGTCCTTGTCCTGTGGAGCCAAAGTGACAAATTCACATATAAGTCTTAAATTTCTGCTCACTCACTGAGCAAAGGCAGAGATGGAACTGAGATTCAGTTCTCTTCCACTGGCCTCGCATTCTAGATATGAGGGGCCTCTGCTGAGTTCAAGCTGTGGTTAAGCCTCCCTCCCATGACCTGTCATTAAAGGTAAAAGCCTGAGGCCTAAAGATTTGGACTCTAACAATTGAACTAACGGTGACATGAAAACCAACCCAGAATTGTTAATTCTGATTTTCTGGTTCTAAGTGAATGTTGTGAGGTCTTACTTGCGTGCCTTGCCATGACTACCTTGCAATCAACTGAATATCTCGCTATTAATTTTCTAAGATAAAATCCTCCAAAATACTGTTTCTGACTGCACATAGACAGTTCTTCAAAAAGAGCACAATGCCTAAGGTAAAACTAATTTATCTAGACCATTTTTTGACTTAAAGTTGACTTTAAGAAACCAGTTTCCTCAAGGCTCAAAGTTCAAATGGCTTGGGTGGATCACACCACCTCCATGGAAACCAGAATTTTGGATTCCAGAAGAATTAAAACTCTGTTTTTCATAGGGAAAGACAAAGCTATCAGCTACTATTTATTGAATAATGTGTTCAAATTTAATGGCTAGTTAATTTAAGTAACTTTTTATGATCATAAAGGTATATTTATTGTTGAAAACTTGAGAAATGTAGAAACTTTTAGAGAAGAAAAGATAAATACCCTCGCTGGGAAATATGGGCTAAATGACAGTTTTGAATGAAAATAGGGATTTTCCCCAAAGGACAAGAGTGCTTTATTTTCAGTCATGCTAGAAAGGTAACGGGCCTTATACTTGGGGGAAGGACTAAAATTTATTATTGGGTGAAGACTATTGCAGACAGATGCTAGTGGATTCCTATTGGGGATTGAACCTGCCCTCTGTCCTGGGAGACTGCCTTAATGCATACAGAACTTCCAGTATTTGACCTTTTCAGGCCCGCAAAGTAGCTACTATGCTAGTTGTTCTATCTTTGTTAGAATCCTCTTGTTCTTTGTTCCTTTCCCCTAATACTTGAGAATTTATTTCAAAAACACAAGAACAAGGATCACTGTCACAGCATAATGATCAAAATAAGGAACTGATTCGATATTCTTATTTAATCTACAGAGTTTTTCCAAATGTTGCCAATAATGTCCTTTATAAAATCCAATCCAGGCTCATGGATTTCAATGAGTTACCATGTCTTTTTTTTATTGTGCTTTAAGTGAAAGTTTACAATTCAAGTCAGTTTCTTGAACAAAAACTTATACACACACTGTTATGTGACCCTAGTTGCCCTCCCTACAATGTGACAGCACGCTCCTCCTCTCCATCCTGTATTTCCCATGTCCATTCAACCAGGTCCTGTCCCCCTCTGCCTTCTCATCTCACCTCCCAACAGAAGCTGCCCACATAGTCTCAAGGGTCTACCTGAGCTAAGAAGCACACTCCTTATCAGTCCCATGTCTTTTCAGTGTTCTTTAACCTGAAACAGTTCTTCAGTCTTTCTTTGCCTTTCCTGACCTTGAAATTTTTCAAAAGGGCAATCCTTTTACTTTGTAGAACGCCCTTTAATTTGGGTCTCACTGTTGTTTCCTATGATCAGATTCAGATTGTGCCTTTTTGGAAGGAGTCCCACAGAAGTGATATTGTGTCCTTCTCCAAGCATCGGATGGGGAGGCACCTGGTAACAATGTGCCCCGTTACTGCTGATGCTAATTTTCATCTCCTGATTTAGATGGTCAATGCCAGGTTTCTCCAGTGCAAAGTTACTAATTTTCTATTCGTAATTAACAAGATTCTTGTGGGGGAAATACTCTACTTTTATCAGATCTCCCCCGACTAGTTTTACCATCTCGAGCCCTGGTAGCAAAGTGGTTAAGAGCTTGGCCGCTAAACAAAAGTTTAGCAGTTTGAATTCACTAGCCACTCCTTGGAAACTCTATGCGGCAGTTCTACTCTGTCCTACAGAGAGTGAGAACTAACTTCATAGCAAGTGGTTTGGTTTTGGTTTTAGTTTTGAGACAGAACCCCCTGAACAAAGGTTTTTCTGAGGCTTATACGCGTTTGGCGAGGATAATAATGAATATTTAGTAGGTTTCTTTCAAGGTATGGGTATTTTTCAGAATGGTGGTGCATACTAAATTAGGTTGCGCATGCATCTGGAATCTAAGATGGCATCTGGAATCTAAGATGGAACCTGTAGTAAAGGATCCTGGGACTGGGTGGCAGGACTTATTATGGGGTGTCACGCCTGCACAGTTCCCCTGCGACTCCGGTTTGATTCCTGTGGCGGGTACTTGCATCAGGATCCGTCGGTCACCTTGCGGATGTCTGTGCATGCTCCAGGGACCAGATCCGCTAGGTCCTTCTGAAAAACATCTTTCAAGGGAGCACATTGTTCTTTCCTTATTGCACATTCCAGGATGGGGGTTTTGCATTAGCCCACCACATAGTATTGTAAGTAAGTTGCAAGTTGCAGGTGTTGCAGGGCTCCTCACCTAAGGGCTCAGTCCCTGTTTCTTCCCTGACTCAGTTCTAGCAAATTATCAAACCTGAGGGAGTAGTGGGAGCCTTAGGTCAGAAGTGAGGGAGCTGGAAACCCCTGATCTTATGACTGGTGTCCTAAGGGGAAGAGAATCCCCAGACTTGTAGCTAGGAGATCAGAAGTGAGGGTGTCATATTGACTCCCAAGCACGTGGCTGGCACCTGAAGTCTTGGGTCGACTTGGTCGTCTGGATGGTTTCCTTTAATTTGTGAGGCCTGACCTAAGTTTGGGTGGTTAGGGTCAGAGAAAGAAGAGCTGCTTGTGCTGCTGGTGTCTGAACAGAGAAATGAAGAGTTGGGATTTCATATATATCCTTACAGCAACTGAGCCAGATTTTGGTTCTCATTCATCCAGGTTACTGGGTTGCATATGATTATTAATTTTGTTTACTTATTACTTATTTTAACAATCTCAAACTTACAGAAAAGTTGCAAAAACAGTAAAAAAGAACTTATTTCCCCCAGAATCATTTGTAAGTACATTGCAATAGTATACCTCTGTCTTCCTTCCAAACTAATGTTATTTCCTATAAACAAGGACATTCTCCTACGTAACTACAATTCAGCCATCAAAATAAAAAAATCACCACAGAAAATTACTACTATGTAGTCCTCAGATACTATTCACGTTTGGCCAATTTTCCCCATAATGTCCTTTATAGCAAAAGGATCCAAGTTCAGAATCTTGTGTTGTATATAATTTTCAGTTTCTCTTTAGTTGCCTTCAATTTGTAACAGTTTCTCAGTTTTTCCTTGACTTTCATGACTTTAACACTTTGCGAAGATTTTAGGCTAGTTAGTGAATTGTTGTTGTTTTTAGCTGCCATAGAGTCAACCCAGGCTCAGGGCCACCCCATGCACAGTGGAATGAAACAGTGGCAGATGGGACTGTTGCAACTCATAAAGTTTTCACTGGTTGATTCTCGAAAGTAGATCACCAGGCCTTTCTTCTTAGTTCATCTTAGTCTGAAAGCTCCACTGAAACTGGTTCAGCATCATCGCAACATGCAAGCCTTCACTGACAGATGGTTGATGGCTGTGCATGAGGTGCTTCGTTTGGGAATTGAACCTGGGTCTCTCACATGTAAGGTGATAAGATAATTCTACCACTGAACCACCAATGTCCTCCCAGTTGGTGTGTTGAGAGTCCCTCAATTTGGGCTTGACCGATGTTTCATCGTGGTGAGGTCCAGGTTATGCATGTTTGACAGGCATTCAGGGAAGGAATGCTGTGTTCACCTCGGTGCAGCCTGCGAAGTGGTACGCATTTCCATCGTCCCATTACAGTGGAACACGTGTTTAGATGATGACTGCCAGACCTCCCTGTAAAATTGCTATTTCCTCCTTTATAAACACATATTACATTTGCCGTGAGTGGTGCATTTTTTCACTATATGTTGTATTGTCAACATATTTTATGGTGTTAAAATTTCTGAATTTTTTAATGCTGTGTAATGCTCTTTTTTTAAATTATTATTTATTTTTATTATCGTAATTTAAATGAAGGTTTACAGAACTAACTTGCTTCTCATTAAACAGTTAGTACACATATTATTTTGTGACATTGGTTACCAACCCCACGACATTACCAGCTTTCCTGTCCCCTCCTGCCTTCTAGTCTTTGCCCCGGGCTGGTGTGCCCCTTTAGTCTTGTTTTGTTTTATAGGCCTGTCTAATCTTTGGCTGAAGGGTGGACCTCAGGAGTGACTTTAGTACTGAGCTAAGAGGGTCTCCAGGGACCATACTCTTCAGGGTTTCTCCAGTCTCTGTCAGACCAGTAAGTCTGGTCTTTTTTTTGTGAGTTAGAAGTTTGTCCTACATTTTTCTCCAGCTCTGTCCAGGATCCTCTATTGTGATCCTTGTCAGAGCAGTCAGTGGTGGTAGCAGGGCACCATCTAATTGTGCTGGACTCAGTCTGGTGGAAGCTGTGCTAGTTGTGGTCCATTAGTCTTTCGGACTAATCTTTTCCTTGTATCTTTAGTTTTCTTCATTATGTCTTGTTCCTGACGGGGTGAGACTAGTGGAGCATCTTAGATGGCCACTCAGGCTTTTAAGACCCCAGACGCTGCTCACGAAAGTAGAACGTAGAACATTTTCTTTATAAACTATGTTATGCTAATTGAGCTAGATGTTTCCTGAGACCATGGTTCCCACAGCCCTCAGCCCAGTAATTTGGTCCCTCAGGGAGTTTGGATGTGTCCATGGAGGTTCCGTGACCTTGCCTTGGACAAATTGTGCTGGATACTGTGTAATATTCTATTGTATACATACATTTAAAGCGTTTGTGTGTGTGTGTATTCCTATCCATATTATTTTTAACTTAGCAATGTATTATCACTATTAATGAGAGGATGTTGAACATATTTTTAACACTAATATTTACCTGTACTGAGTTTAAAGCTAACATATTTTAAACTTGAGGTTTCCAATGTACGGTGACACAAATGCATAGAAAACACTAAAATATAGTTGATGGGTTGTAAAACTAGGCTTCTAAGGAATGTTGGAATGAAGCTTTAAGAGTTATTAGATATATCATGCATTATGGGTGGTTAAAATGCTTGAATGATCATTTTTGCCTTTAAAATGTGCCCTCCGAAATACTAGGGAAGCTCATTTACAGAAAATTAGGGGATAAATCTGCATTCAAGAAAAAAAAATAATAAAGCTGTATAACATTAATAGGAATGTATACCACAAACTCTTTAATTACATCTTACAATTTTGCAAATGTTGCAATATTTGGAAGGTTTATAGACTAAGGTTATATGATGAGGGGAACTTCTTGTTATGTAGGTTAATCACTACCGGAAGCAGGAAGCAATTCTTGCACCCATCTCTAGATAGATGTTATTGCACAAGGTTACAGTGCTGCTGGGAGCTTTTTATTTCCTAAGACTATTACTGGGTTATTAGCTATTGCTGTAGGCAACATACAAAATTAAATGCTTCTATGTCAGGGGTTAAGTATAGAAAAGTTTAGAAACAAAGAAATTTGAAGAATCTTCTTTATGTAAATCACTGTACACTTAGACTTTTTTGTTTAATACAACAAAGGGTCATATGAAAATTAGGTGTTTAAAAGGATATAAATCATGATAACATTTGATTCATGTAAATAGAGAAATAATGTAAAGGAGAAGAATTATAAGGTTATTATTCTTACATTTTAGAAAGTTCATTAGGGTTTGGAATATTAAGCATTCCTTTTGTGCAAGATACTTTTTTATTATTATATTTTGCTTGCTTCCTTTCATAAATGTAATACACATGTTTTAAACCAGGCCATTAATGTCTGTGAAATAGCACAATGAAAAACTGACTTTGAATAGGTGAAAAAAGAGATGACAATGGAAGGACCCTCTTTAGGAAGTTATTCTTAATTTCTGTTTTCTGGAAAAGAAAGAATGTTAGAAAGTCACACATGTTTACAAAGAAGTTTTTTACGTCCAAATTTAACTGCTAGTGAATTTTCATCTGTTTTCAAATATTTATTCATAGCACATGAGAATTTCTTCACTAAGTTTCCTGTGAGGAGCCCTGGTGGCACTCAGCTGCTAACCAATAGGTCAGCAGCTTGAACCCACCAGCCGCTCCGTGAGAAAAAGATGTGGCAGCCTGCTTCCATAAAAAGTACAGCCTGTGAAACCCTATAGGGCAGTTCTAATTGATCTTATAGCGTCACTATGAGGCAGAGTCCACTCAATGACAATGGGTTACCTTCCTGTGACTGCCCAGTGAAGAGCGTTCTCTCACTGGAAATCTACCAGGTAACTACATGGCAAAAGTATTTTTCAAAGTATTTGACCATTTAAACTTCCTAAAACAAATATTATTCGACTGTGTGGATCATAACAAATTATGGATAACATTGCGAAGAATGGGAATTCCAAAACAATTGTGCTCATGAGGAACGTTTGCATAGATCAAGAGGCAGTTGTTTGGACAGAACAAGGGAATACTGAATGGTTTAAAGTCAGGAAAGGTGTGCGTCAGGGTTGTATTCTTTCACCATACCTATTCAATCTGTATGCTGAGCAAATAATCCAAGAAGCTGGACTATATGAAGAAGAACGGGGCATCAGGATTGGAGGAAGACTCATTAACAACCTGCGTTATGCAGATGATACAACCTCACTTGCTGAAAGTGAAGAGGACTTGAAGCACTTACTAATGAAGATCAAAGACCACAACCTTCAGTATGGATTGCACCTCAACATAAAGAAAACAAAAATCCTCACAACTGGACCAATGAGCAACATCATGATAAATGGAGAAAAGATTGAAGTTGTCCAGGATTTCATTTCACTTGGATCCAGGATCAACACCCATGGAAGCAGCAGTCAAGAAATCAAAAGACACATTACATTGGGTAAATCTGCTTCAAAGGACCTCTTTAAAGTGTTGAAGAGCAAAGATGTCACCTTGAAGACTAAGATGTACCTAACTCAAGTCATGGTATTTTCAATTGCATCATATGCATGTGAAAGCTGGACAATGAATAAGGAAGACCGAAAAAGAACTGACACCTTTGAATTGTGGTGTTGGCGAAGAACATTGAATGGACTGCTGAAAGAACAAACAAATCTGTCTTAGAAGAAGTACAGCCAGAATGCTCCTTAGAAGCAAGTATGGCAGGACTGCATCTTACATACTTTGGATATGTTGTCAGGAGGGATCAGTCCCTGGAGAATGACAGCATGCTTGGCAAAGTATAGGGTCAGCGGAAAAAGGAAGACCCTGAACATGGTGGATTGACGCAGTGGCTCCAACAATGAGCTCAAGCATAACAACGATTGTAAGCATGGCTCAGGACTGGGTAGTGTTTCGTTCTGTTGTACATAGGGTTGCTATGAGTCGGAACCGACTCAGCGGCACCTAACAACAACAACAACAAAACAAATATTTAGTTTTCTTAATAAATGAAATAAAATTTTATGAACTAGAGTCTTTGTCCTTAAAAGTTTCTGCTCTAGAAATAGATCTTTCTCTGAGATATAGAAGACTAACTCGACGGCACCTACCAACAACAACGACAACTGTTTCAAGTGCTGGTAACTGCCTTGAAGAAAGCCCAACTATCACAAGTCAAATTAACTTAGATTTCAGACCATAATCTCCATATGAAAATTTTATATAATTGGATTATCCTAAAAGGCATTTTTTTGATGTACAGATTTTTCTCTGTAGTTTTTGTTTCATTACAAAGTCATAGTTAATGTCAGCTAATCATACACACACACACACACACACACACACATATATTGGAGGGTAAATTCAAAGTTAAATGAGCTCTTGGAGTTATAAATAGTATAAAGGTCTTATTCTTCTCCCCATACTAACTAATACAGTTTTTTTTTATAAAACAATTTCCCATGTCCCGTGTATCTAAGTATCTGAGAAATAGAATTAAGAGATGATGTATAGAGTATAAGCATTATTCAGTTTTATTTGCTTGAGGTAGAAATATTTTGAAATTCAGTCATGGATTTTTTTTTTTTTAATCATAACTCAAATATTCTTAAGGATGAGAAGGAATAATTGTATATTACAGAAATCCCTGCTTCTATTTATATAAATGAAATAGGAGAATCCAATAGCACATTTTGCTCTGCTCTTGGGATGGTCATAAGTCTCAGGAGAATACTGTAATACAACTAAAGCACATACATGGAGGACTGGGATTTTACATGTTGCCTTAGGCAAATGT
Source organism: Loxodonta africana (assembly GCF_030014295.1). Taxonomy (NCBI): domain Eukaryota; kingdom Metazoa; phylum Chordata; class Mammalia; order Proboscidea; family Elephantidae; genus Loxodonta; species Loxodonta africana. The sequence continues at coordinate 39,496,004 of NC_087352.1, forward strand.
CATCACAAATCCATTAAAAATCACCCTGTGCAGAGCAGAACAGAGCAGTATACATTCTTTAACTAGGTCAAACTCTAATGATACACCATGGGATATGCCTCCTGAAAACAATGTCTGTTGTAAGCAATCGCTTTTTTCATTTGTAAAGATAGCTGTTGCTTTTTTTTTTTTTTTTTTTTGGCATTGTATAAAAATTCTAAAATAATGTCAACACTTGTTCATGTATTGCTTAAAATTATTTTCTAGTTGTCTCTTGTGTCTCCCACCCAGATTATAAACTCTACAAGGAAGCTTTCATTCTACTTCATTATACCCTTCTTTGGAAACCGTGGTGGCGTAGTGGTTAAGTGCTATGGCTGCTGACCAAAAAGCTCAGCAGTTTGAATCCACCAGGCGCTCCCTGGAAACTCTATGGGGCAGTTCTTTTCTATCCTCTGGGTCACAGTGAGTCGGTATTGATTCGTGGGTAATGGGTATACCCATCTTTAACCTTCCAAATCTTTAACAGAACACTTGAAATTTATTGACATTTATCACAACAGAATGGAAGAATTGACTCTTCATGAAAAGTTCCTTTAAAAACAAAAAAAAGCCTTTCATCTGATTTATATTATACCTTTGAAGTAACTCTGGAGTCAGGTGCCACTGCTTTAACTTGGGTTCCATCTCCCTTTCTTCTACGACTACAGTAGTCTCAAAACCATTTTCTGAGTAGTCATACCCTCTCATTAACTCGTTTTTAAACCAATTAATGCTCTTCTCCCTGCCTGAAATGCCTGTTTTCTGATTACAGCCTTGGAAACCCTATGGGGGCAATTATACTCTGTCTAGAGGGTCACTATGAGTTGGAATCAATTCCACGGCAATGGGTTTGGTTTTTGGTTTGTGTTTTCTGTGTTTCAGTTCTCACTACAAATTTTTCTCACAGATGAAGGAAGTGTCTCTACTCTATACCTTCACAGCACCCAACATATAGGACACTATTATTTCAGGATGGTTTTGAAGCGTATGTCTGTGTCCTCCCTCAAACAGAACATTTCCACAGGGAAAGGACGGCATTTCAACTGTATGTCCAGTGTTGAGCACTAGTCCTGAAACAACAATCATTGCTAAAAAAAGATTTCATAACCTAAAGACTCTCTATTTCTATTCTTATAAATTATGTTGAGAATTTGACTGATTTTATACCTCCACATCTAATTCATTACCACTATGAATATATCAATAATAAAAAATAATAAAACATAAATAACAAAATATATTTATAAAATAAATATAAATAAAACATAGAAAATAAACATGAATATATTATTGACACTGCTGAGTAATTATTCTCAGGGTGAGCCAGTGATTTCATACTGAGGTGGATAATTTTAATAGTTTATATGTAATTTGGAAGTTTACATTTTACAAGGTAAATTGGTAGAAGTATTAGACTGTTACTTGAACGGGAAAGGGTGGTACTTCCCCCTCAATTCTTTAGAATAATCTGTCTTAGATACAGCATCTTCTGAACATTTTAGTTTTATCTCTTGAAAGAGCAGATGTGTTCATTTTTTAATTCACCCATTTGCTGTGATTACAAATAGGGCTCTATATTGCAACAAATGAATGTGCAAGTGTGCTCATTAAAACTGAGTATAATCAGTGATATCAATGCACCATTAAATTCAAATAACAATGTTCACTTTGGGCTTATTTTCTTTATCTTTAAGTAGCATTACCAACTAACTTTTTCCCTTATATTTTTGAGACATGAATGTACCAGACATGAATAGAGTAATACGTGAGCCTCCTTAATTAGCAACGTGTCCAAAAAACAAACTGGAACAAAGCTTCTAGAAACATTTAAAAAATTTTTACTTCATGGTTTATATTCAAACTATAATGCTTCCAGCCCAACTCAGGGGAATATTCTCTGCTAGTAAATGGCCACCACTGAATTTGCTTCACCTTACATCTTGTTGAATACGAACATACTAAAAGGGGAAGTGAAAAAAACACAAACAAAACTCAGAATTACACATTTGCATTGAAAATCCTTTGCCTCTTGCACCTGTTTTTCAGCAGTAAGTGCAATAACTCATTGTACCTATTTAGGAAAACTTCTGTCTTCAACTCCCTGCAAGAAGTCCCAAGATGTTGATTTCTCATTTTTGTTTAAGCACACCTCCCGGTTGTCTGCAAGTTAATATTAAATCTTACCTCTGTATGTTTAATTAATGTTCCATCTTTAAAATTTTAAAGTGATGTTGAAGCAAAGTCAAAAGCTCCAGGGGTCTTTTGTAATCAGATGCCTATATTCCAGGGGCAATGTTTATTTCATCTAATGAAATGCTAGTCTCTGTAGCAACAAAATATTGCCAGAATTCTATTAATTTCCCAAGAAAATTGTTTCTTTCTTATGTGCAGTTTCTATTAATAGCTGTGGAATTTTACCAAGTACTTTTCAGTACTATTGGTATCATCGGTTTTTCTCTGTTACTTTGCTGCTGTGGTAAAATGTGCTAACAATTTTCTAATGCTTAATAAATCATGCCTTCCTGATATAAACCAAAAAACAAAACAAAGCATTGCCATTGAGTAGATTTTGACTCATAGTGACCCTATAGGACCAAGTAGAACTGCCACCATAGGGTTTCCAAAGCTGTAATCTTTACAAAAGCAGACTGCCACATCTTTCCCTGTGGAGTTGCTGGTGGGTTTGAAACACCAAACCTTTTGGTTAGCAGCCAAGTACTTAACCACTGTACCCTCAGGGCTCCTTATTCCTGATATAAACACTGCACAGTATATTTTCGTATTCTTCTTGGATTTTTTTTTTAATAATATTTATTTGCTATATCTGAAAATTTATTTATGAACGTGATTAGGTTTTGATATTATCTTTATCAGGTTTTGGGTGTGTTGTATTCATAAAATAAATTTGGAGTTTTCCATTTTTCCCCCATTGTCTAGAACATTTTAAACAATATTAGAATTATCTGTTCTTTTTTAAAAGTTAGAAAAATTCATTCGTGAAGCCTTTGTTCCTAGTGACTTTTTCAATGATAATTCTTTAATAATGTTTCCAGCTTTGTCAAAGGCAAGTGGCTTATTTACCTTCTCCTATTTTTGATGCTTGATTTTGGTAATTTGTATTTTGCTAAGAAATCTTTTTTTTTTTTGTCTAAATTTTCAGATTTGCTGTGCTGTAGTAGTAAAATTTTGAGTGCCTGGAAGAAATATATAACATTGTTTAATGTTTGTTAAAAGGCCAATTCAGAAGTACGGAGATTTCTTGTACAAGAGTAGTAGAAGTCATTTAGCAAATAACTTGTAACTTGACCATGGGAGAATCTTGTACATTTAGGTTATAAGTTTGGACTGTATTCTATAGGCAATGATAAAGCATGCCATCCTAGAGCTGGAGATCAGCATATGCAAAGAGATATTTTAGAAAGACTGCTGTGGCAGTTGTTATTTTTAGTTGCCCCCAGTCTATTCTGACTCATGGTGACCCCATGTGTGCAGAATAGAACTGCTCCATAGGGTTTTCAAGGCTGTGAACTTTCAGAAGTAGATCACGAGGCCTAACTTGGGAGGTACCTCTAGATGGGCTCAAATTGCCAACCTTTTGCAAATAGTTGAGTGCCTAACCATTTGCACCAACCAGGGACTCTGCTGTGGCAGTAGTATGTCGGATGCACTGAAGGACAATGAACTTGGTGATAGGGAGATAAGGAAACTCTACAGAAATGTGGGCAGGAGATAAGGAAGGCCTGGACTAGGCTGGTGGGAATAGAACTTCCCTTCCTGGGGAAGGAGACTTGCTGGATGGTGACAAACTGTAACTGGTGTCTGTTTGCCCTCAGAATAGTACCTTTTGGCATACTCTGTACTCCCTGGTGGTACAGTGGTTAAGTGCTTGGCTGCTAACTGAAAGGTTGGCAGTTTGAATCCACCAGCTACTCTGCGGGAGAAAGATATGGCTGTCTGCTTCGGTAAAGATTTACAGCCTTGGAAACCTTATGGGACAGTTCTGTTCTGTCACATGGAGTCACTATGTGTCAGAATCAACTCAACAGCAATGGGTTTGGTAATGGGATACTTCCAAGAAGAAGCCCTGGTGGCACAACTATTAAGCAGTGAGCTGCTAACCAGAAGGTTGGTGGTTCAAACCTACCCAGTGGCTCTTCGGGAGAAAGACCTGATGATGTGCTCCTGTAAAGATTACAGCCTAGAAAGCCGTATGGAGAAGTTCTACTCTGTTTTATGGGGTCACCATGAGTCAGAATTGACTTGACTGCAATGGGTTTTGAGGTGGGCTACTTCCAATAAGGAGTTGAAATGGACTTAATGGCACTCAACAAGAATACTTCCAAGGTTTTAAAAAGTGAAATGAACTAAATTTAGGTTGACAAATCCAAGGTAATATTTATGAAATATCAGCATTGGAATTACTTCATAAGACCAAAAAATCTCTCATTCTGTGGAGGGTTTCCAACATCATGAGCAGCTGGTAGGCCATGAAGAGATATTGGTCAGAACTGATTAAAAGAAGGACAGATAGGTTGCAAAGATGCATGGAGGGATTTAGTAGATGAAGGCCTTACAAAGTAAGCGGGAAAGTGTGAGAAGTTGCAAAGAAGATTGGGGGATCACAAATTAGCTGGTATGCAGGTGGGAGGAAGGAGGGGTGGGAATTGACAGGTTTCTCTCACAGTTTATGCTATGAGGTAATTATATCTCAGCTTTTGCCATTTAATTGACTGTAATAAATTTTAATTGGTGGGCAAACCCCTCAGTCCATTTTGTAGAGTGTTGGCTTTTAGTTATGCTAAATGTCTAATATGTGAAATGCTAATTGTCTTAAAATGGCTAACCTAATGTGTATGTAGCACCAGCTTAAGCAATTTTTTAAGCCAAAAATAAATAAATAAAGCAATTGCCTTGGGATTTACAGTGATTAACAGCAAGTTACTTTAAAAAGTGTAATGATCCTCAATGAATGTTACTTTAAATAAAAAACCCAAAATTTTCATACTAAAAAAAAAAAAGTGTAAATGCTTTAGGTCTTTCTTTCTTCCACACTTATCTATGACACCACCAAATGTAATGTAATAGATTGAAATGTCATTTACTAAAAACCTTCCATTATCTGGAAAAAAAAAAAAAGGAATTTCATAATTTGATGAACCTAGCTCCTACTAAGCATTAAGAAGCAAATGAAATTCAATATTTCAAGATTAAATGAAAGATATGTGGGATTCAGTTTATTATCTGTGTGGAAATGTACCACGACTCTACCACTTACCAAAAAAAAAAAAGAAGAAGCCTAAAATAAGGGACTTTAATATGTAATATAGCAAGAGACAGTATATTTTTCTTTGTATAGCTTACTGTCCAAAACAAAAAACCAAACCACTGTTGTCAGGTCGATTCCGACTCATAGTGACCCTGTAGGACAGAGTAGAACTGACCCATAGGGTTACCAAGGAGCAGCTGATGGATGCAAACCGCCGACATTTTTGGTTAGCAGCCAAGCTCTTAAACACAGCGCCACCAGGGCTCCATGGCTTACTGTAGTTAATTGGATATTTATAAATCAATGTATATGTAACCGTGTGACCTTGGAGAAGTCGTTTTGTCTTGGACCACATTTTACAGATCAAAAAAGGAAAGGAGCAGAATATGTATGTATGGTATACAATGAAAATATTTTTAAAATACAACGCTTTTAGAAAATTATGCCTTAACATTTACTCTTAACTTCCCAGAAAGGAGACTATCTCCTCAAATCACTCACACACACATATACACACACACACACACACGCACACCACCACCACCACTACCACACATATGATAATTCCATTCATAGGGTCTGATTTGATGTTAGAAATATACTGAGGAAGTTGGCAAGTATTATTGGGTGACTATCTTGTGGTGACTATGAGTCGGAATCCACTCAACGGCACTGGGTTTTTTTTTATCTTGTGGTGAAGTGGTTAAGAGCTTGGCTGCTAACCGAAAGGCTGGCAGTTGCAATCCACCAGCCATTTCGTGGAAACGCTGTGGGACAGCTCTACTCTGTCCTATAGGGTTCGCTATGAGTCTGTATCGACTGGATGGCAATGGGTTTTTTTTAGTCTGATCTTGGCTTTGTAGACTTAGTGGCACAGTGGTTAACAGTTGGGTTGCTAGGAAGTTTGAATCCACCAGCTGCTCCTTGGAAACCCTATGAGGCAGTTCTGCCCTGTCCTATAGGGTCACTGCTATGAGTTAGAATTGACTAGACCACAATGGGTTTTTATCTTGGCTTTCAGGATGAGCTTACACGAGTGGATCCACCTTTTGTGGGGCCTAAAGCTGATACAATTTAGGGATTCTTCTTAAGAAAAATAATCCAGATATTTGAATTCAAAATCACAGACTTGGAAAGGGCATATATAATTGAGAAGCTCTGAAGCTTAAGCTTCTTGATCTTCAAGGTCCTTGGTTTTCTGACGCAAAATATGGCTCACCCAATTTAAAACAATCTTGGGCAATTGCCCAGCTAATTGAAGTTGGTATCCCACAGCTAAGAGCCTCAGACCACGTCAGGTAGGGTCTTGCTTTTGTGCAAAAGCTGACTTTCTTATTTGGGGGCTTGAAACTTCAAGTAAGGAGACTTATGAAGCAAGGAGAACAGATTATTGAGTGCTGGCACTGTCAGTTTATTGGATTTCCACTTCACTTTCCTTTTCCCTTGTCTCAGAAGGTCTCTCCTAAGTTTTATTATTCTCTAACTCAAGGGATCCCTGTTGTGGTAAAGGCAGCCATACATTTTCACAGAAATCTCTTATAATCAGTTTCATATGCACACGTTTTTAATTTAAAAATTTTTATTCTTTTGTTTTGCATAAAAGAGAGAAAAAATTTTGTATTGAGATGTGAAATAAGAAGTGCTAACAAATTATGTCTTACTGGAACTTTTCTTGTTATTGTTGTCTAGACTTCCTGCTGATTTGCTCTTTGCTTTGATGGTCTGATATCATTTACTTTTGATGTTTTTGTTCTTCTATGTGGGGCTGGTTTCGCAGTCAAAATATAATTAAGTAGATGCTTTTCATATGCAAATATCCTTGTGATTACTACATCAAGCTATTATAGTTATTCTGCGAAGAGATGTATATTTAAAAGGTGGAGATAATAGCAAGACTTCAAAATTTCTTTCTTTGTATAAATTAATTTTTTAATGTAATGATATCAGTTGATAAGGATTCCTCTGTCTTCAGATCATTCCCGTGCATATTCCTTTGTCAAAGTTCTGTTATAATTAATGAAAATTCAAGAACCATTCATTACGTGATTATGAATCAGAACACGTAATGTATTACATTGTTGGTCAACACAAAAGAAAATACTATCCTGAAATATTTTGTATACCAAAATTATAAACAGGGTTCGGATTAGAGACAAGACTAAAGAAGAAAGAGTTAAAATGAACTGAAATTTTTTAGAGGCTTGGTTGATCTTGAATATGATTCCATCTTTTCCTTTCCATTATTTTTGTTTCTGGTCTCCACAAGTTAAACAGAATCATCACGAATTATTGTCATTTCAAATTACGTGAAATATAATTTTCTATTTTTTTTTTGCTGTTTCATGTGTCTACTCTCTTTTATCTTCTCACCCTATTCCTGTTTTCCCTGGGCTATCATAACTGATTATTCTAAAGCGTTTGCTGTGTTTCCTTATATTTGCACGTGTCCTTGAAAAATGTGGTGGCATGCTGTGTACGTATATTTTTAAAATTTGTTTTGTTTATTTGTAAAATTTCCAAAGCCACAGAAATGTTGAAAGATGAGTATAATGAAGAACCTAGATTTACAATTATTAACATGTTGCCTTTGTCTGTCATCTTGTTAGTCTCTCTTTGTTTCTCTCTCTAAGTCTATATGCATTTTTTTTTTTTTTTCTGGCTGAAAATGAGTTGCAGACATCTTAGCACTTCACCCAAAATACTTTAGTGTGATACTTCAAAGAATTAGAATATTCAGCTATGTATACAATAGCATATTCTCATTCAAGATAATTCATATTAATTCAATAATATCAACTAATATACAGTTCATATTCAAATGTCCCCAATTACCCACCAAAGGTCTTTTATAGCTGTTTAATTTTTAAATCCATGATCCAAAATGTTCAAATAATCCATTTGGTTATGTTTCTTTAAAGCAGATGGATCTTCTTACCTATTGATGCTGTTATGGTTCTAGGGTGTTGGAGTTTTGAAGGGTCCATACCATTTGTCCTGTAGAATGTCTCGCATTCAAAATTTGTGATTTTTTCTTCACCATTAAACAGTTTCTGGTAATAATGCTCCATAGGTGATACTGTGTGTACCTCTTATGGTATCATATCAGCAGATGTAAAATGTCAGGTTGCCTAGTATTGCTGATGCTAAATCAATTGCCTATGCAATATGGAGACTGTCAGCCTTCTCCAAAATAAAGGGACACTTATTCCTTTATAATCTCTGGGTGCTGTTTTGAGATCATCTGAGTATCTTGTTCCATCAGAATCTTTAACCCACTTTTTTTTCTTTTAGTATTCAATAATTACCTTGGGAGTTGCAAAATAATTTTCTATTATTCCTAGCATTTTTCTATAAAGAAGAGCTTGCTCTTTCTCTAGATATTCTTCTTTTAATTCATTGATTTTTTTAAAAATACAGCTTGTCAAAATTTCTTCCTACCATTTTTTTTCTTCATCTTCAAATTGCGCTGAATTTGCCATGTGGAATCCCTCCAGGCTGGCTCCTATGTTCTTTTGACAGGGCCCCATTATCTTTTTAAGCACTTTTGCTTTCTGGTACAACAGATTTGTACTTTCATGTCTTCATCTTGTGCTTTCTCTGGCTCAGACCTGGAATCATCCAGTCATCAAATAGCCCTGGTTCCTTTTAGTGGGGAATGATACATAGACACCAAGATCTGGATGCTGGATTTGTTCATGTCTGCTAGGATGTCATGGCTTCTCTGATGTTTCTATGGGCAGAGCTAAGATATACACACATTACAGAAAATACGAGTTCATACTAATGCTGGTAATTAAAATTTAATACTAAGTTCTTTTTCACCACCTTCCGTTCCATATTTGTGTCTCCCTTGTTTTTTGTTGAGAACCCTCATTCCCAACATGGTCAATATATTATTCATTTGCTCAATCACATGACATAGAAAATATACTTTCAGCATCATACCACAGTATAACCAATAACATACCTACTAAGTTCAATATTTCTTTGCAGTTTGTCTTATCCAAGAATAAGGCGTATATTTTCATTTGTTCATGTTCCTTGAATCTTTCAGGAGTGTTTTAAAGTTTTCCTTGTGTAAATGTTAATGTGAATATATTTGTAATTTAACAATACTGTGTTATTGTCTTCCTCTGTCTCTTACTTTTTATATCAGAATTACATTAAGGTTATTTTAATATCTAGCCATCTTGCTGGGTTAATCTAATCTGTTGCTTCTAACTCTTTCATGGTATTTCAAACTGTGCATCTACTTTCTTTTACTTATCTTTTCCCCCCTAAAATGGACAAGTGGAGTACCTCAAACTTTTTGATATGCCATAAAAACCAAAACCATTGCCTTTGAATCAGTTTTGATTCATAGTGACTCTATAGAGTAGAACTTCCTCACAAGGTTTCCAAGATTATATCTTTATGGCAACAGACTGCCACATCTTTCTCCAGCAGAGTGGCTCGTGGGTTGGAACTGCTGACCTTTAGTTTAGCAACTGAGCTGTTAACCACTGCACCACCAGAGCAGGTATTAAGCAGGTATTAATATGTTTTAAAAGACCCATAGTGTCTCTTTATGAACCTTTGTGAGAATTACTCTAGAATTTATACTCAGGAGCAGATTTGCTGCATTCTAGGTTTAAATATAGAATTATACTTATATATACTCCCACCAGAAGTGCTTGAGAATACCTTTATCCTGCACACAACCAATAACTGATATTATCCTGTTTCTGTAAAATGTAATTGTTTTGACATAGACATTTCTGACTTCATATTCAATTGTTGAATTAAATTTTAATACATTCTTGTATTTAGTTCTAATACTTATTACCTATTTTTTAATTTATCAAATATTTGTATCTTTATTACTCAAGTAGTATTATCTTGCAAGAAGAACAGAATAGGTTTCCTTAAGCTTTAGCTATATTGCTACTCTAAAATATTTTCTTTTAATTAAGAATGATCATGACTTATCCTGAGTTTCTAAAATTGTGAAAATATTGGTACTGGGGAAATAATATAACAAACAATATGTATATGTAGCTAAATAATTTAATTTGTTGTGGATAAAAAATATTTGAAAAGCCCTGGTTGCTTAAGGGAGAAATGTGTGTTTTGTGCATGCATGAAAGAGAGAAAAGTGGAGAGGAGAGGAAAGGGGAGAGAGGACAGAGAAGGAGAGGAGAGCACAAAACCAAAAACCAAACCCAATGCAGTCGTCGCTATTCGTAGCGACCCTGTAGGACAGAGTAGAACTGCCCCATAGAGTTCCCAAGGAGCGCCTGGCGGATTCAAACTGCTGACCCTTTGCTTAGCAGCCTTAGCACTTAACCAGTATGCCACCCGGGGTTTCTTTTTCAAAGTGAAAGAAGCACTAAAGTTTCCTGCGTTATCTTAACCCACAAGGAGTGTTGTTTGTGGCAGAGAGAATACAAAGTGGAATATTCAAATTCAAGGACATTGCAGGATCAAGTAAACAGAAAAATACTCGGTCAGGGTGAATAACAGTCAACGTTTTGCGTTTCATGTTAGGAAGAAGAAACACTTCAATGGAGATTGTGCTTATGGTAAATTTTGAAGGTTCGTGGAAGCACAAATTTAAAAAAGAATCTCAAATGTATACATGTAGTTCTAACCATGCGATAGACATTCTTCATTTTGCTTATGTGGTTTAATCTTCATAAAGAGTCATTAGGGTAGACACTCTAGTTATTTCAGACTAGGGAACTGAGGCACAGTGAGGATACTGGTGTATAACTTGCTAAAAGTGGTGGAACTGGGACTCATGCCCTGGCACTCTAACTCCAGAGTACATGCTCTTATTCACTATGCAACACTGCCCTTAGTATTCTGCAAAGGCAGTTAAATGAGAACTTGCCCTGTTGAATGCCAAGGAGAAATGTTATAGAACAGAGGTGAGACAAGGCAAAGTGAAGATTTCAGAACAGGACAGTTTCACCACTGTTTTATGCGGTAAAATAGAGATTGATACTAGAGGGTTATTATTCAAGGTGTTCATGCAGAACTTGTCTAACTATTTCAGTAAAGGTCAGGAGTCTACACTGCACCAAACTGGGCAAGCAGTATCTCCAGCAGACCGCCATTTCTCCTTAATGAGACAGACATGTTTCTTTTGGAATACAGTTTAACTAGAATAACTGATTAACACATGCTGTTGTTGTTTCTTCGCATCAGGTCGGTTCCAATTCACGGTGACTCTGTAGGACAGAGTAGAACTGCCCCATATGGTTTCTAAGGCTTTACGTTTTTAGGGAAGAAGATTGCCACATCTTTGTCCTGGGAAGGGGCCAGTGGGATCTAACCACTCATGTTTTGGTTAGCAGTTAAGCTTTTAGCTGCTGTGCCACCAGGGCTCCTACAATTAACACATAGTAACTGCCATACATGCGTTTGATGTTTTTACTAATTAAATAGCTACTGGCCAGATTTATATTATGTTTTTTATGGAAGGTAACAATAATGCCAACATAATAACTAGATGATAATGAGTTCTTTCTATTCATTACGTCCTTTAATACTTACCACAACAGTGAAAGTCGCATAGACATATATACACATTTCTTTTTATCTTTTAGGTTAGATGAAATAATTCAAGAATATAAGTAAAAAATGTTGGGAAATAGAGATTGGGATTACATCAGATAATGCTGTGAAAAGAAGGAACCGTTGCCAAGCACAGAAGGCGTGAACAGAGCTGTTAGTTAACACACGATCACAGTGTGTGAAGACAACCTAAAAGTTTTGCAAATAAACCAGATTTCTCACAGCATGTGGGAGTCTCAGCCATTCCAAGGTTAGTGGTAAATCCCATGGAAGCCAAGACTCTGAAGTGAAAATAAATTGAGAGCAGTTTTAATTACAATGTTTCTTGACTCGTTACTGAGGAAGGCAGCCAGCTGCATGTGAAGAGACTGGTAAACTGTTCTGGTTGTGTTCAGTTCCTCAGTGGACGTTTGAGACCCCATCCTCACCAAAAACCTATTGCCATCGAATTCATTCTGACTCCTAGAGACTCTATAGGGCGAAGTAGAACCGCCCAGTAGGGCTTCCAAGGCTGTAAATCTTTATGGAATCAGACTGCCATATCTTTCTTCCTCTGATGGGCTGGTGGGTTTGAACCACTGATCTTTCAGTTTGCAGCAGAGTGCTTAACCACTGTGCCACCGGGGGTCCTTTTGATACCCCATAGTATTGTTAAAATAAAAATCATATTAACCCAATAATAGAAATTGATTGAAGTTTATCGAATATATGATTTGCGAATCGGGGTAACATTTTGACTAAACCAAAAACCAAACCCGCTGTGACTCATAGCAACCCTACAGGACAGAGTAGAGCTTCCCCAAAGGGTTTCTAAGGAGAGGCTGGTAGATTCAAACTGCTGACCTCTTTGGTTAGCAGCCATAGCTCTTAACCACTGCACCACCAGGGTACCTCATTTCAACTAAAAGAGTCAAAAATATTCCAAAATGAGAGAATGACTCTTATACCCAATCTTACCAGCATTGCCATGGAAAAAGGCAAGGAACAATGTTAACATAATAACAATTTTCCCTAAAACACAGCTTCCTGTCAGACTCTGGTGTTCTCACTTCTTGAAACTGATTGCAGGTAGATAATTGTTCAAAACACCCCAGTGCCCAAGGCAAAAGAGTCTCCACTAAGCTGCTTACTAGGCTATTGTTTGACTTAAAGGTGACTTAAGAACCTGTTTCTTCACAGGCAAGATTCAAAAGGCCACCTAAGGGCAAATGGCCCAGATGGGTCACCTCAACTCCGTAGACCTCAGCAATCTGGATTCCAAGAGAATTAAAATGATTTTTCGGTATCAAACTGGCTATAAACATGCTGGCTAGAAGAGAATCACCAGCCATGAACCTAATGGTGAGGCAATATAATTCATGTGCTGAGAAAGTCCCCCTCCAATGTCACCTGACCATCAACTGGGGGAATCAGGAAGCTCAGACTCTCAAGGTTCAGGCAATATTTTCCATCAGTTTTCTTCGATTAAAGGTTCTTACTTTTAGCGTTAGGGAGAAATTATAACATTTTCCCAAGCCAGCACCTAAATACAACTTTGTCTTTAAACGTTTTCATTAGTTTTCTTCGATTAAAGGTTCTTACTTTTAGCATTAGGGAGAAATTATAACACTTTCCCAAGCCAGCACCTAAATACAACTTTGTCTTTAAATGTTTTCTTGACTTGCCTATTTTCATGGTTTTCTTCATTCATTCATTCGTTTATTTAAGCATTATTGATTAGCTCTTATTATTTACCAGACTCTTTGTTTTTGTTAGATGCTAGAAATAGAGCAATTGACAAAATGGCCAAGTCCCTAAGCACTTCCAGGATAATGAGCATTAGCAAATAATTACATAAACTCAAAAATAATTTAAATTTGTACTAAATATATGTTGTTAGTTGTAGTTGAGTAGATTCCAACTCGTGATGGCCCCAATGCGTGCAGAGTAGAACTGTTCAACCTAAGGTTTTCTAGGTTGTGACCTTTGGAAGCAGATCACCAGGCTTATCTTCTGAGGAGCCTCGGTGGGTTGACTCCAGCTTCCAATCTTTTGGCTAGTATTGGAACACTTAACTTTTTGCACCACCCAGAGACTCCTCACTAGATACCTAAGCGGATTTGTATATTTATATTGATTTCCTTTTCTTTTTTTGTGTCTGTTACTTTTGAGAAGGAAATAATGTTATTGAATAATGGCATATTTCAATATGTGTGAGTTTCCAAATATACTGTACTAGATTTCTGTGTTAAATATTTATCCTATTAATTTAGTTTGAATTTCCTCAGTGTCTTAGTTATGTAGTGCTGCTATAACAGAAATACCACAAGTAGATGGCTTTAACAAAGGGGAATTTATTCTCTCACAGTGGAGGAAGATAGAAGTCTGAATTCAGGGTGCCAGCTCCAGGGGAAGGCTTTCTCTCTCTGTTGGCTCTGGAGGAAGGTCCTTGTCATCAATCTTCCGCTGGCTGAGGAGCTTCTCAGTGCAGGCATCCTGGGTCCAAAGGACACGCTATTCTCTGGGCTCTTGTTTCTAGTGGTATGAGATTCCCTGTCTCTCTGCTTGCTTCTATCTTTTATATCTCAAAAGGGATTGGCTTAAGACACCACCTCATCTTGTAGATTGAGTCTTGGCTCATTAACCTAACTGTGCTAATCCTACCTCATCAACATCACAGAAGTAGGATTTACAACACACAGGAAAATCATATCAGATGACAAAATGGTGGACAATCACACAATACTGGGAACCATGGACCAGCCAAGTTGACACACATTTTGGGGGGACACAATTCAATCCATAATACCCAGGTTCCCATTTGATAACAACTTTCTAATCCTTGCATTGACAGAGCCATCCTCTATTCTAACGAAATTCATAGCTAATGTTATTTTTACAACGGGAGTTTTTAAAAATTTATTTCAAAACATATGACACTAGAATGAATAAAACCATTTAAAAAGATGGAAAAGTCGTCACACTTCCATATAATAACAACAACAACAACAATCTCTAGTGGAAATCCGATTGTTGACATTAACCAGCTAGGTAACCTTAGGTAATTTACTTCTGTTTTTCTGGACTTAAAATAATAGGATTTTACTGCTCCCTGAAGTTTTTTTCTTAAGAAGGCCAGCTTAGTCACTTCTTCCTACGTGTCTTTCCATACTTCCTATCTCCTTTTATAATCAGGCTTCTTACTTTGCCTTGTTGTAACTGAACACCGCTCAGGTTCTTGTCCTGTCCTGTTAGCTGATCAAGATAAGACTGACACTAATTGCAAGGGAAACAGAAAGTGGCAAGTTCATTGTCTGGGCAGACAAGGAGCAACAGGGGCCCTAGCGACCATAAGATCATGTGTTCCTCATCTGAGAGGGCTGGGGGCTTTTTATTTCCAGTGGCCTCCGGGGGTTGGGTTTGGTACCTGGAACTCCCCCATGTCCACATTTGGAGGTCCGGATGTTAAGTCATCTTCTATCTATGTCCATGTGGTGGGACTCCTCGCTTCTCAAATGGAATCAGGTGAAACCATGGGCTGGGAGATATCTTTCTTTCTGGTGACAGTTGAGTTCGGGGTTGGGTGAAGGATGTGATCTTCTCATCCTGCATGTGTTCCAAGGTCTAGCTTGGGACAGTTTAGTGGACAGAGCCATTACCCGCTGTGACTTCCTGACAAATGTTGCTCAAAACAAGCTCATGCTTAGCAAGACAAAGAAAGGAGGAAAAGCGGTGTTGATTGGGGGTTTCCATGTGACTATCTTTATGTGTCTTGTCTAGGACACATAAGGAGAGTCAATGTCCCTGGGGCAGCCAGCATTCGTTCATTTACTCAGGTCAGTCTTCTACCCTCAGTCAGCAGCACAGGGCCTGCCACACAGGGTTGTTGTTGTTAGGTGTCCTTGAGGCTGTTCGGACTCAATAGCAACCTTTTGTAGAACAAAACAAAACACTGCCCGGTACAGTGTCATCCTCACAATTGTTATGTTTGAGCCCATTGTTGCAGCCACTGTGTCAATTCATCTCATTGAAGGTCTTCTTTTTGGCTGACCCTCTGCTTTACCAAGCATCGTGTTCTTCCCCAGGGACTTGTCCCTCCTACATACTACATGTCCCTCCTACACACTACACACTACACACTACACACTAAGTGGGCTAAATGCTGGTTGAACTAAATTGGCCTCTTAGGTCTCCTTTAGTCCTTCTGCTCCTTGTCTTTTATGACTGACAGATAATACACTTCAATTTTAGCAATAGTGCTTCCTGCTTCTTCTCTGCAGACTTTTAGATTGCCTATTAATGTTGTAGGTTCTTGACCCTTTTTTTGTTTTGATTATCTTTTTCACACAGGTAGAATAGTCAATACAATTAACTTGATGGTTTTCGTATGTAAATAGCACAGTGATTATAATACCAAACTTTATAATACCAAAATAGAATGAATCTTTTCTACATGAAGATTTGAAGATTAGATAAAATTGCTATGACTTTGGATTTATTTTATTCTTTCCTGTGGACAATCATCTCTCTCCTTTTCTTTTTCTTTTGAATAGGCATTCTCCCTTAATAAGAAAACTACCGTCCTCTGGCCCTTAACAACTTTCTTCCTGTGCTACCTGAGGGGCCATCTGCCAAGCTTGATGAAAATGCTCATGGGGTTTCCTCTGGGCCTGCTGAGAGAATGTTTGCTCCTCTGGGATCTCATATTCAAAACAAATTTCCTGATGTAAAATAATAGCAGAGGAAAGCTCAAGAATAAAGGAAAGCAACAAAGTTTTATCAGTAGCTGCTGATAAAAGAACCCCAAATCAGCTTTTCAGCATAACTAGTACTGACTTTCCTAAATGCAAGGAATCATGCCCATAACATTTGCTCTCTGCCAGGCACTACACAATATTCTGTGTACACTATGTGTATTAATTCATTTAACCCTCAAAACAACTTATCTATAAAAGCAATGTTATTGTCCACTTTTTATAGATCAGGAAACGAAGGTGGAGAAAGGCTTAGCAACTTGGGCCAGGTGATGTCCCCAACGAGTAGCCTAACTCAAGTTTAAATCCTGTCCAAGCAGTAATAAATGATTGATAATGCCACTACAAATGCCTAAGAAATCCTATTTTTAAACATCCCTCATGTTGCAAGCCCGTCGTTTATCAGCTCTTGCTTTACACCAGCTGTTGCTTTACTTCAATGCCAACCTGGGCTGAAGTAACTTCTCCAGTCTTGGACATTGTTAGTCTTGTGGCAGAGGGAAAAGAAGGGCTTTATAGTTGTGGGCCGGCCCTGAAAGTTTCTGCTTGGAAGTGACACACAACACTTCTGTCCATGTTTTATTGCCAGAGCAAATCACTTGACCACTCCCGAATTCAATAGATTGATCACAAGTAATTCTCCCTTAGAACAAGGCAGATGCATCACATGGCCAAGCCTGATGTCAGGAGAGGCTGCAGGCCGCTTACCAACCCTACCATCAATGGGCTGGAGAAGTATACTCCTCTTCCAGTGAGGGGCAGTGCACATTTTATAGAGCGAGCAATATTCTTGTTGGATGCTCATTTATCTTGCCCCACGTTCTATTAACTATTTCCCTAACTGCTGCACTTCAGGTGGCTGCCACTCCAACCTGGAAATTACTAGAGATTGTTTGAAAGTTGATGAAAAGAAAGTGGTTTCAGAAAAAGAATGAAGATTTTGGGAGAGGGTAGAGTGAAGACTTGGATTCCCCAGAATTAGACAAAAGTAGGATACCACTTCCATTTAAACAAGATGCCTGTAGACATAGGCTAGTTTGTAAGTGTGGTGGCCAAAAGTGGAGAGAACCCTCAAATGATAGCTTTTAGCTTTCCTTTTTTTTTTTTTAATAATTAAGTAAGGTTGTAATCTAGGAACCCAAGAAGAATGTAAGGGTCAGAGGTTTGATCTGATGGTTTTCATGGCATTAAACACTCCTTTGTACATCTTTTATGTGGGCTTTCAATTGGTCACCTATTTGTATTTTAGAAATCTATCTGTGAATATATTTTGTTTTTCTTTCTCCTTCTTTCCTCCTCTCTCTCTCCCTATTTTTATTCCCATATAGGTATACACACACACATATACATATACATGTATTACAGGCAGTCCCCAACTTACGACGTATTTGAGTTATGACAAAATGCATTTATGACCTGTTTTTTTGGTACATCTTATCATTAATAATATATACTACACACAGTGTTGCAGTGAGCAATTTGCTGATGTTATCATTCTCACGTGTTCTCACAGATGTTCAAAGATTGGAATTGTAATGATACTGATAATAAAAGGTAATAATAATGCAAATAAAAAAAAGAGATATTCACTTACGTCAGAGCTGACTTATCACTGAGTCATTGGAATGGAACCCCATCGTGAGTCACGGACTACCCATACACACACAGTCACACAAAACATATATATGTAAATATAGATTTATATACATATATAGATTTGTTTTACCATTTGAAAGCAAGTGATATTATAAAATTAAACAACGATAGAGTTAAAATTTTTTGATTATTTTTGATGTAAGAGTTTTTAAAGTAGATATAAATGTTTAGACTGGCAATTTTACAAAAAAAGAAAACACTTTATAACGCTGTGTCAGAGAGTTCCAAAATTGAGGCACCTGGCTTTTATCAGAATGATCAGCGCAGGCCTGAGCTCCGACTCCATTGTAGCTTTTGCTTATTTCCCCTGGAACTGTCAAACCCTTAGCCATATTCATGTACATAACAAAGGAAACATTTTTCTCTGTGGTTAAACTAAAGACATGGAGAGAATGTTCCTAAGGGAGGGTCTTGACATAAGACCCTAATCAGGAATCCCCTCAGCAGCCCGCAGGAAATATTTTAAGATAATAAGCATGTGCCCACTTTGTAGATACTCCTTAGTCACGTATTTAAGCTAACCAATCCAAATAGCCCACATTTGTATTTCCAACCAATCACCATAAAGCCCCCCCCCCTTAAAGTTGTTCCACCTCCTGAATACCTAATTTTGCAACTTCCAATCAGAATGTCGTTTTTACCTAATAAAAATACCTCTGTGACTCCACCATTTTGGTGAGTGGTTTGATTTCACTTTGTGAGATTAGATGTGCCCTGATTCAAACTGCCTTGAACCTTCAATAAATCTCTTTGCTTTTATTTTTTAACCCTTTGGTGATCCAATTATTTTCTCCTTTGAATTTTTTGTTAATACCATGTGTTTTCACTAATGAAAGACATGCTGATTAAAGGACTAATTCAGATTTTTTTTTTTTACGTATTACAGATTTTGATACCCATTATTTGGGATCACAGATGTCCCAGTGAATAATAGGACGTAGTAAATCCTAACTATATGAGTCAATGAATGCGTGGTAAGAATAACTTATCAGAGTTCAAGTCCCTTAAAGGCATTCTTACTGTTCAGAAGCTAGAAAAGAAGGGAGCCTTTAACACCTGGAAACAATGAATGGCATAAGGAGAAAATGGCCACTATGACTGAATGAAGACTGGAAATCACTTATTCTTACCATAAGTATATTCTCAGGAGAACATACCCATTGCCGTTGAGTTGATTCTAACTCATAGTGACCCTATAGGAGAGAGAAGAATTGTCCCAGAGAGTTTCCAAGGAGCAGCTGTTGGATTCAAACTGCTGATGTTTTGGTTAGCAGCCAAGCTTTTAACCACTACTACACCACTAGGAGAACATATTAACTGGAAAACATAATGAGGAAATAAAGGCAAACCTGTCAAGAGTTTAGAAAATTCACGCATCCGGGAGGAATCACCTAAGACAAAGGTCAGTCTATGCAAAAATGAGGCTCCCGCTCAGGATTTTTGAGCTTCGTGCATTTAAAAAGGCTCCTACCTTGAGGCTAAACACATTAAAATCAGGTTTCCTCCTTTCCAAAGAACTTCAGAGACATAAAAATTGGTTGGGGTACTATATGTCCCATGAGTCATAAAAGGGTTAACAGAGTACCTGTTCTTACTTCTTGACAATGCTAATTGTCTCTGTCTGTGTGAGTCCATTTGTTTAACAACTCTGGAAACTGCTTGCACATTCTTTAAAAAACTGTTTTTAATTTTTTGAAAAGTTTTGTTTCCAAGCACACTATCTTAAATGTATCATATTTTAATCTGTTAAACCAAGAACAAAGCATTTGCTAGTACGTAATTTTTAAAGAAAGCAAATCAACTCTCTTGTTTTTAGTACAGATATACTGGATCTCTGGAAACCCTGGTGGTGTAGTGGTTAAGAGTTATGACTGCTAACCAAAAGGTCAGCAGTTCAAATCCAACAGGTGCTCTTTGGAAACCCTATGGGGCAGGTCTACTCTATCCTATAGGGTCATCACTACTATGAGTTGGAATCGACTTGATGGTAACAGTTTTTTTTTTATATACTCGATCTCTACGTTCAAACTACCTAAAAAGTATGACCAAACATACACACGACTTTAAAATTGTCTTTTTGTTAACATTTTTTTAAACTCAGGACAACAATAAGTATATTTTGTATATACCACACTGTTGTGTAGGATTTTAGGAATCTTAGAAAATTAATACTCAGGTTTGACATGTATAAACTTGTTATGCAAGTTAGTCCAGTGTTAGTCAATGGTTACTTCAATGGTTACAGTTCAAATATTTAGACTTAAAGTTTTTACCTTTATTGAGGGGCCTCAGGGGGAAAGTTTAACCCACAGCTTGAATTTGGCAGAGGTCCCTTATAGCTAGGGTCCAAGGTTGGCGGCGGCAGACAGGATCTCAGTTCCACCTCTGCCTTCTCTCAGTGAGTAAGCAGAAATTTAGGGTTTATATGTGAACTTGTCACCTTTGCTCCACACGACAAGGGCCAATGTGACTTCAAACAGTAGTGTAGTTATTTTTTTCTCCAAGGTTAGAGAGTAGCCAAATGATGCATCTCCTCTTTATAGTTAGAGATTAGGGAGGTTGTTTGGCTTTATGTTATGTTTTCTTGTGTCACAGCCTGCCCCTTCAAAATGAACTGAAAGGTTGTTTATGTTCTTTACCTACTTCACATGCTTCTATGCTTCTATTTCTAAGCATGGACATTTCCTAAATAACTTTCTTATGACTTACAGATTTCTAATAACTTATAGTTAATGCTAGAGAGTCTCTCAAAGGCATATATATTTCTAAGTTTTTATAACCAGTACTTACACATATGTATTTTGAAAGCATAATAGTGATCCATATTTTATGGGATTTGAGATCATTATGGAAACATTCAGAACACCCATGATACCCTGCATAGTGCTATGGTACCTATGAGTTGTTATATGTTGTTATTAGGTGTCATTGAGTCGGTTCCAACCCATAAAAAAAAAAACCCATAGTGACCCTATATATGAATAAAACACTGCCTGGTCCTACATCACCCTCACAATCGTTGTTATGCTTGAGCCCATTGTTGCAGCCACTGTGTCAATCCATCTCCTTGAGGGTCTTCCTCTTTTTACTGATGCTGTACTTTACCAAGCATGATGTCCTTCTCCAGGGACTGGTCCCTCCTGGTACCATGTCCAAAGTATGTGAGACGAAGTCTCACCATTCTCACTTCTAAGGAGCACTCTGGCTGTACTTCTTCCAAGACAGATTTGTTCATTCTTTTGGCAGTTCACTGTATATTCAATATTCTTCGCCAACACCATAATTCAAAGGCATGGATGATGAGTTGTTCTATATTTATATCTAAATCTCATCTTCACCTACATCTACATTGATGTCAACATCTGTATGTAATATCATTATATAAATAAAGTGCTGTAAGACAATGTCTTAGTCATCTAGTGCTGCTGTAACAGAAATAACAAGTGGATGGCTTTAACAAAGAGAAATTTATTCTTTCACAGTCTAGTAGGCTACAAGTCCAAATTCAGGGCATCAGCTCCAAGCAAAGGCTTTCTCTCTCTGTTGGCTCTGGAGGAAGGTCCTTGTCATCAATGTTCCTTTGGCCTGGGAGCATCTCAGCTCAGCACCCTCAGGTCCAAAGGACATGCTCTGCTCCTGGCACTGCTTTTTTGGTAGTATGAGGTCCCCATGTCTCTCTGCTCACTTCTCTCTTTTATACCTCAAAAGAGTTTGGCTTAAGACACTATCTAATCTTGTAGACCTCATCAGTATAACTGCCACTAATTCATCTTACTACATCATAGTGATAGGTTTTACAACACACAGGGAAATCACATCAGAACATAAAATGGTAGACAATCGTACAATCATACGAGGGAATCATGACCTAGACAAGTTGACAGATATTTTGGGGGGACACAATTCAATCCATGACAGACAATTGCTATGATCTCCCCTAGTTTTAAGTAGCCCTATATCACTAATGCCAAATCCTTCCATAAGACTTAGATATTGTTCCTAAGTCAGTTTATAACAAGAAGACAGTCTTGTGGTTACATGTATATAAAAAAAACCTTGGATTAATATAATTTTCTTCTCAGGAAACCCTTCACAGTTTTAGAAATATTATCCCATTTATCTTTCCAATACCCCTAGGAGGCCAGAGTGAATCTCACTACTCCTTTCTCGGATGTGTAAAAACTGGATCACAAGTACAGAGTGATTTGCTGGGAGTCAGAGATCATCAACAGGCAAAGTAGAATATTCTCCAAGTTAGGAAGCTACTACCTTCAGTCCAGCATGAAGGAATTTTCGTATGTACTGAAATGGAGTTTATCTGTATTGTGTTTAAAGTAAACACAGATTGTTAGCTATGCATCCAGCTTTTTCCTAAAAGGCTTCAGCGCTTAACCCCATCGCTGCTCCCTCCCTTCCTTCTCGATTAAATTTGCTATGGTGTATGTATGGAATATAACACCTATGGCAAGCATTGAAATTGGGCCCCTGCCCAAACATCTGAACCGGCCAGGCAGCTCTCTAGCAAGGAACGCCTCCTGTGAGCACTTGGCTGGATCCCACCTGGCACACAGCCTCGAAGTCCCGTGAAGGCCACCGCGGGGAGGCTCCGGGATTGGGCGGAGGCAGCTGCAGAAGGGTCTCTGCGACCCAGCAACCCCGCCCTGGCTGGGCTTCGCGAAGGGGAGCACCACTGAGAAGTTCCTATTAATCCAGTACGGACCAAGGCCACATAAACGTTAGTGGTCCAGCGCGCCCTTGGGGGATGCCCAGACGCCAACTAGGGAGTGAACTTGCCCCGCTGTTCCCCACTCATGGAAACAGGCGCCCCTGCTGCTGCGAGGAGTGGGCGCCCAATTCTGTTCCCTGGAGCCCATTTGCAAACATGAGATGACACTTATTTTTCCTCTGTAAAAGCAAACCCCACTTCACCGTTCATTTTCTGTTTTTCTGGTCTTGGTGTAGCAGTCTTTTGCTTCTCTGTTGA
This sequence comes from Loxodonta africana, assembly GCF_030014295.1. NCBI lineage: Eukaryota > Metazoa > Chordata > Mammalia > Proboscidea > Elephantidae > Loxodonta > Loxodonta africana. Next base: position 39,519,222 of record NC_087352.1, read on the forward strand.
GAGCTTTGCTCTTCAAAGGAGTCATATGGCAATGCAGAGAGTTCTTATTTATAAGGACCTTGTACTTATGAAACTCATTTGTTTAGCCTGAGAACTTAATTAGAATCTTTCTCAATAATATAGCTTATAGGAGCCCAGGTGGCGCAGTGGTTTAGACGCTCGACTGCTAGCCAAAAGACCTGCAGTTGAAAATCACCAGCGGCTTCAAGGGAGAAAGGTGTGGCAGTCGGTTTTGTAGAGATTTACAACCTTGGAAACCCTTTGGGATCTCTATGAGTCGAAATGGACTTCACTGCAGGAGGTGAAGTCCTGCTTTTTTTTTTTTTTTGGTGATATAGTTAATTATACATATTTCTTGGCTTACTGTGTCCTATAGAGTCGCTGAGAGTTGGAATCGGCTCTACCGCAAAGGGTTTTTGTTTTTTTTTTTTAATTCTCTTTTAACTTCTTTAATATCCTCTTATTTTAATATTTTAATTATTTAAATATAATATTCTTTAATTATCTTCTTATTTCTCTGAATTCTTCTCTTTCTTCTTAATTGGCTCCCCTTTCTCTTTCCATTCCCTAAATGTGGATATTCTATGGGGTCTAGTTCTCAACCTTGACAAATACCTAGGAAGAATCTCTCTTTTGCATGCTACCTTATTGGTGCAGTGGAGAATACAAGGTGAACAAAACATGTTAAACATACTTACGGTACAATAAAGAGTTCATGTGGAAGTTAATTTCAAACATCCTAGTCTCAACTTAAGGTTCTCACCAAATGAACTCCTTTTTTCTAGCTAAACTGACTTATTTACTCTTCTGTGAAACATTTCTATGGTTTTGTTTGTGTTATTTATTTGCCCAGGATGGTCTTCTTAGTCTTGTTAATCTTTCCATAGGCTGTCTGGGGAGTTTATTGATCTGCCAAGATGATCTCAACAAACATATTGTCAGGAAGGTGTAGGACCCTTGAATTAGGTCTAGGCATCAAACCCTGGTAGTGTAGTGGTTAAGAGCTACAGGTGCTAACCAAAAGGTTGGCAGTCTGAATCCACCAGCTACTCATTGGAAACTCTAGGGGGCAGTTTTTCTCTGTCTTTTAGGGTCAGAATTGACTCTAGGACAATTGGTTTTTTTTTTCTTAACCACCATAGGGCATGTGATCATGGAGTTGACTGAGTTCTAGATGCTCACAGGGAAGGGGCAGGGTTTGGAGATCAAGATGACTGGTTCGCCACTATGTGAATTTAACCACTTATCCTTTCTGTGCCTGTTTTATTTTCCTGAACTAACCCATAACTCAAATGGTTGTGGTAAGAGTTAAATGAGGTGATATATAATTTTTTCCAGTTTGAAGAGTCATATCTTTCTTCAATTCTGGAAACCTGTCAGCCAAATTCTGACTCCATTTTATTCTCTCTACTCTTTCTTTCTGGAATGTCTCTTAGATGAATATTGAGGCTTTTTTTTTAAAAATGTATTCTCTGTTTTTCTTATTTTTGAAAATTTTCATATTTTTTTATATCTACATGTGCTATTCTGATTTTTTTTTAAATTACGTTCTTAGACTTGAATTCTCTTTTGCCCTTTGTCTAATCTATATATAACCCATCTGTTTTCCTTTTTGTTTAAATGACTATATTTTTGTTTTAAAAGTTTTGATTTGGTCCTTCTTCATATTCTCCCTCTCTTATTTTATTTTCTTCTACTTTTGTTTTACGGTTTTATTATTCTTTTTATATCTTTAATTTAAATATACTTAATTTAAAATCCCTTTCAATTGCTTTACTATGTTTCTTCAGGTATAAATTTTCTAGTTTTTTGTGTCTACAATCTTTCTTTGGCTTTCTCACATATTATCTCACGTGCGATATTTGTCTGTGAACTCATTCTCCAATAAGCTATCTATATAGAAATCCTGTGTTGTGGAGTGGTTTTTGTTTGCTTCTGTTGACAATCATTATTTTTTTATTTTTAGTTTCTTGATTCAAGGTTACTGCATTTAATAGGTAGTCCAAATTTGGACCCCATACCTAGGTGAGATACAGACTTGGGGTTCTCATCTTTTAATATGTGCTCATGGCTTGGGGCAGGTGACCACATCCTGCCAGGTTCTAGGCCACTGAATTGACTAGCACATTCTCATTCATTAACTGATTTTCTAGCTCCTGACTTGAAATAGAAAGCTCTGTTTAGCCTTTCTATTATGCATGGGAGTATAGTTTGAATATATGTATATATATGTTTGTGTGTGTATATTTTTTTGGGGGGGGTCAGAATCAAAACCCTTAATAGAACTATTGCTACTTGTTCCTTTTTTATTTTTTAATGGGAATTTATGATTTCTCTTTCTTGGTTTTGCATGTGGCCATACTTAGCTTGGGTAGATTTTCCTTTTAATGTTAAACTCCATGCATTTGAAATACAATGGGCAAGGGCAGAGGGAGGATATATTTGTGTGGTAATCCTACATTGGTTTAGTGCACCATTGACCAATACGTCACTGTTGTTGTTGTTAAGTGCCATCCAGTCTGTTCCTACCCTTAGTGACCCTGGGTATCACAAAACAGAACATTACTTGTCCTGTGCCATCCTCACAATAGTAGGTATGTTTGAGCCCATTGTTGCAGCCACTGTGTCGATCCATCTCATAGAGGGTCTTCCTCCCTTTTGATGACCCTCTACTTTCTCATGTGCGATGTCCTTCTCCAGAGACTAGATGTATATAAAGCTTCAGGGTTGTACATTGTCTACCAGTGACCAACTATTAAGAAAGAAGCAATTAACAAATGTTCAACAGTTTAGCAAAGCTTTTTTTTTTTGTTTGTTGGTTTTAATGAGGCAGTGAAATAGCAGATAATACAGGATAAAGCAGGAAATCTGGGAGAAATTGTTTTTGCAATCCAACAAGCAGTCACTGATATCAAAAGCTCAGTCTCTATTGTTAGGAATACATCCATCAGAATGAATTTTCAGTCAAGGCATCTGCAAGAAAAAAGCAGCAGCCCAGTTAAATGGAAATGGCTGCAGTGTGTGTGGTTAGTACACAGAGTCAAAATTGGGAGCAAAGCATATTCCAAGTCATAAAAACCAGACACTGACAGTCATGGTCAAGATAGGAACTCATATATCAGCCTTGTGACCAGCATCTAGATGACTGGAGGCTAAGAGGCAGAATATTATTTTGCGGATGGGCAAGATCTGCATCAGGGGAGAGTCGCTCTTGGGAACTTCATCTTGCTTTAAGTTACTGAATCTGTCAATGGGAAACGGGGTCCCCAGAGCATACGTGTTGTAATGAAAGGAGTATGAACTTTGAAGTGGCACAGAACTGGGTCTGAATCAAACCTCTGCCACTCATGATCTGAGGCAAGTTTCTCCAAGTGTCAGTTTCTTCATTGCTAAAATTTAAAAAGATGACTATCTCAGAAGGATTTTGCCATGATCAGTCAAGACTCATGTATGCCATGGGTCTAGCACTCAAAAAAATTTTTTTTCTTTTCTTCCTTAAGTTCTTGGGAGACTGGAGAAGTCTTGGGAAGAAAGGTTACAGTGGCTAAAATAAAACCTTGGTATATCACCACCTGTCTGTAAGTTTGTTTTACCTTGGTGGCTTGTGTGTTTCTGTGACGCTGTAAGCTATGCTGCTGGTATTTCACCATGAGTTTGTAATTGACTAGGTAGCAACAGGAATAATGCTAGGCACAGGAGATGTTCAAATGTGATAAATACATGGTTCTCTTTCGCCAGAAAGTATTTCCTCCATTTTCTGTGGCCATTAAAATAGAAGGCTGGAACTTAAATTACTCTGTAAATTACAGGAATCAATATATCAACATAATAGTTGTGGACAGGCAGATTCTGAGGAAGGCAAGTTTTTGAATTTACAGTGCATTTCCATAACTGGGAATGGACTGAGAGCCAGGCAAATTCATATTTATCATAGAGAGAGGTGCCATTCTTCTTGGTCACCTTTTTCCAGGGAGAATTGTTCCTGTTCTCTGCCCTTACCATTCTTAAGAAAAGCTGCTTGGGGAAGTATTTTGCCAACTGTTGAAGATAATATGAATGAATATTATTCTTGTTATTATTATTATCCTCATCATGGCTAATGTCCGAACTCCTCCACAGTCACCCTTTGTGGATGTAAAAGATCCTCTTGATAATGCCCATAGCCTTCATCAGGAAAGGTAATTTTCTCTTACGTCTCTTCCTCTTTATGTCTGTTCTACATACCTATGGACAATCTTTTACACTTCATAAATTCCTCTGATGAAAACAAGTAATTCATATCATTTTCTTTCCTGAAAATGGTCCATCTTTCCTGATCCCATTAATGTTGAGAAGGGCAAATTGCTTGGAGCCATGCTATTTCAAAGAGAATTATAATTTGATTAGTTTTACTTATGTTCTATTTTCTCAAAATGACCAAATCACTTTGGTCTCTTGAATGCAATGGGACTCACTTTTGCTCTTCTCTTAGTCAACGGACAGACCACAACTACTGAGCACTGTTCACAAAAGCTGCTGCTCTCCTTCGGTCCAAGTCACTTTGCTTCTTCCCACCACAGTCTGTGCTGTAGGTTCAAGCCTCATCCTGTGAACATGCACGTGGCCAATGCTTGACAGACATTCATCCTTTTTAGTCGTGGGGTCCAGATAAGAGACCAGGTGCCAATAGAAATATAAGAAATATTTTTCTCTTTAGGTTTTTAAGACATTATTATGTGGCTGTTTCTTATAGATACATTTATCATTTATTTAAGAGGCATGAACCTGTGGAAAGAAATCTGCTTCTAAAGCAAGACACAACAAAACAATTACTGACATGAGGATGGGAAACTCTAGTTTATGGCAAGTGTGTGTTTTTCTGATGATGTTTAATTGATGTATACTTCCTACTTAAAAAAAAAAAAGCAAAAAACTCCCAAACTAAAATGAGTTTTTCACAGAGTGGCATTTGGCTCTAACATTTAGTCTCTGATGTTTTCCAGACAATGCAGGTCAGGAGTGTTAATTAATGTATCTCTGCAAATGAATTTGACCCCTAAAAAGGAAAGCACATTAACCATATTCATTAAATTAAGTAAACTGATAGAATATTCATGGCTTCGCGTCTCATACTTTCTTAAGCACCTTTTCCTAAATTTTATATTCTATGATGGCTTCTTATCTACTTCATCTAGTTACTCAAACTTTATTTGGGAAAGGGAAATATGAGAAGGTGAAAACAAAAATTAAAATTGTAGTGACGAACTGAAAGGAAGGGATCAAAGAGTGAGATAATATGGGCAGCAAATATGGGAAAAAATGAGTGGGGCAATGGTAAAACATAGCATGATGAGACAGGTTACCCCCACTACCTTTTAGCTAGAAATGTCCTAGAAAATGCCTGGCACTGCTAGAAGTCTCAATTCTTAGCTGTGGATCATTTGTGTGATCCCCGTAAAAATTATGATTAGAGAAATAACTCATTGTTTTAGATATCTAGTGCTGCTATAACAGAAATATCACAAGTGGATAGCTTAAACAAACAAATTAAGTTTCTCACAGTTTAGGAGGCTAGAAGTCCAAATTCAGGGTGCCGGCACTAAGGGAAGTCTTTCTGTCTGTGTCGATTCTGGAAGAATGTCTTTGTCTCTTTGAGCTTCTGCTCCTGGGTGACCTTCAGGTGGCTTGGCATCTCTCTTCCCCCGTCTCTGCCTCTCTCACTTGCTTGTTTAATCTCTTTTGTATCTCACTAATCTACACTAATCCTGCCTTGTTCACATAACGAAGACCACCCATTCCCAAATGGATTATAAACACAGGCATAAGGGTTAGGATTTCCAATACGTACCTTTGGGGGACACAATTCAATCCATAACATTCATACTCATTTCAAAAAATTTAGGATATAAAGAAGTGATTTGAAAAAAGAAAAGAACATACAACCACACAATAATCCCTCACAACCCAGAAACTGCCAGCCTTTGTCAAAATGTAATGGAATGACCATTTGCTATGCCTGAGGCTCAGAGCCAGGAATACACATACATATTGCCTTGAGATACTCACTTTTCTCTTGGTTTCTAGTTCATTTTTAAGCAAGGAAGTAATCAAGTAAAAACACATAGAAAGATATTATCAGGGACTCAGAATTATCTGTAACTTCCTCAGTTTTTTCCAGTTGATGTTATAAACTTAGGGGAGTGAGAGCCAACTCTAGAACAAATGTCACATAGGTAAACCCAGTGCTGCGGAGGCATTGATTTAAGCCACACTTTAGGGTCTGAAAGATTCATACCAACCCGTTGCTGTCAAGTCGATTCTAGCTCATAGAGACCCTATAGGACAGAGTAGAACTGTAAAACTGCCCCATAGGGTTTCCAAGGAGTGCCTGGTGGATTCAAACTGCTGACCTTTTGGTTAGCCGCCATAGCTCTTGGAACCACTGTACCACCAGGCTTCCCAGATCCACACCAGTGATCTCAGATATTACATGCACAAGAATCACCTGGAGAGCTTGTTGAAATACAGTTCCTGAGCCCCTATCCCCTGAGATTTTGGTTCGGTAGATCAGGGCGGGGACCACTAATTTCATTTGTTACATTGCTCACCAAATCAAACCCCTTGTGGTGGAGTTGAATCTGGCTCACAGCTCAAAGTAGAACTGCCCCATTGGGTTTCTAAGCAGCGGCTGGTGGATTCAAACTGCTGACATATTGGTTAGCAGCCTGAGCTCTTAACAACTGTGCCACCAGGACTCCTAGAAGCTCACAGGTGATGCCAAAGCTGCTGGTCTGATGACCAAACTTTGAGAATCATTGATCTATACAATCTCCACAGTCACAACAGGACCTTGATGTTTCTCAGGCTAATTCCTCCTAGATTATGCCCCTTTTGTATCAGACACAACAGACCCCTGTGTCCTCCAGTTTCAGAATCTCAGCCTCTGTTTGAGTTGTTCAAAAAATTTCTTTATTCAATTTGGAAGACATTTCTAGCTTTCAGCTGCTTGCAAAGCATGTGGAACAAATGCCTGGAGATCAGGAAGCAGTGGCATCGCTAGGGAGGCTCAGGGGGTGCAGACAGCACTGGTTGACACTGTCAGAGGGGGTGACATCAAAATGACTGTCTATAAAGTTTTTTGTGCAGTGTTCCAGCAGAAATTTATTATTTTTAATAAAAATATCCCTGTAGTTAAACAACTTACAAAAAATATTTTTTTGTAACCCCAGTATACATGTATCAGTATACCTACAGGGATAAAACTCTATGCTAATTTACTTTTTGAACCTTCTAATGCGCTCCAGTCAGAGCTGTCATTATTATCCAATTAGAATGATGCCTCGAATCACGTGGTTTCCTCTGCATGTACTACAAGCTCTCAGTGTTGTTCTTGTTGCTGCCGGTGTTTTTATAATCACTGATTTTGTCAAATTTTCTGGTGTTTTAGCTACAGTATTGTGGTAATTAGTATTTGTGAGCCTACATCAATAACTTTTTTGAGAATGAAGTAGTAATTAAAGGCAAAGAAGGAGAAAAATCAAAAAAGACTTCTGCTCAGTTACTGACAATGTTGTAGCTAAGTAACGTTGTAATTCAATATAGAAAGATTTTACAAAACAATTTTGTTTTTAGTATTCATATAACCTAAGAAACATTATATTTAAGCAATTTATGACTGGAAATCCTGGTGGCGTAGTGGTTAAGTGCTACGGCTGCTAACCAAAGGGTCAGCAGTTCGAATCCGCTAGGTGCTCCTTGGAAACTCTATGGGGCAGTTCTACTCAATCCTATAGGGTCGCTATGAGTCGGAATCGACTTGATGGCACTGTTTTTTTTTTTTAATTTATGACTGTATTTATCATATTTTATTCTATGATTAAAATTGATAGTAAACATTACTAAGGATTCTGTAAGGGTCTGTTATGAGAGCAGGTCCACAGGAGGGTAATGCCAGGAGTTACTGCACTGGGTGACACCAACCCTAGTGATGCCACTGTCAGAAAGTGATCAACTTTCCTATGTTAGGCATCAGCTATACTTATTTATCTTACTTATTTTCTTTTCAGACAACACTCCATTGCACCAGGGGAGAGGTTTAAAACTAAACAAACCAACAAATAAACAACCATCACAGTTTTCAAATAGGGATACAACTTGTGGGTAAGAGGCTGGCTGCTAACCAAAAGGTAGGCAGTTCGAATCCATCAGCTGCTCTTTGGAAACCCTATGGGGTAATTCTACCGTGTCCTATAGGGTGGCTAAGAGTTGGAATCAACTCAATGGCATTTTTTTTTTGTATTGACATTACACTTGGCATAACTTACACAATGGGAAGATGCACATTTTCTATAGACATCACTGTGTTTCCTAGCCATGGGGAAATGATTTGGCACTGGATTTAAGATCAAGCAACAAAGTCTCAAACTAGCAGACAAAATTTTAAATGCACTCCTGAAATAGTAAAAGATAGAACCCTGAGAGCAATTGTTGCATTCATTAACATAGTATGATCCCTTCCTTTACTTCTTGAGTTTGAAGAAAAAATTGTTGACATCTGCCTGCAGATGTTGAACTGTGCAGGACTGCAGATATGAGAGGTGTCAATGCCCTCCAGCCAGAGACCACCAGGCCCACACCTGTAGACGAACAAGCTGTGTTATTACTCCCTGCTCCAGGAAGAACACACACCATAAGAAATCATGGAGCATTTCAGCAAGAAGATGTAAGAAAAAAAATCTGTTATAGGATTTGAGGAAGGTCTTGGGATTATAGATTTGTTCTGGACTGGGTGTTGTCAGAAAGCAGGGTCAATTGTATGATTGGATATTTCAATTAATCTTATCTGTAGGAGTCCTGGGTGGCACAAATTGTTAAGCACTCAACTACTAACCAAAAGTTTGGTGGTGCCTTGGAGGAAAGGCCTGGCAATCTACTTCTGAAAGGTCACAGCCTTGAAAACTCTATACAACAGTTCTACTCTACCACACATGGGATCTCCATAAATCAGAATTTACTTGATGGCAATTTTTTTTTTTTTTTAATTATCTGTATGGGTGGCAGACCAGAATAAAGATAAAACATAATTGTTAAAGAAATAACATCACTCATCACTCATTTAGCAAACAAGAGGGATATTATGGGTTGTCTTGAATGAGTGCTGTCGTGTGAGAATGAACGTGTCCAATAAGAGAACAATATGGCTCAGCTGTCACAGTCAGACTTGTTCTGATGTCAGCTGCTGCTTTTGTTCTTTCTTAGTCAAAAATTTCAACTGAACCCAAGTCGAGATGACCCTTGTTACAGTGATTCTATTTACATGAGCAGAGTTACAAATTCAGTGGTAAGGAGATGATTTACTTGTCTGCTATCTCGTCTAATATAGTTCCTTGTCTAGCTATATCCCTTACAGAGTGAGAACCTTGCTGTGCAAAATTAAATAATGGTTAATCCCATTTCTGTAGTAAAGTGTCCCCAGGGCTTCATATGTATTTACTGTTTTGAGATTAAAACACCTTTGAGATTATTTAGTAGCCATTATTTTAATTTTACAACCAAGTTAAGTGACTCCTACCACAAATTAACAGGCAGATAAATCTTGACTTTTTACATGGCCTTGCTACTAAAACAGCCTTGTTAACAAGTAACACATATTACCAGACCCCGAGTTTGTGTGTGTGTGTGTGTGTTTATCAGCTTACACATTTTTCCAGGAACTAGGCAAGCCTTGGCACGAATTCAATCACCTCTACTACTTACCTGGAAGGCATCATTACTCACCTTTGAAAAGCAGTACTACACCCAAAGAATGCTCAAGTTTATTTTGTAACCAAAAAAAGAAAAAGAAAAAGAAAAAAACCACTGTTCTCTCCATTTTTCGAGATAGTAACTTACTAATGTATTTTTAAAAGAATAAATGTTACTTTATGCAACACTATGGACAATTATCTATGATTAAGAGAAGTTTAAAATATACTGTGCATGCATGTATAAGTAATGTGTAAATCATAAAATAAAATATAAAAAACTTGTTGCTGTCAAGTTGATTCTGACTTATAGCGACCCTATAGGACGCAGCAGAGCTGCCCCATAGGGTTCCCAAGGAGCGGCTAGTGGATTTGAAGTGCCAACATTTTGGTTAGCAGCCAAGCTCTTAACCACTGTGCCACCAGCAAAACATTAAATGACATTGAACATGATTTCTTCTTTCTATGAATATTTAGAAGGTGTTTTGTGATAATCTAGGCTTCATTGCTATGATCATGAATAACAATTATAATTGAATTCTCATTGTAGAAGTAAAAATAACAGACTATTGGACTGACTTTTTTTCTGTTTATCATGATGTCACTCATTGGTGCAGTTGTGAGGATTTTTGTTTTATGTTGAGGTACAAGCCATACTGAAGTCTGTGGTCTTTGATCTTCATTAGTTAGTGCTTTAAGTCTTTCTCACTTTCAGCAAGCAAAGTTGTGTCATCTGCATAGCGCAGGTTGTTAATGAGTCTTCCTCCAATCCTTATGCCCTATTCTTTTTCAGATAGTCCAGCTTCTCAGATTATTTGCTCAGCATACAGATTCATTAGGTATGGTGAAATAATACAACCCTAATGCACACCTTTCCTGACTTTAAACCAATCAGTATCCCATTGTTCTGTCCGAACAACTGCCTCTTGATCTATATACAGTTTCCTCATGAGCACAATTAAGTGATTTGGAATTCCTATTCTTCACAAGGTTATCCGTAATTTGTTATGATCCATACAGTCAAATGCCTTTGCACAGTCAATAAAATACAGGTAAACATCCTTCTGGTATCCTTTGCTTTCAACCAGGATCCATCTGACATCAGCAATGATATCCCTGGTTCCATGTCCTCTTCTGAAACCAGCCTGAATTTCTGGAAGCTCCCTGTCAATATACCGCTGCAGCTGTTTTTGAGTGATCTTCAGCAAAATTTTTCTTGCGTATGATATTATTCTATAATTTCCTCATTCAGTTGGATCACCTTTCTTGGGAATAGGCATAAATATGGATCTGTACTAGTCAGTTGGCCAGAAACTGTCTTCCATATTTCTTGACATAGATGAGTGAGCACCTCCAGCGCTGCATCCGTTTGTTGAAACATCTCAATTGATATTCCCTCAATTCCTGGAGCCCCAGTTTTCTCCAATGCTTTCAGAGCAGTTTGGACTTCTTCCTTCAGTACCATTGGTTCCTGATCATATGCTACTTCTTGAAATGGTTGAACATTGACTAATTGTTTTTGGTATAATGACTCTGTGCATTCCTTCCATCTTCTTTAGATGCTTCCTGCATAGTTTAATATTTTCCCCATAGAATCCTTCACTATTGCAACTCGAGGCTTGAATTTTTTCTTCAGTTCTTTCAGCTTGAGAAACGCTGAGTGTGTTCTTCCCTTTTGGTTTTCTACCTCTAGCTCTTTGCACATATCCTTATAATACTTTCGCTGCATATGTAAGCTGGACAATGAATAAGGAAGACCTAAGAAGAATTGACACCTTTGAGTTGTGGTGTTGGCAAAGAATATTAAATATACCATGGACTGCCAAAAGAATGAACAAACTCATCTTGGGAGAAGTACAACCAGAATGCTCCTTAGAAGCAAGGATGGTGAGACTGCGTCTTACATACTTCGGACATATTGTCAGGAGGGATCAGTCCCCGGAGAAGGACATCATGCTCGGTAAAGCACAGGGCCAGCAGAAAAGAGGAAGACCCTCAAGGAAGTGGATTGACACAGTGGCTGCAACAATGTGCTCAAGCATAACAACGATTGTAAGGATGGCACAGGACTGGGTAGTGTTTTGTTTTGTTTTGTCCTGCGTAGGGTTGCTATGAGTCAGAACCGACTTGACGGCACCTAACAACAATAACATTGGAGTGACAGAAAAAACCTACTTTAATTTTGGCAGGACTGACCTTTTTAGTTGAATCTTGAAAGAGAAGAACAAAGCAGGAGGACTCACACAGCAATCCAAGTGGTCTGGTGCTGGTATAACAATAGACACAAAGACGGATGGAATAGAATTGAGAATTCAGAAATAAACCCATATATCTACAGTCATTTGATTTTTGACAAAAATGTGAAGTTCATGCAATGGGGAAAGAATAGTATCTTTAATAAATGGTGCTGGGACAACTGAATCTTCATAAGCTGAAGAAGGAATCTGGACTCATACATCACACCATACAAAAAATTAACTCAAGACAGATCACGAACCTAAATGTAAGAACTAACACCATGAAACTCTAGAATAGAGGGATATTGCTTCAGGTCCTAGTTTTTAAAAACGAATTCTTAGCTGTGACACCAAAAGCTCTAGCTACAAGAGACAAAATAAATAGGACTTTATAAAAATAAAAAAAGAAAAAAAATCTTTTGTTCAACAAAAGACTTTAACAACAAAGTGAAAAGATGACCTATAGACTGGGAGAAAAATTTTGGAAACCATATATCGAATAAGGGTTTAATATCCAGAATATATAAATAACTCCTACAACTAACTAACAAAAAGACAACCCAATCAAAAAATGGGCAAAACATTTGAATAGACATTTCACCAAAGAAGAAATAGGAATGTCCAAAAAGCACCTGAAAAGATGGTCAACATCACTAGCAATTAGGGAGATGCAAATAAAAACTACAATGAGATAGTACTTCACTCACGTTAGGATGGCTAAGATTAAAAAAAAAAAAAAAAGGAAAACAAACGTTGGCAAAGATGTGGGGAAATTGGAACCTTTATCCATTGTTTGCAGTAATGCAAAATGGGACAGCCACCATGAAAAACTGTTTGGCAGATCTCTCTCAAAAAGTTAAACATAGAACTACGATTAAAAAAAAACAAAAAAAACCAAACCCATTCCCGTCAAGTTGATTCTGACTCATAGTGACTTTATAGGACAGAGTAGAACTGCCCCATGGAATTTCCAAGGAGCGCTTGGTTGATTTGAACTGCTGGCCTTTTGGTTAGCAGCTGTAGCTCTTAAATACCATGCCACCAGGGTTATATGATCTAGCAATTCCACTCCTAGATATATAGTTAAGAGACTTGAAAACAGTGTGACACAAACAGAGACATGTACACCAATGTTCAGTCTTACCACTTTTCTATCTCTATTAGAAGAAAATATTTGAGTTTTCCTTCTCTGACAAGTTTCTGCCTTACACAGTTTCTGGCTTTCACAGGTTTTACTGTATTGGACTGTGGATTCATTTATACATACAGAAGTATAGAGGCCCAGACCTGACTTTCTGTGTTTGTACAAGCAAACGTAACTTTCGGGATTTGTAATGAAAATAAATAGTGCAAACTTTATGTCTCATGGGATGTTCAGTTGAGAAAATAATTTTCTGCATAATCTCTGATTTTGTATTGAGTTACCTCTATGGAATTAATTATTGGATTTTTTTTTTCATGGTATGGCAATGCAAGTGAATGATTTAAACAAGAAAAGCTGCAACCCATGTTATTCCTTCAAGTTCAAGATTTCAAAGATCCTTGACAGAAGTAAAACTTCACTAGTGATTCTAGCTGAGAAATTTTTATTCTCACTCCTACCTACTATGACAAATTACTTCTTATCCTTTATTGCTTTACCAGTCTAATACAAAGCCATTTCTCTTGAATGGAAGACTTTGATTTTCCATTAAAGAAATATTTTTTAACTTTTTTTTTCTTGCTATCCCAAATGGAAACTGGTCCCACCATCAGAGTTAACCTCTTTCACTTGTAAATAATCCATGCATTTTTTTTTCTTCCTTCTACAGAGTCATCTGTCTGCTTGGTTGAACTTGAAAGGAGAATTTCAAATAGCTGGGCTCAAAAAAAGTAATGTATTTTGAACTAAATAAGCCCAAATGGGGCAAGGCATTCAGTTTCAATGCTGTTCAACTCATCTCTTGTCAGAAAGTTATATTTTATCATTAAACTCTAAAGTCACCTGAATTAAACCAAACTCTCCTTCATTACTTGTCTTTCATTCAGAGTGAATTCCTTTAAAATAAAAAGCTTTACTTTTTCTCACTTAATACTACAGACCTCTTTAATATTTCTAAGACAAGTTATGTGGTTACTTGTCAGTATTATTCATCTTAGCAGAATTGTGCCTCAATTTTCTCATCTGCAAAAGAAGCAGGTCAAGTTTAACCATCTTTACATTTTCTTGCTGCTTTAAATCTATAATTATTCTATTATATATAGTGTGTGGTGGCTAAAGACCTGTTTGCAAAATGCAAGATACCCCTTCAAAAATTAAAAAACAGTGCTTAAGGGATTTTTAATTGTAAGTGCTGTGAAGTAAAATCTGTGAAAAAAGAAAAAAATAGACTGCGTATGTGGAAACGGAAGAGGTGCAAAGCAGAGCTATATATGTTGGGTCTGCTTTATTTGCTAGTATTCCTTGTCCCTTCTACCTTCTTTGAGCCTCCATTGTTTTTCTCTGCCTTTGAGTAGGCCCCCAACTTAGAGGGAATACCTGTGCACAATGGAATGAAAATGCTGCCCAGCATGGCTGTGGATTGGACAATATTTCATTATGCTCTGTATGGTTTTCATTGGCTCATTTTCAGAAGTAGATTACCAGGTTTTTCTTCCAAATCTGGCATAGTCTGGGAGCTTCACTGAAACCTGTTCAGCGTCATAGTAACAAGCAAGCCTCCACTGAGAGATGGGTGGTGGCTGCCCATGAGGAGTCTTGGCTGGGAATCAAACCTGGTCTCTCGCACGGAAGGTGAGAATTCTACCGCTGAACTACCACTGCACCTAAAAAAACAAACCTGTTGCCGTTGAGTCAATTCTGGCCCATAGTGTTTTGTTTGTTTGAGCTTCTACTTGCTGCTAAATTTGTTCTCAGCAAACAAGAGTACACACATCTGCATGGATGATATCGCTGTGCTAAGCTGTGGACTTTGAGTCCATTTCAGTGGACTCTAAACTCCCTTTTCTAGTTCTGTCTACCACAACTTTATATGCTTCGTGCTTGGCAGAACCAAACCATCGTCTGTTCTAACTATATAACCCACATACTCAATTTCGTTTACACTGTTTTCCCTACCTCAAATCCACACTCTCTCTGCCCCAGACTTTCTGATTTCTAGCCATCATTTTAAGGCCTGGCAAAAACCCAGCTCCTTCATGAAGTCCGACTTGATATGATTTCTCTTTTAAGACTGTTTTGTGAAGCTTTATGTTTGTGCCTTGTTTTTATTTTCCTTCTTAAAATGCAACGGTAACCCAGGTGGCGTAGTGCTTAAGTGCTACGGCTGCTAACCAAAAGGTCAGCAGTTCAAATCTGCTAGGTGCTCCTTGGAAACTCTATGGGGCAGTTCTACTCTGTCCTAAAGGGTCACTATAAGTCAGAATCCACTCGACAGCAGTGGGTTTTTTTTTTTTTTTTTTTATTAAAATGCAAGTTTTTAATTCACAGGGAGTGTAATAATGAATCTTTGTTTTCACTCCAACTCCTTAGCTCCTACTAGAAAGCATTCAATAGGTAGATTTAAGACTTGTACACGGAATATATGTCCCCCTAACCCCATTTTTTAACCCCATACATCTCCTCTCTAATGACTTGTCTCCATTTTATAGGCATGAGCGAGATCAAGGCAGAACAGATAGCATCTGATAGGCAGTGGTCGAGTGGTTTATATTTTAACATATTCTAGAACAAACCGTATTTTTCTGGATAGAATCTGTATTTTTCATTTAACATTGTGTTATAGATAAGTTCATATAGACAATGAATTCAGATTCTTTCTAAAATTTATATTATGACTTGCAATAATTTATTTAAAGATTTCCACTATTTATAGATATGATGTGACTGAACTTTTCCATATTACACAGCATGTAAAGTGAATATTTTTGCAGGATAAATTTCCAAAAGTGGATTAAGTGGGTCAAAAGATATTCGTGTTTTTAATTGACAGATTCTGTCAAATTGTCCAGACAAACTCTTATCAACAGCAGATATAAACCCCTGTTCTTCCACACTGTTGCCAACAGGAGTTATTACCAGTGTCTAAAAATTTTGCCGTCTGATGGACAAGACGTGGCATTTCATTGTGGCTTTAATGTGCAAATGTCTAATTATCTGTGGCAATTCTTGATTATTTTTCTGAGTTGTTTCCTTGTCTCTTACTGTAATGCTTGTCTTTTACTTGCTGATTTTAAATGTTAGTCATCTGCTACAGATGGCAGTTTTTTGTTAAATGTGTTGTACACATTTCTCCCCATTTTTCTTTTTGCTTTTGTTTATATCTTTTAGCATGGCAGATTCATATTATTATAACTTCAAATTTGTCAATATTTTGTTTCTGATGTTTGCCATTAATTTTACATAAAGTAAAAGATGATGCCAATATTATCATGTTTTCTTCCCATTCTTTTAGAGCATAAAATATATTTTGCTTTTTATTTTTGCCTTGAACTCATTTTTGCTTATGGCGTGATTTAGGATCTCAATTGTCAATGAGATATATACTCAGTATATACTTTTCCAACTGTCCCGATCCCATTTATTGAAGAAATACTTTCCCCACTAATTTTAAATGACAGGTTTATGTACATTTCTGTACATTCTTGGGTTTGTTTTTCTCTTCTCAATTCTGTTACACTGATATATTTGTTTATTTTTGTACCAATATCACACTTCGACTCTTTAAGATAACTTTTGAGTGTATTTTAACAAATGTTAGGAAAAATACATCCTCATTGCTGTTGTCATTATGTGTCATGTAGTTGGTTTTGGCTTATAGTGACCCTGTGGGACAGAGTAGAACTGTCCCATAGGGTTTCCAAGGAGTGGCTGGTGGATTCAAAGTGCTGATCTTTTGGTTAACAGCCAAGCTCTTAACCATTGCACCACCAGGTTCTTACAAAATGTAATTGTTCTCATTCATTTTCTCAAGCTTACCAAGTTCTGTTTTAAAGAATCCATTGCGTTTTTCATTGAATTAATAGATTAACTCAGAGAAGATTGAAATATTCATCAGTTGAGTCTTTTCCTTGACAGACATAATGTCTGTCCTTATATTCGGTGGCTTTACATCTTTGAATGAAGTTTCATAATTTTCTTCATCAATGTCTTATTTGTTTTTTTTATTTCTGGTTTTTATTTATTCCTAGGTACAATTTTGGTCATGGGGATGGTGTAAGACTGGGCAGCGTTTCATTTCGCTGTGTATCGCGCCATCGATAGTTGGGGGCTGACTCGACGGCAGCTAACAACAACAGGTACAATTTAATTTATTTACTATTGTAAAATGAGAATTCCTTTTCATTGTTTTTCAGTTAGACTATTGCTGTTGTAGAGGGTAATTATTGATTCTTATCTGTTAGTCTTTTGTGTGGTCACCTTCTTGAATTATGTTATTTGCTATAATAGCCTTAGTTGATTCTCTTGGGTTTTTATGTGAACAGTTAGATTATATAATAGTAATGCCAATTCTCTTCTAATTATTTAAATTTTATTCATTTTATTTTCTTACTGAATTTGCTAGACTTACAGGAAAATGGAAGACATTGATGGCAATAATGTACATCCTTTATCAGATTTTCCAGTGTTTAGTAGAAAGGCTTGATTTTGATCTAAGCCAAATGTGAGAAACAATTAACAATCTTGCATTGACACATGCTATACAGATTATACATGGAATGTGGTGAAAGAATCCCCGAAGGTTTTAGGGTGATTTTTGAATAACACTGAACATTTTTGGAAAACATAGGTGAGATGAAACTAATATAAATCTTTGTTTTAAAGAGCACTCGAAGTGTGATTGCCAGGTTCTTAGAGACAGTATATTCTTCTTTGTTTTTTCTAAAATAATTTTCCACATTTTTGAGTACATAAGTTTGCCTGGCAAATGTTTATCAACTTTTTCATTATAATACACTGACCCAGTTTTTCCTATCCAGATCCATATAACCATAGATCCATAAAGAAATTTGGAGATCAGTTAATAAAGTTCTCTAATATTTCAGAGAAACTTGAAACACTTATCAAAAGCCACAGAGATAGAGAGTTGCAGAACTAGGTTCCCAAGAGATCTGATTGGTACAGATTAGTCTTTTTTTAATTGCATTTTTACAAACATCGTGCCACAGAATGGAAGTCAATATATGCAGTTAACTAAGTAATCACATTCCTGCCAAAAAATGGTTAATGTTACTATTATTACTTTTTATCTGTAAACAAGTAATCATTTTTCCTTGCTGGACTATTGCATTAATTGCTTTCTTTTCATTATTAGCTATCTGGTACAACTCCTTTTGAAAATTCCCATAAATGCAAATCATTATTTCTATATGCAGATAAACAAATGGATTCTACATAAATGTATTGAACAATTTATTTTAAAATATTATTCAGATGTTGGGGTGATTATAAAGGTGTTTCATATGTGTGCTTCCTTAGATCACATCTCATATCTACTAAATTTACCCAAGCCCTTGTCTTGGGCTCTGCTTTTAGGAAGACCCGAAGTAAGAGATAGAAACATAGATAAAAAGAATAGATAAATGGAGATACATAGGTTGTTACAGCTTTTTAAGTATGTATTTATGTGTATGCAAGTGCATGTGGTTCATAAAATAGATTCATGCACATAATATATATGCTTTGTGAGAATATCTGGAAACCCTGGTGGCTTAGTGGTTAAGTGCTACGGCTGCTAACCAAAGGGCCGGCAGTTCAAATCAACCAAGCGCTCCTTGGAAATTCCATGGGGCAGTTCTACTCTGTCCTATAAAGTCACTATGAGTCAGAATCGACTCGACGGCACTGGGTTTGGTGAGAATATCTTAAATATCTTCATCGAAGAAGATACTATGAAACATATTCTGGCTGTGACATGTCATTCCATTGTTCTCTAGGGTTGAGTAGGTTTAGCTGCCACGTTCCACCTGATTCTTTATTGCCCCATAAGTGATTGTCCTGAAGTGGTTTGCAATAGTTTCTTTTTCTTCTTTCCCTACAAATTGCACTCATTTATTTATAATCCCACCCCATGAGTGTGTATTCATATTTTAAAACCCTACATATAATAATCCTGTCTGGTGTTGATTTCTTACTAGCAATTGGGGAATTCTTTTGACAGTTATGAAGGAAACATTGTGCAGTTCCTTTATACCTCCAATAATTTTTCCCGTGCTTTTTTCATCTTACATACATGTATAAAGAATTTTTGTACAAGTTACAAGGAATTCTCACACTTTTGAAAAGATAGCATTTTTAAGTGTGATGAGATGTGCTGTTCTGTCCAGTACTTGTTCCTTACATCCCCATGGTTGGAATTCCTCAATTAGGAGTCATTTACTGCAGAATCGGAAAGTCAGTGACTGCAAACTCTGAACTATGGAGAGCTCAGGTTTTAGAGCTAAATGTAAGATGACTGGGTGCGCATCTGCAGAGCGAGACTTATAGAGACCAGATAACACAACACTCTGATCCTAGAGTCCCTGGGTGGTGCAAACTATTAACGCATTCACTGCTAAACAAAAGGTTGGAGCTTCGAGTCCATCCAGAGGCACCTCAGGAGACAGCCCTGGTGATCTCTTTCCAAAAATCAGCCATTGAAAACTCTGTGGAACACAGTTCTGCTCTGACACACGGGGTCACCATGAGCTGGAATCTCCTTGATGGCAACTGGTTCGTTGATTCACTTATTTTAGTGGAAGCTGAGGTTCAGAAACCATGACTCTCTGTCAGAGAAGTGCCATCTTGCCTCATGCTAGGAGCACATGGAGTTGAGTCAGAAACAGGTTGTCTGTTTTCTTTGCTTCCTGATGAGGGTCATGGTCCCAGAGTGATCACGTATCCTCCTTATCATTCATTTGGTGTGAATTGACACTTGCCTGTGTCCTGAAATTCTACGCAGACCTCTGTGCAACCCAACCTGTGCATACAGTCTCTCAGCACAAGTCCAGGACACGGATTAGCCCAAGGACAGGGGACAATGTGAAGCATGGGGAGGACAAAAGGAGAAAGTCCTGGCCCTGACAATGGAGGATTCAGAGGACTTAGTTCAAAAGTTCCAGACTGGGGCTGATCTGTACATAATACTCCTTTTGGGGAAAAAAAAGTTACAAATTATAGTATGCTATTTTTTTTTTAACTATTGGTAACTGAATTTTTCTAAAAGGCATATATATTAAATTTTCACCTAGAAAAATTATACCTAAAAATGGAGACCTACTGTATACCACCAAGAAACACCTACTACCTGTAACGGTGCAGGCTTTACTGTTTAATGATTTTATTGTCATAGTCGAATACATTTAGACATCTACAGATTTATATAAACATGCACAATCTCTAACAACTTTCCAAGAACTCCATCTATTTTATATGGTTATAATAAATAGAATTTAGTGTTTTACGAATTAGTTTCACAAAGTGAAAATAAAAATGTAGAATATAGATACAATCATTGCTTTCTGGAATTTATAAAAGATCTGACAACTTTTTTTCAGATTTACTCCTAATTTGCTACATAATGAGCAAATAATTCTTTGTAATATGTTCTTCTCTCTAAGAAGGGCGTCATAACACCAGCTGCTCATTTATTTCAACACTATGTTTGCAGGATAATAGAAAATCTTTAAACCAATTAATATTATTCCGAAGAAAGAAGAATTGCGTAGAAATTCAAGTTCTATGTATTATAAAGCCCCTGTTTTGCGTTCATGTGAAACTTCTGACTCTAAGAAACTATGGTAATATTTGAAATAAGTGGAAGACGCTTGTTTCTTTAGGTCTTTAAGTACATCCCAAGCAAATGTAGTACATGTGGAAAACGTAAAGCCATCTGCTAATGGAGCATGCCGAGGTACCAGATGCTACCACTGGACATGTTTGACTTGATGAGATGTAACATTGTATCATCTTGTGTTTAGGCATCTTCTTGGCCAAGTGTCCTGGGATGAGCTCAATCCAGAGAGGTGAAGCAATATGTGGGTTCTGCTCTAAGGAAACCCAGATTTGGTGTTGAGAAATGGAAGGCATCAAATGTCATCTTCAATTGTGCATATGAGACTAAGATAAATACTTGAATCATAAAGTTGTTAAATATTTCTTGCATGTATTCATATCTCTTTTATTTTTTATTCATATGTATAGCTAAATATCCTGTATTGACTATTACTATGCAAACACATCTATAAAATAATAGCTGATACAAAAATTCAGAGCACTAGTGAGGTTAAACATAAAAATGGGAAAACTACATGAAATTGAATGTCTTGGTGATGCTCTCTATAAGGTAAGGTGCTCTTGATGTGAATGAGACGTGTTAAAATGTTTTCTTTGCATACATTTGTCAGCACGTGGAGCCCTCGTGGTATAGTGGTTAAGCGCTTGTCTGCTAACCAAAAGTTCAGCTGTTTGAACCCACCAGCCGCTCCGCGGAAGAAAGATGTGGCAGCCTGCTCCCATATAGGTTAAAAAAAAAATATATATATAGGTTATAGTCTTGGAAATCCAATGGGGCAGGTCCACTCTGCCCTACAGGGTTGCTATGAGTTGGAATCAATTAGGCGGAATTCAGGTAGTCTGTCAGCATGTGGTTAATAGAGTCAGATCCTATGTTTTCTTGTGGGAATATAGGTTTCATAAAGTCATAATTTTTGTAAGTTTTTAGTTTCTCACATGCTTTGTCTCATTAATCATACACACACACACATACACATATATGGAGCCCTGGTGGCACAGTGGTTAAGTGCTTGGCTGATAACCAAAAGGTTGGCAGTTAAAATCCACCAGCCCCACCTTGAAAACCCTATGGGGCAGTTCTACTCTGTCCTATAGGGTTGCTATGAGTTGGAATCAACTTGATGGCAACTTTTTTTTTAAAATATACATTTGGTATATATATATGATTTTAATATAAAATTACTAGTTTTACGTAATTCAAGTGGGTATGCTAATCATGTGGGTATTCAATCAACTCAACAGTTATCTCCTCCTATACAATCTCTAGCACAACAGTAGGTGCTCTCAGGTAGAGCAGTGGTTCTCAGTTTCCATAGCACATTACAGTCACCTGGGAAAGTTTCCCCAGCACCAATGTCTTAGCCCTAGAACTGAGCAATTGGGTCAGAATGTCTACAGGTATGGCTCGGGCACTGGCCTGCTCTAAATTCTGCTGTATTTTTTAATGTGTAGTTTCTGCTGACCACCACATATAGACAAGGCAAGGTTTGCTCACCCAAGCATTTTTTTTTAATAATAAAGAGAAATTAGAAATAGCTTCAATGTCTAATAAAAAAGAAGTTGATTAAGTAAAATATGGTATAAATGTTTGAAGGAATACATTCATAATCTTGAGGCACGCTAAGACTGTAAGGTATACTTTCTGTATTAGTTTCCTGTGACCACTGTAACACATACCCAACTGCGGTGGCTTAAAACAACAGAAATGTATCCTTCCAGGTTCTGGAGGCCGTAAGTCAGAAATCAAAGTGTCAGGGCCACACTCACTCCAGAGACTCCAGAGAGAGTCTGTCCTTGCCTCTTCCAGCCTCTGGTGGCCACTGGCCGTGTGTAGCTTGTGGTTGCATCATTCCAATATCTGCCTCCATCTTCACATCACCTTTTGTTCCATGTGCCCATCTCCTATAAGGACACATGTGATCACATTTTGAGCTCACCCAGATAAGCCAGGATAATTTCCTCACCTGCAAAGGCTTAATTTAATCACACCTGCATAAACTTTACCGTATAGGGTATTATTCACAGGTTCCAGGAATTAGGATATGATTTCCCTCAGGGGCAGGAAACCATAAGTGATGCAAACAGTTAACATGCTTGGCTGCTAACTGAAAGTTCGGGGATTTGAGTCCATCCAGAGGCACCTTGGAAGAAAGGCCTGCCAGTCTACTTCTGAAAAATCAGCTACTGTTAGCCCCATGGAGCACAGTTCTACTCTGACACACGTGGGGTCACCATGAGCTGGAATCAACTTGATGGCAACTGGTTGGTTATCTTTCGAGGGCACAATTCACCCCACTGAAGTCCCTATACACTTTTTTAACAGGTGTTAATACAGGCCTTAAAATTGTTAAAATACATTTAATTGATAGGAAGAGAATGCTAAGATACATCCCCCCCCGAAAAAAAAAAAAAAAAAAAGGCAAACCAAACCCATTGC
The DNA here is from genome assembly GCF_030014295.1 of Loxodonta africana. Lineage (NCBI taxonomy): Eukaryota > Metazoa > Chordata > Mammalia > Proboscidea > Elephantidae > Loxodonta > Loxodonta africana. The sequence goes on from NC_087352.1 coordinate 39,542,370, forward strand.
CATCGAGTTGATTCCAACTCATAGTGACCCTTTAGGAGAAAGTAGAACCACTTCATAGAGTTTCCAAGGAGTGCCTGGTGGATTTGAACTGCCGACCTTTTGGTTAGCAGCCATAGCACTTAACCCCTATGCCACCAGGGTTTCCAATTACATCCCAGGGGAGTAGAAAATGGGCATACTTAGAGACTATCAGAGGGTCTGGTAGGTTGGTGATGGGGACAAGAGCCTGTATATTTGGCAGTAGAAGCTTCCTATCCTATACCCTCCATGAGAGGAAGGTTGTGGCCAGAAAAAGGGGAATGTATTTATTTTTATATGTCTGAATCTTCAAATGCAAATACTTGCCGTTGTCATCAGTATATCATTGTAACCTGGCAGAGGGCCTGGCACATGGAAGCTACTCATTCATGTTTGATGAGTTGAATTAAGTTGAACTGATCAACTCAAGCAAGTCAAATGAGAAGGTGAGGCTGCCAGCATTGAAGGAAGACAAGATATGGAGTATGTGACATGATTTGCTTAAGCTGTTGAGAAGAATGCGTGGGGGAAATCAATGCTGATGAAATGGTAACTTGGAGTTTTGTGAGAGGTCTTGAGAGCTATACAGCTGTTTGAATTTAATAAGATTTGTAGTTGTTCCAGAATAGGAAATTTGCCTATACCTTGTGCTTCCATTTTTTCTGCATAACTGGTGGATTCTACAAAGGATATGTGATAAAGCAAGGCCAGTGGAGAGTTCTCGGTTTATTTCCCATATCACAAGTTAGCTGAGATGAGCGAGCCATCGAAACGTTAACACTTTGAGCCAGAACAATCTTAGCATTCTAATCACTGTATTCTTCTGGGCCTTCTATTAGCTTTTTCTCTTCAGTTATTTAGTAAGTGTATAAATACTTGTCAAAATATGGACATATGTTTCTAAAGTATTTGCAATCCAAATTCTCCAGTCTCTCATTACCACCAGGAACTTGTTCACAGAATATGAACATCAAATGTGGAGCTGGGAAGTTTTTTGCTCTCCTTAAGGTACTGTGTGTGTGTTTTATGAATGTGTCATAGTTCTGAAGTATAATATTTCATGTCCTTTAATAGAAAATTATTTAGCATGCTGTATAAGAAGTTGGGATGCTGTTTTTCAACAGAAATTTAGCAGCTATCTTATTTATAAATATGATGAATGTACTGCGGTTTTGTAAGAAAGTTATATCATAGCTTTAAGATGCTATATTTTAAGTTTAAAAACAGACATTATGGGCATTTTTGTATTAAATATGATATTTAAATTAAATAGAGATATCCGTACTCAACACTCTTAATGCAGCAAAGGAAATGTTGGTTCTAGTTCAAAAGTGGGGTGAGGTAGAGAATTCAAGTATTGGCAAAAATTGACTAAGATCTGAGTGAAAAAATAGCACTGTTAGTTTTAAGAACATCTCTAGGTGAGAACAGCCATGACGTAGAGTGAAGAACAAAGACCCGAAAACAGGGCATTTAATTCTAACTTCAGCTCTGCCAGGTGATGGTGGAGAATCTCTTCCCTGAGTTTCTTCACTTGTAAAATTAGAATGATATCCAAGCTCATAAGAACAGTGAGAGGCTCCAATGATGTAACATAAGTACCTTGAAGTATCCCAGGCACAAGGTATTATTATTATTAATCATAATAATATCTTCTATAACACATTTTTTTTTACCTGTTATATGACATGGTTCCGTATTAACTATGAGGCTCTCCTCAATATAAATTTCTAAAATTGCAATAGGATTATTTTTGTAAGTCATTCACTAAAGAACAACAGTGTGAACGTTATTGGGTCTTCTGAGTTGGATATGTTGGTGGAAGGACCAATGCACATAAGACTGGAAATGATTTTTTCCATTCTAGGCTGATTTTCTAGTTTTTTGGTCTAGTCCCTTGATTAAGCAGGTGGTTTTACAAAGTGAACACATCATTAATCAGCAAATCTTTATGAAGGACTCCTGAGGGCTTAATGTTTTATGGCGCCTACTCACAGTGATGTAGTTACTGTAGTAAGTGTTGGTATTTAAAATCATAGGATGAAAGTATTTCACCTTTGTGAAGGTCAGTTTTACTCAATAGTTTGGAGGAAAAGGTTAAATGCTACAATATACTTTTAATTTTAAACAAGGTAGAACTTTCTGGAATAAAATATAGGATGGCCATAAAATTAGAAGATAAAGCATGGGATATAAAATCAATACCATGATTCCTAAAATCACAATCATTGCTGGCTACTGATTTCCTCCTCTGAGAACAACTTTGGGGTAGTAACAAACAACAACAAGGAATCAGGAAGTTACTACCATAACAGTGCCACTGCAAAGCAGGAGAAAGGTGAGGTGAGCCAGAAATAGACCCATTGGTACTTGGAAGGTGTGTGGTGGTGGGTGTAGGAGTGGCTGCAAATTGGGGCAAAGACTGAGTAAGAAACCATCAGTTTTAAGTTCTGCTCTTGCCTTACCACCATCTATGGCTTTAGCTGATCATTGACTGTTCCTCATTCCAAACATTGGCACGGATAACCACACGTTTGTGACGTGTCCACAAGAATAGATCAGGACACAGCAAATATTTCTCAGGATGCCAAATACAGGACAGCAGGTGCACACTGGCTGAGCCTCAGACATGTAATTCTCCACAACTGCCCTCCAAACCCCAGGGCTGTACATTACAATTTAGGAAGTATCTCCTTTCGATATTGAAGGCTTCCTTTGTGAGATAATACAAATAATAATACAAATAAACAACAACTCTAATAATAAAAACTTTTCTCAGCATACCTTCCTAGAGAAGATATCACACCCAGGAAAATATGAGTTTATAGGCCAAAATAAAGAGCATGATCGTTGCAAAAGAAAAACCACTGACAACACTATCAGAAGTAATATTAGAACACGAGTTTAAAATAAGCATAATGAACATACTGAAAGAGATAAGAGAAGATAATGGCAATTTGAAAGAAGAACAAGAAAACATAAAATGTAACAAAGGGGAGATATTCGATAGAAAAAGCATGTAATAGTTGAAATAAAGGATGTAATAGATGGAGTAATTAGTGGAATTAATTCAGCTGAAAAAAAACTTAGCGTGATAAAAAATTAAACTGAGGGAATTCTTCCCAAAGAAGGTTGGAAAAAAAGTTTTAAATGTAAAAAGTTGGTTGAGAGATATGAAATACAGAAGTGGAAGTACCATCAAGCAAATGATAAGTTTCCACAAGGTGAGAATAATAAAATGGAGAGGAAGAAAAATTTTAACACATATTGGGGATAAATTTCCTAATATCAAAGAGAGGTGAATGATCCCAGATTCAAATATCTTATGGTGAGTCATATAGAAGAGAATATATGGAGAGGGGGAAAAAAACCTGCAAACAGCTCACAGTTATATATAAAAATATCAAGGACATTAAGAAAATTCTAGAATAACAGGGATTGATTTGAAAAACTTGCTAAGCAAAAAAAGCAAGACACAAAAAAGTAAATACTCCTTGATTATCCTTATAGGAAATTTTACAAGAGTTAAATTAATCTACGGTGATAGAAATCAGTATAATTGCCTCCTATGGGATTAAAGGAAACCCTGGTGGCATAGTGGTTAAATGCTAGGGCTGCTAACCAAAAGGTCAGCATTTCGAATCCACCAGCTGCTCCTCGGAAACCCCATGGGGCAGTTTTACTCTGTCCTATAGGGTCGCTATGAGTCTGAATTGACTTGATGGCAATGGGTTTATGGGATTAAATGAAAGGAGCATGCAGGCCCTGTTTTGAGTGATAGAAATTATATATTGTTTTAGGTTTTCCAGGACTTAGTTAAATATCTTTTCCACCTTCCAAAGGATGAGATACTTGCCTTTCTTGACTATTCTTGTGCTAGAACCACAGTAAGGATCTAACCACACTATATTAAGTATTTGTACACACAGTTGCCTCCCCTACTGAATTGTGAATCACCAAAGGGCTGAAACGAGTCTAGTCCTCACTGCATTACTAACATCTAACATGTTGCCTGGCTCGTAGTAGACACTTAAGAAGCATTTTTGAATTGGTGAATCAATATTTAAAAAAAAAAAAAATTTAACGTGCACTGTCTTAAATATCTAGTGCTGCTATAACAGAATACCACAAGTGTATGTTTTTAGCTGACAGAATTTATTCTCTTACAGTTTAGGAGGTTTGAAGTCTGAATTGAAGGCACCAGCTCCAGGGGAAGGCTTTCTCTGTTGCCTCTGGGGGGTGTTCCTTGTCATCAGTCTTCCCCTGGGTCTAGTTGTTTCTCAGCACAAGGACCCCAGGTCCAAAGGATGCACTCTGCTCCTGGCTCCCTTTTCTTGGTGGTAGGAGGTCCTTCTCTCTCTGTTCACTTCTCTCTTCTTTTGTCTCTTGTAAGATATACAGTGATGCAGGCCACACCCTAGGGAAACTCCCCTTACATTGGATCGGGGCTGTGACCTGAGTAAGGGTGTTGCATCCCACTCTAAACCTACCTCATTAACATAACAAACAGCTCCCTCCCAGATGGGACCATAACCACAGGTATAGAGGCTAGGGTTTATAACCCATCACAAAATGGAGGATAATCACAAAATACTGGAATCATGGCCTAGCCAAGTTGACACATATTCTGGGGGGGCACAACTCTATCTATGATAGGTACTATGTAATATAATAACTTAAAATATTAATCTTGAGCTTTCTCTTTTGCAATGTCCTGACCTTAAAAAAAAAAAAATTTTTTTTTTTTTTTTTTTTTGACCCTGAGAGAAGGCTAAAATCTAGAGGGAGTTAAATATTAAGCTAATGCATTAATGAAGTAAAACAACAACAGCAAACACACAAAAAAACAGCAACAAACATCTCCTGGTAAATCAGAGGCACCCACAGAACTGAAAAAGAATTAGCATTTTTAGAGTAGAATTGCAAAGAGTAAGAAACAGCTAATACTAAGGATTTTTTTTTTTTTTGGCTTCTCTTGTCTTACATATAAACTAGATTTATGAAGCTTAAGAGGAAAAATCCAGACAGGAGTAGACCATTGAGATAATATCCTGGCAAGTATTAGAATGGAGAATAAAGAAAGATGGTCCCGATTTGTGTTGAGGGTGAAATAGAATGTGATGGAGGTAGTTGGGGGTGTTAAGGAGAGATTCCTCCCTTTCAAAATGGACCCCACCCTATCCCATGAAACAAGCCACATGAGCTTTTCTTCTCATTGCTGTCATCAATAGTTTTCCTTCTGTTCTCTGGGATCATCTGGGAGAATGCCATGTGTTCATGCCCGAGGCTGTCCTCAGCCTGTAATTGTATTTTCACTTTGTCAACAGTTTGAGACAGGACTGAGTCTCTGCTTCTGCCCAAGTGAAGGTGGAGTTCTTGACATCTAGAAGATTAATATGTACATGTTATGGATTGACTTGTGTCTCCCCAAAATATGTGTATCAATTTGGCTAGGCCATGATTCCCAGTATTGTGGGACAGTCCACCATTTTGCCATCTGATGTGATTTTCCAGTGTGTTGTAAATCCTACCTTTATGATGTAAATGAGGCAGGATTAGAGGCAGTTATGTTAATGAGGCAGGACTCAATCTACAAGATTAGGTTGTGTCTTGAATCAGTCTCTTTTTTTTTTTTTAATAGTTTTTATTGTGCTTTAAGTGAACGTTTACAAATCAAGTTAGTCTGTCACATATAAACTTATATACACCTTACTACGTACTCCCATTTACTCTCCCCCTAATGAGTAAGTCCGCTCCCTCCTTCTAGTCTCTCCTTTTGTGACTGCTTTACCAGTTTCTAACCACCTCTACCCTCCCATCTCTCCTCTAGACAGGAGATGCCAACACAGTCTCAAGTATCCACCTGATACACGTAGCTCACTCCTCATCAGCATCTCTCTCCAACCTATTGTCCAGTCCAATACATGTCTGATGAGTTGTCTTCTGGAATGGTTCCTGTCCTGGGCCAACAGAGGGTTTGGGGACCATGGCCGCTGGGATTCTTCTAGTCTCAGTCAGACCATTAAATCTGATCTTTTTATGAGAATTTGGGGTCTGCGTCCCACTGTTTTCCTGCTCCCTTGGGTTCTCTGTTGTGCTCCCTGTCAGGGCAGTCATTGGTTGTGGCCGAGCACCATCTAGTTCTGGTCTCAGGATGATGTAAGTCTCTAGTTCATGTGGCCCTTTCTGTCTCTTGGGCTCATAATTACCTTGTGAGCTTGGTGTTCTTCATTCTCCTTTGATCCAGGTGGGTTGAGACCAACTGATGCATAGCATTTAAGACCCCAGACGCCACTCTTCAAAGTGGGATGCAGAATGTTTTCTTAATAGATTTTATTATTCCAATTGACTTAGATGTCCTCTGAAGCCATAGTCCCCAAACCCCCACCCTTGCTCCTCTGACCTTTGAAACAGTTAGTTTATGCAGGAAACTTCTTTACTCTTGGTCCAGTCCAGTTGAGCTGACCTTCCCTGTATTGAGTGTTGTCCTTCCCTTCACCTAAAGTAGTGCTTATCTACTACCTAATCAGTAAATAACCCTCTCCCACCCTTCCTCCCTCCTCCCTCTCGTAACCACAAAAGAATGTGTTCTTCTCAGTTTAAACTATTTCTCAAGGTCTTATAATAGTGGTCTTATACAATATTTGTCCTTTTGCATCTGACTAATTTCACTCAGCCAGGCGCTCCTTGGAAACTCTATGGGGCAGCTCTACTCTGTCCTATAGGGTCGCTATGAGTTGGAATCAACTCGACGGCACTGTTTTTGGGATGATGCCTTCCAGGTTCCTCCATGTTATGAAATGTTTCACAGATCCATCACTGTTCTTTTTCGATGCGTAGTATTCCATTGTGTGAATATACCATAATTTATTTATCCATTCATGCATTGATGGGCATCTTGGTTGCTTCCATCTTTTTGCTATTGTAAACAGTGCTGCAATAAACATGGGTGTGCATATATCTGTTCGTGTAAAGGCTCTTATTTCTCTAGGATATATTCCGGGGAGTGGGATTTCTGGGTTGTATGGTAGTTCTATTTCTAACTTTTTAAGGAAAAGCTAGATAGATTTCCAAAGTGGTTGTACCATTTTACATTCCCACCAGCAGTGTATAAGAGTTCCAATCTCTCAACAGCCTCTCCAACATTTATTATTTTGTGTTTTTTGGATTAATGCCAGCCTTGTTGGAGAGAGATGGAATCTCACCGTAATTTTAATTTACATCTCTCTAATTGCTGTTGATTGAGAGCATTTTCTCATGTATCTGTTAGCCGCCTTAATATCTTCTTTAGTGAAGTGCGTGTTCATATCCTTTGCCCAATTTTTAATTGGGTTGTTTGTCTTTTTGTGATTGAGTTTTAACAGAATCATATAGATTTTAGAGATCAGACGCTGGTCGGAGATGTCATAGCTGAAAATTTTTCCCAATCTGTAGGTGGTCTTTTTACTCTTTTGGTGAAGTCTTTAGATGAGCATTGGTGTTTGATTTTTAGGAGCTCCCAGTTATCTGGTTTCTCTTCGTCGTTTTTAGTAATGTTTTGTATTCTGTTTATGCCTTGTATTAGGGCTCCTAGGGTTGTCCCAATTTTTTCTTCCATGATCTTTATCGTTTTAGGCTTTACGTTTAGGTCTTTGATCCACTTGGAGTTAGTTTTTGTGCGTGGTGTGAGGTACGGGTCCTGTTTCTTTTTTTGCAAATGGATATCCAGTTATGCCAGCACCATTTGTTAAAAAGACTATCTTTTCCCCAATTAACTGACACTGGTCCTTTGTCAAATATCAGCTGCTCATATGTGGATTGATTTATATCTGGGTTCTCAATTCTGTTCCATTGGTCTATGTGCCTGTTTTTGTACCAGTACCAGGCTGTTTGACTACTGTGGCTGTATAATATGTTCTAAAATCAGGTAGAGTGAGGCCTCCCACTTTCTTCTTTTTCAGTAATGCTTTATTTATCCGGAGCTTCTTTCCCTTCCATATGAAGTTGGTGATTTGTTTCTCCATCACATTAAAAAATGACATTGGAATTTGGATCGGAAGTGCATTGTATATATAGATGTCTTTTGGTAGAATAGACATTTTTACTATGTTAAACCTTCCTATCCATGAGCAAGGTATGCTTTTCCACTTATGTAGGTCCCTTTTAATTTCTTGCACTAGTACTTAGTAGTTTTCTTTGTATAGGTCTTTTATGTCTTTGGTAAGATTTATATCTAAGTATTTCAACTTCTTGGGGGCTACTGTGAATGGTATTGATTTGGTGATTTCCTCTTTGATGTTCTTTTTGTTGATGTAGAGGAATCCAAGTGATTTTTGTATGTTTATCTTATAACCTGAGACTCTGCCAAACTCTTCTATTAGTTTCAGTAGTTTTCTGGAGGATTCCTTAGGGTTTTCTGTGTATTTGAATCAGTCTCTTTTGAGATATAAAAGGGAGAAATGAGCAGAGAGACAGGCGTTTCATGCCACAAATAATGAGGAACAAGGAGGGAAGCACAGGGGCCCTGTACTGAGGAGCTTCTAGACCAGGGAATGATTGATGACAAGGACCTTCCCCCAGAGCTGACAGACAGAGAATGTTCCCCTGGAGCTGGTACCCTGAATTCAGACTTCTAGCCTCCTAGACTGTAACAGAATATATTTCTCTTTGTTAAAGCCATCCACTTGTGGTGTTTTTGTTATAGCAGCATTAGATGACTAAAACAGTACATAAAAGAAAAAAGTCTAATACCTGTACCTGGGTGGAGCTGGAAAATGGGAAGCGGTACCTTCATCACAACTCAGGAATTAGTATCATTATTCACGTATGACACAACTGAAGCTTAGAGAGGTTATCTCACTGGGTTAAAGCCACACATTTATTAAATGATGTAAACAAGATTTAAACTAAATATTGCCTGAAAATGTGAGAATTTGTCTTTTGTTCTCCCCTGTGAATTGAAAAAAAAGAGACTAGTTGTTGAGTCTGACAATGTGGCACTTTACTGTGTCTGCAATGACATGGTCTGACCACTGCTAGTCTACAGTACCTCTGTCCTGCTCTTTCTTGTTTAACTCAAGGATACAGGGACAAGTTGGTAGGTGACGTACTTGTTTTGTTTAAGACTTAGCTTCCTGTTCCATGACACAAAGTGACATGATTTTTTAAAATTATATATATATACACACACACATACATATATGCGTGTGTATATATGTATACACACATGCATATATAATGTGTGTGTATATATATGTATACATGTATGCCTTCAAGACTGAAAGAAGTACATGAATTCAGACATCTGACAGACTGAGTGGTTTACTCATTTGGCTCTCTACAAGATGAAGGACATATAGTACTCCTGTTCTTATGCTCCTCATCCACAAAAGGGATGATCGATGTATTGGCTTTACACTTTGTGATGGTCAAGTGAGGTATTTTATATAAAACCACTGTAAAAGTAGACTGCTATGTCATTCATTTGCTCAACACATTTACTTACCAATGAATTTGTTAAGTACGTGCAAACCTGAATCAGACAACTGTCCTGCTCTCAGGATGCTTATTTCTATGATAATGATAAGACATGCAAGGAAATAACCATGAAACAAGACAAAAATGAAAGAGAAGCAGGCTAGATCTAAAGTGCAATTAGGATAACTAGGTTCCTGGATGCTGCAAACAGTCTGCACTCCACTACTAACCACGGACTGCCAAAAGAACAAACAAACCTGCCTTGGCAGAAGGACAACCAGAATGCTCCTTAGAAGCAAGGATGGTGAAGACTACGTCTCACATACTTTGGGCTTGTTATCAGAAGTGACCGGTTCCTAGAGAAGAACATCATGCTTGGTAAAGTAGAGGGTCATTGAAAAAGAGGAAGACCCTCAAACAAGATGGATTGACACAGTGGCTGCAACAATGGGCTCAAGCATAACTACAATTGTGAGAATGACGCAGGACTGGGCAGTGTTTCATTTTGTTGTACACAGGGTCGCTATGAGTTGGAACCGACTTGATGGCACCTAACCGACTTGATTGGAACCCACCTAGTGGCACCACAGAGGAAAGGCTTGGTGATCTGCTTCCATTAAGATTAAAAAAAAAAAAACCCTAAGATTACAGCCAAGAAAACCCTATGAAGCAGTTCTACTCTGTAACACATGGTGTTGCCATGAGTCAGAATTGACTCAATAGCAACAGGGTTTTTTTTTTTTTTTTTTTTTTAAACATGAACCTAATTGTGAAAAAATGACTCATTTATAATGTTATTCATATTAGCACTTGAAATTTCTAATGATTTTCCCTCTTCAGCCTGATGAATTCTAGTAGAAAAAAGCTGTTGCCACTATAGGAGAATTGTTATAGTTTATATAATATTTTATTGAAAATATCAAGCTTTATAGATTTCTACTCTTAGTATTAATAACCATATGTAATGGTGTTAATAATATTTTAAATGAGTTGAAGCTATCCATTTTCTATTAGCTTTTACACCATCAATCATTCACTGATATCACAGTTTACTTATATGTGATTGTTGTCAACGGTTAAGACAGTGAAGAATTTATGCTGATTTTTCAATATGACATATGGAAGTGGCTACTAGTATTGATTGTTAATGAACAGCAACATTCCATCTTCTTCATGTAGAGTTTTTGTAAGTAATTGATTTTGCTGTCTTAATGATAGATTTCCTTTGAAATCAAAACCAGGGTTATTTTGTGTGTGTGTGATGGCAAGGGAACTAAGAATAAAAAAAAAACAAAACAGTCCTTGAAATCTCAGCAAGGAATGTTCTTCTCAGTGACTTGAATCCAATTCTCCTGGTATACCTCTGAGCTTGTAAAAATCAAAGTGGAATTCACCTGGCTTCTCCATGCCCACGGGCAGCAGTTGTATTATTGGATTTAGTGATCTAATTAAAAGATGATGAGCCAATAATACCAGCAAAAAAAACCAAAATTGCTGTTTTTACTTGGCAGAATTTCTCCTGAGGATTCAACAGTGGATTTTATAGAGCTCTGAAAATTCCAACCATAGCCTTTTTTTCAATAGAAGTCAAAGCCTTCTTTCTCCTAAATTATGTTTTAATTCAGTGTTCCGTGTATTTGAATAATAGTAAAATTTTGAGAGTAAAGAAAAATCACATTCTGTCACATTCTTCAATTTAGCACCTTTGTGTGTGTGAGAGAGAGCAGCTGGGGAGAGAAACATATTTATTGATCTTCCAGCTAAGCCCTCCCCAAAGCAAGCTTTAATGGATTTATCATTTAGAATAAACAGATCTACAAATTTGCTTGTTAATTCTGCCTTTAAAAAAACCTTAACCCAAGACTTTAAATCTCTGTATGATTTGGTTTTCCAGCTATAATATAGTTACTTGTCATTAATCAGAACCTCACAGAATTCTTAGAACAATACAATTTATATTTGCAAGATGTTTTGGAGCTTTTTGAGGAAAGTATTTTATGGTTGCAAGGTATCATTTTAAGGTATTTTTCTTTGAAAATATTCCCATTGCTAATTAAAATTTTCCTTTATGATCTTGAGAATGGTTTAATTTTTTGTATTATTTGATGAACACTTTTTTTTTTCCATAGGGAAATTCTATAGCTTATATTAATGGACATCTTATATTTTATGCTTCAGGTAAATTTTATTGTTCTTTTGGGCAATAAAATGATCATTTAATGATCAATTAAAAGAAATGATAAAATAGTTTCTAAGTATAGAGTATACTGAGCAAACAGCTGTTTATTTAGTAAGCAAAATCAGTCTTTTGTGACAGCAGAGAGCAGAGAAAAATATGTTTAAGAATAACAAATGCATTAATGCAAAAAGTGAGTTAAAGATAAAATAAAACTTATTGCCTACTAAACCGTGATCTAGGTCCCTAGATGGCTCAAATGGTTTGTGCTCAGCAATAGCCTAATTGTTCGATGGTTCATAGCCACCCAACAGTGCTGTGAAAGAAAGGCCTGGTGATCTACTTCTGCAAAGATTATTCTTGTTGTTAGGAACAACTGAGTCATTTTCAACTCATAGTGACCTCATGTTACAGAGTAGAAGTGCCCTATATGGTGTTCTGGGCTATAATCTTTTCTTTTTTTTTTTTAATTGTACTTTAGATGAAGGTTTACAGAACTATCTTCTCATTAAAAAGTTAGTACACATATTGTTTTATGACATTGGCTACCAACCCCATGACATGTCAACACTCTCCCTTCTCAATCTTGGGTTCCTTATTATCAGCTTTTCTGTCCCTTCGTGCCTTCTAGTGCTTGTCCCTGGGCTGGTGTGCCCCTTTGGTCTCGTTTTGTTATATGGGCCTGTCTAATCTTTGGATGAAGGGTGAACCTCAGGAGTGACTTCAGTTCTGAGCTAAAAGGGTGTCTGGGGGCCATACTCTTGGGGCTTCTCTGGTCTCTGTCAGGCCAGTAAGTCTGGTCTTTCTTTTTAAGTTAGAGTTTTGTTCTGCATTTTTCTCCAGCTCTGTCTGGGACCCTCATTGTGATCCCTCTCAGAGTAATCAATGATGGTAGCCAGGCACCATCTAGTTGTACTGGACTCAGTCTAGTGGAGGCCTTGGTAGTTGTGGTCGATTAGTCCTTTGGACTAACCTTTCCTTTGTGTCTTTAGTTTTCTTCATTCTCCCTTGCTCCCAAAGGGGTGAGACCAGTGGAGTACCTTAGATGGTTGCTCACAGGCTTTTAAGACCCCAGATGCTACTCACCAAAGTAGAATGTAGAACATTTTCTTTATAAACTATGTTATGCCAATTGAGCTAGATGTTCTCTTAACCCTGGTCCCCACAGCCCTCAACCCAGCAATTTGGTCCCTCGGGGAGTTTGGATGTGTTTATGGAGCTTCCATGACCTTGACTTGGACAAGTCGTGCTGGCTTCCCCAGTATTGTGTAGTGTCTTATCCTTCACCAAAGTTACCACTTATCTATTGTCTATTTAGTGTTTTTCCCTTCCCACCCCTTACCACCTTCGTAACAGTCAAAGATTGTGTTTTTGTGTGTAAGCCTTTTCATGAGTTTCTATACTACTGATCTCATACAATATTTGTCCTTTTGTGATTGACTTATTTCACTCACATGATGGCCTTCAGATTCATTCATGTTGTGAGCTGCTTTGCAGATTCATGATTGTTCTTTACCGTTGCATAGTACTCCATCGTATGTATGGGCATCTAGATTGTTTCCATTTTTTGCTATTGTGAACAATGCTGCAATGAACATGGGTGTGCATATGTCTATTCCTGTGATGACTCATTTCTCTAGGGTATATTCCTAGGAGTAGGATTGCTGGATCATATGGTATGTCTATTTCTAACTTTCTAAGGAAGCTCCATATTGTTTTCCAAAATGGTTGTATCATTTTGCATTCCTACCGGCAGCACGTAAGAGTTCCAATCTCTCCGCAGCCTCTCCGATGTTGTTTATTTTCTGTTTTTTTGATTCATGCCAGTAATGCCAGAGTGAGATGGTGTCTCATTATGGTTTTGATTTTGCTTTCTCTAATGGTTTTTAATGGTTAGTAATTGCAAGTGTTTCCTCATGTGTCTGTTAGCCACTTGAATGTCTTCCTTGGGAAAGTGTTCATTTCCTTTGCCCATTTTTTAATTGGATTATTTGTCTTTTTTGTTGTAGAGGTGTTGGATTTTCCTGTAGATTTCAGAGGTTAGACCTTTGTTAGATTTGCAATAGCCAAGATTTTTTTTCCCAGTCCATAGGTTCTCTTTTCATTCTTTCAGTGAAGTCTTTTGATGAGCATAAGTTTTTAATTTTTAGAAGATCCCAGTTATCTAGCTTATCTTCTGGAGTTTGTGTGTTGTTAGTTATGGTTTGTATCCTGTTAATGCCCTGTATTGGACCTCTAGCATTGATCTTATTTTTTATTCTATGATCTTTATAGTTTTTGGCTTTATATTTAGGTCTTTGATCCATTTTGAATTAGTTTTTGTGTATGGTGTGAGGTATGGGGCCTGTTTCTTTTTTTTTTTGCATATGGACATCCAGTGTTGCCAGGACCATTTATTAAAAACACTGTCTTTGCCCCATTTGATGCACTTTGGGCCCTTGTTGAAGATTAGGTGACCATAGGTGGATGGATTTACATATTGGTTCTCAATTCTGTTCCACTGGTCAATGATTCTGTTGTTGTACCAGTACCAGGCTGTTTTTGACTACCATAACTGTATAGTAGGTTCTGAGGTCAGATGATGTGAGTTCTCCTACTTTATTCTTCTTACTTATCCAGGGCTTCTTCCCTTTCCATATAAAATTAATGATTATTTTTTTCCATCCCTTTAAAAAATATTGTTGGTATTTGGATTGGGGTTGCATTGTATTTGTAAATTGCTTTGGGTAGAATTGTAATTTTCACAATGTTAATTCTACCTATCCATGAGCATGGTGTGTTTTTCCATTTACTATCTCTTTTGGTTTCTTGCAGTAGTGTTTTATAGGTTTCTTCATATCTTTTATATCCCGGGTTAGATTTATTCCTAAGTATTTTATTTTCTCAGGGGCTATTAGACATGTCATTTTTTTTTCCTGATTTCCTTTTCATTGTTCTCTTTATGGTGTATAGGAATCCAACTGATTTTTGTATGTGTATTTTTGTGTTTACCTTGTATCCTGCTAGTCTGCTGAATCTGTCTATTAGTTCCAATAGTTTTCTCATGGAGTCTTTTGGGTTTTCTATGTATAGTATCATATCACCACAAATAGGACAGTTTTACTTTTCCTTGCCAATTTGGATGCATTTTAGTTCTTTTTCTTGCCTTATTGCTCTAGCTAGGACTTCCAGCACAATCTTAAACAGGAGTGGTGATAAAGGGCATTCTTGTCTTCTTCCTGTTCTCCAGAGGAATTTTTTCGGCCTCTCTCCATTAAGAATGATGTTGGCTGTTGATTTTGTATAGATGCCCTTTAGTATGTTCAGGAATTTCCCTTCTATACCTATTTTATTGAGAGTTTTTATCAGGTATGGGCATTGGACTTTGGAGAATGCCTTTTCTGCATTGATTGAGATGATTATGTGATTCTTTTGATTTATTTATGTGGTGAGTTATGTTGATTGATTTTCTAAAGTTGAACCATTCTTGCATACCTGGTATGACTCCTACTTGGTCGTGGTGTATTATTTTTTGATGCTGAATTCTGTTGGCTAGAATTTTGTTGAGAATTTTTGTATCTATGTTCATGAGAGATATCGGTCTGTAATTTTCTTTTTTTGTGGTGTCTTTGCCTGGTTTTGGTATCAGGATTACGCTGGCTTCATAGAGGGAATTCAGAAGTATCGCTTCCTTTTCAATGTTCTGAAATAATTTGAGTAGTACTTGGTTAAGTTCTTCTCTGAATGTTTGGTAGAATTCTCCAGTGAAGCCATCTGGACCGAATTTTTTTTTTTTTTTTTTTACCTTTTCAATCTTTTATTATGGGTCTGTTCAGATTCTCAACATGTTCAGATGTTCAAAATCATTTTGTATTAGTTTGGGTAGGTAGTTTTCTAGAAATTTCCATTTCCTCTAGGTGTTCAAATTTGTTGGAGTATAATTTTGCATAATACTCTGTTATAATCCTTTTTTTTTTCAGTTGGGTCTGTTGTAATGTCCCCCATTTCATTTCTTATTTGGTTTATTTGCTACCTTTAATGTTTTTCTTTTGTCACTTTGGCCAATGGTTTGTCGGTTTTGTTGACCCTTTCAAAGAACCAACTTTTGGTTTTATTGATTCTTTCTATTGTTTTTCTATTCTCTATTTCATTTATTTCTGCTCTGATCTTTGTTATTTCCTTTCTTCTGGTGGCTGTGGGCTTCTTTTGCTGTTCTCTTTATATTTCTTTGAGTTGTATAGCTAATGTTTTGATTTTGTCACTTCTTTTTTTGATGTGTGCATCTATTGCTATAAATTGACCTCTGAGCACTGCCTTTGCTGTGTCCCAAAGGTTTTGGTATGATGTGTCTTCATTCTTGTTTGATTCTAGAATTTTATGATTCCATTTCCAATTTCTTCTATTACTCAGTGGTTTTTAAGCAAGGTGTTATTCAATTTCCATGGAATTGATTTTTTTCCTTGCCATTCCTGTTGTTAATTTCTACTTTGATGGTGTTGTAGTCAAAGAAGATACTTTGTATTATCTCAGTGTTTTGTTGAGGGTTGCTCTGTGGCCTAAGATGTAGCCTATTCTGGAGAATGTTCCATGTGTGTTGGAAAAGAATGGGTACTTTGCAGCTCTTGGGTGGAATATTCTATATATGTCTATGAGGTCAAGTTGGGTGATTGTGTTCTTTAGATCTTTTGTATCTTTGTTGAGTTTCTTTCTAGATGTTCTGTCTTTTACTGAGAGTGGTGTTTTGAAGTCTCCTATTGTGGAACTGTCTATTTCTCTTTTCAGTGCTGTTAGAGTTTGATTTATGTATTTTGGAGTGCTGTTATTGGGTGTGTAGATATTTATTATGGTTATGTCTTTATGATGGATCATTCCTTTAATCATTATATCGTGCCCTTCTTTGTATTTTGTGGTGGATTTTGTTTTAAAGTCTATTTTATCTGAGTTTAGTATTGCTATTCCTGCTCTTTTTTTGTGTTTGTTTGCTTGATATATTTTTTTCCATTCTTTGATTTTTAATAAATTTACATCTTTGTTTCTAAGAAGAGTCTCTTGTAGACAGCATATTGGTAGATCCTGTTTTTTTTTTTTTTTTTTTTTTATCCATTCTGTCACTCTCTGTCTCCTTATGGGTGCATTTAGGCCATTTATGTTCAGTTTAATTTTTGATGGATGTGAGTTTATCGCTGTCATTTTGTGGTGCTTTTTTGTGGTGCACACATTTTCTTTGTTTCTCTTACTCTGGTGCTGAATTCCTTGTTTGTGGCTTTTTTTTTTTTTTTTTTTGGTTTCTTTTGCTTTTGTAGATTTTATTTTTAATGAGACTTTATGTTTTCCTTCTTTATTTTGATGAGTAGGTTTGTTAATTTTCTTTGTGGTTGCCTTGAAGTTTACCTTTATCTTCCTAGGCTTGAACCAGTCTATTATTATTTCGTATAGCTTTGCCTTCCTTTCCCTTAGAAAGTTCTAAACCTACACTGTTTATTCTCTCTTTTATTGTTCTGATATTGTTTTCATTTGCAGATTGACCTCTCTGGTTCTCTGTTGTAAATCTTTTGGTTTTGAATAGTCCTTGAAAATTCATTTCCTAGATTGGTATCTGGCTGGTGTGATCTTGTGTCCTAGATTCAGGCTGTGGTTTGTTCTGAAACTGAAGGACTCCCCGTAATAATTCTTGTAAGTTTGGTTTGGTTTTTACATATTCCCTTAATTTCTGTTTATCTGGAAATGTCCTAATTTCACCATCATATTTGAATGAAAGTCTTGTTGAATATATTAGTCTTGGTTGACAATTTTTTTCTTTCAAGGTTTTATGTATGCCACCCCATTGCCTTCTTGCCTGCATGGTTTCTGCTGAGTATTCAGAGCTTAGTCTTATTGTTTACCATCAGTATGTGACTTTTCATTTTTCTTGAGTTGTTCTTAGGATTCTTTCTTTGTCTTTGGTTTTCATGAGTGTGATTATGATATGCCTTGGTGATGCTTTTGGGGGGTTAATCCTATATGGGGTGCATTGAGCTTTTTTGATGGTCAGCTTTTCACCTTTCATGATGTTAGGAAAGTTTTCTGTCAGTAATTCTTCAATGATCCCCTCTGTGTTTTCCATTTTCTTCCCCTGTTCTGGAACTCCAATAACTTGCAGATTTTTGCTTTTCATTGTATCCCACGTAATTCTCAGGGTTTCTATATTTTTCTTCGTTCTTTTTTCTGATTTTTCATCAAACAAAGCTGTATCCAAGTGCTCGTCTTGAGTTTCGGTGATCCTGTCTTCCATTGTTTCAAACTTGCTCCTCAGACCTTTTATGATACTATTTCTGAAATCTTGTTGTTCATCTTTTGGATTTCTAGTTGTTGTTTTTGTATGATTTCTAGTTGTGATTTTATTTTGACATTTTCTCCATGTTCCAATGGCCAGGGCCAGTCTCTCAGCTATGGTGCAGCAGGGAAGGTCCAGCTGTAGGGGAGGGTCTGGGATGGGTTTTTTTTTTTTTTTTTTTTTTAGCACATATTGAGGCTGACGGGGGTGGGGTCATGGTTCAGTGCAGGGTAGGTTCTTGTAGTCTGTGCCTGTGCTGCTTGGGGGTGTGATGTTCAGCATACAGTGCAGGTAAGAGGAGGGAGGGGATAGTTTGTGATGTGTGGCACTAAGGTGGGTATGGGAAAGAAGAGAGAGAGGAGTGAGAAACAGGATCCAAGAAAACAAACAAATGAAAATGCGGAGGGAACTTGCTGTTGGAGTGGAGAGATGAGAAACCGAGAAATGAAGAAAAACAAAAAGGAAAAAAGAAAAAGAGAAAAAATAAAAAAAGTTAAACCCACAGAGATCCCACTGGTGACTGAGGACGTGGCTCCCAGGCCTTGGAGCATAGTGCAGCCAGAAGGGTGGGGACAGTACACAGCACCAGGCATTTGGGAGACAGGAAAGAAGGAAAGCAGAGACAGATGAGAAACTGAGAAATGAAGAAAAGAAAAAAATAAATAAAAAAGAAAGTCCCTGAGGGATTCCACTGACAAGGCTGCACAGACTAAGGAAGTGGCTCCCAAGCCTCGCAGTACAGCACGGGTCTAAGGGGCAGAGATGGCACACAGTGCCAGGTATTTAGGAGACAGGAAAAGAAGGTAAGTAGAGAGAGATGAGAAACTGAGAAATGAAGAAAGGAAAAAAAGAAAGAAAGAAAAGCACCCAGAGATTCCACTTGTGTGGCTGAGCAGACCAGGGAAGTGACTCCTAAATCACACAGTACAGCCTGGCTAGAAAGGGCAGAGATGGCACACAGTGCCAGGTTTTCAGGAAACCGGAAAAGAAGGTAAGTCGAGAGAGATGAGAAACTGGAAAATGAAGCAAAAAAAAAAAAGCCCCCCAGGGATCCTACTGGTATGGTTGCACAGATTGAGGAAGTGTCTCCCATGCCTGGCTAGAAAGGGCTCACAAGCTGTGAAAAGAAAAAACAGACAAAACAAAAAATTTCCCCGGGATTCCAACAGTGTGGTGGTGTGGATAGGGGAAGCAGTTTCCCAGCTGAGCGGTGCTTCACAGCCTGTCAAGAAGAAGCAAAGATGGCACATGGAGCCATGTGTTCAAGAGAAAGGAAGGGGAGGAGGTGAAAGCCTGTCAAGAAGAAGCAAAGATGGCACATGGAGCCATGTGTTCAAGAGAAAGGAAGGGGAGGAGGTGAAAGCCATGGAAGAAACCAGAAGAAGCTGAAAAAAGCAACATCAGCAGCAACGAAATGGCACTGAAGGAGCTGGCCAGTATGGGCGGGGTTAACCCAAGAGGCACAGAGCTGGCGCCTCCTGGGCCGCAGTCACTCAGCCCACTGGGAAGTGGTAGAGGGTGAGCAGGGGGAAGAAGGGTGGGAGGTGGGAAGGCATAGATTACTGGTTACCCAGTGCTGTGTCCCCTGCTGGAAGCTCCGTGAAGCTGCTTTCCCATACTCCCTGCCTGCCGATCTCTGACAGGAATCCAAGATGGTGAATCCATGCTGCATTAGTTGATAGGGGACCTCTGCTCGTGTCTATCCTTGATCTCTGTTCTCTTTCAGTTTTTATTTCATTTGGTGCTTGGTTAAGTTCTTTATCTCTTCATTTGAAACTTAGAGTTCCAGGACTGACGTTTGTCTCTGTTTTACTCAGTTTTTCTGGTCTTTGGTGTGGAGGAACAGCATGGTGCTTCTGTCTATAGAGCCATGTTCAGAAAGTCAAGCTTGGCTGTAATCTTTATGGACGCAGATCTCCAGATTTTTCTCCTGTGAAGTCCCTGGGTGGTTTCCAGTGGCCACTTTTCAGTTAGCAGCACAGTGCTTAACTGTTTGCACCACTGGGGATCCTTCTGTAAAGTTTACAGACAAAAAAATCGTATGGAGCAGTTCTACTCTGTAACACAGGGGTTTACTATAAGTTGGAATTGACTTGAAGGCAATGGATTTAAGTATAATTCTACCCTGACTATAAGAAGCCCTAGTGGCAAAGTGGTTAAGTGTCTGGCTGCTAACTGAAAAATCGGCAGTTCAAAACCATCATTCACCCCATGGGAGAAAGATGTAGCAATCTACTTCCATAAAGATTACAGCCTTGGAAACCCTATGGAGCAGCTCTCCTGTGTCACATGGGGCCACTATGAGTTGGAATTGACTAGAAGGCAATGGGTTATCCTGACTATACCAGCGATTTTCTTAGTAAGTAAAAATTTGAAGAAAATATCACTATGCAAATTTTGGTAGCAAAAGCTCAGTTTTCAGTGTCCCAGATACTCATGAGGTTTGGCTCCTTTCCTGGCTTCTGATCACATCTCTTCCACCTCAGCTACACCCTGGGTGTCACAACTTCACACACTGATCATCTGCAGTGACCTGCCTATCTGGCTTGTTTCCCTGGGCCCATATTAGCAGCCTCTGTTGAATATGGCTTTGTTTGTGAAAATACTCCAGCAATCCTCTATCTTCATAAAGTGGCCTTTCTAAATGATTGTCACAGACTGGACAATTGATACTTTTCTACACTTAAAAATAGTAAATACCTCCACTTACCTAGGCCAGATTATTGGAGTTCATGGTGAATAATTATTGATAGTTCATAATGCTTAGAGTTTTGAGTATTTAATCCTGATCCTTGAAAAAGTCCTTAACTCATTTATTATTTTCTCCAGCAATGAAGTACTTGCTAAGTTACCAAGCAAAAAGGTATAATATACTTTGAAGTAAAAAATGGGATAAGTATAGTTGCTCTTATCAAAAATTGCCTTTTATTATTTCAGTCATGGGTGGAGAACTGCCAGTGACAAGTCACTAAGAACATTCAAAATTTCAGAGCCAATTCCATTAGAGATAATTGCTGTATTATGCTTTCTTACATCACTGGGCTGACTAATTAGAGAGAAGTCAGACTTTTAAGTTAATAATCCAGAAAGTGAGAAAAGGAGAAAGTTTGTATACCACAATTTACCTTACCTAGATGCACTCACATTTTCCCACCTTGGTTGTTCACTTTAATTCATTTCACAAGTACCACCACCACTCCACAAAATTAACTGGACAGATAGGCTGCATTAGTTTTCTATGGCTGCTGTAACAGATAACCACAAACTTAGTGTCTTAAAACAAACAAACAAAAAATTATTTTCCTGTGATTCTGGAGGTCAGGACTCTGAAATGGGTCTCATGAGATAAAAGCAGGGTGTCAGCAGGGCTGCATTACTTATGGAGTCCCTAGGGAAGAATCTGTCTCCTTCCCTTTTCCAGCTTCTGGAGGCTGCCTGCATTCCTTGGTTTGTGGCCTCTTGCAACTTCAAAGCCAAGAATGACATTACTTCATCCTTTGCTTCCATCATCACATCTTCTACTTGTATTCACCAGCTTCCTTTCACCTATAAGAATCTTTGAGATTACATTCAGCCCACTGGATAATTCTAGGATAATTCCCTCATCCCACAATCCTTAATTTAATCACATTTGCGCAGTCGCCTTTGCCATGTAGGGTAACTTTCACAGGTTTCAGTCATTAGGTTTTGGACCTCTTTGGTGGGGAGGTGTCATTCTTCTGCCTACCACATTGTCTTTGTATACCATATCTTCAGTTTAAGTTGTGCTTTGTCTGTGCTCAGAGCCCTTCCTAAGGAACCTACTAGAGAACAAACTTCACTCCACCAAAACATGATTGAAAACTTTCA
Organism: Loxodonta africana; assembly: GCF_030014295.1. NCBI lineage: Eukaryota > Metazoa > Chordata > Mammalia > Proboscidea > Elephantidae > Loxodonta > Loxodonta africana. The sequence continues at coordinate 39,564,161 of NC_087352.1, forward strand.
GCATTAGGTCTGGGATTATGATTAAATATATTTAAATTAGGGCTAAGACTAAAATATGGGGTTAGAATTAAAAGATGTATGTAATGGTGATTACATTTTGATTAAAGATTCTATAGAAGAATCCTGATCAAAGGGGAAAATGCAGAACAGAATTCAAAATTCTTGGTGGAATCTAGACTTTCTGGAGTCACTGAGGCTGGATGAATCCCTGAAACTATTGCCCTGAGGTAATCTTTAAAATTTAAACCAAAACTATCACTTAAAGTCTTCTTTGAACAAAAAAGACAAAAAAGCACATGATTATTTTAGTTCATGAAGTGTGTCTGCTTTGAGCATTTTTCTTTTTTGCATGAGATAAATTGACAATGGCAACTTGAAAGGTTGGGTGGAAAGCTTAGGGGCAGTGACTTTAAGATAACGGTGGTGAATAATGTGAAAAAGGATAGTGAGAATGGTAGCACAACTTGAAGAATGTAACCTGTGTCATTGAATTGTTCCTGGAGAAATTGTTGAAATGGTCTATCTTTGGCTATGAATACTTTCACCAAAGGAAAAAAAAAAAAAAAAAAAAGAGATGTCTGTAAATGGGAAGAGAAGTGAGAGAATAAAAGGAAAGTAGAATAAGCTTTACCAATTGCTATTGAGTTGACTCTGACTTATGGCAACCCTGTGTGTGTCAGAGTAGAGCTGTGCTCCATAGGGTTTTCAATGGCTGATTTTTCTTCTCAGGTTCCTCTAGGTGAACTTGAACCTCCAGCCTTTCAGTTAGCAGCCAAGCATCTTAACCATTTGCACCACTGAGGGACTCAGAATAAGCTTTAGGGTAACCATAAAGGTAACAAATCAAGTATTACAGAAGATAACACTAAATATAATTGTTGTTGTTGTTAGTTGTTGTCAAGTCAGCTTGGACTCATGGCAACCCTATGTATAACAGAATGAAATGTTGCCTGGTCCTGTGCCATCTCCATGATCTTTGATAGGTTTGAGCCCATTGTTGATACCAGTGACTGAAATTGAAGGATGAGGTAAAAAGAGGAAAAAGGGGAAAAAAGTAGTTTCTGGCTATCTTCAAGACTAGAAATCAAATGACAGCACATAAAGAAAGAGGTGTGTAAGAGTATTACATAAATAATCAGTAAACAAAAAAAAAACTTTGAAGTTTGTAATTATTAAAAGAAATAATAAAAAAGAACAAAGATGAAGTAGTGCAGAGTAAAAGCAACATAATAGGCTACCTTTCAGAGCTGGAGTACGCCAAGTTTACAACTTTAGTTCTGATAACTGTTTTATAGGTTGTTTCTTTTTTTTATTCATATGAGTTCTGGTTCCTAGAGGACAGTAGTTACTAAAAATATCCAATTTGGGTCTGGGACTAAGGCCAAAGTTGCTGATTAAAATAGGTTCTGGGGTAGGAACTGAAAAAAACTGGTATTTGCCATTCTCTAGGGATATAAAAAAAAAAAAAATTTTTTTTTTTTTTTTTTAGCTAATATAAAACTAATTACTTGAGAATGCCTGCAAGGAGAAAGCAGAAATACCTCAAGCCAGGTCCTGATTCAAGCCACCCTCTGGCTCAGTGAAATGATTTGTAAAATCCCAAATATCATTTCTTAATGGGAGCGCCATACCACAATATAAGAATTGTTCCTGGCTTGGTTTTCTTAGATTCTGGGAGGAGATCAAACAGATAGGTTAAAGGCGGACAGAGAGAGAGAGAAGGAGAAACAGAAAAATAACACAAAGTCACCCATTTAAGATGTGAGTGCAAAGCACACAAAGAAAACTAACATAAGAAACTGCAAGCACCATTCTAATGTAATTTCCCCTCGAAAGATAAAAATAAATTTAATACAATAATCTGAAAATAGCTAAGTATGTTTGGGATCGTTGATGAGATAAAAAAGAACACATATGATGATATGATAGATAGATGTGCAAAGAACTCAACGGAAATCCTAGAAAAAATGTGTAAATACATCTTTCAAAGAGCAGATGGACTCTGACTGGGCAGGGCTGAAGAAACAATTAGTGAATGTGGTGAAGTTTATACAAAATGAGGTAAAGACAGATGAAGAGATTAAAAATAATAAAGGGATTCTAAAGCAGAGGGATGACTGAGAGGCTCTAGTGAGTCAAACAGAAGTTCCAGTAAAAAAAGTACTAAAAAAAAATGTAACAGTAATTGAGACTTGAGGAAAGCCAAAGGGAAGCACAAATTCTCCTTCTGATGCCATGTGAGATGAAGGCTGACAAATATTCTTGGCTCTAATATGGCACACACCCAGACTCTTACCTTACGATCACCTAGCTCAGATACAACAAAAACATGCTCCCCTCAGGGTATAACCCCCACCTCAGATAGGTCAGGCTAGGGCTCCTTACCCTGCCCATAGGTGGATGTTTCTGTGGTTCTTGGAGAAATGGGGAATGATTAGATATTATCCATTCAAACCCTCCAACATCAGAAGCACTTTTGAAGGTAGGCGCATCTCCAGTCTGGGTTCTTAGTCCCCTTCCTCTCTCCTCTGAGTGAAATCCCACTGTGTGCCCGTGTCACCCACAGAACAAGAAGGGGTACAACTGCCTGTGTTTCTTGCTCCTTTAGCCCCTCTTTTCATGGACTTGGTCTTCTGCAAAATGAAGTGTTGAGTCTCTTAAGCTTTTACATTCTTGGGTCTGGACCAATGTACGATTCTGGCTAAGACTTATTGAGCACTCTGGACTCTTCCACATGACCCACCCCAGTATTCTGGTGATTCCATGTGTAGTCTTGCCCATAGCAGAAACACTGGGCATTTCTAACATACATCCTGGGTCCCAGCACCCAGAAGATCATCTATATCCTCTAGATAGCAGGGTTCCTCACATCCAAAGTAATTAGTGGATAACATTTCCTACCAGAGCTTGTTCTGGGAAACATTCTGTTAAGCCATGGGTCCTGTTTTTCCCTGCTTCAACGGAAGCTGCTTAAAGGGAGCTGGATCACAGCTACCATTTCAGTTTCCAAGTCCAAACAGAAGCCTCTGGATCTAGCCCTTCTCTTTGGCTTTATTTCCAAGGCAGGCAATGTGACCTCCTGTATTCATCCTCCCAAATTAGCTTCATGAACAATGAAAAGTCAGTGAGCCCCTCTGGTCTCCTGTGAAGTCCTGGTTGCCTCTGTAAGGCTTCACTCTAAATCAATCCAATAGCAACTTCCATCCCCACTGGGCCTGATTTTTCTGAGCCGTATCACACAGTGCTGTGTTTTATAGCTCACAAAAGAGTTTGTAAAGTCTCAACACACACATAGTGGGCTTTTCACCTTCCTGTTGATATATGGTGAGAAATTCAACTTAGAAATCTTGGCAATGTCTCACATAAACAAATGTTTCTTCCAGTGACGCTAGTCATTCATCCAGAGAAAAAGGGATCAGCTGGTTTGTGACTATACATAATTCTTAATTTTGAGACCTACAGAAGTTTCCATGAATCCTGTTATTCTTCTCCCTCCAAGGTCTGCCAGCCCTGTTACATTTCAGCAGCATAGTCTAACCATAACTCAAAATTTTCTTCACCAAGCTCAGAGTTTTCTCAATAGTCTGCTAGCCGGTGGCCTTTACTACAGAGTAGTACAGATTGGTGGATACTGAGGGCTCTGTCCTGACCCCCTCTTCAGGGCTGATGCACACAGCCCCCAGCTGCTGCTGGTCGTGTAGCACTGTGCCCTTACTAGGGTTTGCCCTTATTCCTAGATAACTACCTCCTCTCAGGGTAACCTGTGGCCAATGACTGCTTTACATGGGAAAAAAGGTGCAGCACTTTTCTTCCATTTGGGAGAACTCTAAAGTGCTGCCCCAGTCCCAGAGTTTCCTGTAAGATCACATGAAGCTTCCCTTGCAACCATGTTGTCAGTCCGTTTCTCCCTCTTCCCAATTCTGCCTTCCATACTTTTCTTACTGGTATCCCACACAAGCAATTTCCAGTAAACTTTCTGCATGGAATTTTCCATCTCAGCATTCATTTCCAGGGAATTCTACCTAAGACTGTACCAGAAGTGGTCTCAGGGATACTGCACATGGAACACTTTGCAGTTAGTGGGCAAGGAGGAGCACATGGCAGTTGGTATATGAAGAATTGATAGTATTGAAGCATTGATATACTGCTTGCTGTAGCATTGTGATTGTGAAACATTTACCAGTGGTGAAACCAGGAGAGAGGGATGCACTAGCTGGTGCCATATCTCTGGCACTGGAGCAGAATGAGAGAAATGGTAACATAAGATTGATGGAATTGGTTGACTTGCTGAGCAGCATTGATTCTTTGTTGAAGAATGATAATGACAGGCTCAGGATGATTAATCAACAGTTTAAGGCAAAAAGTGAAAGCCACAAGGCCTTCTTGATAACATTTTATGAAACCTGAATATCCTGCAGCCAGAGGGCCAACAGAACAGAGAACAAGGTTCAGGATTTAAATGTGATAGTAGTGGAAATTTAGAGAAGGTCGAACTATCAGCCCTTACTAGCCTCCTACACCAAGTTCAGGATTCTGAAACCTGGGATAATGAATCTGAGTGATGAAGGTAAGAACCCTGAGCTATATACGTTTTCACTATTTTCCCAGAACTATGTTCTGTCTCTTTTCCTATCTCATAATATAGTCCAGTGGTACTGGGACCATTTGGCAATCTTGCAGAACATCATATTGGTCCATTATATCAATGGCATCATACTAAAGTGGATTGAATGAGCAAAAAGAGACAGGTGTGTAGGACACGTACTTTGGAGGGTAGGAAATGAACCTAGTAAAAATGCATGGTCCTGCCACAGCAGTGGGGTTTGTAAGGATTCAGTGGGTTTAGGGCAAGCAGGGACGTTCCTTCCCGGGTAAGGGCAATTTATTGCATCTCATACCACCCAAACCTAGAAGAGGAAGCACAGTGTATCGTACGCCTCTTTGCACTGGGATGTGGACATTCTGCTCCAGCCCCACTAATGGATGCACAGAAGGCAGCAGAGTTAGATTGGGGCCCAGAGTAGGAAAAGTACTATGGGTTCTGTCTTAGGCTGGGTTCTCTAGAGAAGCAAAACCAGTAAACACTATAAATATATATTGAGAGGTTTATATCAAAGAAATGGCTCATGCAGTTGTAGAGGCTGGAATGTCCCAAGTCTTTGGGTCAGAATAGAGGCCTCTCCTGATTCATACAGCCACAGGGTCTGTTGAACCCAAGATTGGCAAGTCAGACAGCAAGGCTTTTGCTCACAGGCTGCAAAGATTGATGAATGTCAAGATTGGCAGGTAAGATGGCAGGCAGGCTGCTAGCTCAAGTCCCAAGAATCAAAGATCAGATGAACAGGAGCCAGCTACAGGATCCAGTGTGAGCAAAAAGCCCAAGGGCCTTGCCAGAAGGTTCACTTATATTCTGTGCTGGCCACACCCAAAAGAAACTCCCTTTCAACTGATTGGCTACTACTCACAGCAGGTCCCATCATGGAGGTGGTCACATCATATCATATCTCATCACAGAAGTGATCACATTATATGACTGCCAAACTACATCATAACTGCCACATTACTGAGAATCATGGCCCAGCCAAGTTGACGCACAGCTTTAACAATCACCAGTTCTTGCTCCAAAGCGTGATCAAGAGAAAGTTCTGCATGCTGGTGTAGTCTCCAGAAAGTTCTGGGTCATCGGGAGAAACAGGCCCAGACCCCAAATTAGCTAAGCACTATGACTCTCAGAGCCACGTTTCCCCTTTTAGGAAAGATTTCAATTTCTTAAGAAGTTGTGTATCAGCTGAAGTTAGGTTCAAGGTCAAGTTTCAGCTGGTTTTTTACAAGGAAGCGCCTTGAACATACTCATGTCTGTAAACTCACATAGTACAAAAAAAAAAAAAACCCGGTGCCGTTGAGTCAATTCTGACTCATAGCAACCCTATAGGACAGAGTAGAACTACCCCATAGAGTTTCCAAGGAGCATCTGGCAGATTCTAACTGCTGACCCTTTGGTTAGCAGCCAAAGCACTTAACCGCTATGCCACCAGGGTTTCCACTCACATAGTACTTAGTGCTTTATCTGAAATATCCCAGTCTATATCAACTGTAGGTTTAAAAATTGGGGGCTACTGTGGAGAGATATGTAGGACCATTGAGCCTGGGATGTGAATTGAGCTTCTTCTGAACTAGTTCTGGTACTTGATCTTTGTCAAAGTCCAGTGCATGTTCATTTAAATCAGGAAAAATGGAACAGGGACTAGAGAAGGATATGGCACAAGCCACAAGGCACCTGAGAAACCATTGCAATGCCAGCAGTCTTTGGGGTTTGCTCAATTTACCCTTGGTATTTTTTTTTATTGGTGAAGGAAATGCTTTCTGAATGCAGCAATGGGCTTTGGGGAGAGTGAAGCACTTTAGTACGTTTAGTTTAAGTACATAGGCTCTTGGTTTGTTTATCTCTGGAGGCTTAGTCCTAATCTACTTTCTAAAATGTGAAGAAATATGTCCTTTATTTCTAAACACTTGAATGTCTTGAATGTACTCATGTCTGTAAACTTACTTAAATAATAAACACTTAAATAATAAAACACAGCAAACAAAACAAAATTTCCTTAAAATGAGAGTAAAGTGATTTTTTTCTGAAAGTTAATGCACTTTTACTCTTTTGTTCACTTTCTTGTTGACTAATGGCATTGATCTATTAAGCTTGCTGACAAAACTGGGAGTGAAATGTATGAGCCTGCCACATATGCTGATCAGTCAGCCTGATATAAACACGTGAGTACAGAAAAGCAGAGAAATGTCACGAAGAAAGGATGTGTTTAAGTGGTGATAGGGACTTTAACTTCAAGAAAAAAGTTCTTTTCCTTAACATTTTTAATACTTCTTTGTGTTGGTGGCTAAGGATCCCTGGTGGTGCCGTAGTTAAAGCAATTGACTGCTAACCGAAAGATTGGTGGTTCGAAACCACCAATAGTTACTTGGGAGAAAGATGTGGCGGTCTGCTTCCATAGAGATTTACAGCCTTGGAAACCGTGTAGTGTTGTTATCAGTAGAAATCGACTTGATGGCAGTGGATTTTTGTTTTGGTGTGTTAGTGGCTACAAGCATCTTTTTTAATAGCCTGTTTTTTCTTATTTAGATAACATATTTTATTTGAGGCAATATAATGACTTCTTGGAAAATCAATTTATTGAAAAAAATATTTCAAATGCTTAGATGTGACAGTCTTTTAAAACAGCTGAGAAAATAACCAGCAGAGGCACACCTATCAGAATTTGACATGTAAAATGAGCATAGCCTGTAGACTTAGTATCTTCAGGTATTACTAACTTCTCTGTATCTGAAATAAGTTTTCTCATCTCTCCAGCTGCCTCTCAGTGTTACCTTTTTCCTACTCCTGAATTTCACTTTCTATATTTTAGGGACTCATTTAACATCGAGTGTGTTGTCACCTACTGTTGTTATTTTTATGATAAATTTTGCAGAAGAAAATCAGAACACACAATAATTTATTTATAACTAATCACTTCTTCATTTAAACCAATATTTGCAAACCCATTTGTTTTATTTAACTCCAGCTCTCTGCCAACTTTCATCATGTCTAGTTTATTTTGTTCCTCACTTAAAAAATGTTCTCGTAGATAGAACTGATGTTTATATCTTCATTAATCTCAAAAGGCATGCAATTTTTAACAGGGAAATGTGAGTCAAGACAAACTTGAGGAACACAAACACATTACTTTTTGAAGCTGTGAGGACTACCACCGTTATCCTGAAATGCACCCCATTTTGGAAGTCTCTTCTCAAATGGGGACTTTTCTTGACTGGGTTCGAAATAAATGATGCACCTTCAGAAAAGAGCTCTAGATTTGAGAAGCTCCAGATGAGTAAATAACAAGAAATGGACAGTACTGTCAATGTACAGTAAAAACATACCTGTATGTTTGCTTGATTATTTACTTACTAAAAACTTGCCTATTTCAGGAAAGATTTCAGGCAGCTGGGTCTAGTTGTGTGTGTGTGTTACATCGGAGAAGGGCATTTCATCTTCTCCCAAATGTAATTTATTGGAAAGAACTGCAGTATTTTTAGCCTTTTTGTTACCAAATTTTTATTAAAAATTTTTTTTGATGGGATATGTTTTCAGTATTGGAATGCATACTTACTAATTGAGTGTGTGAAATTTTTTGGTTGGTAATGGGATTTTTAGAAATATGATCTGGTAATACAAGCCACCAATAAGGCAAGTGGCACTCAGACACCACCAGTCTGTGGTAGGACAATATTCCAATGAAGACTAACTAGAAAATTTATTGCTGGTGCCTTGCCATTAGGTTATGGAGCCCTGGTAGTGCAGTGGTTAAGAGCTTGGCTGATACTCAAAAGGTTGGCAGTTTAAATCCACCAGATGCTCCTTGGAAACTCTATGGGGCAGTTCTACTATGTCCTATAGGGTTGCTATTGAGTTCGAATTGAATCGATGGCAGTAGGTTTTTGGTTTTCCATTTGGTTACATGGGGAACCTTTGGTTTTCCAAATATGACAGAGAAAAACCAAAACAAACTCATCAGGGCTCCCTAACTATCACACAGGAAAGCCATAATTATTATGCTTGAAAGTCTTATCTCACGGAAATAAAGAAAAAAAAAAAGGCAAATGTTTAAAAAAGTTTACAAAAATAACATATCCAGGAAGCATCACCTAATAGAATGCTCATCCTACACAACAGTGAGGCTCCAACTCCTGTCTGCTGTCTGTTGAGCATCACACATTTCAAAAGGGACCCACTTTGACTCTAAATACATTAGAACCGGAATAACATACTACCAATGAGGTCCAGAGGCATAAAAAATGGCTAGTATACCATTAAACTAATAGTAACTAAAAGCTTTTAAATGGGGCCAATGCTTCCCACTAGAGCAGGTGAAGTAATTTAGCTAGTTTGTTATCTTTCTATAACAATTTATTTGTTTTTTGGGGTAAGAATGATACTTTTTTCTTTTTTTTGAGAGAAGTTCTGTGAGCGGAAAGTTAGACGCAATAGCTCAACTAATAAATAGTTTCCCTTCTGCCAAATAATGAGCACTGGTGGTGCAATGGTTAAGCACTCACTTGCTAAGTAAAAGGTCAGTGGTTCGAACCCCACGAGTCACTGTGCAGAAGAAAGATGTGGCCATCTGCTTCTGTAAAGATTACAGCCTTGGAAACCCTATGAAGCAGTTCTGCTCTGTCCTATAGGGCTGCAATGAGTCAGAATCAACTCCACAGCATTAGGTTTGGTTTGGTCTGCCACATAAAACTTTAAAATGTCTCTCTTACTCCTGAGAATAAGAGAAATGAAGTTAGTTTTCTTTAACCAAACTCTCAAGAGTAACAGTGTGTGTGCGTGCACGTGTGTGTGTGTGTGTGTGTGTGTGTGTGGTGGTTTTTTTATTTTACATGTCGGAAGAATTTTTATTACTTGATAGTAAGGGACTCTATTTTACATGCCAAGGGAAGGATTTTTATAAGTTCAGCTATTGTTTCCAACTCCTCACTTACAGATTCTTTGGAAAAACATGCTATTTTGAGTAAAGAGGGAAGACAAATCTATGGTGGTTTTGTATTCTGTCAGCTTAGTTAGAACTATGTTTTCCAGAATTCCATTCTCCTCATGGTCCTGGGTTACCATGGGCTACAATATTTGCATGTATTGAATGAGAATTGGAAGGAAACAGCCTTCATATTGTTTCCATGCCGGTGGGGAGACCAGGCATTACTTCCACTTGGCATGCTGTCAGTTGTCACTGGCTCACATGTGGCTTCCTTGGCTTCATGGATCTCCCTTAGGTTTCTCTAAAAGCTGGGCCAGGTGCATGATGTGATGAGGCTGAAGGCTTGGAGGGAGTGAAAGGTGGACATGCTATGAGTCTGTCTTCTTGGCCCTGTACCATCCTCACAAATAATAGATATGTTTGAACCCATTGTTGCAGTCACTGTGTCAATTCATCTCATTGAGGGTCTTCCTCTTTTTTTGTTGACCCTCTACATTACCAAGCATGATGTCCCTCTCCAGGGATTGGTCCCTCCTCGTAATGTTTCCAAAGTAAGCAAGACGGAGATAGCTCAAGATGGTAGCTTAGTCAGATACACAATGCCATCCTCTACACCAAAGATCAGAGAAACCAAGTGGAACAGATACAAATGACAACCCTGGAACCCTGAGCATCAAATGAAAGGATAAAGAATTAGATCAAATTCCGATTGAAAGAAGAAACTAAATGAAAACAGCAAACAAGGAGAGATAGGGAGTGGAGGTGCCCTGCCAGCTAGCCAGGCACAGTATGGCCATTTTCAGACAAAGCCAGCAGTGATCCCGGGTGAGGAGCACAGGAAGGCAACTTCATGAAATTCCCAATAGGGGACAGAGAAACTGTGTGGACATACCCGGAGTGAAGCAAGGTGAGCAGGACATGAACAGGATCTAAGAAAGGAAAGTATAGGAAGGAGGGTGAGAGCTCCAGTGATCCTGGCATCCACAGAGCAGGGAGGGAGCCAGGATCCAGAGACAGAACTATTCACCAGTGGCAGTACCTGACCATTAGGGTAGGTAGCTTAGATGTATTAATAGATTCATAGAGTGTTAGCAGGAGGTCCTCCAGCCAAGCAGACCCCAGGAAGCCTCCCCCTCCTTCCTTGCACTTTGGTGGGGCCAGGTCCCAACTGCTGACTGTAGCTAATGGGAAGTGCCCAGGTACTCATGCCTGGTGACCAGAGGAGCACACTCCTCCTCCCTCTGCCCTCTAGGTGATTAGCAGCACGAACCCTCCACCCCTGCTCCCCCACCCAACTGAGGACCATGGTATGAGTCCTCTCCTTTCCCCCTCAAGCCAATCCACCACCCCACATCACCCTGCCTACTTGGTAAATGTTAGTATGTACTCCCACATCACTAGTTGCTTCCCACATCCCCTGCCCACCACCCCACCTACCCAGTGAGTGGCACAGTGCTTTGTGCTCCTAGTTGCCTGCCACATCCCTGCCCACAGCCCCACCCACCCAATGAGCAGCAGTAAGAGCTCCCGTGTCCCTAGATGTCCACCACACCCCCCACCTGCCACCTGCCTACAACCAGTGGCAGAGAGTGCTCCCATACCCCCATCACCTGCCACACACTCTGTTCACCACCACACCCACTCGATGAGTGACAGTGAACATGACCCTGACGCTGATCACCCACCACACACACCCCATCTGAAGCCCCTCCCATGTGGTGAGTGCCATCCTTCCTTCCTGTGCCACTGGGCCAATGACAGGTGGCTGCCCATGCTTGCCCAATCTGCCCTTAGCCACCCTGCATGCTTGGTGTCTCAGTTATCTAGTGCTGCTATTACAGAAATACCACAAGTGGATGCCATTAACAAAGAGAAGTTTATTCTCTCACAGTCCAGTAGGCTAGAAGCCCAAATTCAAAGTGCTGGCTCCAGGGGGAAGGCTTTCTCTTTCTGTCAGCTCTGGAGGGAAGTCCTTGTCATCAGCCTTCCCTTGGTCTGGGAGCAACTCAGCATAGGAACCTTAGGTCCAAAAGACATGCACTGCTTTCCTGGTAGTATGGGGTACCCCATCTCTCTGCTTGTTTCTCTCTTTTATATCTCAAAAGAGATTGGCTTAAGACACTACCTAATCTTGTAGACCTCATCAATATAATTGCCGCTAATCCATCTTATTACATCATAGAGATAGGATTTACAACACATAGGAAAATCATATCAGATGATAAAATGGTAGACAATCATACAATCATACAAGGGAATCATGACCTAGTCAGTTGACAGATATCTTGGGGGAACACAATTCAATCCCTGGCACTTGGTGAATACCGACACACACTTGCCTGCCCATCTGACAGGTGGTGAGTGTTTCTGTGTTGCCAGCGATCAATGGAGCATGCCTGCCCCACCCATCCTGATCTATCAAAACAAAATGAAGCAAAAAATCAGGACAAAACAAACATACAATCAATCAATAAATACATTAAAAAAAATGTTGCCATCAAGTTGATTCTGACTCATAGTGACCCAATACGACAGAGCAGAACTGCTGCATAGAGTTTCCAAGAAAAACCTGGTGGATTTGAACCACCGACCTTTTGGTTAACAGTTGAGCTCTTAACCACTGTGCTGCCAGAGTTTCCAATAAATACATAAATAAATAAAATAATACTTTAATGTTTTGGAGACAGCAGACAATAACAAATCATGAAAAAACAGGATAAGATGGTTCAAACAAGTGAGCAAGATAAAGGGAAAGTAAACTTTCCAGGGGAAGAAACAATAATAGGAATTCAAAAGATCTATATTTAGGGTCCTCAAAGATAACAAGGAACACAGAAAAAACCTTAGAAGAATTCAGGAAAACAATACCAGAACTAAACGACAGACTTAATAGACAATTAGAAACCATACACAAACAACAACTAGAAATTCAGAAGATTGAGAAGATCAGAAATAGATAACTCAATGGAAAGACACTGAAGTAGAGTTGAATCACTAGAAGAAAGAATTAGTGAAATAGAGGACAAATTATGGGATACTAATTCGTTTGAGGAGCAAGAAGAAATGAGTATGAAGAAAAATGAAGAAAGCCTAAAAGTTATATGGAACACCATCAAGAGGAATAATTTACACATAATAGGAGTTTCAGAAGAGGAGGAAAAATAGAAAAGTACAGAGAATTTTTGAAGATATACTTACTGGCTGAAATTCTCCAAAGTATTGTGAAAGAAGAGAAGGTTGCCATCCAAGATGCTCAAGGAACCCCAAACAGGATTAAAAAACCTGTTGCTGTTGAGTCAATTCTCACTCAGTGGCCCTATAGGACAGAGTAGAACTACCCCATAGAGTTTCCAAGGAGCACCTGGTGGATTTGAACTGCTGACCTTTTGGTTAGCAGCCTTGGCACTTAACCACTATGCCATCAGGGTTTCCCCATACAGGATAAAAAAAAAAATAGACCCCCTCAATATCATGAAGACATACCATAATCAAACTTCCTAAAACCAAAGGCAAAGAAAGAATTCTGAAAGCAGCTAGTGAAAAATGAAATATCACTTACTAATGGGCACCAATAAGACTGAGCACTGATTTCTCACCAGAAAACAAGTAATCAGGAGGTCGGGGGAATGGCATATATAAAATCCTGAAGGAGAAGAATTGCCAACCAAGAATCAGCAAAATTGTCTTTCAAAAACAATGGCAAAACTAAGACATTCCCAGATAAGCAGAAACTAAGGAAATTTGTAACAAACAGACCAGCCTTACAAAAATATTAAAGGTAGTCCTTTTGGGCTAGAGAATCAGTGACATCAGATGACAACCTGAGATAAACACACGACAACATCACCCAAATGCCAACCTAGATAAAGACTTCCCAAAAGGAAAATAAAGCTAAAAAACTGACTGTAGGGAACCAGAGGAGTTACACTGTAAACAACAACTTCAAAACACAAAGGGGAATAAAAGATGTAGTTATATAACTTCAATATGGTGAGGAAGTCAAGGTGATTTCAAGATATAACAGACTTCTAATCTTACTCGAGGGCACTGGGTTCTGGGTTTCTGGGTAAGGTAAACTTTAGGGTAACCACAGGAAAATAACATATGTCCTCACCAAAACAAAGGAGAAAACAGAGTAAACACAAAAACAACAATGATAGATAGGAAAAGAAAATCCATACACAAAAAGAACTCAGCACAAAATTAAGAGGAACAAAGAAATCATTAACACCACTCTCTCTCTCTCTCTCTCTCTCTCTCTCTCTCTATAGCAAAGTAACAGCAATAAATCTATATCTATTGTTAATCACACTGAATGTAAACAGGTTAAATGCAGCAGTCAGCAGACAAGAGTGGCAGAATGGATTAAAAAAAAATCTATCAATATGTTGCCTAGAAGAGACACAACTTAGACACAAAGACATAAACAAGTTAAAAATAAAAGAATGGAAAAAAATTATCAAGCAAACGGTATCCAAAAGAGAACTGGAGTAGCAATAATAATTTCAGATAAAATAGACTAATTCCAAATGCATCATAAGAGACAAAAGATATTATATAATGATTAAAGTGTCAATCCACCAAGAAGACAAAACAATAATAAATATTTATGCACCCAAATACATAGAACTAATTCTAACAGAACTGAAAAGAGAAATAGACAGTTCTACAAAAATTGTAGGAGACTTTATATAACACACCTCTTTTGACGATGGTCAGTACAACTAGAAAGATCAGTAAAGATACAGAAGATCTAAATAACATAATCAACTTGACCTCATAGACACATACAGAACACACCACCCAACAGCAGCACAGTACACATTCTTCTGCAAAGCACATGGACCAGTCTCCAGAATAGACCATATTCTAGGCCACAAAGCAAGCCTCAATGAATTAAAAAAAAAAAAAAAGACATAATACAAAGCATCTTCTCTTACCATAATGCTATAAAATTTGAAATCAATAACATAAAGAGCAAGGGAAAAAAATTAAATATATGGAAACTGAATAATACCTTACTTAAAAATTACTGAGTCATAGAAGAAATTTAAAATGAAATAAAATAATTCTTAGAATCAAATGAGAATGAAGACACAGCATATTAAAACCTCTGGGACACAGCAAAATCAGTGCTTAAATGGAAATTTATAGTAATAAACACACACATCAAAAAAGAAGAAAGATCCAAAATCAATAACTTAACCCAGCAACTTGAAAAAAAGGAAAGGAACAACAAAAGAAGTCCATAGTCACCAGAAGAAATGAAACAATAAAGATCAGAACAGAAATAAATGAAATAGAAAAACAACAGAATCAACCAAACTAGAAGTTGGTTCTTTGAGAGGATCCATAAAATTGACAAACCACTGGCCAAACTGACAAGGGGGAAAAAAAAAGAGGGAAGATGCAAATAACCAAAATAAGAAACAAAGTAGGTGACGTTACAACAGAACCAACGCAGATAAAGAGGATTATTACAAAATATTATGAAAAATTGTACTCTAACAAATTTGAAAACCTAGAAGAAAGGCACAAATCTATAGAAATACACTATCAACAAAACTAACACAGAGGTGGACAACCTAAAAAGACTCATAAAAGAAGAAACTGAAGATGTCATTAAAAAATCCCAGCAACAACAAAAAACAAGCCCCGATCCAGACAGTTTCACTGGAGAGTTCTACCAAACATTCAGAGAAGAGTTGACAACAATTCTACCCAAACTATTCCAGAACGTACAAAAAGAACAAAAATTCCCTAGTTAATTCTATGAAGCCAGCATAACCCTGATACCAAAGTCAAGCAAAGATACTACAAAAAATGAAAATTACAGACCAATATTTCTAATGAATATAGACGCAAAAATTCTCAACAAAATTCTAGCCAACAGAATATCAAAAAAATTATACGTCACTATCAGGTGGGATTTCATACCAGCGATGCAAGCATGGTTCAACATTAAAAAATCGATCAACGTTAATTCATCACAAAAATAAAACAATCGTATGATCATCTCATTTGATGCAGAAAAGAAATTTGGTAAAACCCAACACCCTTCCCCAATAAAAAATCTCAGCAAAATAGGTATAGAAGGGACATTCCTCAACGTAATTAAGACCATATACCATATTTTTATGCAAATAATGCACACCTTCTATGCTTGTTTGCAAACTGCTTCCTTCCATGAGGTATTTTCCTAAGTGTGCTACGCTATTTTTTTTTTTTATAGCAACATGTAAAAAAATTGGCATAGCCATGCTTATGAAAATACCTTGCAGTGGAAGGGAGCAACTGATGAACGAATGAAGAAGGCATGCCTTATTCGTGTTAAAATACCATATACAAAATCAGCAGCCAAAGTTATTTTCAATGGAGAGAGATTGAAAGCATTCCCTTTGAGAATGAGAGTGAGACAAGGATGCCCATTATCACCAGTCTTATTCGGTATTGTGCTGGAAGCCCTAGCCAGAGCCATAAGGTAAAAAGGTAAATAGAAAGCCAAAAAAACCAAACCCATTGCCATGAAGTGGATTTTGACTCATAGCTACGCTATAGGACAGGGTAGAACTGCACTATAGAGTTTCCAAGGAATGGCTGATGGATTCTAACTGCTGACCTTTTGGTTAGGTTTGGTTAGCAGCCAAATAAATGCTTAAAGCCCTGTACCACCAGGGCATCAAAATTGGCAAGGAAGAAGTAAAACTGTTCCTGTTCGCAGGTAACGTGATCCTATACATAGAAAATCCCAGAGATTCCATAAGAAAGTTACTGGAATGAATAGAAGGGTTCAACAAAGTGCCAGAGCAGAATATCAACATAGTAAAAAAAAAAAAAAAAAATCGTTAAATTTTTCTGCAGTAACAAGGAGAACTCCGGAAGGGAAATCAAGAAAACAATACTATTTACAATAGCGCCAAATGGAATAAATCTAACTAGGGGTATAAAAGACTTACAGAAGCGAAACTACAAAACACTACTTCAAGAAACCAAAAGAGAATTACATAAATGGAGAAACATTCCATGCTCATGGACTAGAAGACTTAACACTGTGAAAATGTCAATGTAGTCATCTCTTGGTATCCATGGGGGGCTGGTTCCAGGACACCCCACAGATACCAAAATCCACAGATGCTCAAGTCCCTTATATACTGTGACATAGTATTTGCATATCCCCTACACAATCCTCTTGTATACTTTAAATCATCTCTAGATTACTTATAATACCTAATACAATGTAAATGCTATGTAAATAGTTCCATAAAAATTCTCTGGAAGGTAGCCTCTCTCTTCTATGAGTTTCTTGAGCTCTTCTGTGATGAGCTCCCATGATGTTTAAGTTCTTGAGGCTATACCACTTTACATAGCTAGCCAGACATCCCTTACTAGCCTTAAACTCCTTTTTGTAGCTCTCCTCAAGCCCCTAACACTTAACATTGGAGGGATTGCTTTGACCACTTAATTGGTATTTAGGAGCCATTTTTTTCACAGAAATAAAAGGGGCATACAACATAAGTAGCGAATGAACGAGATGTGAAGCTAACAGTACTTGAAAAATCAACACTAGAGAGAGACTGAGGATCTGTGAAATAGTGGGAGGCTAGAGCAGGGTATGCTTACACATCAGTTCTTTTGCATGGATTCAGCGTAGTGCTTAACACAGCAAATTCAAATTTTGCTTTTTGGAACTTTCTTTTTATTCTGAATATAATAGATGCGCAGTTTGTTGACTCCACAGATACGGAACCCATGATACGGAGGGCCGACTGTACTATCCAAGAGATCTATAGACATAATGTGATCCCAATCCAAATCTCAACAATGTTCTTTAATGAAATGGAAAAACTAATTTCCCACTTTACATGGAAAGAAAAGAGGCCCCAGATAGCTAAAGCATTATTGAAGAAGAAGAACCATGTAGGAGTCCTTACACTTCCCGATCTCAGAACTTAACTAAACAGCCTGATACTGGTACAATGACAGACACATAGACCAATGGAACAGTACTGAGAACCCCGAAGTAAATCCATTCAGCTATGGACAATTAATCGTGGAGAAAGGGTGGAAGTCCATTCAACGGGGAAGAGATAGTCTGTTTAACAAATGGCGCTGGGAAAACTGGATATCTATTTGCAGAAAAATCAAACAGGATCCATACCTCACACTGTACACAAAAACTAATTCAAAATGATCAAAGACCTAAATGTTAAACCTAAAATATGCAGTTCCTGAAAGATAACATAGGGACAAAGCTAGGGGTCCTAATTTATGGAATACACTATCAAACATAACTAAAAATGCACAAACCACGGAAGATAAACTAGATAACTGAGACCTCCTAAAAATGAAAGACTTATGCTCATCAAAAGACTTTACCAAAAAAGTAAAAAAGAGAACCTACAGGCTGGGAAAAAAATTTTGACAACGACATATCTGGCAAGGGTCTAATCTCTAAAATATATAGAAAACTTCAACACCTCAACAACAAAAAGACAAACAATCCAGTCAAAAAAATAGTCAAAGGATATGAACAGACACTTCACCAAAGAAGACATTCAGACAGCTAACAAACACATGAAGAGATGCTAGCAATCGTTAGCCATT